>NC_083318.1:49190232-49842283 GCF_963455315.2 Globicephala melas | reverse complement strand
ATTCAGTCCTCTTTGCAACCCTCTGAGGCTGATATCATCATTATCATTTGAAAGAGAGGATGCCTGGAATTGAGGAGGTTTTGTGATTTGCCCAAGGTCGTGTAGCTGGAAGGGACGTAGCAGAGGCACAAATCCCTGACTTCTGACTCCAGATCCATTTTCCTCTGAACATTGTATCTTGTATAGAATAAATAAAATAAAAATTTAAAAGTGACACATCTTTTACTCCTTATTCTAGTGAGGCCTGCATTAGAATATCTTCAACTTAAAAAGTAAATATAATTTTTTTATAATCCTACACTTAAAATAATTTAAATAGTTAAAAAGCAGCCAAAGAGAAGAACACATGGCCAACAAATGAATAATTACAGCATCATTGGGTGTCAGAGATTAGTTATAAGATCTCTTCAAAGTGCTGAGGGAAATAACTGCTGACTTAGAGTGTTGTAACCAGCAAAATATACCTTTGAAGAAAAGCATGAAATAAAACCATGTAAAGATGAATAAAACTGAGAAGTTTCCACAAAGAAAACTGAACTAAAGAATATTCTATAGAATGTATTTAGGGAAGAAGGAAAATCAAACTTTCAAAGTCAAAACACAGTACATGTATACTATGCAAGTCAGGAGGAAAGTGATCAAATTTAAAGAGTCCATGGTTCTTAAATTGCCATCAAAAAGGTTTAAGATATTGATTAATTTTGGACTTTCCAAAACTAAATGTGAATGATAAAATTTTAAGTGTCTATAGAAAAAGAAAATATGAAATGAGAAAAAAATATGAACTCAATTTAAAAATAGTAAGAAGCATGATAAAAAAATAAACTAAAAAGTGAGGTGGTAGGAAAAGGCCTAATATATCATAATCACAGAAATAAATACATATATTATACTTATCAAGAGGCAGGAATTATCAAAGTGGATTTTAAAGTGCAGTTATATGCTGTTCATAGAGACATGGCTAAAAATTAGATACAGAGAGCCTTAAAAGTAAAATGATAGAAAAGATATATGAAACAAATGCTAACCAAATGAATGCTGACAAATATTTTAGCAGAAAAAATATATCTTAAGATCAAAAGCACTGTTAAGGACATAAACTGTCGCTAATTTAATAATAAATTAATGATACAAGGCTAAATATACCAGGATTCTCTTATATATTATATGCTCCTAATAAAGCTATCTCAAAATAAGTAAATAAAATGTTGATAAAGCTAATGAGAAAAGTTAACAAATCCTTCATGCTGTTGCAAATTTGACATAGTTTTCTCAATTCTTGATAGATTAAACTGGAAAAGATAATAAGTAAAAATTCAGAAAATTTGAACTAAATTATAAATCTAGAGTTAATAGATTTATTTGTATGAAGACCTGAACCCAAAAATAAGAGAACACAAATTTTTCCCAAACATCTGAAACACTAACAAAAATTATGTACTGGGTAATAATGTAGTTTTCAATACATTTCAAAATATAGTCAAGATAAAGACCATATTCTCTGACCACAAGGCCACTAAGAGCAAAAAGACATTAGACACATAACCACTTCTAAATAACTTGTGTGTTATTCTAAAATCGTTATTCTTAAATAACAACAAAAACTGCATATTCAAACTTTTTTAGAAGGAAATTTATGAAGTGTTTATATTAAAAAGAAAAAAAGGAAAGGCCAAATATTACTATGTTGTGTGCAACTAAAGAAGGTAGAACAAAAACGCAAGCATAAAAGAGAAAGGGCACAATAAATCTGAATAGAAACAAAAAATACAAAATAATTATAAAATTATTTTAGAAACACACAAAAGTTGATTATTTGAAGACACTAACAAATAGATAAGTCTCAGGGAGGACCGATCAAGGAAAGAGAAGTAAAAATAAACAATATTAGAAATTAAAGGTTGACATAACTACAAGTGCACGGAAATTGAAAAGATAATAAATCAGAGGATAGTGTTGGAAATAAAGTTCTTATTGGGTAACTATGCCACTCAATGACTTAGGAAACACAGGAAGAGAAGGAGGCTTGGAAAAATATGTTCAGACATTGCAGTTGAGGACTTTTGGGGACAATCAAATATGGTGTCGAATAGTTGTCTTACAGGCTTATAGGAAGATTCATAGGTAGACAGGCAATCATCAATAGGTAAAGTGTTTTAAGTATTTTCTATATGTCTCAGATGCTCTTAAACAATGTATACACGTTTTCTTCATTAGTGTGTAAAACGAATTATTCTCACCTTTATTTTACAAATAACCAATCTGAGGCATAGATAAGTAATTTCTCATCGCATACCTAGTAACTGGCAGAGTAAGAATGCAAACCTTGAACAAAGATCTACTGTTTGCAGAATTTGTGTTCTTAAACACTGTCCCACATTCCTTCATCCGAGCTGGAGATTTATAGTTTGGGATCCATCACGTTATAGATGGATATTGATGCCCTGGAAGCAAAAAATATTAGCCAGAGGGATTATTTAAAATAAGAAGGTAAAAGGGCAGAATTCTGAAGATTGCCAATAATTAAAGGGTAGGCCAAGGAGAAAGGGAAGCTCACAAAAGAGAGGAAAATGAAACGGTCAAGGAAGTATAAGGCAAACAAGGAGAGTGCAGTAAAAGATAAGTCATAGGGAGAGGGCATTTCAAGAAAGAAAGAGCAGTCAATAGTGTCAAACTCTGCCAAGTGTTCAGGTAGATAAGGCCTGGAAATTATTTATTGGATTTAACTACAAGGCCATCACTGCTGACCTTGACAAGAGCAGGTTCAGCACAGTGGGGGACTGAATCCAGATTTCAAAAGGTTGTGGAGTGAAAAGGAGAAGCAGAAGTGGAGACAGAATTCAGAATTTTCTGATATGTTTCTCACCACTACTCTATGCAACAGTAATATGTCTATCCCCCATTTTGCAGTGAAATTATGAGCGTGAAGAGGTGAGGTCAAATGCTCATGGTTATTCAGTCAATTAATGAGGAGCCATAGTTCAAGTCCAGGCTGTGACTGCTTCATTAGGCCAATTATCCATGGATAAGTAACAAAGCAAAGCCTTTCAGAAGGAGCTGAAGGGATTCAACCAACAAGTTGAGAGGTGAATCTTAGATAGTAGGAGGGGCGTTTCTTACATTGAAGGAAAGAGGTAATCTGGCGCAGAAGCATGGACACTTGAGGCTGTGGTAGCTGAAGTTCAGAGAGTTTCCATGAAAAGAATTCTGTTCTTACTCTGAAGTTGTCATTTAAGGACATCTGTGAGAGATGGGTAAGGTGATAGGGTTAGAGATTTGAAGCAAATGGAGATGGTTTGACATGTGTCATAGAGAAAAGGAAAAATGAGCTTATTATGGACACAGTAGCACTGTAGGACAGCTATGAGCCATTTTACATCAATGACTACAAACTAGTTACAATTCCAGTGTGCACGACTGTGTGTTTTTCCTCAAGCAGTGCTTAGAAGCTAAGAGAAGTAATTCTCAATGACTTAACTTTGCCAGGTGAAAACAGTGGAAGGGATCACAGAAGAATGGAGTTGAGGCTATTGTCCAAAGACCAATCTGAAGGGATTATATTTGGAATCCAAGCTGGATAGGAAAGGCAGTGAAGATACAAATATAAGCAGAGACCTACTTCAGGGCAGTGGTTCCTAATCTGCCTGAACAGTACGTGGGTTGCTTTTATAAAATATTGGAGCCTAAATCCAAAGCCCAGAAATTCTGAAACAATTGATTTTGGGTAGGACAGAAAGCCATTGGACATTTTCTTAAAGCTCCCAGGGTGATGTGAATGTGTCCCAGTCACAATCAGGGTGTTCCAATTAGGGGAAAGAAGTGATGTAGGAAGAGTTGAGTTCAGGAGCTGAAGAAATGAGAGGTTGGGGAGAGAGTGAAATCATTGACTTAATTATCAGAGATAAGGCTAGTCAGGAGGGGTCCAAGTGGCAGCCGCACTGTGGCCCTTGGCCACTATTGGACATGTCCTCTATCTGGCCTATAAGTCACCCTGGATTATGGTAGGATTTCAGATAGAAAGGAAAAGTGTGAACTAAGGGCCATAGTCTTTAGTTGAATAAGAGGGTTAACTCAGATATTTGTGGATGATAGATAGCAAGGAAGAGGAGTTCAGAGTGATTTAGCCAGATGACATGTGTTTCAAATTAAAGGTTTTGTTTTTGTTTTATTGTTTTTTTTCCCCCTTATGGAGATGAAACCATAAGCATCAGAAGAAGCATGTTAGAGGTAGTTGAACTCTCGAGTCTATGCTTTAAGATGTTTTGCAAGTTTGTAAAAACAGCAGCTGCTACTTAAATGAGCAGAATCCTCTCAGAGGGGCCAAGTTATAGTTAAATCAGGTACAAAGAAAGATCTGGCAAAAAGGTTGAGGTTGTACCATAGGTTTTTAACAAGGATGGAGGATTAATAGGAAAAGGAAGCAAATGAAGACCAGTCATTAACGTGAAATACAAGACATTAAAGAGATGAGAATATCTTGGAGAGGTAGATAATTGGACAGATTTAAATATTGAGTATGGAGGATTCACACTGAAACCACAAATAAGACATGAATGCACCTTACAACTTAAGTATTTTAATAATTCTAAAAGCACTTCAATTTGTTGTGTTTTTCATTTGATTCTATTGCATAATTTATATCATTATACATAATAATTACTTGGTTTTTCATTTGTCAATATGTATGCCTCTTTTTCTCTTTAAGCTGTCTTGTCTATATTTTTGATATAGATTTTCCTTAATGTATAAGGAAGTAGTCTCTTAAACGTTTATGAGAAACAAACAGTTAATTTTATCAAATACATTTTGGGCAACTATGAAAATATTCACGTGGTTTTTCTCTTTTGAAGAATTGATATATGCACATAATACATTAATATAAGATAAGCAATTGCCCTTGAATTTTTTGGACCCAGTCCATTTCATCATCTAATATTGTTGCTTTAGTATGATACCAGGCACAAATTGATAGTGTTTTCTTGAAGATCTTCAAATTTACAATTCTAAAACTGTGGCAATACGGTGTATTTTTATATGCTAATTTGAAGGTTTCTTATGTCCATCTTTTGTTCACTTCATAAAGTATTTTCTATGTTTTGAAACAGCCTAAATAACATTAGACTGATCTGGTCATAACTTTCCCATAAAAATTATCTGAATCATCTTTCCTTGGCATCAATTTTAGGAGACTTTTTTTTTATAGTTTCATATTTGCTGTTAGTCTTCATTTGATTTTTATGTCTTAGATTACTTTGATAATTCATATATTTTTATATTATATGATATATTTTCCAATTTTTAGTTTATAGTGATTTTTACATTGAAAATAATATTGTCTATGATCTTAACATAATTCTTTTTATTCCTAATGCTTCATAGTTGTGATTTCCTTCACTCTTATTTTCTTTCTTTCAATTAACATTGTTAGGTTTGACTATTCTTTTTCATATTTATTTATATTTATTTTTGATTCTGCTACGTTTTGTTTTTCTACCTCATTTCTTTCTGTTTATATTTCTTATTTATTAATTCCTTTATTCTGCTTTACTCACTTATTTTTTGTTTTAGATTGTCAGGAATTCTTTTTTTTTTAATTAATTAATTTATTTATTTTGGGCTGTGTTGGGTCTTCGTTTCTGCGCGAGGGCTTTCTCTAGTTGCGGCAAGCGGGGGCCACTCTTCATCGCGGTGCACGGGCCTCTCACTGTCACGGCCTCTCTTGTTGCGGAGCACAAGATCCAGACGCACAGGCTCAGTAGTTGTGGCTCACAGGCCCAGTTGCTCCACGGCATGTGGGATCTTCCCAGACCAGGGCTCGAACCTGTGTCCCCTGCGTTGGCAGGCAGCTTCTCAACCACTGCACCACCAGTGAAGCCCTGTCATGTATTCTTGAGCTGATTATTCAGTTCTTTCATTTCCATTATTTCTTGCATAAAATATGTGCATTTAGGTTTACAAATTTTCATCTAGGTGGAAATTTGTCTGCATTCCATTAATGTAATAGACCGTACACTCATTTACATTGTAGGCTATATAGTTGTTATGACAAATTTAATTTCCGCTTTGACCTCAGAGTTAATCATATTTTTATTTTCTAAGCATTTTTAAACATATACTTTTCTTATTAATATTTAGTTTCATTGCATTATAATCAAGATAATATAGACCGTAAACTAACATTTTTTTTAATTTATTGAGATTTTTTGGGGTGACCTACTATATGCACAGTTTTTGTAAAAGATCTTTGATGTCCAGCAAGGTATCTTTTCTTTCTAGTATAGAATGTTTGGTATGTATATACATTAGATATAATAAAATAGCAATTATATTACTTGATATATTATAATGAAATAATATAGTGTGATGGATATTAAATTTTAGAACATAACATTAATGAGCAGATAACAAAATAATGTATGTAATAAATATTATAAATTCATGACTCATATACTGATTAAATTTTACTAATTAGATTTGTCAAACATATATAATTGTGCTATTGATTTCCATTAATATAACATTTAAACTTCTATAAATTTTAAGCCAACTTTATTTGCTATGAGATATTTATATTATTGTAAACTTATATTATTGTGACATTATTTCTATAAAATGACTACTTTTATCTTATAAAATGTTCTTTGCCTTGAATTTTATTTGACAATATTAATATTGTGACCTCTGCTTACCAGACATTTATACTTACCTGAAAATATATTTACTCATCCTTTGTTTTTGATCACTGAGTTTCACTTTAAGTGTTTTTATTTTAAATTTGCATCATGGAGCAGGTGTTGCAATACTGCCAGGGCCCATCCAGTGTCGAATCTCCAAGCCTTTGCTCTTCAACATACACTGTTGTCTTCTGAGACTCCTCCATAGAGTGACCTTTCCTTGCAGATTTAATTTTGTCTATTTTACCCTCAACTGCATTCTCTGTACTTCATTCACAATTTTCTCAAAGTAATTTTATTATTGCATTCATATTTTTATGTTTTCCCACAGTAGCTTTGTTTTCCTTGAAGACAGGTATTGTGACTTTTTTTTCTGAAGTGTCCAGTAATGTCTGCTGATAAATGCTTATGAAATAAACAAGTGAATATTTGAGTAAATGGAAGTGTCTGCAGGCAACATTAGGAAATGATGAGTTTTTTTGCCTTTGGAGACCTTAGAGGTACTTCCTAAATGAGTTCCTATAGCTTATAGTCATTTATTCAGATCTTCAAGTAATGTAAATGAAGAAAAATGCCAACCAAATCCTATAAATGTCAAACTTGAATGAAATGTTTTAATAACCAATAGATATTGATTTTATATTGTGTAATTATACTACTTTTCTAAATTAAAAATACTGTTGAGTGTCTCCGGGATGCCCATGGATATATTTGCCCTTAAAAGGCACATATTAGAATTAATGAAAGTTATGTTCAGTACTAAAGGGAAAAAGGAAATCACCCCCTTAAGATTATGCTTTCCTTACTGTGTTGCAAATCACTGCATGGTTGAATAGGAATTTGCTCATCCAATATTCTTGCATACCCTGCAAATGTATCCTTTGATATGAAGAGTTGTCAAGTATTATGCACTTTTAGGTCATTTTTATTTTAAACAGCTCTACTGCTTTGGAGTTTTCTCCCATCTGCTTCATTCTGCATACTTGGGAAGATATAGTAGACAGCTTTATAGTGTTTACCTCTGATTTGATAGTAACTATAATCTAGTGGATTCCCACTAAGGTTTCCTGTTCCATAGCTTGACCCATGTAGACATGATCTGGCTCAACTGATGGATAATGTACACTACTTCAAACCTGGGAGCAAAGGATGCTACAAATCATAGACCTTGTAATGTTGTGGAAAGAACACTCCCTTTGTGTTCTAGTGCTAGTGCTGTCACCAAATGTGTACACTTGCATTGTCTCTTTTCCCCTGAGTCTCAACTTTTTCAACAGATAAACTGGAAATGTTGTAATGGAGAAATTGGAGTCTCATTGGGGTCTTGAAATGAATACAATGAGAAGTCTAGCGATAGGCAGTTGGAAGGGTTCTAGGCAGAGAGGAGGACAGAGTCAAGTACTGTAAGATAGAAATTCACCAGGGATATTAACCAACAAGCTTGGCAATGGAGAAAACTAGTAGTACATGTTACTTTGGGCCAAATTATGGAAATACGGAACGTTACACAACTTTTTTAACCTGGCTTATTTGTGTACTGATGTCGGTCCTTTTTTTTTCTTCTTCTGTATAATGATCTGATTTTTTTTTCAGACTTTAGTTCAATTAGCCACTCACTTTTACCTATATCTTATTTGACTTTTTCTTATTCATTTTCATTTTCTTCTACTATATCCTGTTTTTATTGTTAGTTTGTTTTGCTTTTCTGCTTTTTCAGTATTCCATTACCAAATCTCTGATGTCTACCTTTCTTTGGATACAAAAGAAAGGATTATAAAAAGTAACAGATATCACTGATATACAAGATATGTTGTCACTGGAAATTTTAAATTATTTTGCCAGCAATATTTCATGCATTTTTTCCAATACCACTATGCAATGGACATGTAAGTAAATGTACAATTTATTGTATTGTCTTTGATGAAGACAAATCTGTTAGAATGTCTGGAGAGAGTAATAATGCTTTTATTCATCCATAAACTCAACAATTCATTTAATCATTAAACGGATATTTATTGAGCCCTTTCTATATGACAGTCACTGTGTTAGGGGTTAGAGACATAGTCTCTATTCTCTAGACACTTAAAATCTAGTGTGGAAAACAGAGAAGTAAACACAGTATATAATTTATAAATTATAAATTGAGATCGATGCTATAAAGGAAAGAACAAACTGCTATGATAGACTACCAGAGGTAGACATAAATTATATAGGGTAGTCAGCACAGGTCTGTTATAGAGTATGTTCTTAATTACAGGCCATGGTTTTCACTTCAAGGTAATTCTCTGGGAAATACTGATCTCTCTTAGGCAACTCTACTGACTATTATCTTTCAGGTCAACAACCTGGACATTTTTTTCTGGTGATTCCTGAACTGTTTATGTCATTAATGGGTTTTATTCAATTCAGTTTTCTCTGGAAGTGTATCAGGGATACATCTTAATTTGGAATTCTGAACTTGAAACAGAAAAATATATTTATTTTTTTGTTTTAACTTAAATACAATTTTGATTCAGGACCCCTGTTTTTTCCTAAGTTTGGACAATTTTTTAATACCTTTCTGCTTAGTCTTATAATTAGTTTTCGAATGTCAAAAATAGTTATAAGAACAACTGAACGGAAATTTGAGTTTCTATTTCTATTCCCATTTTATTTACATTATTTCTATCTTTGCAACAGTTCTGCAAAGTACGTGATACCACCATTTTATTGATCACTAAACTGAGTCTAGACATTTTCGCAACCTTCCTAAGATCAACATAACAAATGGTAATTTGAAAAGTTAAATAATTAGCTATCTAAATTTCTAGCCTATACTCTTTCTACTCTGTTTTATTGCTAAGTACTTCAAATTTTTGTGTGAACTCTAGAAATGACCATTGTGGTTTGAACTGTGTTCCCCCCAAAGTGTATGTTCAATTCCTAACCTCTAGTACTTTAGAAAATGATCTTATTTGAAACAGGATCATTATAGATGTAATTAGTTAAGATTAGGTCATACTGGAATAGGATGGGCCCTTTATCCAATATGGCTATTGTCCTTATAAAAAGACAGTGTGAAGACACAGACACATGAGGGGAGAATGCCATATGACAACAGAGCAAAAGTTGAAGTGCTGTTAGCTGGGTGCCAAGGAATGCCAAGTGTTGTTGACAAATCACCAGAAGTTAGAAGAGACCAGGAAGGATTCTTCCCTACAGATTCCTGAGGGAGCATGGCCCTCACCATCTGATGTAGGAATTGACTTTTTGGAGCAAATGAATCTAGGAGGAAGGAAAAATGAAGTAATAGTAATGCAGGTACCTCGAGCATAGCTGAAACCATGGAGAGACCTATTCAAGTCAAATGCTTCTGGGGAGCCTCCCCATTTCTTCTCCAGGTGCCTCCTCTTTATATCTAGACTGAAAGTGGGGCAGCCACTGCTTCATCTTTGCCAGATATGACCCTGTAGTAAAGGTTCTCAATGTTGCCTCATGGGGAATGGTAGATATAGGGAGCTTCCTATTTTTTTTTTCTGTCTAAAGAGAAACACTTGGTACTTGCCTGTGAACATGATCATGCTTTGTTCAAACAAATTTTTTCTTATAAACAATACATATATCAGGTTGAGTTATTAATTTCTTTTTTCAAATGTCATTTCCTCAGAGTGCTTTCCTAACCACCTATCTCACTCTCAGCTCTTGTTACTTTCTATGTTCTCATTATGCCTTATTTAATATGATATTTGCTTCTCTTCCCTTCCTCTTTCCTTCTTTTCTTTGATTCTTCTTCCATCACTTTGTTTTCTTTCCCTTACTTTCTTTAATTTTGTCTTACTCGGAACTGAATCCCTAGCATCTTGAAGAGTGTCTGGGCCCATGATAATGTGTTCAAGAAACATAAATTAAATAAGTAATAAATATAAATGTGCCCATATTTAGTGGAAGACATAAAAATGATTATGTTTTCTGTAAATTGTAAGCTACCAGTAATATTACTTTATAGGGACTTGGATCAATAAGAACAAAAATAAATCCAAACAATCAAAGAGTTGTTTGTTTACATCAGCCATGAGATATTTATAATCAATGTAAATTTTGTGATACTTTGTGAGCAACATAAAATAAAAATTTGATAAGCTAATGGTAGGTAACTAATAAAATAATGCTATTCTCCTTGAAAAATGTCTACAAACTTGTGAATAGATATAACATTTAAGCATAATGAGAAATTAGTTACACTTGAAAAAATGCTGTATGTTTTAAGGTTCTTATCTTGGGCTTCTATGCATTTAAAATCATTATTCTAAGACAGTTTCAAAAGACTGCTAAAATGGTCCATGGCACAAACAGGTTAAAACCCCTCACCTAGAGTGACCTCTGATGATGGTGATGAGCAGTCCTAATGATTTATAGCTGTGACTCTCGTTAACACATAAGACTGAAGTCAGGTACTGCAGTGTTTTGATAATTTTAAGTGAAAGATGTAAAGCAAATGGATAATATGCTACTATTGTCAGTTTGAAGGGTATGATTTTGGAAATTACAGCACTTTTCCCAAGTAGTCTTGGCTAAGATGGAGGTCTTCTCTGTCCTCTTTTGTCAAGTTAGACTTGATAGATATTTCCAACTGTTCATTAAATAATATCTGAATCATAGAGCAATAACCATCATATGACTCTTGCATAACTATCTGTTTCTAAAAGAATTATAACACTGATGGCTTTTAATGGCCATTTACAATGCCAGAATACTCGTAAGTGTTCTCCAGTGGAATCAGTCCAAATTGATTACCCAGTGGAATTGATCTTTAGTTAAAGGTCAAATTCAATTTTACCTTCAAAATTGAGAAGACTTGGATGTGAAGGTTGCCTCTTAATAATAATCTTTAGTGTAAAATTCCCTCTATATTCATTTTTTTAAATCTTTAAGTTTCAAAAGGGTTGACAGATTGACATAGGGACTATCATATTGAGATTCAAATCGTAATTTTCGTTCTTTATAAAGGACTTTAGAGAAAACATCTATGGAACTGCAGCAAATAAGGCTTACTAACTCTTCACCAAAGATTTAAGTTTACTCATCTAGTCAAACACAATTGTTGAACAGACATGGACACTTTTCATTGGGGGCTTGACTTTTTCACTTACATTACAGAGAATTAGAGAATGCATTTTTTCCTGCAAGTAAAATGGTTCCCAAAATAAGAGAATAAAAGGGATGACTAAGCTGAGCATGTCAAATCATCTGTTAAATAACTTCCTGCTGTGGGATGATAGAGACCAGAAGTCCCTCCACATGGAAAAAAAGTAAAGAGTGAATCTCTACTAGTCATTTCAATCTTAATATGTCCAATAATAGATCCTAATCTTCTTATCTTCCTCACTTACTTTCCTCCCAGTTTTTCCATTCCTTTAAATGTGATTTTGTCCTTGACTTGTTCTCTTTTTCACACACCCCACCTCACAGCCATTCTACCTGCTTCAAACCTTGACTTCCAGAGCCTATTCTCAATACTGCAACTTGAGTACTCCTTTTAAAACAAACATTAAATCTTGCTACTCCTCCACATAAAACCCTGTAGTGACTCTCATTGCACTGAGTGTAAGTCCTTACAATGGTTTGCAAAACCCAGTATATTTCTCCTCTGACATCCTGTCCTAATATCTGTCTCTTACTGATTGTTCCAGCCCCACCAGCCTTCCTCTGGTTCCGTAAGCCCCCAGGCATGCACCTACCACATGGCCTTTGCTTTAGCTGTTTTCTCAGCCTGGAGATCTCTTCCGTCAAATATCAGCTTGGCTGTTTCCCTCTCTTCCTGCAAGTGTTCACTCAAATGTCGCCTGTTCAACCAGGCACATTCTGACAATTTATTACTCTAAACACCCCTGTTGCCTCTCTTCACTCAAGCCCTTTATCATTTTTTTTATCCATAACACTTACTATGTAACATACTATATACTTTATCTATTTGTTTTTTTCATTTTTTAAAAATTAAAGTATAGTTGATTTACAATGTTGTGTTAGTTTCTGGTGTACAACAAAGTGATTCAGATATATATGTATATATATGTGTGTGTATCTATATATATTTGTGTGTATGTATATATATTCTTTTTCAGATTCTTTTCCATTACAAGTTATTACAAGATATTGAATATATTTCCCTGTGCTATACAGCAGTACCTTGTTGTTTATAGTTTTGTTCACTGTTTATTGCCTGTATATTATTATATTTTAAGTTCTAAAAAAAACAGCGATCTCTGTTTTGTTCACTGTTCTAACCCAAGCACCTAACATAATGCCTAGCCCATAGTAAGCACTCAATAACTATGTGTTGAATGGATTAAGCTATCAGAAAGTCACATTGACTCTACTTTCAAACTATGTCTTGAATCTGACCATTTCATACCACATGGTCAACAATTCCATTGCAACTAAGTTGGTTTTAGCCATCATTATCATTTGCCAGGATGATTGGTATTAACTTCTTTTTTTTTTTTTCGGTATGCAGGCCTCTCACTGTTGTGGCCTCTTCCATTGCGGAACACAGGCTCCAGACGCACAGGCTCAGCGGCCATGGCTCACGGACCTAGCCGCTCTGCGGCATGTGGGATCTTCCCAGACCGGGGCACGAACCCGTGTCCCCTGCATCAGCAGGTGAACTCTCAACCACTGCACCACCAGGGAAGCCCCCACTTCTTGAATACGTTTTATTTATACTTTTGCTTGCCCTCCTTTAGTCTATTTTAAATACACACACACATACACACTATAAAACTAGCAAATACACAATAACAAATTAAAGTTAAATTAGATTGTGTCACAATTTCACCCCCCACACACACAGGGTTCTTCTTTTATTCACATTGAGTAAAATCCACACTCTTTACAGTGGCCCTTCAGGTCCTGCAGGACCCATGACCACCCCACTTTAAATTTCAAAGTTCTTCAATATTGTTATGCCCCCGCTTCACGTTTTTCACAATTATTATTGCTATGTCTCATATAATTTTGCACATTTGTTTTATTCATTGTCATTTCCAACTAAGATGTAATTTTACAAGGGCAATGGTTTTTTATCTACTTTGTTCACTGCACTGTCCTCATGGTCCATAGCAGTCTTAGCACATGGTAGGCACTCAATAATTGTAGTGGAAAACATAAAGTAAGTACTCTTGACATTTTCCGGCCTTCCAAATGAAAGTCAGAAAACAAGATTTGGTCTGCCCTCCAGGCATCAAGAAAAAGGGAGAAGGATGTAGAGTAGACCTAAAGGGTCAAACAAATGATATTCAGAATAATAGCATTGGTGATTTTTTTAAAGATATGACTGAAAGAGAGTCAATGACATCTCAAGCAACTGTTCTCTATAGTCTCAATACCTATATATTTAAGTAATTTAAATTACTTAAATATATAACCACAAATTACCACTATTAACCTAACTTGAAGACTAACCCTAGTTCATCTTCTAAGACTGACCTTAGATGCCATTGTGTATAAGACTTCCTGGATTCCTGGGAGAGTGGATTATTGTAGTGCTACTAAAGGACGATTCATTTAATAGGTAATTATGCTGTAAAGTGGATCACTTCATGATTATAAATGACTTTAACAAGTAAGATCAAGTAGTTGAAATAATTGGAACGGAAATAATTAAGGCAAAGTGCTAGAGCATAATGGTGGGTTACTTTAGGTAATTTGGGGAGGACTTCTCTGGAGAAGTGATCTGTGACCTTAGATCTTAATGATGAATAGAAACCAAGCCAAAGTTGTGCCATAGGAAGAATATCTTAGGCAGAGAGAAGGTAGAGTGTACAGAAAAGTTTGGGGAACAAAAATCTCAGTGGACTCAGGACATACAGAGTAAGGGGAAATTGGGAGAGGAGGATATGAGGTGTAAAGTTAGGCAGGGACCAAACAGATGATTTGTGACATTGTCTGCCATTGAAGGAGTTGATATTTTATTCAAAGGCAGCAAGATGCCATTGGAAGGCTCTAAACATGGGGCTGACACAATCTGATGTACATTTAAAAATATTCTCTGGCCCATCTGTAAAAAACATTGCAACTCTTTAGTTTTGTTAAATTTTCACTGTAATATTTCTTCGTATAACTTTACTTCCCACATTTATATGGCACTTGACTTAGCTGTCTCTTGGACAACATGTTGTAGGAATTTGTTTTAAATTATTTTTGTTCTTTTTAAAATTTCTATATTTTACTTGAATTGATATCAACTTTCTTTTTTTGATTTATTCTCCATGCTATCTCTTTTTTGGAGAGATCTCCTTCTGAATATTTCCACCTTTTATAAAATTGATGGAGTACTCTTTGTTGCAGTTTAATTTCTTAGTTGTTTGGATGTCATATATTCCACTTCTCTTCTTCTGTGAAATTCATTTGTTGAATTTAAATTTAACAAACAGTGGTTAAGATCATAAGTTCAAGAGCCAAACTCATAGATTCTTACCCTTGCTCTACCACTTAACTACATGTATGATCTTGGGCAAACTACTTAAACTCTCTGTGCTTCAATGACCTTATCAGTAAACATATAATAGCACATAGATATAGATAAAATAGCACGTAGTTCATAGTTTTACTGGGAAGGTTATATCAGTTAATACATATAAAACATGTAATGCTTGGTATATTGTAAGTACTATAAAAGTTTATTTTTGTTTTTCAACAAATGTTAAGACATTGTAGAATTTGAAATGTGACCTCCCAAAAGACATGTCTATATGTGAATATGACCTTATTTGGAAAAGGAGTCTTGGTAGATATAATTTGTATAAGAATCTCAAGATGATATCATTCTGGGTTAGGATGGGCTCTAAAGCCAAATATGGGTGTTTTAATAAGAGACAGTGAAAGACACACAGAGAGGAATGATGGAGGTAGAGAAAGGAGGTGATGAATCTACAAGCCAAGGAACACCTAGAACTGCTGGCTGCCACAAAAATCTAATAGGGAGGCATGGAACATATTTCTCCCTCAGAGCCTCCAAAAGGCACCAACATTTCCAACACCTTGATTTTTGAGAACTGTGAGAGAATAAATTTCTGTTGTTTCATATTCAGTTTGTGATAATTTATTATGGCAGCACTAGGAAACTAATACACATATTCACAGTGCTTAAAATATTTCAATTTCTCCCACAAACCAAGACAAGAGTCTTAGCTGGCTGTTATCTCTTTCCTGTGTTCAAGGCCGTTTCATGTTGTTGAAATCATCTAGATTCTTACTTTCATTTTGTTATAATTTTGTGTTGTCTCCATGTTTTTACCAGTCATTCCTCAATCATTGTCTTAAAATTCACAACTATTGTATTAATCATTATTTAGACAGTAATATAATTTACAGGTGTTTTAGTCCATAATGTTTGTGAAGTCCACATCTTCTTTATTCTTGGATTTACTTTTGGTATTGTAAGAATATATTCTCAAATAATTCATTAAGAAAAAGTTTGTGGGTGGAAAATGTTCCTTCCTTACATAATAATAATGCCTTTATCTAGTTCTCACACTTGAGTGCTGTTTTGGATGGAGACAGAAAACAAGATTCAAAGCATTCTTTCTCCAGAATTCTAGGACATTGCTTCTTGCTTCAAGCTCCCTTTGTTGCTGATACCAGTTGGCTTCTTATTGCCATTTAGATAATCTGTGTTCATCTTTTTTTTTTTAGGGTCTCTTCTTTTTCTTTCTAGTTTTTAGTGAGTTTATTCAGTCAGAAACCTCTTATTAGCTCTGAATACAAAATTTTAATTTCCTCAGATTGGGTGGGTTGAATCTCCCGTCAGGTAAGTGACTCCTTCTTTGAGTAGGAAAGTTCCTCATCACTTCTGTCTGCCTTTATCACTTTCTTACTTTTTAGGCCTATACAGTTACCTTGGAATAGCTTCCTCTGAGAAATTTTTGGAGTCAGATGCTCTATAATTGGGGAACTGATGCAAAGTTTGTCTTTGAAATAATTTCCAGGTGAAATTTTACCACATTCAGATCCTTCTTCCTGATTCTGTCCCTTTAGATCTCTTAACATTATCCTCACATTCTTCCAGATAAACCCTTTTTTTATAAATCCTCCCTGATACCTGATGATGTTATAGAGACATCATACCTGCTGGGCTTCACTGTCAAGCTCCAGAAATCCTTACCATTCTGCTGTGCTAGTGGCACTCCTCTTGACTTTCCAAGGTTACTATGAATTTACTTTTATAATTTTCCAATAAATCTGATGAGATTTGAATGAAAGAGAGTTAAAATTTTTTTGATCAACCATCTTGAATCAGAATAGAGGTGGATTTCTGGGAGAAGTTAATGACTTAAGTTTAAGATGTCTGCAGTATTTTAGCTGGAATTGCTCTATTGGTCTGAAACTGGGAGGGAGGTCTAAGTTGAATTATAAATACTGGGGAGTCATCAACCAATAAAGGGTAGCTGGATAATGAAAACAAGTGAGATTATTAAAAGAGAGCAGAGAGAAGGTGGCCAAAGATAGACATGCAAAGATGCATGGCCTTCACAATTTTAAAACAAATATGTTTTTACTGTTTTAATACATATTGGAAATTCCCATTATGTAAGGTAAAGTGTAACAAATAGGTGATATAAAAAAGATAATGTCTGTAGTATTTTTTTTCGGTTAGAATGTTTTAAAATAGGGAATTCCTTGGCAGTCCAGTCATTAGGACACCAGATTTCCATTGCAGGAGGCTGGAGTCTGATCCCTGGTCAGGGAACCAAGATCCTGCAAGCCGCATGGCACAGCCAAAGGGGGGGAAAAAAAAAGAAGGTTTTAAAATAGAAAGCAAGTGGTAGGTGGACCCCTAATAATTGAGTTTATAAGACATGATGGCAGTAAACTTCCATTAAACTATTACTTTTCCTATAAAACGGGTAGGCAACACCTAGTATAAATTTATGTATGTGAAATATAATTTATATACTCTAAGGCTGTTATGATTATCATTAGTGTTATTGTTAGCATCATCATATTTAAAGCAGCATGACATATACAATTCTAAACTTTTATACTGAAAGAAAAACTGGTGGAAAATGCAGATTATAGGAGGATCGTGTGTGTGTGTGTTTATGTAATTACTTTTGCCTTTCACTTTTGGTCTTTTTTCCACTTTTCTCTCCCTTTACTTAAAAACTCAGTCTGAGTGCCAATTGTTCAAACATGACTTAAAAGAGCAGAGAAATTCTTCTATTGTGTTTATGATTTCCTTAATGCCTATCTACAGAGCTTAAGATCATTAGAGGAAATGTAGCTAGCTACCTTTCCTTTTCTGTTCAATTATACACACATTTTTGGAGAAAAGTGACAGAAATATCAATGTTCACTAATGTACATTCACTAATTTCAAAATAAAGTTGCTTAAACTGCCCAGAAGAGTGTTTAGGATCTTCCGTTGGCAGCACAATTCAGTAATACTGCCAAGTCTCTCGTATTTCACAGAATTATTTAAAGTGTGTTCCTGGCCCGCATCCATCTTCTCCAGCCATTCATTCATTCATTCAAAAAAGATCTTTGATCATGTGGCCTGTGATGGGCCCTGTTATTGGCATGTGTATTCCAGAAGAAGAAAATAGACAAAGCTCCATCTCCCGTGGATCTTCCGTTGTAGCAGGATTTCACAGATGTAAACAAGCAAGTAAATGAAAGATGACAGTTGAGATAATGATAAACACCCAAAGAAATGAGCAGTGTTAGAGGGACAGAGTGAAGCTATGTTATTCTGATAGGATTTGGTGACACTCTGTGAGTGTCTGTGTTTTCCAGTTGGTGTTTCACTTACTGGTTTGTTTTTCCATTTTACTTTTAAGTCAACCCAGGACAGAAAAATACCAGTAAACATCAAGGAAGTTCTCTAAAAAGAAGAGGCAGGGAAGAGCCTCACCGACTCAAAATAAAGGTGCTCACAAGCAGTGAATATGGCCAATGACTCAAACTTCTCAGTGGGAGGAGCAAGGTGGAAATAACATAAGGATTGAAACAAAGTTTATTTTAGGAGTTCGGGAGTAACAGATACATACTACTATATATCAAATAGGTAAGCAACAAGGACCTACTGTATAGCACAGGGAACTATATTCAATATCTTGTAATAACTTATAATGGAAAAGAATCTGAAAAAGAATACATATATATATATGAATCACTTTGCTATATACCTGAAACTGACACAATATTGTAAATCAACTATACTTCAATGAAAAATAAAAGTTATGAATACAATGTATGACAAAGAACTTTTAGACTTGAATTCCAGAAATGAAAAACATGAAGGAAACAGAGCTAGCATTTATTAGTGAAGGCCATTCCTAGCTCAATCATCTGTGACAATTTAATCAGTATGAATACGTACAAATATATATTTTTACTTATATATATTATATAAATACATATAATATACAGTGCATTTAATTTTTCTATAACCTGTTTATTTATTCTTCCTACTTATGTGGTTTATCAGAAAAATGCTATGATCTTTAAAATTCTCATAATAGATTTCCTACATTATTTCTCTTGAGAAAATTCACTTGAAGATTTCTGAATGACCTATTGCTTTAGTCAAATCACCAAGTCATTTCTTAAGTTGAGAAATATATATTTTAAAAAAACAAGTGAGATTGAAGGAAAGGGGGTCATGCTGGTGTGCAGAATCAATTTTAGCAATCAAGGAACAACATTAGGCAGTGTCAGGACCAAGAACTCAAGAAAAGGAAGATGAGGGCTCCAAAACATGAAATGTAGTAAAGACTAAGTTTACTGTATTGGACATTTTCCCTGGGGTTGTCAAGCCATTTTTATTTTGGAGAAGACAACCATATGTCTTTACATTTTAGTCATCCATCTTTTGTATCTTGATGTTCACTGAGACAGTTTTAAAATGATCTCACAAGTTTAAGTAGTGTCCTAAATGATCCTGACTTTATTTTTGCTGTTTAAAATCTGTGCTAAACAGTTCAGACTACTCTTGACTGTGTGGGATGCATAAAATAGCCAGTCTCCTTGGGAGTAAAAGACCCTTTTTATGTTTTATACCAATACGATTTTTCTACAACTGCAGCACATCTCAGTACTTAATATCTTATGCATACCCCATTTAGGATAGAGCTCCTAAATAAAAATTCTCAGTATTTGCTCTTTTGCTCATCTTATTGGCATTACTGTAAAACATGGTTCATTCTCATTCCACATAAGCAGCAGACATTTTCCCCTCATCTTTTTTTTTTTTTTTTTTTTTTTTTTTTTGCGGTACGCGGGTCTCTCACTGTTGTGGCCTCTCCCGTTGCGGAGCACAGGCTCTGGACGCGCAGGCTCAGTGGCCATGGCTCACGGGCCCAGCCGTTCCGTGGCATGTGGGATCTTCCCAGACTGGGGAACGAACCCGTGTCCCCTGCATCGGCAGGCGGACTCTCAACCACTGTGCCACCAGGGGAGCCCTTACCCTCATCTTTTTATATTGATTTGATGGGTATAAAATGCAGGTAAATCTCAATATCCATGTTGTTGTTTCATTGCAATGGAAAGCAATTGACATTGCAGGAAGCAGATGTCCACATGCTTTTAAAGTAGTTCAATACTTTGCAAAGCAAGTGTGTCTTCTCAAAATGGAATTGGTTTCCCCCTTCAAATTTGCAGACAAGATTTGCTAACATCCATGTGTCTAACACCTGCTGTTAGGTCCATGATAAGATGGTCCAGAAGCACAATAAGTCTATGACATTCACAAATGAAGATGGGTGGTCCAACATTTTAAAATGGAATATTTTCCAAATGTACCTTTGTATTATGTATTTTAGCAACTTGGGAATATTTCCCATGGATCTATTGTTCTAATTTGGCAAACTCTATTAGCTTCCTCCAATTTTGTGCAAGGTGGTAGTGGTGAGCAAGTGGAGATTGAGGCTTCTTAATCCCGTAACAACAAGAATAAATTTTATATTATTCAATCATTTATACTTAATGCTAAAATGTCACAGCCAAAGAAGTTGAAAACCATAGTGCCAGCTTCCTTGTTAAGCTCTGTGAAATTCCATGTATTCTCAACCTCTCCAGCTACAGAACATCTAAATATGCTCATGAAATTCTGCTTTAAAACTCCTTCTCAGTACTAGCTAACATCACAAGAGAGGTTCAGAGATACAGAGAACGGAATGATAATGGTTACCAGAGAAATCTTTACATATCAAGACCCAAAACAAAAGCAAATCCAGCATGGTAAATGGACAAGGATGCTAAGGGTTCCTTTGGTGCAGAGGCAAACACAGTAATCTAGAGTTTGACCTTTAATCATAACACATGTGTAATAATAATACTTGAGCTTGCTCAAAATAAAAACCGGAATAGAGGGCTTCCCTGGTAGCACAGTGGTTGAGTGTCCACCTGCTGATGCAGGGGACGCTGGTTTGTACCCCGGTCCGGGAAGATCTCACATGCTGCAGAGTGGCTAGGCCCATGAGCCATGGCCGCTGAGCCTGCATGTCTGGAACCTGTGCTCCGCAATGGGAGAGGCCACAAGAGTGAGAGGACCGCATACCACAAAAAAAAAAAAAAAAAAAATGCTTCGCTAGTTTAAAATCTTCTGATGGAGAATAAACCAAGTCTCAAATATTTTATAAGCAGTTTCAGTTAAACATTCCAGAAATAGGTGTTTCTAGCATCATTTATGTTTTTAAGAAAAAGAAAAAAAGAAGGAGCAGGGAAATAATCTATTACATTTTGTGAAGCCAGCAGTACCTTGGTACTAAAACAAGACAGACAAGGTGTAGCACTGGAGAGGAATATTATAGTCTGATCTTATTCATAGTTACACCTACAAAAATCACCAAAATGTGCCTGACAAAATGATCCATCAATAGTTATGTTAGGGATGCAAGTCTCATTTGACTTTAGGAAAGCTGTTAATGTATTGATAATTCATCCTATTAGCATATCAAAGATGAAGAAAGCTATATGAACATGGAAATAGAGGCATAAATTATAGTAGGTAAAATTTAATCTCCATCCATGACAAAAACTTTTAACAAGACAAGTAAAGAAAGAAATGTCTTAAAATGATGAAGACAGTCTAACCAAAGACTACAGTGAGATTATATGTCATGATAAGGCATTATATGTATTCCCTTTACACTCAGAAATGAGGTGAAATTGAGGAGGTAACTGTTGTTTACATTATATACTCTCCTTTTCGTCATTTATTGAGCTCCTAGTCATAATACTTTGAAAAAAGAAGTTTACAGGTTTAAAAAGAATAAACAATAATGTCATTATCCACAATGTATAAGATTATCTACATAGAAAACCCATGTGAAAACAAAATTTCTTAAAATTAAGATATTTTATTATATTTGTTGAATTCAAGACCAAATATAAAAATCAGTTACATTTCATTTCTATGACGCAAGAGATAGAAATGTAATTTTAACAACATAAAAATATATGCTACATAGGAATTAAAATTTAAAAAGAGGAAATGACCTTTATAAGGGAAAATTTCAAACTTTACTATTAGATATAAAAAGAGACCTAAATAATGGAGAGATATACCATGTTCATGAATAGAAATCTCAACATTTTAAAATGTCAATTCTTATCAAATTAATGTGTAAATTTAATCTAACTTTAGTAAAAATTCCAACAGAGTTTTTTTATGTGAATTAGATAAGCTGTTTATAAAATTAATATGAATGAAAAAGACCCAACATTAAAAGACATTTCTGAAGAAGAATCAGTTGAGGGAACTTATTATATACATTAAGACTTGTGATAAAAGTATAATAATTAAGACACTATTGTTGGCACAGATTAGGACAAAGAGACCAATGGAATAGAATAGGAAGTTCAAAAATAGACCCACACCTTTATGCAAGCTAGATGTATGATAGAGGTAACATTTCAGAGCAGTGAGAAAATAGTGAACTTGTCAATAAATGTTGCTGACGCAATTGGTTATTTATATGGAAAGAAATACAATTATATCTCTACCTCAAACACTTTCTTTGGTTTAGGAGATAAATTTGAAAGGTACATTTTTACCTTTTTAGAATAAAATATAGAAAATTATCCTCATGACTTGATGTAGAGAAGGATTTTTAAATATATATAATCCATAAAAGCTAAGACTTAATGAAGGTAAATATTAACAATTTTTAAACTTCTGGTTATCAAAAAGTACCAGAAGAAGAGTGAAAAGATAATCCATAAATGGGGTGAAGATTTATGAGCCAGTAAGGATTAGAATGTAATAAAAATCCTATAAATCAATAATTAAAAGACAATCCAACAGAAAAATGGGCAAGATGCATGAATAAATACTTAAGAAGAGATGATATACACATGGTAAATGAATATATTAAAAGATGCATAATTAGAGAAATAACAGTAAACTCATAATAGGTATCATTTCACAGACTGAACAAAAATTTTAAAATTTTGACAATGCCCCAAGTAGGCAAAGGTATAAAGTAATGGGTATTTTCTCATTACCCATGTGTGGAGTAACACTGCCACAGCCACTATTCTTTGGAAAAAGAAACCTTGATATTATTTGCTAATGTTGAAGATGTGAATATCTTATAGCCCTAAAATGCTTCCTCTGGGTATATACAGGAAAATTCTTACTCATTTGCACCAGAGAATGTGTTCAAGTATGTTTGTAAAGCCCATTGCTAATAGCCCATGGACACTTTCCAAAGGTTATCAAAAGCAGAATGTTTAAATAAACTGTGGTCTATTCATACAAAAGAATACTATACAATTGCGAAAATAAATTATGTAGACTATACATATAATCCATAACAGAAAGTACATCTCTAAAAATAGTGTAAAATTTTAATATTATGTAAAAACAGGCAAATTTAAGATAAACAGAAAATTTGGGTTCCTGGTTATCTCTGGATGTAAAGATGGAGACGGAGAAATTCAACCCGCAGATGGTGTTATAATGACCTCGATAATGTGCTACTTCTTCAACCTGTATTACATAAGAATTTGTTATAATATTATGCATGCATACACAGAAACATACAAGATATATTTATATATCTTATACATGTATACCTTATATATAAAGTATATAATAATTAAAAAAAATATTTTTACTAGGCATCAAGACAAGTCTACTTCATCATTCAGGAGTCCTCTGGTTGCAAGGAAATTAAGCATAACCCAAACTGACATCAGCAGAAATAGAATATGTTGGTTCGGGTGACTGAAATTGGAGGCTGAAAATGATGTCCTGGAGATCTGATCTCTTTGCTAGTTCTTGCTTTCTCCAAACTACGGGCTTCATTTTCAGTCTCTTTGTGGTAGTAGTATAGCTGAAGTAGCTCCAATTTTATAACGTCTCTGGTTACAATCTAGGAGGGAAGGAATGACCCCTGTTTATGATCCCACAAAAAAAGTCTCTGGGATTGGTTCTGATGGGGTTTGCCTCTTGGGTTGAGTCACGTGCCTGTCCATCCCTGAACCATTCACTGTGCCCAGAGCAGTTAATACTCTCCCTTGCTCAGTGTGTGCCACATGTTCCATATCTAGAGTTTTTGGTTACGTGCTCACATTCTGAAGGACATGTACTGAGTTTTGGAGTGTTGTATCCCCAAATCCCGTTTAGGGTGCTAAAAACAAGAAATTGGTAAATAGGATAGAATAAGGAAAGGTGCTCAATATACCCACAAAATCCTATTTAAATTCAAATGAGCTATAGTTCAAATAGAACCTAATTACCATTCAGTAATTAATTCATGGAAAGAGCATGCGTTATAGTGGTTAAGGATTTGAGCTTTTTAATCAGACAGAACTGGGTCAAGTCCCAGCTTTTCCCCATGCTACCTGTGTAACCTTGTGATTTTCTACAATATGGAAATTATATTTCTCCCTCACTAGAGTGTTGTGAGGATCAAGTAATATATGCAAATTGAGTTCCTACAACATAGCAAATATGCAATAAATGTAAACTATCTCCATCATTATTGTCAACATAATCACAAACTTCATTTATATCAACATCATCAACATTATCATCACTATTATCATTAACTGAATATTCACCAGGAATATGTTCCTTTGGAAACAATTTTCAGAGTTTCTTTTAGGCACATCAGGAAAAAATCTTCCTCTATATCTCATATTATTTTTTTACATTTTTCTAGTATGATATTTATCTCAGTGTATTGTAATTGTGTTTACATGTCTATTGTCTCACCAGATTGAGATCTTCTTGTACATAATATTTAATTCATCATTGTATCATCTCATATGGTCCCTTAAACACAATGGGAATGAAGGGGCATTATGGCATAAAAAGGAATCCATATTGATTAGGAGTTTACTATGTGTAAAACACTATGTGACATACATACATCATGCTCTATCTTCCTCATAAGAGCTCTGTTACATAAGCAGTTTTATTCTCAATTTTTAAATATAAAGATATTAAATCATCTAATCTTACTAAAATAAAACATAAATTCCAGAGCCAGGATTAAAATTCTGGACTATTTGAGTCTCAAAACTATTTATTTTCCCTCTGTGCTAGCATTTCTAAACTGAAGAATGTCTTTGGGATTCCTAAGATAAATTTTTTTAAGTCCATATTTTTCTAGGTCTCTGTAAATTTCTTGTTTGAGTTTCAGTGATATTAAATACAAATATGAATATATCTTTGAGGATTGCCTTATAATTTGCCACTGGTGTAATATGTTTCAAAGACTCACAATTGAGTTTGTTTTCAACAATATTGGTATCAAGGGAACAGCTAAAGTGACAGCCTTAACTTTTACTGCAGTGTTTCACAAACCTGGCATCTGTAGACCCCTGAGGATCACTACACTCTACTTGATGAATGTTGGTTGAATAAGCAAATGATTACATTCTCCTCAGAGAATGGCTCTCCCTGTGGCAGAATTAGGGAATTTCCCTTCCCCCAGTCCCTTCCTACTCATCAGTCAGTGACAATAGGGAGTCCTCAATTTCAAGTTCTATGTTCCATGGTCTTGAGAAGGCAGGCGCTGGAGTGGAGCTGGAGAACACCAAGGAGACTGAACAGCAGGTGGGGATAAAGGCATCATGAACTAACCCATGAAGGTAAGGCCCTGTGAAACCCTGAGTCTGGGTACATTTCTTAGTTGGAAACTTTAGGAACATTTATCAATCTCTCGGTCTGAGCCCTAATACCCTACAAATGCAATAAATCTTTAAAAGCCACAGTGACTTCATTCTGTTCTATCACCTTTTTCCTCCTAGTTTCTTTTTGTTGAAGTTTTTTTTTTTTTTTAGTTGGTTTTTTTTTGTTTGTTTGTTTTTTGGCCTCAATTCTCTGTATTAGGGATCTCCCTGATCAGGGATCACACCCAAGGCCCCTGCAGTGGAAGTATGGAGTCTTAACCACTAGACAGCCAGAAAGTCCCTCCTCCTAGTTTCATTGTCCCTGATGAAAACAAAGCAGTTCTAAGGCCTTCCAAGAAATGATCCTACTGCAATACACAAATGCATGTGCAGCAGTGTGCATGTCGTCCTATAACTCTTCACATCGTGTGTCAGTATTTTCTCACTCTTATCCCCACCTCTTCCATGGAGGGGAACAGCTAAATTTGATTAGTGAGAACCTAACATTGCTAAGACTACACTTTTCCTCATGGGTGAGGGCACAGTGCTGCAGATCTCTGCTCATGCCAGGCATGGGCTCTTGCTCTCTTGGCACTGGTTATACTTATAGGGGGTGAGCTTTCCCTCTCTCTTCTCTGTTCCCATAAGTCCTCTGAAGGAGACCTGCCCTTCCTCCCCGCTTTCTCTCTCATTCTCAGGTAACCATGTGTGTGGCAGGCCTACGCTCTTTTAGTAGACTGGTTTTGTACGATTGGAGTATGTTTTGCTAACCCAGCTCTCCCCTCAGACCTTACCTTGAAATGAAAATAAAAAGTTTTCATTAGGCTTTAGTTCTAAGCTACATTCTCCAACACACTTTATCAGGAGCCTTGTAGTTGGAGGACAATTGGGCACCTGATTAGCCATTAGCAAAACTAACATCTTGTCACATTTAGCTAGTGATCCTTGTGTCTAGTCTCTATTATTGTGACACAGAAGGAAGGAGGAATGATGAGTCTTAGCTCTGTAATCTCTGAAACCAGATTTTAAGGGATTCTTCCTAGGTCATGCTCTATCTTTTCTTACTTAGCTGCAAAGACACAAATGGATGATATTCTACTGGTAGACAAAAGTGGCCTGGAAGCTTTGTGCAAGAGTCCATGATGACCCAAGATTACCTAAGACAAAAACTGCACTGAGACTTAGAGGAAGACATGGGAACAAGAAAAAAATAACTTTAAGATTTGTTGGGGATAATATACCTTTATTATCTACTCTGTTACCTCCCCTGGTTAATTCCTAGGAGCTATTTGTACATGAAATGCACATAGAAAGTTAGCAAAACGTCTCTTGGAAATGTCTTTCTCACCAAAAATATAAAAACAGCTACAATAACATAAATCAAAATCTCTAAAACCTAATTTATTGAACTCAGAACCTATCAAACAGCAAGCATTATCACTGCTTTTAGAAAATCTAGTACTTGCAATAATATTTTCATTACACACTTGTAATATCACTATGTGGAAACAAATCCAGATATGAAGATATTCTCTAAGTTGAACCAAACTATGTATAATTTTCTTTTAAGGACTAGTAAATGGATCATGTCAAGTTAACGTGACCACTGAAGTAGTCCTGCCGAGCATGGAATTGGAGTTTGATAAAAATCCTAAATTCCTAAAAATTCTAAAAATCCTAAATTACCTAAATCTTATAAAGTCACAGTTGACTGCAATAAATGCAAAATATTTATTTTACGGCAATAAATGCAAACTACTAGAGTTTATTTTAGGTAAATATTGCTAGAAAGGGTCATCAAGCTATGGATATTCAGTGACTGTAGCTAATCAAAAATCTCCAATCCAGGATAGGAATAAAGGAAGGAATGGAAGGAAAGAATGAAAGAGGTCTCTTGTGGTTTATTCAAGCTGTAATTATTCCTTTCTGCATTTGCCTGAAGGACATCAAATCAAATGGATAGATAGATAGATAGATAGATAGATAGGTATCCTATAGGTGTGTGTATGTATACATATATATACTTATGATTCCTATTTATCTATTTCTATATATGTATATCTTTAACTATTAATCTATATCTATCTATACCTATAGATATATAGGTATATAGAAATACCTAAGGACATCAAATTGGATATATGTATACCTAACTTTCAAGTGGCAGATTTTGGACACTGGCAGTTTAGGTTTCGAGTTATACTTTGTTTGGTACTAGCTGAATATCCTTAGCACTTAGCTTTCTCATCTTTCAAATGGGCTTCATCTTACCTATTTTATAAGATGGTTTCTAGAATTAAATGACAAAGTACCTGTTACATAATAGGCATATAACAAAGTTTAATTTCTCTCCTTTTTAAACATACCCTCCTTAAATATTCTATCAGGTCTTTAAGAAGTAGATTTGCAAACTAAGTTTTGTTATTTGCACAAAAAAGTTGTTCCAGACATATTTATTGAGTGTACTAATGCCTAGCTTAACCTTAAGCTGATCTTACTAATTTAAGACATCTTGGGTTTGGGCATGTTTTTCTGAGTAGTAAGGTTGACCAGTTGTAGAAATATAGTTGTAGAGGAGTGAAGAGCCTTCTAAAAGAAAACAGAGAGAACACCCTTACATGGGGACATGTACAAGGTCATGAGATAAACTTGGTATAGAATCCTGAGGCACTGTTTTACTTAAAAAAATTTGGGAGAGCTGATCACTTCATACTCTCCCAGGAGAAAGCGTGCATGATTCTCTAACTAAGGGATATTTGGGTGGAAATGCTTAAGAAATAATGATCTAAGTCAGACATCATTTACTAGGTACTTAGGGACCAAATGGAGAGGCATTGTGCTTGGCCAGGACTTTTAATAGTTTTTGAATTAGTTGCCAAGATTCAAAAATCAAGTGAGTACACATAAAAGTCTAGATTTGAGCTTTACCAGAAAATTTAGGGCTGATTATATTTGGCTCACATCCTAGCGTGACAACAATTGGCTCAAGCTGAAAAATACTCCTTTTAAATAGAGAATGTGACTTCTTTCTTCGCTGGAGTCTCCTCCCAGCCTGGCTCACTAATTTATCCACTCTCTTAGATCTTGCAGGCCCATGCTATGCTTAGCCCATGGAAAGAGAGTCAGGTAGACAAGCTTTGCTGTTAGGAGGCATTTTCTACCGGAAAGTAATGTGTGGCGCACAGATTTTTACTTGAATGTGTCTCATGTTCATCTTATCACACTCCTCTCAGAGACTCATGGAGAGGCAGGTACTAAAACTGTGAACTAAATGGGTTGGTATCAATTCTGAACATTCCTGGGGGCAACAAAGAGCTCTGAATGGTTACCCACATATCAAAGTATACCTGTAATTAAAGGGGAAAGACAGTTTTCTCCCCACCACTGCCTGGAACACAGCTTCTGTTAATGGGGTTTCCAGAAGACTCTGCAAGTTGTCCCACAAATTTGGAAAGTGCCTGAACAGTGCCCTTCAGGAGATGACATAACAGGAAAAAGCAGTGGCCAGAAAATGTGAAGGTGACTAAGAGAAGATGCTGCCAGACCTAGCTTTGAGAAAGAAACTGTAGACACCAGGAGATGGGACTTGTTAAAAGTACATAAAACACCATCCCCCCACCTCTGTCTAATAAATCTCTAAAATGCATCAGTAGTGGAACTAGCTGCCAGAGCCTGAGTCTCTGTTTAAGCCCATGGGACTGACAGCTAAGGAAATGCAGGATACAAAGAAATGAATGGTAATTTGCAGGCAAACTACTAGAGTCTAATATTATTTTTGGACCTCTCTGCACCGTTACTTTTAAATAAAGTAGAGCGGAATGAGTGTTAATACAAGTGTAGAATTACACTACAAGTTCTATTTGTATGTAGCCCTGCCATTCAGGCAAAAAAGGTAATAATGACTTGGAGATCAGATTGGCTCATTGGAGCACAGCAGTAGCAAAGAAAAGCCCCAAATGACTTACACAGAAGAAAGAAAAGGAAGGCAAGATTGGCCTTTTTACATTCAGCTGCATTTCCTTTACTTAGTCTTACTAGAAGATATTACGAAAATTCTTTTCACCAAAATATTTAATTCATGAATTAATTCATGAGGGATAAATGAAGACATTTTTAATTTCTTGTGAAACTGAGAATGTGAATTATTACTTTTCACTTTTTAGGATATTCATCAAAATTACTTGAAGAAGGCTTCCATATTTCACACACCTTATGATCTCCACTGTACCTTCCAGACCGCTGCAGTCTATAGACCCAGCTATCACAGATATCCAGAGGGCATTCCCCATCACCAGATACATGTGAGCCTGTATAAGCATTTGTTGGACACGTGCTTATTTCAATGTTAAGTGTGTTTTAGTGACTCATCCTCATCAAGTCTTTAAAGCACTTCAATTAGTTTTATAGAATCTATAATTCTCTTTTTTACACTTATAATCAGTTTACCTATTTAATTAACTCACATAATTACACTAAAAAGCACAGCTAGCACACAAAAAATATTTAGAAATACACACCACTGGTTCTTCATAAACCAATTGGGCAGGAGTAATTGTAAGCATTCACTGTGCTAAGGGCAGTGGCCAGTATGTTTTAGGGGAGGGATGGAGGGGTTGATTAATCTGGCAAGTTGGTCAGGTTTGAGAGAGCCTTTTCCATATTACCTCACCCTACATACAGATATAAGAAAAGGCTATGCAATGACACAGCAGCTTTGTTCAATCATTCTTTGTTCACTAATGATACCCAGTGGCTAGAAGTGCCTGATATATAGTAGCATCCTAATTAGCCGTTTCTGACTGAATAGATGATATATGTATACATGTTCATGAGAATATAAAATTTAGGTATCTTTACTCAGCACCTATCTTTGTTTTCTTTGCTGCTAAAATATTTATATTGTTTTATAAGTGACTGCTAATTAAAAAATGCTAGAGTTACTGACAACTCCAAATTCCAATTATCCAGCACCGGATTGATAAAATGTTCTTCTAATGCTATTATCCCTAACTTAAATACTGTTTTTCTCAGGGTTATTATCAAGTGTGCTCTCCCCCATGCTGTTGTTGTTGCTACTGGCTGATCTTTATATCACATTTCATCCTTTTCAAAAACATGCAGGGGTAGGGGAAAAGAAGGAGAACAAGGAAAGCGTGTACTATTTTATTGCTATACACTGTATGTAGCACATTGATTTGGCAAAAAAAACACTATTGAATAAATAAATGAACTGTTCTAGGAACTTAGGGCTAAACTACAGACTATAGAAATGTACCACCAATGTCATAATGGCAGCACCAGGTAGAGGGCCTGGGAACAAGGACCTATCTTCCTATTTAAGGAAAAAAGAAAGAAAAGAGACCTCTGAGTTTAAGAAAAAAATCCATATAATTTCATGATGGAATAGAACAATTTGAGAGTGGTTGCCATGGTTCTGAGTTACAAGAAAGACCATCAAGTGGTTTCATGAGAATATGATGTAGATGGCGTTGGACCTGGGTGCAAAAGTCATGGAACTCTGACAACAAAGGGCCTTCTCTGGTCTCTGAATTAGCACATCTGGCCTCTTGACCCCCAGACTCCTAAGGTAGCTATAGAAACAAATCAGTCCAGGATTTGGTATCAGTATGCTTGTGTTGAGAGGACGTAAGAGCCTCTCTACCGCCCTCTGTCTGTTTCTCTCACATCCCACCCATACTTTCTTGTCGATGTGTGAGCACTTGGCCACATGGTCAAGGTGTTGGTTCATCACTTCCAGCCCTGGGATCTCTCTTCTGGCAAGGAATCAGGGTAATGGTCACTCACTACTAATGACTTGAAAATAGAATGAACATTATCCTGGACAAATCTGACTTTACATTATGAAATCTTTGGGACCCACATTGAATGAATACGATCTTTGCTATCCTATCCAAGATCTGTATTTGGCAGATCAGAAGTATCTGGAGGGGAGCTTGCAACCAATAGAAAATGTCAAAGTGAAATGAATGAGTTGGTAAGTTTACAGACAAAAAAATGAGTTGTGTTCTGCTGTAAATAGGGCTGAGAGATAAGGCAGTCCATTTCCAGCATAGAACAGGTAGAAGTTCATCATGGCAACTTTGGGAAATTGTTTCTTTGCACTGTGTTTTCATTATTTAATTTGAATTAGAGTGGATTTCTAGGTAATCAGGGATGTCTGTTTTCAGAAGCTAGTAGAAAACATATCTCCATATAAAATAAAATTTATGAAATGATTGTTAGGTTGTAATATTAATTTCAGATCCTCTAGACATCTACACTCCTCCATGATTCTAATACAGATAATAGCAACCACCCCTAACTGAGCTTTTAAACTGTGCCAGGCACCCTGCTGAGGCCTCTGTATTCCTTTTATTCCTCCAACATCCCCTACAAACTTAGTCATTATTCTCATTATACTGATGAGGAAACCAAGGCTCAGAGAGGTTAAACAACTTATCTAAGTCACACAGCTAATTAGTAGCAGAACAAAGGATGAAACCCAGCTTTGTTTGACATGACACCAAAGCATATGTTTTTTCCTTTATACTCTGTTTTGGCATAGATATTCTCCAAGAATTCATTGTAGGCATTTGTGTAATATTCTGAAACATGCTGAGCACAGATGAAAGAGGAGCAAGAGCCATAAAAATGTGGGGACAGTATAACATGATTTGACTTTTAAGGCAGCTATGCTGTGATACAGAAAGGTTTTCAATTCATACTTGTTAGTATTTCCATATAATAGCTTCCATAACACTACTCTGTTGAGAAGGCAGATAAAAAGAGTCCCTTTTTGTGTTTGTGCATAGAATAGAATGCCTTGGAGTTGAATTGATATAACATGGAAGGGGTGTGATGTACTATTGAATACTGGACTTGTTGATTAAATACAATGAGTCCTTTTTTTCTCTTCCTCTATAAACTAGTAGGCAGGCTGGTAATCTGATAAACGGGAAACACCCCACTCTCCATCTTCTCTCTTTCAAAGCAGGAAAAAAGAAGGAAAACAAACATTCTTTATAAATAAATTAAAATTCTAACTAAAAAGCTAATTATAAGTGTATTTGTTTTGTTGGAGGTAAGGCACATATATTATCATAAAGATAATTAACTCAGTCTGACAGATCTAATAAAAGGACAAGTTTAGCACTGGCTTAGCCGGAAGCCAAAGGCAAGCAGTTCTTATAATTACTAGTTATTGTAACTGGGCTCAGAGAAAATGGTCTGTGATATTTAAACAGTAATGTTAATTTGCATTTAGACTCGCCCTTTTTTTCCCATGAAAGAATAAGTAAGACTGGATTAAGTACATGAAACGTCAATAACTAAAATATTTTTAAATATATTAAAGCACGCAGAATGAAAATCTTTTCATCTATAAACTCAAGAATTTCTCTAAATACATAATGAATATCCATACAAAGTAAATGTTTTAGCAATGACCAAAGAACTAAATAAATTAAACCAACTTTCCGATGCATAAGGGGAAATTATCCAATCTACAAAGATGGGTAAAACTATTATGCTGTGCCCTGTTTCACTCTCCCATCTATAGATATGTGTGATTGTGCCTACCATTGGCTAGCTATTGAAGTGGGAATTAAAAAATAATAATTAGGGGCTTCCCTGGTGGCGCAAGTGGTTGAGGGTCCGCCTGCCGATGCAGGGGACACGGGTTCGTGCCCCGGTCGGGGAAGATCCCACATGCCGCAGAGCGGCTGGGCCCGTGAGCCATGGCCGCTGAGCCTGCGCGTCCGGAGCCTGTGCTCCGCAACGGGAGAGGCCACAACAGTGAGAGGCCCGCATACCACACAAAAAAAAAATAAAATAAAATAAATAATAATAAAAAAATAATAATTAAATAAAGAGCACTGCAAATAGGCAAGTGAAAATACTGACTTTGTAACCAATTACTTGCAGTGCAAGAAAGATGAGGAAATAAAAGGACAAGTAACATGCAAAGGAAATGAATGATTTCATTATTACCTGGCAGCTGCCCTTAACTAAAGCTTGTCTCAACATTTCACACCAGACTCCTTCCTGGAGCAAAACAAATCAACCTTTTTAAGAGTAGGAGTTACTCTTTAACTGCTCCTGTAATAAAGGCTGTAGAAATAAGTAATAACCAGTGTCAGAAAATAAGTTTGTAATACACCAAGAAAAGCACTTTAAGGTAAAATACCTGTTAGGCAAGAACACATGTTATTTTGTTCTACAGATAGGGTGATAGAATCAGCCCATTACATTTGGTAAATATGTTGTATAATTTCTCCTATAATGCCTTGTCCGTGCTCCTGTTACCAAGGTATTTAACCCATCAGCCTAACTGCATTATCAATACTTGTAAAAAAAAAATGCTGACGAAGTATATGGAAAATGGTCTTTTTCACTGCACTCTCCATGGAAGAGTGGCTTCAGATTTATTTCTTCACATTCTTCTTGGCTTCCCTTCATTTTAAAACGTTTATTTTTTTCAGTTTTCCGAGTGATTATAAATGGAAGCAAGTTTGACAAAATTCTTGTTTTCATCTTTGCACTGAGATGTGGTAAAAAGTAAAAAGCAGTCCTGTGAAGGATGACACTTCTATTCCAACACTGACAAAGCAGCATTCTTCTTCCATCTCCATATTCTTTATTCCTCCACTGGTTCCCACATCTAACCCTTACTGCTCTAGTCTTATATATTTACTGTATCATGTTCTCATTACATGACTTCATGATGCACTTTCAACTAATACTCACTAATGCAACATGTGAAAAGATTAGTGCCCATAAAAGGAAAAGAGGGGGCTTCCCTGGTGGCGCAGTGGTTGAGAGTCCGCCTGCCGATGCAGGGGACACGGGTTCGTGCCCCGGTCCAGGAAGATCCCACATGCCGCAGAGTGGCTGGGCCCGTGAGCCATGGCCGCTGAGCCTGCGCGTCCGGAGCCTGTGCTCTGTAGCGGGAGAGGCCACAACAGTGAGAGACCCGCGTACAGCAAAAAAAAAAAAAAAAAAAAAAAGGAAAAGAGAAGAAAAAGAAAGAAAGAATTGGATAAAGTTTCTTCCTTCAAGGTTCTCAGGTCTATGGTTTGAAATCAACATAGACTTAGGCACTCATATTACAGTGGGCTCTCGGTATCTCCGGGTTCCACATCCGTGGATTCAACCAAATGCAGATCAAAATTGAATCTATGAGTGCAGAACCCACGGATACAGATGGGTAACTGGACTGCACCATTTTTTTAAGGGACTTGAGCATCCACGGATTTTGGCATCCATGGGGGTCCTGAACCAATTCCCAGGGGTACTGAGGGATGACTTTATCAAGTGAGAAGTGCCACTTGAGGTCAGTACAGCTTACTTTGGGGAAAAGGGGACTTGTAAACCAAATTTATGAACAGAAAATTGAACTAGAACAAATCCTAAGAGAAAGAAGGAGCCAAGATAATTCCTAGAGGATAAGTAGAAGGAAGGGGAAGGACATGCTAGATAGACTTTCAAGGTCAGTGAGGCAAGAGGGAATGAAATTATTAACAGAAATTTTGCCAGTGTCTATTTTTTTCTTCAAGATTTAGCCCTCTTCACCTCTATCTGACTCATGTTAAGATTAGACAGATAATTTGAGTGTTTTATGCATTTGTATGCATCTGTGTTTTTTCTTTGATTCTAAGTTCTTAAAAATCAAGGACCATACCTATTACTTAAGTTGCAGAACAAAAAATTTACAGAGCACCAACAAGCCGTTTAGGACCTCGTACTAAGATATCAGGGTAATAGAAATTTAAAATACTAAAACATTCCATAGCACAAAATACTTTTGCAGGCAACTAATTCTTATTTTCATCAGCCTCTGCACTGCCCCAGTGTGGTAGATTTGAAGTATCAGAAATGAAGCCTTAAGCTTTTATGGTACTAAGGTTGTAGTCTTCAAACTTAAGAGTTTTCAAATAATTTCCCTTTATCCAGATGTCTGTGAAGTAGACAAACTGGAATTGATTCTATATTTTTCAAGGTCCCATTCCAGGTCATTGCTGGGAGTGTACCAGTGGCAGTGGAGCTTGAAAGATGGGGAAAAAACTGATGGAATAGGTGTCTCCAACCTTTCTCCACAAATGGGTAGGCAGAGCACATGCTTCATTTCTTATGATTGCCAGGGGTCACTGTGTAAAGGCAGGGTTCATCTGCCTGAAATTGAAGCCAAATTGACTATTATTTATATAGTCTTTGGTAGGAGTACATAGCTTTGTGTTGTAGGGGAAAGTTGTTCAGAGATGAGGAGTGAAAAATCAGCACTTAGGGTCCACATCCTACTCTTGCAAGTACAGCATAATAAAGAACAAATGAAATAAGGTGACACAGAGTAGGTAGGAGGTCACAGTGAGAATACTCCACTGAAAAGATGTGGCCAGGAACCTTCATTTTGCAAAATGTGAAGATAGAAGAGTTGGTGTAATGGATTGTCAGGTTGCTTCAGGACAAGGTGTGGCACTTGGAGGAAGCTCTGTCTCATTACCTGAGAGTGGAAAGATCAGCAAAGGAGGAAAGATGAAAGATGGAATGATCAGGGCTTCCCTGGTGGTGCAGTAGTTAAGAATTCGCCTGCCAATTCAGGGGACATGGGCTCGAGCCCTGGTCCGGGAAGATCCCACATGCCGCAGAGGAACTAAGCCGGTGCACCACAACTACTGAGCCTGCGCTCTAGAGTCCGTGACCCACAACTACTGAAGCCCACGTGCCTAGAGCCTATTCTCCGAAACAAGAGAAGCCACCGCAAAGCCCACGCACCGCAACAAAGAGTAGCCCCCACTCACTGCAACTAGAGAAAGCCCGATGCGCAGCAACCAGAGACCCAACACAGCCAAAAATAAATAAATAAATAAATTTATATATAAAAAAAAAAGATGGAAGGATCAGATTGTGAGAAGAGAGAGAAATTACACCACATAGGTCCTGACTTTGAAAGACTATGCTTTTTTTTTGGTCACTGGTGCAGAGTGTAAATGATTGAACAAGACCTTACACACTGAATCAGGAAAAAAAACCAATATGAGACATAAAATGAATATTTTTTCTTATAATTCTTCTTAGAAACTCATTTGTACATGTACTGGTTAGAAGGGAGAATCTGGAAGCATATGAGTCTCCCTGAAATTTTACTGAAGCCATTTTATCCTCATTTTCACTGCAGTGTAATTGGTGAGACTCTCAGGAAAGAGATTTGATTGTTTTAACTGTGATTCATTAGTGGAATCAGTCACAAGAGGTGGGACAACACTGCCGACTTTGTTATACAAAAGTGGTGCATTTTTATTATTATCCATAATTTCTCACACAACAGGTCTGTTAGCCAAAGCTGCTCAGAATTAGTGTGCAATTCCTCCTCAACTTTTAATGCAGGCCAACTTGTGGGTCTTAAAAGATTGACTATGGCCCTTTAAAAACATTCTCCAAGTTGTGGTGTGTAATTAATCACAGCAACAGAAGCAAAGTATATTGTTTCCTTGCTGAGAATAGCATGTTTTCTTTGCTTATGAATTGATCCCTTAAACATTCCTCATGGGAATATATTTTCCCTCCTAATGCAAACTGGCTTTAAACTACAGATGTGCTAATCTACCTGTAGGAAGTTCCAGGGCTCATTGATTTGTGAGATGCACAGGTATTCATCTACTTTTGATGGAAAACTAAAAGACGGGACAATTAACTAAGTCATCCTGCAGTGATTTTTGAAAACTGTAATGTAAGAAGTGACTGGGAAACCCCCAAGTCTTTAGAGTTTGTATATGGTTTGGAAAAGCAACTGAACTTTTGCAGACTGTGTTGATTTGAGGAAAATAGTTTGATTTGAGGAAAAATAAAAATACTGTGTCTTGCATTGAGGAATGTACACATTATACCTCTCATACAAGGCTTATCACACTCAGCCTTCAGTTTAAGGTGCATGTGTGATAGAGTGAAGCTTTTTGTGTGTCTGTGGGCATGTGATGTCTCCACTATTTGATTGCAAGGCCCTTTAGAAAGAGATTGTGTCATGCACCCCACCACATGCTGTTCAGTGCTTGGTCTAATACTTGTCATTGCATACAAATCATCCATACCTTACATCTTCAATAAAACATTCATTCATTTATTCCTTTGTTACTAAATACTAGCTGAAATCTGCTAAGCATCATCTGCAGGCTCAGACAGCTCACAATTAGTAGAAACATAAGCATTATTTAGGGGAAAGTAAACAATTCCTTCAATGCCAGTCTTCTGGTTTTAGAAACCAATGAGTTTTTGAGAAAAATCATTGCCATAATTGTATTATCTGCACTGTGCCCCAAATCCTTTTGGAAAAAGGCAGGCTCTAAATATAAAACAAAGGAGATTGTTAGTAGAATTATCCATGAAATATTCATTTCAAATGAAATATATTGAGCATCTACAAAATGCAGAGGTCAAAGCTAAGTCTGTGGGTAGCATACCTATTAGAGACTTCAAAGAAAGCAGCAAGAAACATCCTTCAAAAATGCATATTTAATTAGTCTATTATCAAGTTCAGAAATTGCCATTGAAGTCCCAGCCCTTTAACAGAGCTGATGTGGCCTCCACACTCTGTACCCTCTTCTTCCTCCCCCATCTTTATTTTTCCCATTGCCGTCTAGATTCCAGGCATTCTGAGAACCTCCAGTTCCTCAGCGGTGCCAAGTTCTCTCTCTCCTTTGGACCTTCACGTGTACTGTTGGTTTTGCCTGGAACCTCCTCTTCTGTCACCCTATTTTCTAGCTGTTATCCACTCACCGTTCAGGCCTTCACTTGAACTTCACTCTCTTTCTCTAAACCTTTTCTTATTTCTAGACCTGAGTTCATTATGGATGCCTGGACATCCAATGCTTCTGCTACCTTAATACCCAATTCATTGGTTTAGGGTGTCTTCTCTGATCGATTGTAAGCTCCATGCCGGCAGAATCATATCCCTAGCAAAAAGCATGGATCCTGGTACTTAATATGCACTTAGCAAATAATTGTTGAATGAATGAACGAGTGAATAGAGAGTTATATACTCTTGTCAAATTTCAACAGAGGTGTTATATAGAAAAATAACTTTTAACATTACAAATATAAGAAACACATCTGAAAGTTTCTTTTATGCATAAAATGCTTTGGGATTTCTCAGTGTGGTCATTGTTTTGAATGGAAAGTCATTTTGCTGCAGACACAGTGAGAAAATAAAAGAGAAAATTTTGCCTAAGTGAAAAATAAGCATTTTATTCAATATAAAATATTTCAAAATATGAAGTTATTTTCAATATCTAAACTGTCTCAAAATCATCTCGATGAATAGAAGAAAGATAAAATGTAGCCTTTCTCTTAACAAATATCAGAAAAGATGTAGTTGCTTTTTGTTTCTACTTTTAGATAACAATTGGTATAGGTAATTTAAGTATTGAGGTAAGAATGTTCTTTTTGCTTGGTTTGTCCTAGTGGGAGAGGCAGAAAAAAATGCAATGGACTCAGTATCTGAAGATCTATGTTAATACATACCACTATCACTCACCTACCACTGCCCCTCTCCCCCGACACACACATAGGTCATGGCTTTCCTATTCCCCTGAAATGGGCATTGTTATCAGCCTAGGGTATATTCTTCCACTACTTTCCCTATATTCATACAGAAGTATCTATACACATTTACCTACAGGAGTATTTGTTGTCAATGCTTGTAATTACAAACCTGGGATGATATTTTATATATAACTTTGGAACTTTCTTTTCTCACTTAAAACTCTTATTGATGTCTGCCCAGGTCAGAAAATATGGACTGGAGTTAACTCATAATAATTGCATGATATTTCATAGTATAGGTTTACCACAAATGATTTGAACATCTCTCTATTGATGAACATTCAGGTTTTTTCCAGGTTTTCATATTTCTGTTTCACTTTGTTTATTTTACCACTATACCATTGCAATGAAAATCCATGCATGTCCTTATATGATAGTAATGTTATTCCTAAGGCATAAATTCCTCAAAAAGAGGGTGTGGGACCTATGATAATAGAATATTACTCTCCCTAAAAATCTGTAACAAGTCATGCTCTAGCCAGAAATATATGAGTGTGCTTGCCCATATCTCCGTGAGCACTGGATATTATTGTTCTTGTTCTTTATGGCCAACCCAAAGGGTGAAATATAGCACCAAATTATTAATTAAATCTGCATTGTCCTGAGTGTTAGAGAGTTTAAATATTTTTTTCATAAGTTTCTTTTACTATTTGTATATGCTCTTTTAAAAATGTATCCAATTGGATCCTCTGCATATTTTAAAGATTTTTTTGCAGATGATTTTAGACTTACAGAACAGTTGCAAAAATATTACAGAGAGTTGATGCATAGTCTTCACTCAGCTGCCACTAGCATCTTACATAAGCACTGAGCAATTATCAAAACTAAATTTGGTTAGAAATTAACCTTGGTAAAATATTATTAACTAAACTACAGACTTTATTTGGATTTCACCAATTTTTTAACTAATGTACTTTTTTCTATTCAAGGAACCAATCTAGGATTCCAAATTGCATTTAGCTGTCACATTCTTAGTTTCCTCCAATCTGTGACAATTCCAAAGTCTTTCCCTACCTTGCACATTCAAAAATATGGTCATTTATTTTGTGAAATGTTCTTCAATCTGGTTTTGTCTGCTATTTGTTCATGATTAAATTAAAGTTTTCTATTTTGGGGAAGAATATCAAAGAAGTGATGCATTCATCTCAGAGGATATGTAGTGCTGCTATGTATTCTGAACAATGGGTAACATTGTTTATTTGGTCAAGGTGGTGTTTGCCAGGATTTTTAGTGTAAAGTTACTATTTTTTACTTTGTTAACTCTAAATGTTTTGAGGTGGATAACTGGAGACAGTGCAGTTGTCCATTTCTGCTACTAATTTTAAGAACCATTGGGGAATAACGCCTGTGGCAATTACTACTGTTGTGTTCTAATGTTGATCTTCTAGTTCTCTAATTCCTTCAGCATTTACTAAAGGTAATTATTCTGTAAGGAAGAGTCTTTCCTTCCCCCCCATTCACTTATTTATTTATATCAGTATGGAACCCTGGATAATTATTTTATCCTTTTGATTTGAATACAATACTATTATTGTTTACTTTGTTGCTCAAATTGTTCTCACTTTGGACATGCAAAGCTTTTTCACTTGCCTTCTGTGCCCTTTTGCTATGTCCCCACATATATTTAAGCACTCCAAGATACACTAGATATATCTTATATTTTCCCTGTGCCATTCCTATAATCCATCAGTTCTCCAAGGGGTCCTGTTATTTTTATTCTTTTTTAATTGGAGAATGGCATTTAGAAACCAATATCTGAGCAGTAGGTGTGCTCAGTGATACAGGTTATGTCATTACTTTTAGTCTTTGTTAGTAAACAGAGTTAGAAAATATATGTATATTAACTATCTCAGGCACACACACACATAAGCATTTTTTTCTATGTCCATAGTGATTCAGTTGATTCTAACCCAGAGCTCATTCTAACCTTCCTCATTTTCTTAATCATATTTTATTCCTCCAACCGTGAGAAGTGTTTCTCATTATCTACAATAATTTGCTCTTTTGTTCAAACCTAATAAAATATAGTTTCAGTCTTGCTTACCTGTATCTTTACGAATAACAAACTTGTAAATTGAAGTACAGTGCTTATGTATAATCATTTTTGTCTTTAGCCCTATAGTATCCAGGTAAGACATTATTACCAACATTCTTGGAACAGCTTTTTTCCCCAACCCCTTCAGAGTGATTATATGATTCGATGTAATAATTAGATTTGTTTGTTTTCTGATTCCATCATTCCTCCATATCCTGGTTGATTTCTTAAAATTCATATAGAGTACAATTCATTCTCATTTGGTACAGTTTTATGCATTTTGACAACTGCATACAGGCATATGTCTGACATCCTGCCTCCATAAAGAGCCTCCATCACCCCCTAAATTCCCTTATGCTGTCCCTTTCTAGTCAACACCTCCAATACTCCAACCACTGGAATTCACAGCTTACATGTGAAAAAATTCTCATGTTTTCTGAAAAATAAGGAAACATACAATTACAACAGTTGTATCTATGGTTAACTATATGAATTACTCCTGAAATACATTTACAGACCTACTGAATAAGTAAAAACTAAATTGTGAATTTAAATTCTAGTGACTTGTATATAAAATAAAAATGAGAAGAAAGAAGAAACAGGATATTATATACAAAGAAACACATACATATAGCAAGCAAAGAGAAAATATGCATATTTACTTACAATTCCTTTTTAAAATAATTGTTCACAAAGCCCTATGAACATCTGTGGCATCTTTCTCCCACTCTTAATTTCACATTTCTATTGCCCTCAGCTAGAAGCACAGTTTCTCAGGATACTTTACCTGATAGAGTGACAAAAATTTTTATTCTTGAAAGGGCTAAGCCCTCAATCATTCTTTATTTTTACTGTACTTTTTCATTAATCTTTAGAATTGGAAATTAAAATATTAAGAGACATACCAGAGAATACCCTGGGTTTCAGACATAGTTCTCTTTTCCCCATAGTTTATCAGTAACCCAATTTCCTGTCATCATAATCTATCACTCCAGACAGCATAGTAACTTGTATTCTTGGTTTTTGCCTGTTTTTTCAGTGGCACAGGAAGTACAAAATTGTTATCTCATTTCCAAGATATCATCAAAATTGATAAACCTCTAACCAGGGTAACTAAGAAAAATAAAAAGAGAGAGAATACAATAATCACTGATAACAGAGAAGAAACTTTCCATCACTACTGATCCTGTGTATAAAAGGATAATAGAGGATTATGAACAATTCTGTGCCTACAAATTTGATACCTTGAAAGTATTGTATTCCTATCTATGTACATGGAGTATCTTTCCTTTTATTTATATCTTATTTGATTTCTTTCATTGGAAATTTGTCGTTTTCCTCATAAATGTCTTGTATGTACTTTGTTAGATTTATACCTAAGTATTCATTTTATTGGTGCTAATGTAAATGATATTGTGCTTTTAGTTTCAAATTCCAATTATGCATTGATGGTATATAAGAAAACAGTTGACTCCTGTATTTTAATATTGCATCCTACCATCTTATTACAATTACTTATTAGTTTTAGGAGTTTATTATTGTTGTTGTTGATTGTTTGGGATTTTCTACATAGAAAATCATGTTGTCTGTGAACAAAGTTTTATCTCTTTCTTCCCCATCTGTAAACATTTTATTGTCTTATTGCATTAGCTAGTGTTCCATTATATTGCTGAATAGGAGTGGTGAAAAATAATATCTTTGCATTATTCCTGCTCTTAGTGGAAAAGTATCTATTTTCTCACCATTAAGTACGATGTTAGCTGTAGGGTTTTTGTAGATATTTTTTACCAAGCTGAAGAAGTTCTCCTCTATTATTAGTTTGCTCAACATTTTCATCTTGTATGGGTTTTGATCTTTTTTTTTCTTTTTCAATGTAATTTGATTTTCTGACCTATATAATTTTTCTTCTCTCTGAAGAATGTATTTTAGCATTTCTTGCAAAGCAGGTCTACTGGTGACAAATTCCCACAATTTTCTTTGTCTGAAAAAATTTTTATTTCTCCTTTTGAAGGATAATTTCAATGGATAGAGAATCAAATCGTGTGTGTGTGTGTCTTTTAACATTTTAAATATTTCACCACTCTTCTTGCATGGTTTCTAAGGAGTTGTCTTAATTCTTACCCTTGCTATTTACCAGATAGTGTGGTTTTTTCCTCTGGCCTTTTTTCAAGATTTCCTCTTTTCTTTGATTTTTTTTTCAGTTTTAATATGATATACCTAGGTGTGATTTTTGTGGTATTTACCCTGCTTGGTGTTCCCTGGGATTCCCAGATATGTTGTTTGGTGTCTGTTATTAATTTTGGAAAATTAACAATCATTATTACTTTAAATATTTCTTCTGTTCCTTTCTCTCTTTCTTCTCCTTCCAATATTCTCACTGCATGTATGTTAAACTTCTCATAATTGTTCCTCAGTTCTTGAATACCTTATTCCATCTTTTTCACTTTTTTCTCCTTGCATTTTGTTGGAAGTTTCTATTGATATTTCTTCAAGTTCACTGATTCTTTTTGCACGGTGTCTAGTCTGTTGATGAACTCATCAAAGGGATTCTTCATTTCTTTTACAGTGTTTTTGATTTCTAGCTTTTCTTTTTGATTCTTAGAGTTTTTATTTCTCTGATTACTTATCTAACTGATTTGTATGATGTCCACTTTGTCCATGAGAGTCCTTAGCATATTAACTATAGTTGTTTTAAATTCATTGATCTGACAATTTCAAAATCACTGTCATACCTGAGTCTGGTTCTGATACTTGTTCTTTTGCTTCAAACTGTGTTTTTTTGTCTTTTGGTATGTTCATAATTTTTCACTGAAAATCATACATGATGTACTGGGAACTGAGGTAAGAAAGCTTTAGGGAGGATTTATGTTTATTGTGACTAGAAGTTAGGCTGCATTTACTATTTGTTTTATCTGTAGTTATCAGAGGTTAAAATTTCCTCTAGTGTTTTTATTTTTGTCTTCCTTGTTGTATTTGTGTTTCCTTAGGGATGTCTTCTTAAATAAGGTTTTCAATGTATAATTATATTTACTTAATTTGTTGTGATTTTACAGGAGCCTTATTGATGTGGTGGTAAGGTATAGGGGAGGGGAAGTGTTCTAAAGTCCTATCAGTAAGTCTCAGTCTTCTAGTCAGCCTGTGCCCTTGGGCTGTGACCTTTACAAGTGCTTCCCACTCACACCCTTGGATGAGACAGAAAGTTTAGAGGGAGCTAGGACTGGGTATTTCCTTTCCCTCAGGTAAGTTAGGCTCTGGTAAAATCCTGATTAGGCTCTGATAAAATGTTTTCCTTTGAATAAAGGTGTTACTAAGAAGGATAAAATACTCTAAGCATATATCAAAATGACTACTTTTTCCTTCCAAGTACTGGAAGCACAAGGAGATTTTCCCCTGACCACCACTCTGCAAATCTGGTATGGTTCCTGGAGATAAAATTCATGAAAGTGTAGGGCTATCACTGACTCTGAGCCCTCTTGGAGTATTTAAATCTCAAAATTGTCCACATGAAACTCCAGGAATTCATTAACCAAAGTTTAAGTTTTCCTACTCTGGTTACTGACTTCAACAATAGTTTCTGCTCTTGGGCTTCTGCTCCAGTAAGCTGTGATTCTCTGAAACCACCCGTCTGTCTCCAATTTTCAGGACATCAGTTTGCCCTGTGACCTTAACTCTCTGACGGATCTAAGAAGAGTTGCCAATGGATTTTCAGTTTTGTTTGTTGTTTTAGTTGTTACGGGGACAGCAGTGATGACTTCCAAGCTTCTTACATGCCAGATCAGAAACTGGAAGTCACCTCAATAGATTGCTTTTTAATTTCAAATTCTTTTTGTTCACTGCTAGACCATAGAAATACATATGATTTCTGTACTTTTACTTTGATTCTATAACCTTGTTAACCTCTAGGAGCTTTTTATGTAGCTTATTTAAGATTTAACATGTAGAAATATTGCAGACTTCATGCTTCTCTATCTTTCAAATCTGTATTCCTTTTATTTATTTTTCTTGCCTTATTACACAGACTACAACATCCAGCATGATGGAGAACATGATATACTTGGGAAGTATATTTGGGAATATAGTTATTCCCAAATTTGAGGGGGTGGATTTCAGTCTGTCACTATTATTAAATAGGATGTTAGTTGCATTTTTTGTTTGTTTGGTTTTGTTTATGTTGTTGTTTTTAAACAAATGTTCTTTATCAGGTTAAGATAGCTCACTTTTCTGCCAAGTTTGCTGGGACTTTTAGAATCAGGAATGGCTCCTGGGTTTTGTCTAATGGTTTTCTGCATTGCTTGAGATTATAACATGATTTTTCTTCATTCATCAGTCAACATGATAAATTACATCAATTAATTTTTGAATCTTAAACCAGCATTCTTGGAGAAACCCCACTTTTCCAAGATATATTATCTTTTTTATATACTGCCAGATTCAGTCAGTTAATATTTTTCTCTAACCTTTTATATCTCTATTCATGAGTGATATTATTCTGTACTTTTCTTTTCTTGTAATGTTTTTATCTGCTTTTGGTAATAGAAATGCTTACCTGCCCTCATAAAATGAGTTGGGATGTGCTCCCTCATATTTTCTAGAATATATTTTGTAGGCTTAGTGTTATTTTTGTTTCCTTAAATGTTTGGTAGAATTCACAAGAGAAAACATCTGGTACTGGATTTTCCTTTTTGGAAAAGTTTTAACTATAAATTCAGTTTCTTTAATTGATATATGATTAATTAATTACCTATGTTTTCTTGAGTTAGTTTTGTAGTTTGTATTTTCAAAGAATTGGTGCATTTCCCATAAACTGTAAATTTATAGGAGTAGTTGTTTATATTATGCGTTTAATCCTGTTAATATCTGTGGGTCTATGTTGTGGGTTGTTCATTTTCTTCCTTTTTTTCTATTAATGTCTGTGGGGTCTGTAGTGATATCTTCTCTTTTAATGCTGACATGGTAAATTATATCTTCTCACTTATTTCCTCAGTCTGACTAGAGATTAATTTTATAAATGAACAATTTATCAACTGTTCATTGATTTTATCTAATGTTTATCAATTTTTATTTGTTATTTATATTTATTATTTTTATTGTCTACTTGATTCGGATATAGTTTGTCCTTTTTCTAGTTAAGATTATTTTGCCCTTTTTCTTTTTTTCTTTTTTTTTTTAACAACTTTATTGGAGTATAATTGCTTTACAATGGTATGTTAGTTTCAGCTTCACAACAAAATGAATCAGTTATATATATACATATATTCCCATATCTCTTCCCGCTTGCGTCTCCCTCCCTCCCACCCTCCCTATCCCACCCCTCCAGGCGGTCACAAAGCACCGAGCTGATCTCCCTGTGTTATGCTATTTTGCCCTTTTTCTAGTCTAACAATTTAATCTACAAATTTAACAGTGAACATTGTTGTTGATGCATCCCACACATTTGAATATATTGTATTTTTATTTTTATTTAGTCCAAAATATTTTTAAATTTTCCTTGAGACTTCCTATTTGCATCATTCATTATTTAGACCTGTGTTGTTTAATTTCCAAGTATTTGGAGGTTTTCCAGCTATCTTTCTGTTATGGCCAATAAACATAATTTATATGATTTCTAATCTTTAAATTTGTCAAGATTTATTTTATGGCTCAAAACATAGCCTGTCCTGCTGAATGTTCTGTGTATATTTGAAAATTAAGTGTTTTCTGATGTTGTTGAATGAAATCTATTAATATCAAATAGGACTGTTGGTTATAGGGTATTCAGTTCTTTTATATCTTTTCTTTTTAGATTGTGTATTATTTCTTTTAACTCTATGAGTTTTCCATCATGTACTTTAACACTCTGCTGATAAATGCATACGTATTAGAATCATTATTTGTTCTTGGAGAATTGACTGTGTTATCATTATATAGTGTTTCTATTTATCCAGGCTTTAGAACACTTCCTGTTCTAAAGTCTACTTTATGTGATATTAATCCTACTCTCTTTTGGTTAGTGTTTGCATCATACATCTTTCTCCATCCTTAATACATTAATTCACATTTAAAATTGGTTTAAACAGGGCTTCCTTGGTGGTGCAGTGGTTGAGAGTCAGCCTGCCGATGCAGGGGACACGGGTTCGTGCCCTGGTCCGGGAAGATCCCACATGTCGTGGAGCGGCTAGACCCATGAGCCATGGCCACTGAGCCTGCGCATCCAGAGCTTGTGCTCCGCAATGGGAGAGGCCACAAGAGTGAGAGGCCCGCGAACCACAAAAAAAAAAATTGGTTTAAACATAGATCTTCTTAAATTTTTTTAATAGTTTTACTATTTCACATTTTCATTGAATCTTAAATTGATCTGATATTTTTTCATATGGTGTAAAGGCATGGTCTTCCTTTGTTATCTTTTAAGTGGATAGCAAATTTCACCAGCACTATTTATTATAAAAATCATTCTTTTCCTTGAAGAAGGTAAGTGATACTCTTTTCATGTATTGATTGCTCATATATACTGAAAGGTATTTTGAGTTCTTTTATCTAGTTTCAGTAATATTTTCTATATAATTTGCTAAATATACTATCATTAGACTTTTACGACTTCCCAGTAAATATCCTACAACTCCACTTTATGAGAAAATCTATGGTCTTGAAAAGCCTATGACCAGAAAGATCTAAAATCACAATCTGTCATACTTCCATCCAAAATCATTCAATTGTAAGGTACCTATCTCCCTTCAAAACTGTAATAATATGTATACTTTCACCTGAACAAAAAGACTTTTGCAGAAAAAAAGTTTCATAATTGTATTCCCATGCTGTCCTGCAAGAAAAAGGAAAACATTTGAATATATGGTAGTTCTGTTGGTTTTTATTTCTTTTTCCAAATTTCAATTGTGAAATCTGATTTTTATTTTAATCTAATTATTCAGGAACCAGGATCATAACATGCATTCATATGTAATTAACTTTATTCAGTGGTGGAATATCCAATAAAGCTTTTAAAAATGTTTCTGTTTTATGCAGCCATGTCTCCTAGGTTCTTTGGAGATGCAAAATCATATAGTAACACGTAATTAATTTGCTGTTTTTTGTAATCTTTTTAGGTGACCTAACATAGACAGTGGCATTTATCAGTAATATAAGGCACTAAAGGTCAAGCATTCAATGAGGGATTTAATTTATAAATGGTTAAGTGGGGAGCCATTCAGAAGGAACTAGTGTTTAAGGAGCCATGAACTTTTGACACATGTATTACAAATATGTTTATTAATCCTTGAAACTACTTTGTGACTAGGAATTAAGATACTAAGTATAATTTTGAGGCAATGGAGGCTAAGAGAGGATAGGTCTCATGGACTAAGTATTTGAACTATGGCTGGTTCATAAGGTGCGTCGACAGTAAAAGAAAATGTTATGGGACCTTACTTGGAAATAAGATCAGTGCAGATTATAAATTAAGATAATTAGTTAAGACAAGTTCACACTGGAATAGGATGAGCCCCCAATCCAATATGACTTGTGTCCTTACAGAAGATAGCCATGGGAATACAGGGACAAGCAGAGAGATCTCTTTGTGATAACAAAGCCAGAGATTTGGAGTTATGCAGCTGCAAACCAAGAAATGTCAAATATAACCAGAAAATCACCAGAAGCTAGAAAGAGGTAAGAAAGAATTTCCCTACAGTTTTCAGAGGGAGCACAGTCCTGCTAACATCTTGATTTTTGCACTCTTAACCTCCAAGAACTATGAGATAATAAATTTCTATTATTTGTTGTTTTAAGCCACCCAGTTTGCAGTACTTTGTTACAGCAACTCTAGGAAACTAATATAGCAAGTGATAAATGTATAGTAATGGCTTAGTGGGGAGTATGCTCTCCAGACTGCATACTTGATGTTGGGTGAGTGCAAAAGTTTGGAGCTGAGTAAGAAATGCATTATTGCAGGTTACCAATATCAGGTCATTGGTTAGACCACAGAAGTAAACTCCAACCATACAGCACTATTCCTAGGGAGGCTGATTATGAGTTAAAGACAGGAAACTCTGGTAAAGGTGCTAATATAGTTACCAGTTGATCCACTATAACCACAAAGAGAGCTTTATATAGTTAGGAAGAGAGAAACAGGTATAGACAATGCTCAATTTGTATGGCAGTGCAGAACCATAAAAATGTGATGTAAACTGAAACCCCGCAAGGCGAACTTAATAATCAATGGAAAATTATGACTGTTCTGTAACCTTTAAAAATTTTTTGTCAAAATATTAAAAATCTTTTACTGTCTATTGTAGATGTAGAGAGGAATGAAAAAGAAAAACTACAGTAAAATTAGTACTTATTTAGTACACTGTAATTTAAAACATTGGAAAGACTGAGAATTAAAGTGTTTTATTTCTTTGCTTTAAGAATAGCTTGAACATTGCTTTCCTTCTTGTCGTATAACTTAAGATATGACGTGAACGTCTTTTCTATGCCTTGGCGAATTGCCATATACCTTTCTAATTTTGGATCACCTTCCAAAATTGTACCTTTTGCACCTTCAATGTCATGAAATATCTTTGAGAGGTATTTTAATGTGAAATTTTTTCTGGTATTTCTTATATGGGATATGGTCATGTTTTTCATCATTATCATTTTCTTCATGTATGTTGATAAGTTCATCTTCACTAATTTCCTCTGGCTTCTTATCTAGAGTCTTTCAAGTAGTGACAGTGTCTATATTTCACAGTCAGCAATTTCTTCTATAACTCCATTTACATTTTATTGCAATTACACTTCCAGTGTTATCATTTTGTTTCTTTTCTGTACTTTTATCTTTGTTAGCCAATTCTCTCTTTTGATTATCCATTTTTGTAAAATGCCACGTTGCTTTATTACTGAGGGATAAGGAGGTAAAACAACTACATGCTTTGCTGTCTGTAGGTAAACCAGCAATGCCCATGGTAGCAGCCACTAATAGATTTTCAAAGAATTGACATGATTGGTCATTATGCACATCTTTTATTCACAGAGTGATTTGTGGACTGCAGAACTAGCCATAGAAGTCTGTACTTTATGCAATCACTCACAGCTAATGTACTATAGTAATTAAAATTTAAACCATGTTGTGGGGGACTGGTATTTTCTAACTAAATCATGGTAACTGAAGTTCACACATATTGGAACTATCAAAGGGAAGATTGTTTGAATATATCTAATTAGGGGTTAGAAGTAATATAGAAGGGAATGAGGTGAGAAGAGAAAGTAAATGCATAGGATAGTGGTTCTCAAAGTGTGATCCGCAGACCAGAAGCACTGGCATTATCTGGTTACTTGTTACAAATGTAAATCTCAGGTCCCAAGCCAGACAGACTGAATCAGAAACTCTGAGAGTGGGGCAAAGCCATCTAGGGTTTAATAAGGTCTCCAGGTGATTCTCATGCTACAAATTTGGGAACCATTGAAATAGAAGATATGGAATGATATGATGGAGAGTGAGAATAGAACAGGGATAAACCCCTTATTTTAGAGTTGAGATGAATCAGCAGAAGTTCCTTAAGGTTCTATGAGTCAGCATTTCCTCTAAATGGCTGCTATGTGAATAGGCTCTTTCAAGTTTATACTAACTAGAAATACAAATTAATGGGAGAGACTAGCATAGCTGTCTCAAATCTATGTGGTTTAGGCCATGGAAGATTATGGTTAACAAGGGACATTATCTGAGAGGCCACAAAAATCACACTCCCAGTAACTAGCAGAGAAAACTTTTTATTTTAGGTCTTTTTGCCTTGAAATTTTATTCTAACTTCTCCTACACTGTTTATTCATGGTTTCAGGGAAACCCACTATAATGAACACTTTATTCATGGGTTCAAATTCAAATTTAATGTGTGTGTGGTTTTGAGGATAATAATACCTATTGATACTTCAAGTGGTTTTCAGAAGGATTCAAAGAGATTGATAATGTAAAGTTCTTAGTCTGATCAATTATACTTAATAAGAACTCAATTCTGTTCTTAAATTCTTTCATGGATTCCAATCTCCCATTTTTTGCTAACTATTTTATAGTATCATTACACCTATAAATATTACATCTTAGTAATTTAAGATGTCAGTGATCTTTCTTTTATTCACTGACATATTCTAAGACCCTAAAATTGTGCCCAAAATGCAGTAAGTGCTTAATTACAATTTGTTGAACTAATGAATGACTTCTCCCACTAGTCCTAGTGCAAGCTACTCATTCTCCATGAAGACGACCTAGAGAATTTTCAATGCATTAGAATGATTATGTGACAATGAGAATGGTATTTGCATGGGATGTGGCAGTGCCTGAGTTTTGTCTCAGTCTTGTTTGAAGAGCTAGCATGAACTCAGTAGAAGATTCTTAATGGAGAAGAGGGCCACCTTAAAAAGTTGAAGATTTCAGCATTATACATTATGGGATAAAGATACCATATTCAGGGAAAAATGTAAATCATATTCAAGAAAGGAAGCAAAGGCTATAACTATAAAAGTGCCAGGGTGAATATATCAAAAGGTCAGAAATTAGAAAAATCAAGGGCAAATTAGGGAGTAGAGAGTCAGATGGATCCAGGCAAATGGTACAGGAATAACACTATAAAATTTTGATGCCCTGTGGCGCTCTCTGCATGGTGCTAAGCCTTGCAGGATTGAAAATTTTTTCTTGCATGCATTTTAAATGCTTTGATTTGTACTTAATGACAGGGAACTTGTATATGCCACTCAGTAAAGATGGATTTGTCCGAGGCCCTGCTAAATCAATGCATATTCACTGAAATCTCTTGTCATTGTTCTGTCAGAGAAAGCTCTGCATCCATTCTGCCACATGGAGATCTGGCTAGTCTGTATCTATGTTTTTAACCAGCTGGGACTTTTACTGGCTTCATTATGCCATTTATTTTACCAGTAGACAGTTTTCCTTTAGTCTTTGTTTTCCTGGTGAAAGTTATGCTCCTTTTGTTTGTGTTATAATAGAGAACAAGCCATTTCCTTTTCAACATTAACAAGCCCATCAGTCATGCACTTTGACTTATAATTTTGAGTGCCTTTCAGCACTTTTAGGAGCAAGAAAAGATGACATTATGCTGAGCCACAACATTATGGGGGCAAGAAATTCCCTCAAGAGGTCATATAATCTAATCCTCTGACTCCAACTGAACATTAGCTTTTGAAGAGATCATCACTTATAGATAAAATCTTCCTTTTTGCATTATATTCACATGACATTGAAGGGGGTTGCATTTTCAGTGAGCCTAGAGGAAGAGAAAATGGCTTTCTTCAAGTCAAAGAACCTCACTTTTGTCTTTTACCAAGATTTACAACCTGGCAAAGAAACCTGTAAGTGGACCATCTCTGTTAGTCACAATTCTGACTATATCTAAAAGTTGAAGGACTAGATTGGTACATTTGTTTTCTCCTGCTGCATAACAAATTACCACAAATTTAGCTTAAAACAAAACAAATTATTATCTCATAGTTTCCATGAGTCAGGAGTCCAGGAATCTGGGGTCTTTGTTCAGTCTCATCAGGTTGAAATCTAGCTGCAGACTGGGGCTGTGATCTCATCTGTGGTTTGGGGTCCTCTTCCAAGATTTTAGTTGCTGAAAGTTTTTGGCTGGAGGACCAAGAGTCCCATTGCCTCGTTGCCTGTCACCTGGGAGCTGGTTTAATCTCTGAAAGCTGCTCACCATTTCCTGTCATGTAATCATCTTTACAACATTGCAGATTATCTTTTCAAGGACAAAAGAAGCATATCTGCTTCTGCTTCAGGTTCTGCTGATCTCTTTTAAGGATGTGACTTATTAGGTCAGCCTCACCTAGGATAATTTCCCCTTTGATTAACTCAAAGTCAACTGATCAGAGACCTTAAGTGAATCTGCAAAATCCCTTCATCTTTGCCTAAACACAAGAGTGATATCCTCTTCCATTCCCCAATTATATAGGGCATGCAGGGCACAGGAGTCTTGGGGACCAATTTAGAATTCAGCCTATCAGAGTTGGAGACACGTTAACCCGTTATGTTAGTTTTTGATGCATATAAACCACCCTTAAACTTAGTGGCTTAAAACAGAAATAACTGATTATTAGCTTATGATTCTATGGGTTGGCAATTTAGACTGAGCTTAGTTGGGCAGTTCTTCCAATCATCTCAGCTGGATTTACTCATACAATTGCAGTGAGTTTTTTAGTTGACTGCATCTTGGTTGTAGATGGTCTCCCTTATGTTTCTGGTGACTGGGTGGGGCAACAGGGGCAACTAGGCCACTTTCCTCCAGAATCTTGAAAGCTATCTCAGTCTTCTTCACAAGGTAGCAGGGTTCCAGAAGCAGGAATAGGAAAAGAAAGCACTTTTCAACCCTTGGCTTCTATCATGTTTCTTAATGTCCTTTTGGTCAAAGCAAGTCATGTGTCCAAGCTAAGATTCAAGAGGTGGAGAAATATATTCCTAATTGTAAGAGCTGAAAAATATTGTAACCACTTTTTAAATCTGCCACACCCATTAGAAATGTAAAGTCAGTCCAACAAAGGATAAGGAAGGCTACTGGGTGCAGCAATACCACAATACACACATATACTCTATTTTCTGTAAAGCAAAGAATGATTCTATAATTTACTTGAAAAAACTCTTTTAGTTTATCTTCTAAAATTAGACCGTTCCTTTTGAAGCTTGGATTTTGCCATATTTCTCTCAATTAATGTGTTTCTTCTGGTTTCATTTTTAAAGCAGCTTTTCTCCTTGAAAATACAATACAGAAAGATATGAATCACTATTTCTCTATTACCTCATGAAAGATTTTGTAACTGCATGCACCCTTATGACCCCTTCTCATTTCAGCTTCATTAAAAATTAGGATGTACAATTAGAATATGTAATTTGGCTCAATTATATTGAAAAACCAACCAAATTGGACCTCATCTCTAATGGCATTGAAGCCCTCAGCGTTCAAAGAAAATTACAAATGACTCAGCAAATTTAATGATAATGCAGACAGCTCTCTCTGATCAAAGACTACAAGAAAGAGTGGAAATCAAGCAAAAGAAAAGACAAGAGGAGAAAAACAGTATTTGGCTTCATCCTGTCAATAAAAGGAAACCAAATTAAGGAAAATCCCAAGTGTAGTTTCTGGAAAAGCAGGATAGAAGGAATGCTGATTTAACCTAAAAAGGAGGCACTGTGACATGGGATTCTGAAAAAAAAGTGTTTAAGATGAGAATATGAGCATAAAAGAGAGAAGGAGCAAAAGGATCGGAAAGAGGCTAGAGAGTATCTTTTAAAATAAGCAAATACCTAAATTAAGTGTAGTTAAGATGTTTAAATATTTAGCACATTATTATACTTAGGTTTCCAAAGAAACATGTAAGCATGGGAAGGACATTATATAGATTCACTTCCCTTAATACTGCCAGCAGAATTACATTTTCAAACACATGTGTGTTTGTATCACTTACCTGCTTTAAAGCAAACACAAAAGCACTGATGGTTCCTTATTATCTGTAGGGTAAATCCCAGATTCCCTAGCCCTTCAAACAACCTGCCACAACCTAATGGATAGGATAAGTAACCTGCACAGCTGTACCTTGTATACCTAAGAGGGGTTATTTAATATCTCTGTCTTTTTGTTTTACTTTTTCCCCCTCCAACTAGAGGATTCATTATTGTAGCCTTGGCCAAATTCCCAGAGAATAGTAAGGATGTTTTCCATCCTTTGTGTTTCACAAACCATAGTTTATTACTCTAATGGCATTTATTCCTCTGCCCAGTAAATATCTGTTTATTAACCTGCCTTCTTCATTGGCAGATTAAGAATGTGAATGACTCTGGGACAGGGACTGTACCTGGTTCACTGCTCAACTTGTAAAAGTTCTGGTGATGTATAAGGGAATCAGAGCCCAATTACTCCAGCCTTCAGAAGCACTAACTGAATACCAATGGTCCATGGACTCCCTTAGGAATTGTCTGTACACGTCACCTGGCATTTTTTAAAAAAAATTTAATCTGGGTAGAGTGATACCACCTGGTCAAGTGAGCATGTGTTGTGCTCTGGAGACACTCTAATATATAATTTTGGGCTACCTATTAGGGTGTCCTTTGATTTCAATGAAGTACAGATTACCCATACACTCCAGATTGCCTGGACTAAATCTGGTTTATGCCTATTGTCATGGATTAATTTTTATTTATACCTCTTTTCACTGCCAAATATGGTATTCTTTGGATGATGAATTATGTGATCATCCTGAGCCATAGTCATTTCTTACTAGATTTATGTGTCTAATCTAAGAGAATATTTAGAGGGTATAGAGTAGACTGAATTTGGAGCCACAATATCAAGGGATTAGAAGATTCAGATTATAATTGAAGCCCTGCCAATAACTTGATATATTATTTATTGAAATCCACCTAACATTTAATTCACTTCAGTTAATATTATCTGGAAAATGAAATAGGGAAGGAAGGGAAAACAATATAATATAATGTTTAAGGTAAAAAAATTAAATCAAACTCTTGATTATACAAGATTAAGGGAAAGAAACCTAGTACAGAGAAATGTACAGAACATCCTCAGATCTGATTGTATTCATTACCTTTTTTATGATTTTTCCCTTACTAAAATTTTAAAAGAGTTGCAAGCAAATAAAATGTTGACTGGTTTGGCTATCACATCTTTTCTCTCTAGTAGAGGTGCAAATGAGCAATAAAATGGTTACCTGATTGGTAATAGAAGGGAGATAGTGAAAAAGTAGAGGACCAAAGCAATCCATAAATGGGATAATAAGATCCAGGATAACTGAGCAGATTGTGGAAGAAGAGAAGGAAAATGATGTATAAATATGACATTTCAAAAGGACTTTATGGGATTAACACCATGAAATTCAGCCAGAAAATGATTAGCTTTCCCAGAGGTTAATGACTTGTCCAGTCACAATGCAAGAAAAATTCATAGCTCACATTCACTGTGCTCTCAGCATGCATCTTGTTATAAAGCCATGTTGAAAACTGATCATTCTTCAAACACACCATGCCATTTTCAAACTTTGCACATGCCTTTGACCCTATTTGCAAAGCTTGATGACCTTCTTCCCAACCATTAAAGCTCAGTTTTGATATAACAGTTTGTGTCTTCCTTCTCTTCCACTTTAGTTTACTACTATGCATCACCTTGTTCAGACTTGAGAGAAGTTCAACAGTTTTCTTATTTACTGAAAACCAGCCATCACTTTTTGCATACTTCTATTGTCACACATACCCCTGCATTGCTGAATTATTGACATGAATTGTGGAATCAGAAAGGTTTGGATTTGAGCTCTGCCATAAGCCATGTATCTCTGGACATTCTTTAAAACTTCTGTTAGTCTTAGTTTCTTCACCTAAAAAAAATTAGTGAAAATAATATCAATGTCATAAGATTTTTCTGATGATCAAGTGAAATAATGCACAGAAATTGTTTACCACATGCTCAGAAGTCAACAAAAACTGACTATATAAATAATTTTTTTCTCTAAACTGTGCAACAAAAATTTCATTATTCACTTTTGTGTCTCTAGTATCTCTCTATGGTTCCTGTCTCAAGAATGACACATTCCAATCACTCATGTCATTTCCCTCTTCTGCTTTGTGCCCCAATTCTAGAAGAACTGATCAGAAAAATTATGATTATTTTAAAATTAACATCCAAAGAAACATGTATTAGTGTTTTCTCCATGGTTTTATCTGGATGAAATATGCCTGGCTAACTAAGACCTAAACCATCAAGGAGAGGTAGATACAGATGGGTGGGAATGGGAGTGTCTTATGTCAACCAACTTCCTGGAGGGAAAACAATCTTTTTGTAAAACTGTAAAAATGTGACCATTACATCAAAGAATAATCTCTTATTTTACTCTCTGCAATCAGTGAAAGACCATTCCTATCTAATATCTTCTCTTCCTTCATCTCATTTTGTGCTTCTTCCATTCTCTTCCACAAGACATTTTCCTTACCTTGTACAGATTTCTTGAGAGATGTTGCCAAAGTTACCCGTTATGGCAGGGCAAGTTGAAAATGACATTTCAGGACTATGGACAGCAGACCACATCTATTTTCCATACCTTCTTCTCTCTCCATATCCAAAGACATTTCCTCTGTCAGAGCCTAGCTATGATACATCTACACGTGTTGAGAGAATTCATACGAATAAAAGAGAGGATACAGATTATTTCTGTCACCACCACTTCTATCCTGTTTTTTTTTTTAACATCTTTATTGGAGTATAATTGCTTTACAATGGTGTGTTAGTTTCTGCTTTATAACAAAGTGAATCAGTTATACATATACATATGTTCCCATATCTCTTCCCTCTTCTATCTCCCTCCCTCCCACACTCCCTATCCCACCCCTCTAGGTGGTCACAAAGCACCGAGCTGATCTCCCTGTGCCATGCGGCTGCTTCCCACTAGCTATCTATTTTACATTTGGTAGTGTATATATGTCCATGCTATCCTGGTTTTGAAATGAGAAAAAGGAAAACCCAGGTCTGGAATTTAGGGGGGAGGAAAGCTCTTCAGTCTGTGGCAGAAATAATAGAAGAATTAAAACTAGAGTACTTCAGTGACAACATCTGGTACCAACAGAATAAGCCTATAAAATCAGGCCTATAACCAGATGAACTTGGGACTGATTAAAACTTTAATCTTACACAATTGTTACTTAAAAGTTTTCATTTAGGTCTTTAATCTATTTTGAGTTTATTTTTGTATATGTTAGAGAATGTTCTAATTTTATTCTTTTATATGTAGGTGTCCAGTTACCCCAGCACTACTTATTGATGTGACTGTCTTTTCTCCATTGTAAATTCTTGCCTCTTAGATTAATTGACCATAAGTGTGTGGGCTTATTTCTGGACTCCCTAACCTGTTCCATTGATCTAAGTGGTGTTTTTATGCCAATACCATACTGTTTTGATTACTGTAGCTTTGTAGTATATTCTGAAGTCAGAGATCATGATTCGTCTGGCTCTGTTCTTCTTTCTCAAGATTGTTTTGGCTATTTGGGGTCTTTTGTGTTTCCATACAAATTTTAAAATTATTTGTTCTAGTTCCGTGAAAACTGCTATTGGTATTTTAATAGGGATTGCATTGAATCTGTAGATTGCTTTGGGTAGTCATTTTAACAATATTAATCCTTCCAATTCAAGAACACGGTATATCTTTCAATCTGTTTGTGTTGTCTTCAATTCCTTTCATCAGTGTCTTACAATTTTTGTAGTACAGGGCTTTTACACCCTTAGGTAAATTTATTCTTAGGTATTTTATTCTTTTTGATGCAATGGTAAATAGGATTGTTTCCTTAATTTCTCTTTCTGATAGTTCATTGTTATTTTAGAAAAGCAGCAGTTTTTCAGTATATTAATTTTGTATCCTGCAACTATACTGAATTCTTTGATGAGCTCTGGTCATTTTCTGGTGTCTTTAGGATTTTCTGTGTATTGTATCATGTCATCTGCAAACAGTGACAGTTTTACTTCTTTCTTTCCAATTTAGATTCATTTTATTTATTTCTCTTGTCTGATTTCTGTGGCTAGGACTTCCAAAACTATGTTGAATAAAAGTGATGAGAATGAGCACCCTTGTCTTTTTCCTGATTTTAGATGAAATGCTTTTGTCTTTTCACAATTGAGTATGATGTTAGCTGGGGGTTTTCATATATGACCTTTATTATGTTGAGGTATATTCCCTCTATGCCTGCTTTCTGGAGAGTTTTTATCATAAATGGATGTTGAATTTTATCAAAAGCTTTTTCTGCATCTATTGAGATGATTATATGGTTTTTATTCTTCAATTTGTTAATGTGGTATATCACACTGATTGATTTGCAGATATTGACTGTGGTGAAAGGGGAACACTTGTACACTGTTAGTGAGAATGTAAATTGGTACAACCACTGTCAAAAACAATATGTAGGGCTTCCTTGGTGGTGCAGTGGTTGAGAGTCCGCCTGCCGATGCAGGGGACACGGGTTCGTGCCCTGGTCTGGGAAGATCCCACATGTCGCGGAGCGGCTGGGCCCGTGAGCCATGGCCGCTGAGCCTGCGCGTCCGGAACCTGTGCTCCGCAACGGGAGAGGCCACAGCAGTGAGAGGCCTGCGTACCGCAAAAAAACAAACAAACAAACAAACAAAACAAAAAAAACAATAAGTAGGTTTCTCAAGAAACTAAAAATAGAACTACCATATGACCCAGCAATTCCACTCCTGCGTATATATCCGAAAAAAAACCAAAACACTAATTCAAAAAGATGCATTCACCCCAATGTTCATAGAAGCATTACATACAACTGGCAAGATATGAAATCAACCTAAGTATCCATCAACAGAGAATTGGTAAAGAAGATGTTATATATATATATGTATGTATATATGTACACACCCATACCCACAATGGAATACTAGTCAACTATAACAAAGGATGAAATTTTGCCATTTGCAGCAATGTGGATGGGCTTGGAGGGTATTATGCAAAGTGAAATGAGTCATACAGAGAAAAACAAATACTGTATGATGTCACTTATATGTGGAATCTAAAAATACAACAAACAAGCAAATATAACAAAGAAGAAACAGACTTATATATAGAGAGAACAAACTAGTGCTTACCAGCAGGTGGGAGGGGAAATATAGGGGTGGGGAGTGGGAAGTACAAAGTATTGGGTGTAAGAGAGGCTACAAGGATGTATTTTACAACATGGGGAATATAGCCAATACTTTGTAATAACTGTAAATGGAGTGTAACCTTTAAAAATTGTATAAAAATATAAAGTGAATAGTGCTAGAATTTGCAACAATAATATCAAAAAAGTTTTCATATTTCTCCCAGTCCCCAAGAGTCATATTAAAACCTTTCAAGAGATGTGAACAAGTATGATCAGCCTAAAAGAAAACACATGGAACTGGGGTCTAAAATGAGGCACTGGGTCTCATTCTGCCACTATGACCTTAGGAATCTTCCTTCATCTTCCTAAGCTTCAGGTTCTTCAGTGTTGGTATGAGACACTAGCTTAGATAACATTCAGTTAAGTTACCCATTTTTCTAGACACTATAATGAGTAAATTTATTCTGAAATATTTAGGTCCCTGAAAAGAACTTTTCACATTTGGAATCATGTCAAGAAAATCAGGACTAATGGCTCCTATAGCTTCTAAAGTCCTCAGATGCATTAAACTTTATTAATCTATGTAATCCTTTTAACTCATCTAGTCTCCTAACATTTAAGATTATAAAGAACGGGTATGATGAATTCCAATGTCTAATAAGAAAACATTGACTATGAAGCCCATAATTAATTTCCAAGAAACTAATGAGCAAGGGAAAACAAAGATAATAATAAGAGTCTACCTAACATGGACTACCATGGTGGTTACAGTCCCACAAAATTCTTCTTACTGACAAACATCATATTGATTCTAATATTAAACAAATTATTGCTAGTGTTTCCAACCAGATGGTCAGCAATTTTGAGCTCCTTGCTGGGAAGTTCTTGAAGGGGTGACAAAGCAGTTGTTTGGCTCTCGTGATCATTCTGGATGTTAGCCATGTTGTGCCTTATGTGACTTTTGTCTTGGGGGCAAACACTGGCCGCAAATCGTCAAAGCACAGTCATTGAGCTGCAACACCTCATGATCAGGAAACGCATCTTGAGCTTATGAATAGAGGTAAATGCATGTAATTGTCCAAACTCAACAACAAAAAGCTATCTTTTTAGTTAGATAGCTAAATGATTTTACTGGAATTCTTTTCAGGTACCATGATATCCAGGTATGCTTCTGCAAAAATCTAGAGGAATGGACCATTCAGATTCACCAAGTGTTATGAAACCAAAGTACTCTATTTGTACTATTTGTAATCAGAAAGTTATTTGAAACTTTTTGCTTGACAATGGTGGGAATAGTCCCAGACTTTTAAGAATCTTAATATTAGATCAGTTAATAGTTTCAGTGCTTTTACATTACTACATTCCTTTCAGATGGCTATGTGCTGTATACCTCATTGTGAGTCAGGTCTGTAAAATTTAGATTCTTTATATTTGTAACTAGTTGGATCATTGCTTTATAACAGTTGACAAGTCATTAGTTTTTCTGAGACCCAATAACATGAGTTGAGAAAATCATAGGGCTTCTGGAGTCTCCTTTAGCCCTGACATCTACGGTTCACACAAAAAATAAATGGAAGTGATTTCAACTTTTTGAAACTTATTGAGATAGCATATTATTTGTCACAATACTTGAAGATTTTTCTTCAAGCTTGAGCTATTGGGAGGAAGGAAGGTGAAGAAAGGGAGGGTGTATACATTATTTTTTTTCTGCAATATTTAAATGAAATTAATCATGTTTACTTCTGATTGCAAATGTAATCAACCTTCCTTGTAAAAGTATTGAAAATTGTAGAATGCTATAATAATAAATAAAAACTACCAACAGCTACCTAAACAGAAATAAACACAGTTGAAATTTTGAAATAGAGTTCTCCAGACTTTTTTCTATTCCATTTCACACACATATATCTTTAACAATTTTTTTTTTTTTTTTTTTTTTTGCGGTACGCGGGCCTCTCACTGTTGTGGCCTCTTCCGTTGCAGAGCACAGGCTCTGGACGTGCAGGCTCAGCGACCATGGCTCATGGTCCCAGCCGCTCCGCGGCATGTGGGCTCTTCCCGGACCAGAGCACGAACCCGCGTCCCCTGCATGGGCAGGCAGACTCTCAACCACTGCACCACCAGGGAAGCCCAACAAATTTATTTTTATCTTTAACAAAATTGAGGTATCTTCTTACTGCTTGTAATCTGATTTTATTATTTGGATTTCACTGTGAGCATGTTCTATGCCATTAAATATTTTTCAACAATCTGAATTTAAATAGGTGTACCTTATGCCCTCATATGGATAAACAATAATTTATACATTCAATCATTTTTTATTGTGAGGTTAGTTTGTTCCCAACTTTTACCACTTAAATAATGTTGAAATAAACATTCTGATAGATAAATACTTCTGCAAATGTCTTATTATTTTTATGTAAATTTCCAAAAATAATATTACTACATCCAGTGCCAAACTTGATTTTTAGAACTTCAATACATAAATATACTGGGCTATCCTTGAAATATATTTAACATTAGAATGATATAATAAGGAATTTCTAGAGGTGCAGAGTATGATGGAGACCATATAAAAGCTCTAACTCCCATCTTCAGATGGGAAAAACTGCTCCAGAGTAAGCAAATAATTTCCTCAGCAAGTTATTGTTAGAAACTGAAATTAGTCATAGTATAAATCCCAATTAAGTGTCTTTTTGTTCAAAGCCAGTGTCTTTCTCCTTCCCCTGACAAAGAATTTTCTCTTTGTGATTGTATTTGTAATGATAAATTGGAGAAGTCCACAAGAAACGTCAGTGTTGGTTCTGTTCCTCCAAGGAAAGCACAGTATGGAGAAAGGCAGTATGCTGTAGCTATCTCTATACCAGCACGGGACCAAAACAGTCCTGGACTCAGCACTCTTCACATGCTTTCTGAAGACAGAGCTACTGGAGTGAGACAGCCCTTTCCTCCCCGTGAAGCTATCTTATCAGTTTCAGCTCTTCATCCCCTGTGGATGCGGGGGAATTGTTAGCATAAACCCTTCCATAAACAACTCAGTCAGCTGAAGTACCAAAATTAAGCTTCTTAATTTAGCACTTTGATTTGAAAACCTTCTTCTCTCTCAGTTCCAAGCCAGGTATTTATAAAAGTTTTTACTTATCCAGCAGAGTCTAGCCTCTTCCAAGTAACTTTTCCCTCCCTCTGGGAAGCACTTATTCAGTAGCTTGCCTTCTGGAGCAATGAAGGAGAGCATCCTAGGGAGGAAGGGCTCTGGGAATTGCCAGAAATGAAGAAACTCCAAGTGGGAGGACCCTGATTTTACTGAATTCAACATCGGAAGGCAAGATACATCCAGGGAGGTCACCAAACCCATCAGTGTCTCATTTGTTGAATTCCCTAATAGGGTATGTCTGGCACTGTTTGGAGGCCTGGAACAAGGAGATCTAAATCTGAGATTCACAAATGTCAATCAGTCACAGCTTCCATGTGAATCAGAGTCAATGAAATTAGAACTAAAAGAAACATTAGAGATAATCTATTCTAGTCTTTCAAAAATGCCAGTACTTTGGATAATTAGGCATATGAGTTCTGTATCTTCCATATTGCAGCTATCCAGGAGATATTTAATACAATATGCTACGGCCTTGCCATATTCCAAATGCCCTTTGAGTTACTAAAGAAACAATAAACTATTTTCAATACATTTGTGTTGAGTGTTTGTTTCTGTGTATTCTTGTCTTTAGAAGTCTAAATTGTTTTGATATTGCCCGATTCTTTTTGATATTGATATTTTAGAAATATAGTAAAATGCATAAATGATTTCTATTTCTCTCTTCTTTTTTCTTTCTTTCTTTTTTTGGCTTTTGATTCTTGGAAGCTGAAAGGTGAATGTGAAATTCAATTAACATTTAACCTGGCCTTGATGATCTGTACTTTTTAATTTTTACATGTTCTTAATTTTCTACTTATATTTTATTTGTATTGTAAGTGGCTTAAAATTCTTCATGAAATAAGCAAAATGTATACTAAATTAAATGAAATGTCAGGCACTTTAGTTCAATGTAAAATGTTGTTACTTCAGCATTACTCAAAACCTTTGTTAACTGGATTGTAGTGTGGGATGGGAATTTGAATGAAATTCTATTGTAATAACTGTAAATGGAGGGTATTAAAGTCTGAACTGGCTTTGAATAATTTTTTAAAAATATATGCACTTTAAAAAAGTTAAAAACAAACAAAGAAAAAAGTTTAGATAGTATATGTAATGCATCACTCTGTTAATCAGGATGTGTGGATTAACCATTTCACATCTATACTTGGATAAATAGATATTTCTATATGATAAGGTGAATCTGCTACATAGCCATTGTCAGCCTTTGGGTCCAATCATTTTGCTGAATTCACAGAGTTTCCTTAAAGGAAAAAAATATGTATATCAAAGTGATCAAATATATGAATGTGCTTTTTGGATCTACAAAGTACTCTTACAATATAAGATTATTATTACTTTGAGTAAAATCAGTGTACTAGGAAAGCATGTCTAACATAATTATTTACCTTACTTTTTGTTCATTTATGAAGTTCATCATATAAGGATCAATGATAATAATGAGCTGTGAAGGTCATATTGGGCCAGTGATAACAGGATGCGTATTAAAAAACAGGCAGAATGAAGCTCACCCACGAGATCACACTGACGTAGCATGGAGTCAGAGAAAGCCCTTGGAACTGGAAGTCAAGAAATGGGACTTATCATTTCCATCTCTGCCTTTTCCTGTTTGGCCTTGAGCAAGTCACTTCCTTGTGTGAAGCTTTCTTCATTTGTTCTATGAAATAAGGGCACTGTAGAAGGTAGTTGCCTAGGCACTGGTGCTCTTGGGTTTGAGGATTCTACTGGTTCTTATCAATTGGAAAAAGGACAAAGAAGACAGGGATGCCCTTCTGAAATTTGGAAGTGAACAGTAGGGGAATCATGAGTTTCCCAGAAGTAGAGAACATAAATTTGATTTAAAACATGATGTAATTTTGAAGGCAAAGTGATCATATCTCTGCCAATTGCTGAGTGACAGGCTCCCTGGGTGGCCCTGCTGGCTCCAGAATACAAACTGTATTTGCAGTCAACATGGAACAGACTGCAGGTCAGAAATGAGCCCCTTTAGCCACACTTGAATGATTGGGTAGCAGCCTTGTCAGATGTGTGCATGTTCAGTACTGAGAACAGTGATGGACATATGCTGGCTATCTCCCATCCGTTAATATTCTAGACATTCAAGAAGAATATCTGTAGCTCAGGAATGTAGAAGTCAGTTATTGCATGTCCTCAGATTTTGCTAGACAATTTTGCTGTTCAGATGCAAACTTCTGCCACCTGAACATTAAAAGATATTTATAGTCTTCCCCCATACCCACTTCTTTTCACTTCTGAGAAAGCAACTTGAAACGTTTTCTTTAGACTCAGTTCTGAAATTCTTGTTAATTGATTTTGGCGTCCTGGTTTGTATTCTTGGTGTTGATAACAAAGAGAAGTTCTATCCTCTTTGAAGTAGAGATCGAAAGGGATGCCTAATTATCTACCCTTAGTTGGAAATCTCTATCTTTGTATACCTCCTGACCAGCACAAATGTATATGTAAAAACTCCTGATGTGACTTTAACGGACTTATCCTGTTCTCAAACCAGCACATACACAAGCTTGAGAATGAAGAAAGAAAGCTGAAAGTTACAATACATTATGAATGAATGTAATTTTATAAAAAGAAATTAATAAACAGAAATGTAACTAATTTTCCAAAATTATAGAACTGTAGAGCCCATAGGAAATAAAGAATCACCTTCTCCAAATTCCTCAGTTAAAAAACAAAAACCTGGGGCTCAAAATGATAAGATGACCAGCTCAGTAGTTGAGTATAACTTATTTATTCCATCTGAAATTACTAAGTTACAAGGTTGAGTCTGTGTCTTTATTTATGTAAGGATATATATTTTTTAAAATACTCTCAGGGGAAATTCATGAAAGTTATTCTTTTGGGGGGAAATATGCTACTTCACATTAATTTTAGAAATGGACTTTAAAAATGAAGTGCCAGAGTGTTCCTTAAAGAATATACTTTTCCCACTGGAATTATATAATGAGGAATTTACATAATTAAAACGTTTCTGGCAGGTATCGTAAAAAAGCTATCTAGGGGCTTCCCTGGTGGTGCAGTGGTTGGGAGTCCGCCTGCCGATGCAGGGAACACGGATTCGTGCCCCGGTCGTGGGGGGATCCCACATGCCGCGGAGTGGCTGGGCCCGTGAGCCACAGCCGCTGGGCCTGCGCGTCCGGAGCCTGTGCTCCACAACGGGAGAGGACGCAACAGTGAGAGGCCCACGTACCGAAAAAAAAAAAAAAGAAAGCTATCTAATACCTAAAACCGTAAACCAGGGCCCTAAACCTTCCCCCCTCCCCCTGGAGAGTTCCAAAAGACTATTAAGAAGATGAGAGAGAAAGAGGCCCTAAGATTGGAATATAACAGGGCCTAGAATAATAAGGATAGCCACCACAAAATGAATTCTATAATAAAGTGATCAAGTATTGGATAAGGGTAACCTGCCTAATCATTTCATAGATTTGCTGCAACTTATTCCAGAGATTGGGAAGAGAATGTGGATGGACCAGTATAGATCCATCATCACAGCCGGAAAACCTACTTGAAATTATCACCCCAAAAAATGCAATGTGTAATAATAACATATATCTCCCAGATGTGTATACATATACACATAACAAAATTAACTATGCTGACTAATATGCATTGAGTGTTAAAAATGATATAGAGAGTAGAGAAAGGCAAGAAAAGGAGAGGAGTAAAGGAAACACTATTTGGATAGGATGTTCTGTGGACCAGGCTATTTGTGTATAATTACAGTTCCACTTCTCAAGAAGCAGGTGAAGCAAATAATACTATTCCCACTTTGCCAACAAAAAGGCTAATATTCAGGAAGTTTAAATAATCTTCCTTAGTTCATAAAATCTAGTGAGTGATAGAGTCAGGATTCATACCAATATATATCTGACTTGAAGAGAAGAGAGAAATTTCTGTGAACTAAGATAATCAAGAAAAGCTTAATGTGATTTGACCATGGCCTAGTAGCAGAAATATTAGAAGACATTTGGAAGAATAAGCTTGAAACTAAGAATGGAAAAATGTATGATAGATAGATAGATAGATGATAGATAGATAGATAGAATTCCCTGGAAAACTAAGCCACTGGTTAAAATTCAATTTATAATAGATAGCTCAAGCCCCTACCCCAATTAGCTTTCCTTCTGGAAAACCGTTCTTTTTTTTTCTTCTAAGAAAAGTGTAGACAAAAGAAAATTAGTAATTTCTAATGCCCTGTTAAGATAATATTGCAGAGTGTGGAAGAGAACTGACTCTAATGTGGCCCCATGATTCCTACCTCCTGAAATTCATGTCTTTGTGTAATTCTTGTGTGAGTGTAGGTGGGACCTATGACTTGATTCTAACCAGTAAATTCAGGCAAAGATGTTGAGATGTCACTCATATGTTATGTTACATAACACTTCATCTTGCCAGCCGCCCAGCTTTTGCTCTCCTACGGGCCTTGAAGAATCGAGCTGCCATACTGTAAACTGCCTACGGAGAGGTCCACATAGCAGAGAACTGTGGACAGTATCTTAGAGCCGGTGACCTCCAGCCAATAGCCAGAAATAAAACCAAACTTCAAGTCCTATTGCTGCAAGAAAATGAATTGTACCAATAACCTAAGTGAACATGGAAGTGAATTCTTCTCCAGTTGAGTCTTCAGATGAGAAGGCAGTTTGTTGGCACTTTGACTGCAGCCTAGTAGGACCCTGAAGGAGAAAATTTAGCTAAGTCATGCCTAGACTCCTGCCCTCAAAAACAGTGAGATAATAATCATGTGTTATTTCAAGACACTAAGCTTTTGGAAATTTTTTTATGCAGCATAAATAACATGCCTTGCCATGCTGGAAACTTTTCCATGCTGGAAACTCACAAAGAGCCTTACGCTATTTATTGATTCTAGTTGCATTTCTAATAGTGATGACTCTTAATGGTGTAAATTGGTTAGAAATTTGCTCATCTGCTTCTAACACACGTGACTCTCATTGGAGAAATTTTCCAGAAACTGTTCCTCTCAGTAAGCTATCTGGATTATATGGCCTGCCATGTTTCTTCTGCCCTCAAATAGCTCCTGGTACTTGCAGACATGACCCTTTACCACTAGGGTATAGGTCATACCAGAGTCCCTGATTAACCAGATTGAACATATAATTCATTGTCCAAACTGGGACACTCTCAAGAGCAAAAGGAGCATTATTACAAATTAAACTGGCCTCATGCCTGTTAGGTTGTCCATTATCAAAGAGACAAGAGATAACAAATATTGACAAGGGTGTGGAGAAAAGGGAATGCTTGTACACTGTTGGTGGGGATATAAACTGATAAAACCACTGTGCCAAACAGTATGGTGGTTCCTCAAGAAATTAAAATTAGAATGATCAGGGCTTCCCTGGTGGCACAGTGGTTGAGAGTCCGCCTGCCGATGCAGGGGGCACGGGTTCGTGCCCCTGTCTGGGAAGATCCCACATGCCGCGGAGCGGCTGGGCCCGTGAGCCATGGCCGCTGAGCCTGCACGTCCGGAGCCTGTGCTCCACAATGGGAGAGGCCACAGCGGTGAGAGGCCCGCGTACCGAAAAAAAAAAAAAAGAATGATCATATGATCCATCAATCCCACTTCTGAATATATATCCAAACAAAATAATTATCTCAAAGAGTTATGTGTACTCCTATGTTCATTGCAGCATTCATTATTCATAATTTCACAATAGCCATGGTATGGAAACAACCTAAGTGTCCATCAATGGATGGAAAAAGAAAAAAATATATATATATATAATGTAATACTATTTAGTCTTAAAAAAGAAGGAAATCTTGGCATTTGTGACAACATGTATCAACCTGTAGGGCGTTATGCTAAGTGAAAGAAGCCAGACAGAGAAAGACAAATACAGCATGGTATCACTTATATGTGAAATCTAAAAAGGAAATAAAAAATTCAAAAGTCAAATTTGCAGAAACAGAGAATAGAAAAGTAGAAAAACAGTTACCAGGGGCTGGGGGATTAAGGGGAGAATAGGGAGAGGTTAGTAAAAGGATACAAACTTTCAGTTATATGATGAATGAGGTCTGAGAATCTAATAGATAACATGGTGACTATTGTTGATAACACTGTGTTGTATAATTGAAATTGGCCAAGAGAGTAGAATTTAAATGTTCTCACTAAAGAGAGAGAGAGAGAGAGAGACAGAGAGAGACAGAGAGAATTAAACTTGGGCATCAAGCATAAATCTGGACTGTCCCAGACAAACCAAAGCAGTGTGCATGGCCATCCTATTAACTAGAATGGCTAAAATAAAAAGATTTACATTACCAAATGCTGTTGAGGATGTGAGCAACTGGAACATAATGGTACGAATGCAAAATATTACAGATGGTTTGGAGAATAGATTGATCATTCTTCTATTTTAAACATACACTTTTCATACTACCCAGCAAGGCAACTCCCAAGAGAAATGAAAATGTATATCTATACAAAGACTTGTACACAAAAATTCATAGCAACATTATCCACAATAGTAGAAATCTAGAAACAACCCAAATTCTATCAACTAGGCAAAAGATTGGCAAATTGTGATATAATCATACAGTGGAATACCGCTGGGCGATCAAAAGGAACAAACTAATACAAAAAACATCATGGATGAATCTCACATCCTTAATTTTGAGCAAAAGAAATCAGACTCAACAAACCTAATTTATCTGAGTTCAAGAACAGGAAGCACTAAGATAAAGAAAAATATATAAGAACAGGGGTTGTCCTTGTGTTACGGCTAGAGGGAATTGTTTCAAAAGAGACATGAGGATACATTCTGGAGAGGTGCAAATATTTATATTGTGAGAGGGTGTTGGTTAAACAGGTATTACCATGTTAAAACTGCATAGTTAGTATTTATGTATTTTAATGCATGTACATTTCACATCATTTTAAAAAGAGGAACTATAAAAGAGAATAATATAAAAGATATCTTATTTTGAATAGGGTTAATTTTAAAACCACCTGAGGATTTTGCTTTAAATTAATGGCATTTTAGCATCCCAAGTAAGGGAGATGATAGCTTCAAAATACTGCCTGTAATTAGAGCCACCTATAGGGTATTATTTTGTCCCATGAGGGTTATTGACCAAATAAAGCATGTTTAGATCAGAAAAAACTGAATGACCAAGAAGCTGAAAATCATGTCTTACATAAAGTCCTGGAAGGAACTGTGTTTATTTTTCTAAGAAATGATTGGAGGAACAAGTCTAGCTGTCTTCTGACATTTGAAAATGTGGCTATGGAAATAAGAATGTACTCTGTGATGCCCCAGTGGAATAGGACCAACAGATAGGATAAACTTGCATACATATGAAGTAGACTGTTTGAGACATAGCAATATGGCAGAGAAACAATTAGCATGGTGAAGTAGTAAGTTCTCCATCCGTGGGAGTATCAAACAGAGGCTTCAGCTATGTTTTGTCCTGGAAGTTTCACAAAGAATTGCTGCACTGAAGGGAGATTGGCCTCTGTTTCTAAGATATCATGATTCTGTTGTTAAAGCTTGAAATCTTAGATTTCATGTGTTTCAAATCTTAATGGGAATCAAATGTGGCATATGATGCACATTAATCAATACCAGCAGAATAAAATGGTACTGTTTCATTATCATTTTCATGGAAATGGCTTTCACTACAAATGTAAAGCTATCTTTAAGACAGACCAAATCTCCTGGTCCATGCAGCCATATAGTCTCCATATAACTGCAGATAATTTATCTTAGCCCTTGAAATAACTATCAGAATGATTGGATCCTGAGTAATCTTGTACTCATACTTTGTATTTTTGTTTGTTGTTGTTCTTGTTGTTGTTTGACATAATAAAAACAAAAGCAAAGCTGAAGTGTTTCTAAAATATGTTTATCCCAATAGAACAACAAAGATACCATAAATTTTTCAGCCCTGGAAGACTGTCAGAGGAAGTGTTACATGAGTCCAATGTAGAATTATTTTTACAGCAGAGCTGAGTGTTTTTTAAGTTTCAGGGCATTGAGTGGGAATTACTAGGCCCAATAAGGTGTCTTCTCACATCAATCTCTATGTGATAGAGAAGAATGTTGTAATATATTTTGTAGTTAATACAAAAACACAAAATTGTATTTTTAAACGTATTGTAAACAAATATGAGGCTTGATTTTTGTACAGAATTCAATCTGTGGGTTGTACACCTTCTACAGTCATCTTCTGTCTTCTTTCACTTTCCTTCTTTTTTTTTTTAAACATCTTTATTGGAGTATAATTGCTTTACAATGTTGTGTTAGTTTCTGCTTTATAACAAAGTGAATCAGTTATACATATACATATGTCCCCATATTTCTTCCCTCTTGCATCTCCCTCCCTCCCACCCTCCCTATCCCACCCCTCTAGGTGGTCACAAAGCACCGAGCTGATCTCCCTGTGCTATGCGGCTGCTTCCCGCTAGCTATCTATTTTACCTTTGGTAGTGTATATATTGTCAATGTCACTCTCTCACTTTGTCCCATCTTACCTTTCCCCCTCCCCATATCCTCAAGTCCATTCTCTAGTAGGTCTGTGTCTTTATTCCCGTCTTGCCCCTAGATTCCTCATGACCTGTTTTTTTTTTTTAGATTCCATCTATATATGTTAGCATATGGTATTTGTTTTTCTCTTTCTGACTTACCTCACTTTGCATGACAGACTCTAGGTCCATCCACCTCACTACAAATATCTCAATTTCGTTTCTTTTTATGGCTGAGTAATATTCCATTGTATATATGTACCACATCTTCTATATCCATTCATCTATTGATGGACACTTAGGTTGCTTCCATGTCCTGGCTATTGTAAATAGAGCTGCAATGAACATTGTGGTACATGACTATTTTGAATTATGGTTTTCTCAGGGTATATACCCGGTAGTGAGATTGCTGGGTCGTATGGTAGTTCTATTTTTAGTTTTTTAAGGAACCTCTATACTGTTCTCCATAGTGGCTGTATCAAGTTACATAGCCCCCAACAGTGCAAGAGGGTTCCCTTTTCTCCACACCCTCTCCAGCATTTATTGTTTGTAGATTTTTTGATAATGGCCATTCTGACAGGTGTGAGGTGATATCTCACTGTAGTTTTGATTTGCATTTCTCTAATGATTAGTGATGTTGAGCATCCTTTCATGTGTTTGTTGGCAATGTGTACATCTTCTTTGGAGAAATGTCTATATAGGTCTTCTGCCCATTTTTCACTTTCCTTCTTTTATTCTTCTTGACATTAACCACGTCAATGTGATTGTTAGAAGCTCCTTAACCAGAAGGGCAGAGGCTAAAGAAAAGAACAGTAGTGAAAATCAGTTCAGATATTGCCCTCATAAAATTTTAGTGAAGACATTTGAAATTACTGGTTGGAGGTTTCATATCTCTATGCAGACTTTCCTCCATTAGTAGGTATAATTGAGGGTTATCTATGTCTGAGTTCCATGAACTATTTTAGAAATTATGATGTTTCTTTACACTTGAATATTCCTCCCCAAATTCCATGAAAATATTTTAAGCTACTACTGTGAGTGAATATTTTTCTTTAGATTCCACTTAAAATGCAATAGTCTTTAGCTCTGTGTGTATTTTCCTTAAACAGTTGATAGATTTAAACTTTGAAAATTACCTCTATAAAACCACTCATTCAGGAAAAAAAATAGAAGGAAAAGGAGAAGAAAAAGAAGTAAATTCTACCACCAGTAGGTAGATCTTAGATTTGAAGTAAAGAAAAACTTTTGAGGTGACAAATAGTGGATAAGTTTTGGGGAAGACCTAGGGAAAGAAGTAAAGGAGTTTTCTTATAAGCTTTATTTAAACACAGGGCACATTCTTCTTTAATGAGATGTTTTTCTTGTGGCCTTACTGGAAGGTAAGTTGAGCTTAATGAAATCACAGCTCCTTCTAAACTCAGTGGTCCTACGCAAATCATTCCAAGCCTCTTTTCTTGAAAAACTTGCCTGCACGTGATGATAGCGTAACGAACTCACTTCTGTTTAGACTCAAGAAAGATTGCCCACTATGCTGTTTCAAATAGGGTTTCCTTAAGAGCTGCCCAGAAGGCATGGCGATTACTTCACAGAAACAAAACACATAAATAATAAATGCAGAAAAAAATTCACTTTTCAAAAATCTAGAATAATCTCTGAATAGAGCAGCGGTTTAGAGTTATAAACACAAAGGCACGTTGATTTATATTCCACTATTATGAAATTTATAATGATTACTTGACAGGTAGACTTGAAAAACGTTTGCCATGTAATTAGGTAGTATAAACAATATGGCTGAGGTAAATCAAGTGTATAAATTAATTTTGAAACATTAATATGGAGGCAAATGATTGGCCAATCTCAAAGGCATCTAGTACTCAGTCAACTCAAACTAACTTGAAATCTTCTCTCCCCAAACTTGGTTCTCTTTCAGTTTCCTCAATTTCATTAAATCAAACCACCATTCATCATTCTCCATGACATGTCATTTTCAATATCTCCATTACTCCCCATTTCAAAAGCCTTTAACAAATCCTGTCCATTTTATGTACTAAATAGCTCTCATGCCTGTCTGTCTCCCATTGCAACTATGACCATCACCACCTTAGTCCAACTACTCTTTGCCTATATTTCCACAATCATTTCCTAACTATTCTCCTTTTCCAATCTTTTTTCCTTGCAACAGCTAGAAATAGATTTTCAAAATGTCATCTATAACCTATACTCTTAAATCCTTCACTAATTTCTTATTACTCCTAAGATAAAGATAGATTTCTTTGAAGTCACCTACAAGACCAGCTTTTTGCAGTCCAGCCCTGCCTCCATCTTTATCCTCTACCTGAAAACAATTTTCTTCAACTTTTGGGGGAGGGGATTATTTATCCCCTACTCCATCTGTTTCCCTGTGAAGGGTATTTCATTTTGAGTGACGCTCCTAGCCTTTTGTGCTACCCCTACTCATTCTGATCTCCATCCATCTGCTGCCTCTGCATCTCTTGATTGGTTCTGTGGAAAAGGAAAAGACAGAGGGAGCCAATGTTGACCCCCTATGTTGCTGCAGGATAAATTTATTCTCACCACTCCAGCTTTCTCTCTTGCTAGAGATCACTTTCTATGCCATTCCTTCTGCCCTGGACATACCTCCCTTCTCATATCACTTCTCATATTTCACTTCAAGTTTTTCCTTGTCTCTCTCACTGAGGTAAACCTTTCTCTTATAGCCTCTCTCAGCAGAGTCACGCTTACCACAATGGCAAGTTCACAAATTTTGGGTAACAATTTGAAAAATATCCATCCCTTTCACTATTCTAGAAACCTTCCAAAGACAAGGACTACCTAGTTTTGTTCCCCACTGAATTCCCACTACTTAGCCCCTTAAACATTTGTTGATTGGCTGAATGAATATCAAATAATCTTAGATAATAATTATAATGATAAAATCTCAAATTTGGTATCACTGTGTACTATGTACACCCTATGACCATGTACTCCATAAAGTTGATCAAATAAGCAGAGCTCTAAAGTTGCAAGGAAATTTGGGTGAATTTATACTCATCAAATATTTCATAATTCAGACTTTTTCTATTTAGCATAGATCTCCCCCTAGACACACTTTGTTACATTGGCAAGGTTCTACTTTATGTAAATAATTAAATGTGAGGAATGCCAAAGGAGGGGACTAGGGAGTAATTCATCAGTTGATTCATAAATTATTTGCTAAGTGCCTATCTTACATTTGGACAAATTGCTTAACTTTTGACAGGGGAGCCTCATTTCTTTAAACGTGAAGATAATGTCTATCAGAGGGCTACCATTAGGATTAAATAAGGTAAAGTACGTGAAATTGCCCTGCATCATCACCTGCTCATTGTGGGATCTCAGTGATGATTTTTCATATTTATTGAATACTGAACACCATTGTATCTTATTTTTACAACCGTCATAAAACAAAATGATTATGCTTATCTCTAATTTTTAGATCAAAAACTTCAGAAAGTTTAAAGGGCTCCTGTCAAATGTTGCCCAGAAATTAGCAACAGAACCTATGATAAAAAAGTCAGTTCTCCTAACTTCTACTCCACTGTAGAAATTACAGTGGAGTAATTTTTAACAAGGAATAGGTAGTCAGAACCTAAAATGGTAGAACTCAAGTCTCATCAGTGTTCAGAAGAGCTGGTTGTTGCTGTTTAATAACTATGGAGATAAACTTTGGGCCTGATGAACCATTTTGACATTTACAAACAGTTAAGATAACACCTTTTTTGTAGGCTTGAAAGATTTGCAGGTAAAATAGTCTCTGCAATTAAACAAACAAAAATAAACTAAAACAAATAAACTAAAACAATAACTGTATCCCATTTCAGAAACAGGAGAAGATAAAGAGGAAAGAAATGAAACTTACCAACGTATTGCCTTTAATTTTTTCTTTTCCTATTTATATTTTGAAATATTCTCCTTTTTTATTTGAAATATGTTACTTCATATATTTTGAGTATTTTTTGACTCCTCCCTCTGAATGACCCTTGCCTGTCCAGATACCCCACATATACATCCTTACAATTACTACCCTCCCACTTCCTACTTCTGCATTACCCAGATGTCTTCATCCCTTTCCCCAATCTTCATTGACATCTTCTCTGCACCCTTAACAATGAGACTTCCTTGTTATGCACTTGCTTAATTTATGTATGTTTTACACAGTATTCATTGCCAAGACATCTGGTTCCTTCCAGTCATGAAAAACACATAGAAAAAGAAGAAAATTCATTTTTCCAATGAAAAACATTTAAATGGTTAAATAAATTAATTGAAATTCTTCATTGTTTTTTTGTTGCCTTTGCTCTAATCTTATCTGCCATCACTTAACATCTCTATGCCTGCATTTCTGTCTTCCTTCTGCAGATATTTACTGAGTACCTGTTATGTTCCAGACCCTTACTTCCTTGGGATGGTAAATGCAGAGATGATAAATTGATGATGGATGATGGATAAATAAGAGTGTGCATATGTCTGTGAGTACATGTGCACGTATCATGTGCTTGTGTGTATGTGTGTATTCCCTGCCCTCAAAGATCAGAAGGGGAAACAATTAAGAATATCAAAAAAAAAATACAATCTATTTCTTTCTCTAATGACTCTTAGGCAGTATCTACTGGGCTGAACCATATGAAATAGCCAATATTCAACTTTTTATAACCACAAAATATGGCTTTGTCATATTGTTCAATCTAATAAAAGCATTAAAACCATTTGTCAAAAAGTGAGAAATGCTGTCTCCCAACTACACCTGGTTGTTTTGTCATTATGAACTCAGCTGAATGATTTCACTTTTTAAGTGAATTAATGGAATTGACCTGATTGGGCCTTTTTCAGAAACATTTTAACTTCAGTAAACTTTTGTTTCATTGCTACTCTACTCACATATGGATTGTAGATAACATAAAGTCAAAGTTCAGTGACCCCCTAACTGGCCACCCCAGTTGGCCCTCTTCCCGTGAAGCAGGGCACAGGGAGGAATTCTGCCTGGCTGGCTACCACGCTCTCCACCCCCCCGTCCCCCTCCCACTCCCCCACAACTGCTCTGCCACCTCTGTTCTCTTTGCCTGAGCTCCAACACCAGCTTAAGCAAATGTTGTGCTTTTTTTTTTTCCTACAGTCAGGTAACATTTATCCTAACCAACATTTACCCAAATCAATGCATTTTAATCGAAGCTAATGGCAGTTAGCTTAAACCAACAGATTTTTCACAGACCCAAGTACATTAAATCAATGTATTTCTCAAAATTGCTGTATCTTATGTAAAACAATGCATTTTCATTTTATCCAGGACACATTTTTATTTCATTCTAATCTGCCAAGTTAAAGAGTCAGACTGAAGTAATAGATTTCTTTTTTTCATACCAGCCCTAAGATCTTGAATGAAAGAAACATATTAATCTTTCAGATATATGAATTCGATTTCATTCGGTTGAATGTAACAGACTTTTATTGAGCACCTACTGTTTGTGAGATGCTGTGTGTGACTCTCTGGAGGGTATGGAGTGATTAAGATAGAGTTCCTACCCATAGAAGCTCATAATTTAGTGGTGAGTGCTTCCATGGACAGAATTAATTATAACCTAAGACAAACAGCTAGGGAAACGTAATGAAGGAAGGTATGAACTGTGACTGAGGGATTTAGGAGGAGATGCCAAAGAAGTTGCACTTAAGATCATCTTTGAATGATGGATACCTGGAGTGGCAAGAACATGCTAGATAGATTGGATAGATGGAACAAGGTATTAGTTATGTCATACCAGCTATTGTAACTAAATATACACCCTAAATTTTCAGGAGCTTAACAAAATAGAAATTAATTTCTCACTTACATTACAATCCACAGTGCCCATTCCTGATCAGGAATTCACTATTTTTTTTTTTTTTTTTTTTTTTTTGCGGTACGCGGGCCTCTCACTGTTGTGGCCTCTCCCATTGCGGAGCACAGGCTCCGGACGTGCAGGCTCAGCGTCCATGGCTCACAGGTCTAGCCACTCCGCGGCATGTGGGATTTTCCCGGACCGGGGCACGAACCCGTGTCCCCTGCATCGGCAGGCAGACTCTCAACAACTGCGCCACCAGGGAAGCCCGGGAATTCACTATTTTTAACTTGACGTTTCTAAAATGAAGGGTCCTTCCAACTGGTGACTTCAGCATCTGGGACTTCGAGGACTCTGCATCCAGCAAGTGGAAGGGGAAAGAGCTTGGAGAAGGCACATCTGCTTCTAAGAGCTTTAGCCAAGAAGTGATACCAGTCACTTCTGCTTACGTTCCGTGGGTAAAAACTGGTCTCGCGCTGTACCTTGATGCAGATGGACTGGGAGATGTAGACCTTGTCTGGGAAGTGACACCTAGTGATAACTACATACTGTGCAGGGAGGAATATGAGCTTAAGTCGACACCAGCTACTTTGTCACAGTCAAAGACACAGGTGAGAAATACAGAGGGTTATGATTATGGCATAGAAGGGAGGTGATGACTATTTTAGAAGGAAAGCAAGGCCACAGTATGAAGAGTTCTCTACACCACCCTGGAGTGCTAATTCTGCACATAAATGGGAGTCACTGAGTGGGATTCATGTTCTTATGAAAGAGACCCCACAGAGCTCCCTCCTGCCTTCCCCATGTGAGGACACAGTGAAAATTCAGCAGTCTGATCCTGGGACAGGGCCTCTGCCAGTCCCTGACCATGATGGCACCCTGATCTTCCAGTCTCCAAAACTATGAGATTTAAGTGTCTGTTATTTATAAGCTACCCTCTCTATGGTCATTTGTTATAGGAGCCCTAAAGGACTAAACAGACCCCTACTAAGTTTTCTCGTCAGTAAAATGGAGCGAGCAGTACTCTTTCACACAGCAGTTTCCTCTGTGACTTACCTTTGGATTACCCAAAAAAGGCAATGAAGTGGCCTTCTGTAATCATTTCTTTTAAATCAAAAATGTATATTTATGTCACTTAGGTTATATAAGCTCAAGAACAATTAACGTGATAATAATGCAGCCATCATTTGTTAAGGAACTACTGTATGCTAGGTGTACTATATATTGATAAATTATTTCTAATCCTTACATAGCTAAAACCCACCCCACTTTGAGATTCCTTTCACTTCGTTGTTTGGCCTTCTGATAGCCTTCTCTACCCTCTTCATTTTTTCAACTGAATTTCAACAGTATCCGTGTGATGTAAGTAAACTGCATAATTGTTGTGTTTTAGAGATGGTGCACCTGTACTGCATTGGGTGAAGCTGGCAACTGCTTGCCTAATTGGGCACATGATTGCATTCTGTCACCACACCAGCATTTCTAGCAGGTGGGGCCCATGAGAAATGAAATTAACTCTTACTTTGGCGAGAACCACCAAACAATTCTTTGAGCCTAGGCGGGGGATTATGACCATTTTGAGCCCTCAAGTACACATGAAAGATTATTTGTTGCTTGACTGCTTCCCTAAAATTTATTCACAAATTTACTTGTATCATTATGATTTTTTGAAAATCACCTGGCTTACAAAGCTTTGGAGCTGCATTTTCTCTCTGTCCCAGGGATAATATGTGATATTTACATTGGTCATAAGTATATATGCATTTATTTATTTATAAAAAGTGTCACATTCGCTGACAATAAGAAAAATCCCCTTCACTCTCACACCCCAACACATTTCCTGATAGTGTTCCTATTTTGCCAGATGGAAACTTTTCCCCTCTTCACCTCTCCCAATATGGTTGACTTGCTACGATTAGGAAGAAGAGTCCTTCCTATGTCCTGTTTCTGAAAAAGGAGGAGACTGGGTCTTATGTTCATTTTTATGGTGATTATGGTGCCTAAGAACACAGATACTACAATTTCAATTGTCAAGGCCTAAGGGGCTGCTGCTGCAGCACTTACTAAAGGCCACTGAGAAACAGCAGAACCAAAGATCTTGGTTTGATCCATTGACTTGATTCTTTTCTGTGAATCTCAAAATACAAATATTAGTTATGGCACGTTAGCTATAGAATTTTTAAAGTCTATCCCCATACATTATTCCTGTCCATTTTTTACATATATATGGAAGTGCTATACTAAATCTGAATTTTGGAACTGGGCACCCTTCAGCTTTAGCTTTCTCTTCTGTATAAAAAGGATTAATAACATTGTTTGGATGATTAAGCAGGGAACACATGTAGAGAGCCTACTACAATGCCAGCCATCTAATAATCTTTAAAATGTTGGTATTAATCTGGACAAATATATGACATATGCATAATGATTGCATGCTATGATTTAAAAGTCACACATAAATGTATAACACAAAATTGAGTGGGATTTTTCCTTTTTCCCTGGGTTTAGTGCTTGATGCCCAAAGATGAAGGAAAATCTGTACTGAGTCCCCTACATGCAAAAGAGAACTTGCAACAACTGTATCCTGACAGCTCCTTCCAAGTCTTTCTTTAAGGCAGCAGAACTGGCCCTACTATCAAAAACAGAATACTCTACAATTCCCTTCTGATTAAAAAATAATACTGGAAAGAGGAAAAGTTAGTTGCCATCCTAGGCAAGGTAGTGTTTATGGTTAAAAAGAAAGTGCCTTTCCACTCCTTCGCAAAGCTAAGTCATGGTGTTAGGAAGAAACCTCTTCTTAGAGATTGGCATTGTATGAAAAGAGGGAGAACTTACATCTCTGTTTCCTACTAGATAATTAATTAACTAGTGTAAAAGAGTTGTTGGGAGAGAATGACTTGCATTTTCTGAAGGTTAGGGGCTTACAAGAGCACTGATACTGAGGTCTGGTTATTGTCTGGAGATTTCTAAAAGTGAGAGGGTTGACAACACAACAAAAAGGGATCTCAATATAGTATGCTTAGGAAGAAAACAGGGCAGCTTTCCACCCTATCCCAGTTTTCTGCAGCCCTCAAAAAACATTGATAAAGAAAACGGCTATTCCGATTCCAAAGAGCCCAAAGCTTTGAGGTAGAAGCAGATAACCTGGGCTGACCAAGTGTTCAGAGCTAAGAGAACGTGTTAGAGGCATGAATTGCTTGTAAGAGCTGGAGAGAGGCATGACTTCCTCCTCTAAATGGACTAACCATAATAGAAAGTGTTAGGTTAAAGCTGATCACTGACTCAGTAAAATTATACACACTCTCCATGTGGAGACCAATACATTGGCAGAAACACCAACAGTGAATGGTAGGTACCAAGCCAGAGTGAGATAAGGGAAACTTTCCTGCAACCAAGTCTGAGAAAATGGTTTCTCACTTACCTCCCTTCCCATTCCTGATTCCTGAGGGTTTGAAAAAGGGCAGATGCTGGAATAGAATGAAGAGGGAAAGTAATGGCCCTTCCCAAAATCAGATCTCTTTGAGACATAAGAATGTGTTGAGGGAAGCGATAAAATGATAATGAAAATAACAATTATTATATTAATAGATAATATATATTTCTTTCACTCTATTCCAGGCAATATTCCAAGTTCTCTACATATAGAAGAGCCATATAATGTAGGTTATTTTATTATCTCCATTTGATTGCTGAGGAAATGAAGTCCATTTGAGTTTGAGTGACTAAGTCAAGGAACCAAAGCTAGTAGTTGGTGGTTCTGGCATTGAAATCAATAGAATATGGCTCCAGCATCTGCACTCCTAGACTGGAGTTCAAAATTGTAATCTGGACTGAAATTTTAATAATCAAAATGTACGCAAATTTTCACTGAAGGATGTGAGAAGAGAATTTGACAGAGCAAATCTAAAGACAGATACCAGAGAAAAATAGAAACACCTTAGCTTTATACCTCAATAAGTTAAAACTGCTTGATAAACTCTCAGTAAACTGATTTTAAAAGCATAAGTAAATATATATATGATATACTATATGTACTTTATATACATGTGTGTATGTATATATACGTGTGTGTGTGTATATATATGTTGATATATATATATATTTATATATATATATAGAACAAATTGAAGGCTTGTAAGGACACCCAGTAAATTTTTGTGAAAAGAATGTTACTTGTATATGTACAGTTGATTCACTTTGATATAAAGCAGAAACTAACACACCATTGTAAAGCAATTATACTCCAATAAAGATGTTAAAAAGAATATTACTCATATAACAACTACTGTACTGTGTATAATTTGCATAACATATGTACAAATTCTATGAAAATGTTAGAGGTCATTATTGATCATAGTTGAAATTATTGATCACAATATATTGGATTTATTTTTATTTCCTAAATGTTCACCATGAGCTTTCTTTATTGAAAAGGCAGAGAAGATAAACATAGATGCATCCTCTTAAGAAAACCAACTCTCATTCTTTATATTTATGTCATTACAATGGAAATGGTAAATGCATGATCACAAGGGAAGTTTAATATTAGATTGAAGAAAATATTAAAAAGTACAGCAGACTGGCTAAAACAAGTCTGTACTGGCACAGGGAAGGGTCCTGGTGACAAGCTAGGTCTTCTCCACATCTAATTTTGATAATATGATTGATGATGTGATTTCTCATAAGTGGTGCAAAGAAACAACATCAAAATTAATCACATTATGCTGGCATTTGGAAGTCTAAATAAAAGGTATGTGAACTCATTACAGGAAGATATTTTTTCATTTGAAATTTAAATTTGCCAGCCCATCCATATTTGTCTGGGAAACTTGTGAATTTGTTTGTAGATGAAAATGACCAGAGTTGAGTAATCAGTTCTAGCTGATTACGGTTTATAATAGGCAACCCAGGGACTTCCTGGCAGTTACAGATCTGCCTTTGCAAATCTCAAGAATAAGGAGGATGATGCGATGCCCTGAGTCTCTGTGGCCATGTTTCCCTCCTTCTAAAAAAGAAATGACCCCCCCCCTCCACCAGCCAAATGCTAATGAAAATTCTCTTTGCAAATTTGGTTTGCTCAGTAGTTAGATTTTTCCTTTAAAATGGAAATGTTTAGGAAGAGTTTTCAGTTGAGAGGATAATACGCTTTATTTCATAGAGTTTTCAATGATATAGTCATTACTGTGTGGCAGTCTCCACCAAGGGGGAAATTAACTTTAATATAAAAACACACGGCTAGGAGAACTCAAGAAGTCTATTATTTTTCCAATATGCAGTATTCAAGCCCCACAGTAGCACACCCTACACTTAAACTATCAGAAAATTTAGGCTATTTGAAATGTTACAAATGTGCAAGCAATACCCATTATCCTAGATGGGCAATACAATTTATGGAAGATATAATAAATAGAGGGAAACTTAGTATGTTTGTTCAATATAGAGTAGGTAATTGAAGTACAGGATCCAAAGTAAAACCATAAACAATAATTAGATAGTGAAAATGTGGAGAGTTAACTGTGACCCACATAATAATACAGCTGAGCATCAGCCAAGAGAATAGTTGCCTTGAATTTGGGAGCAGATTATAAAGGGAATCTTTGCTTAATAAACATCTGGAGAAACTGTGATGATATCTGAAGAAGAGTATTCCGAAGAAGTGAACTCTCTAATCTTAACCTTACAATCTTCATTTGTGGAGGAGCATATGATTACCTAGATGTTATTATGTACATCTGGAATGGAGTTCGTGAGATGTCTCTGTGAGCCTCAGCCTTGAGTAAATTGCAACAAAAATGTGTAGAGTTGCTTAGTACAGTTAGTACCACTGACAGTTTCAAATTAAAAGTTCTCTTCAAGGTTGTTGTACTGTTTAGGGTCTTGGGTGCAAATAAAAGAAAGAAATTCTGTCTATGTTAAGCAAAAGTAGAATTTAATGGAGGGATGTGAGAGGCTCACAGGATTACTGGGGAGTGAAAGGATAGGACTGGAAAAAGGAGTAGGGCAAAGCAGCAGGAACATCCTTGGATAATGCACCCTCATTTCAGCTGTAATACACACTTTCTAACCAGTATCTACCACATGATCAAGAGTCAAGGTACCGGGAGAGAACACCTGATTGGTTGATGGAAGATTGAAGGTACACCCGTCATTGTACTGGGACAGAGAGAGGCAGAATATGTACCTTGAAACTTTCCTCAGGAATCATGTGCTTTTTAATGCCTATTATGTAATAGACACTTCTGAGTGTCTGTTATATAATAATATTATATATTATACATATAATATTATTATATAATAAATACCACAAAGCACTAGGATGCAAAAGTTCTGCCTTTTAGGAATTTATTTGATACTTTTGATCACTGCAGGAAGTAGGAGAGAGCAGTACAAGATAGAACCAAAAGAAGGAGTTACTACTATCCTCGTTTTACATACGAGGAAGGAGATGCCTAGAAAGGTAAAATAACATGCCACATATTACACAGATTGAATGGAAAGAAATGAAAATCATGAGTAATGTCCAATTAGGCTGGCCCTAATTTGTTGACCAAATTGGAACATTTTTGAGATCATTATTAATATTTATGCCAGGACAACAGGCTTAAACAGGAGTATCCCTGGTTGATCATATCCTTGGCATATCAGAATGCAATAATCCTGAGAATGACAACAGTCTACGAAGGACACTGCTTACTGGCTTTGTCCACTTCAGGCAGAAGAAACAGGAACAGTGCTGACCAATAGAAATTTCAACAATGATGGAAATGTTCTATTTCCACGTCCAGTATGTGGAATCTGTCCAAAGTGTGGCAGCCATTAACCACATATGGTTATTGACCTCTTGAAACGTGGCTAATATGACTAAGGAACTAACTATTTAATTTATTTAAATTTAACTAATTTAAATGTGAATACACATGCCTGGTAGCTACCAATATGAATAACATAGAACTAGCTTTTAATTTTAACTTAGGGTTCATTGGATTTTTATAGCTATTTATCACAAGACTCTAAGAGATGATTTAACTTGGAACTTTATCATGACAAAAGGATTAATGGTTACCTAAAAATGATATTCATAGACTAAAAATGATAAATGATATTCAGTTGGAATAAGTGAAAAGATATATACTAAATATGGCAAATCAGTCTCTGATATTTATTTTTAATTCCACTTGACTAAGGAGTTGTGAGATTCTGGATATTCTCTTTGCTTGTTATTGTAGAAAAAGGAAAACAATTTCCCCTCTCCCTTTCTAGGTTCTTGGATGAAACCCTCCTGTAATAAAATATATTAATAAGAGAAAAACAAATAGAAATTTAATAACATGTACATTTCCTATAAACTTCAGAGATATCCAGGAATATTGAGTAACTCCCAAATGGCTCAAACCACCACCACTATCTTCAGCTATTATTTTTCTTCCCTACACTTGCTCATGCAGTTTTGCTTTGTTTTGTTTTGTTTTCTTTTATCTGTGACTGATCTTATGCTTTGGAAGCCATGTAGTTCTCATCCAGGTTGGTGTGAGATACTAGCTAATTGCTTTACCCTGGGAATGACCTCTGTCAAAATAATTCCAAAGTCCTCAGTTCCTTTTCTTATCTAACTGCTTCTGTGTGAGTCCACACTGCCTCTGTGGGAAGAAAGGAATTTTATATCTCATTTCTTGGCATAAAGAGTAACTGCAGCTTGAGTCTGACAAATTAGGTCCCCCACTGGGCCAAAGTTTTGGATACCATTAAACAGTATAATAGCATGGTTGGAAATACAGGCTCCAGTGAAATAGAATACATGTGAAAAACTATTCAATCAATTACTAACTGGATGATCATGGGCAAATGATTTACCCTTCTTAAGTCTCAGTCTCTTCATTTATAAAACAAGTTTTAAAAAGTGCTTTCCTCTCTGAGTTACTGTGGGGCTGTACATATAAAACACAAAGCATGGTTTATAATATAAAGTAAGCATTAATTCAAATCAACTAAAATGTTGAGCCCCTACCAAGTGTGCTAAAGGCTGAGGAATGTAGCATGGAGCTGACAGTTTAGTGGGCAATTCTGCCAATACCCCAACCCCTGACTCTGTGTTGATATGTGCTATGATTGGGTAAATATTGGGTTCTATAAGAAGATGCTAAGGAGGTCAGAGGAGGTTTCCTGGGAAAAGAATTAAACACTCCTCAAATTCTGCTAGTGTAACCTTGGAAATTTGGTATACAGTCAAGTCCTAGGAAGTTAGGACTCATTCACAATTGAACTTAAATGGTTTTGCCTCTCTTTTTTTTTGGCTTTTGTTTTGCTTCGTTTTTTGTATGTTTGCTGATCTTTAGCTATTTTCAGGAGTGTGTATTAATCCAAGGAGTCAAAATTGTTTAATCATAAGTTGTAGTGTCATTTATTTATGCATTTAGTCAATAATGACTTATTGAGTATCTAACACATCAAACGCTGTGCAATCTGCAAGACGTAATGGTGAATAAATCAGATGAGACTCCTGCCCTCATGGTGCTTAGAATCTAGTGTATGGCTTATTATCTATGTTCACTATATTATTTCTTTATTGAAGTATAGTTGATTTACAATATTATATTAGTTTCAGATGTATAATGTAGTGAGTTAGTATTTGTATAGATTTTACTCCAGTTAAAGTTATTATAAAATATTGGCTATATTCCATGTGCTGTACAATATCCTTGTATCTTAATTATTTTATACATAGGACTTTGTATCTCTTAATCCTCTAACCCTATCTTGCCCCTCCCCACTTTTTCTCCCTACTGGTAACCACTAATATGTTCTCTACATCACTGAGTCTGTTTCTGTTTTGTTATACTCATTCATTAGTTTTATTTTTTTAGATTCCACATATAAGTGATAACATGCAGTATTTGTCTTTCTCTGTCTTACTTATTTCGTGAAATATAATACCCTTCATGTGCATGGATGTTCCTGCAAATGACAAAATTTCATTCTTTCTTATGGCCAGGTAGTACTCCACTGTATATATGCGCCACATCTTCTTTATCCAGCCCTCTGTTGATGACCACTTAGGTTGCTTCCATGTCTTGGTAGTTGTAAATAATGCTGATATGAACATCGGGGTGCATATATCTTCTGGAATTGGTATTTTTATTTTCTTTGGAAAAATATCCAGGGGTGGAATTGCTGGATCGCATAGTAATCCTTTTTCTTAGTATTTTAGGAACCTCCATATTGTTTTATACAGTGGCTGTACCAATTTACATTTCCACCAACAGTGTACGAGGGTTCCCTTTCCTCCATATCTTTACTAATGTTTCTTATTTCTGGCCTTTTTGATGATAGTCGTTTGAGCAGGTGTGAGGTGCTATTTTGTTGTGGTTTTGATTTGCATTTCCCTGATGACTTGCAATGTTGAGCACCTTTTTGGGTGCCTGCTGGTCATCTATATATCTTCTTTGGAAAAATGTTTATTTAGATCTTCTGTCCTTTTTTTTTAATTAGGTGGTTTGTTTTTTTGATATTGAGTCATATGAGCTGTTTATGTATTTCAGACATTAACTCCTTATCAGTTATGTTATTTGCAAATATTTTCACCCATTCAGTATGTTGTTTTTATATTTTGTTGATGGTTTCCTTTGTTATGCAAAGGCTTTTAAGTTTAATTAGGTCCCATTTGTTTATTTTTGCTTTTGTTTCCTTTACCTTAGGAGATAGGTCCAAAAAATATATTGCCACCATTTACATCAAAGCGTGTTCTGCCTATGATTTCCTCTAGGAGTTTTATGGTTTCTGGAAATACATTTAGATTTTCAATCCATCTTAGTTTATTTTTGTATGTGGTATTAGAGAATGTTGCAATTTCATTCTTTTACATGTAGCTGTCCAGTTTTCCCAGCACCATTTATTGAAGAGACTGTCTTTTCTCCATTGTATATTCTTGCCTCCTTTGTCATAGATTAATTGATGTCCATAAGTGTGTGGATTTATTCTGAACCCTATATTCTGTTCCATTAATGGGTCTGTTTTTGTGCCAGTACCATACTGTTTTGATTATTGTAACTTTGTAGTTTAGTCTGAAGTCAGAGATCATGCTTTCTCTAGCTCTGTACTTCTTTCTCAAGATTGCTTTGGCTATTCGGGTCCTTTGTATTTCCATACAACTTTTGAAATTATTTTTCTAGTGCTATGAAAATGCCATTGGTAGTTTAATAGGAATTGCTTTGAATCTGTGGCTTGCCTTGGTTAGTATGGTCATCTTAACAATATTCATTCTTCCAATCCAAGAATGCAGTATATCTTTCCATCTGTTTGTGTGGTCTTCAATTTCTTTCATCAGTGTCTCACAGCTTTTGGAGTACAGGTATTTTGCCATCTTAGGTAGGTTTATTTCTAGGTATTTTATTCTTTTTGATGCAATGATAAATGGGATGGTTTCCTTAATTTCTCTTTCTGATAGTTTGTTGTTATTGTATAGAAATATGACAGATTTCTGTATATTAATTTTGTATCCTGCAACTTTATCAAATTCTTTGATGAGCTCTAGTAGTTTTCTGGTAGCATCTTTAGGACTTTCTATGTACAGTATCATGCCATCTGCAAACAGTGACAGTTTTACTTCTTTTCTTCCAATTTGGATTCCTTTTACTTCTTTTTCTTGTCTGACTGCTGTGGCTATGACTCCCAATACTATGTTAATAGAAGTAGATAGAGTGAGCATCCTTGTCCTGTTTCTGAGTTTTAGTGGGAAAAGCTATCAGCTTTTCACCATTGAGTATGATGCTAGCTGTGGGTTTGTCATATACGGTTTTTATTATGTTGAGGTATGTTCTCTCTAGTCCAACTTAGATGAGAGTTTTTATCATAAATGGATGTTGAATTGTGTCAAATGCTTTTCCTGTGACTATTGAGATGATCATGTGATTTTTATCCTTTCTTTTGTTAATGTAGTGTATCTTATTGATTGATTTGCTGATATTTGGTCATCCTCGAATCCTTGGAATAAATGCAACTTGATATGGTGTATAATCCTTTTTATATACTATTGAATTTGGTTTGTTAATATTTTGTTGAGGATTTTTGCATCTATACTCATAAGAGACATTGCCCTGTAATTTTCTTTTTTTTTAGTGTCTTTGTCTGGTTTTGATATCAGTGTAATAGTGGCATCATAGGATGAATTTGGAAGAGTTCCCTCCTCTTTAATTTTTTGGAATAGTTTGAGAGGGATAGGTATTATCACTTCTTGTTTCATAGAATTCCCCCATGAAGCTGTCCAGCTCTGGACTTATGTATGCTGGGACTTTTTGATTACTAATTCAATTTAACTATTAGTGATTTTTCTGTTCAGATTGCCTATTTCTAATTGTCTGTTCTAATTGTCTATTTCCTTATTCAGTCTTGTATCTTTCTAGAAATTTATCCATTTATTCTAGGTTGTCCAGTCTGTTGACATATAACTGCTTGTAGTGTTCTCTTACAATTTTTTGTAACTCTGTGATATCAGTTGTAATTTCTCCTCTTTCATTTCTTATTTTGTTTATTTGGGTCCTCTCTCTTATTCTTGATGAGCCTGGCTGAAGGCTTATCAATTTTGTTTATATTTCAAAAACCAGCTCTTGATTTCATTGATCTTTTCTCTATTAATTTTTGGTCTCTATTTTATTTATTTTCTCTCTGGTCTTTATTATTTTTTCCATCTGTTGACTTTGGGCTTTGTTTATTCTTTTCTAATGCTTTTAGATGGTAGGTTAAGTTGTTTATTTGATATTTTTCTTGTTTCTTGAAGTAGGCCTGTATCACTATAAATTCCCATCTTAGAACTGCTTTTGCTGCATCTCATAGATTTTGGAAAACAGTTTTTTATTTTCATTTGTCTCCAGGTATTTTCTATTTTCCTCTTTGATTTCTTCACTGACAATTGGATTTTTAGTAGCATGTTGTTCACTCTCTACACATTTGTGTTTTTCTCATTTTTCTTCCTGTAATTCATTTCTAGTTTCATAACAATAGTGGTCAGAAAAAAATGCTTGATGTATTTTCTATCCTCTTAAATTTGTTGAACATTTTTTATGGCCTAGCATGTGATCTATCCTGGAGAATGTTCCATATGCACTTGAAAAGAATGCATATTCTGCTGTTTTGGGATGTAATATCCTGTAGATATCTATTAAATTCAGCTAATCTGGTGTGTAATTATACTACTGTTTCCTTATTGCTTTTCTGTCTGGATGATATGTCTATTGACATAAGGTGTTAAAAGTTCGTTATTATTATTGTATTATTGTCAATTTCTCCCTTTGTGTCTGTTAATATTTGCTTTATATGTTTAAGTGCTCCTATGTTAGGTGTATATGTGTTAGCAAATGTTTTATCCTCTTCTTGTATTAATCCCTTTACCATAATATAATGACTTTCTCTGCCTTTTGTTTTAAAGTCTATTTTGTATGATATGAGTATTGCTACCCCTAAATTCTTGTCATTTCCATTTTCTTACTTTCAGACTGTGTGTGCCTTTAGTTCTGAAGTGAGTCTTCTATAAGCAGCATATAGATGCATCTTGTTTTTAATCTAATTAGTCACCCTATGTATTTTGACTGGAGCATTTATTCCATTGATTTTTAAAGTGATTGTTGACAGGTATGTACTTATTGCTATTTTGTTACCTATTTTCTGATTGTTTTGTATTTCTTCTCTATTCCTTTCTTCTTATTTTAGTTTCTTCCCTTGTGGTTTGATGATTTTCTTTAGTAGCATGCTTGTGTTTTCTTCTCTCTAGTTTTTGTGCATCTATAGTAGGTTTTTGATTTGTGTTTGCCATCTGGTTCATGTATGTTCACCTATAAATATATCTACTTGTTTTAAACTGGAAGTCATTTAAGTTCAAACACATTCTAAAATATCTACATTTTCCTTATTCCCCTCTCACGCATTTTGTGGTTTTGATGTAATATTGTACATTTTCATGTTTATCCCTTGACTGTTTATTGTAGTTATGGTCAAATTTGCAATTTTTTGTCTTTAATATTTATAGTAGCTTACTTAACTAGTTGATCCACATTCTTTACTAGATACTGGCTTTCAGTAGTGCAATTTTTTCCTTTCCCATAAATTCTTGCTTCTTACTATAGCCTTTTATTTTCCACTTAGAGAAGACCCTTTAACATTTCTTTTAGGATAGGTTTATTATTGATTAGCTCTTTTAGTTTTTGCTTCTCTGAGAAGTTCATTGTCTCTCCTTCAATTCTGAATGATAATCTTGTTGGTAGAGAATCCTAGGTTGTAGGTTTTTCCCTTTCAGCACTTTAAATATATCATTCCACTCCCTTCTGGCCTGCAAAGTTTCTGCAGAAAAATCAGTTGATATTTTTACTGGAGTTTCCTTGTATGTGACTCTTTGTTTTTCTCCTGCTGCCTTTAGAATTCTCTCTTTAACTTTTGTGTTTAATTATGATATGTATTGATGTGGGTCTCTTGGAGTTCATCTTGTTTGAGACTCTCTAGGTTTCCTGTACCTTGATATGTGTTTTCTTCTTCAGGCTCAGGAATTTTTCAGCCGTAATTTCATCAAATATATTTTCAAACTTTTTCTTTCTCTCTTCTCCTTCTGAGACCCCTATAATGTGGATGTTAATACACAGAGATCCCTTAAACTGTTCTTATTTTTCTTTTAATTTGTTTTTCTTTTTGCTATTCTGATTGCATGATCTCCATTACTCTATCTTCCAGATCACTTATGTGTTCTTCTGTATCACATAGTCTGCTCTTCATTCTTTCTAGTGTGTTTTTCATTTCAGCTATTGTGTTTTTCAGCTCTGACTGGTTCTTTTTTTATTTTCGAGTTCCTTGTTTAAATTCTCACTGTGTTCATCTATTCTTTTCCCTAGTTTAATTAGCATTCTTAATACTAATGCTTTGAATTCTTTATCTGGTAAATTATTTATCTCTGTTTCATCAGTTGTGTTTTTCATTTTTTTCCTTGTTCTTTCATTTGAAACAAATTTCTCTGTCTTTGCATTTTACTTAACTTTCTTTGTTTCTAGTAAATTAGGTGAAACAGTTACTTATTCTGGTCTTGAAGTGATGTTTTTGTGTGGAAGCATGCCTCTGCAGTCTGTGCATGACCTCTGGCTTTGGTGGGAGACCTGGATCAGAAGTGGGAATGAGTCATGTCTTCTTTCAAGGTGTGCTGACAGCTATCACCTGATTGGGAGGTAGGGGTGGAAGTGGAGAGCCTAGAGCCAGAGCCCAGTGTGAGCTCAGGCTTTTGCTATGCTCAGTGGCCAACACCACCCTATCAGAGGTGGGGTTGGGTCCCAAGGTACTGGAGCAGAAGCCCCAAGGGTGGGTTCTAGCTTCTTCCATTCCAGTAATGATTGCCCTCGCCCTGTTCAGATATGGTGCCAGGTCCAAGCAGGTTGCTTCCCCACAACTGTGCACTGTCCTCACCAATGGCAGGCTTCGCCCTAGTTGGGAGCTGCACAGCACAGCAAGAGGGGCCAGAGCAAGAACTTGGCCTGGGCCAGGGTGCATGCTGGGGTAGTCAGGGGAAATCGGCCAGAGTAACAGGCAGTCTCAATTTAATTCCTCCACCTGGTTTTTAGAGCAAGCAAGTGTGAACATACTCTTCATGAACAGAGTTTGAGTTTCTCACAGTCACCCTGCCAGTTCCACTTGTCTTCAAACCAGCCAAGAGGAATCGTCTTCCTGGTGTTGGACCCCATGGCTGGTATGCCCAATATGTGGTTTGAACCACTCACTCCCCAAGGAGGATCTCTAAGACTGTGTAATCCTCCCCTTCTGTGTCCCCTCCTGGGGCACAGATCCCAGCCTAATTCTTGCTCTTTTTCCACCTGACTCCATGTGGATATTTCTTATAGCCTTGGTTATATAAGAGTCTTTCTGCCAGTATCCAGTTTATTTTCAGTGAGAATTGCTCTACATGTAAATGCATTTTTGATGTATTCATGGGTGGCGGTGACCTCTGTGTCCTCCTACTCCACCATCTTGATCTCCTTCCCCTATGTTCACTATTATTGTAGGTGGCCTTTTCAGATACAACTTGAAATTGTACTTTGTATGTACATCATATCCTCTGTGTGTGGACCAATGTTTCTCAAACTATCAGGGTTGAAGGATCAGTTCTTTTTCTAACCTGTTGCACTGATATTAATAGACAGCTCATACTACACACAATCCATTGCACAAGATAGACAACATTAAAAGTAATTAGTGACCAGTGCAATGACGTAAGTCCATAGACTATGAGTTTGAATGTCACAGTGATGGCAAATTGCCATAAAAGTTTCTAGACTCTTTTTATTTGTATACCAGCAACAAACTCTGTGTACCAACTCCTATCCACAGATCACATGACTAGCAGCTGTGATATAAGTTACACTAATTCAGGAATAAGCCTACTGTGTTCATAGAAGCTACTGCAAAGGGGTGGAGGAGGAGGAGGAGAAATCTTCCCATTTTAATGGCTTGTGTATTAGATAGACTGTGTAACATTTGCACCCTGTTCATACTGGGGACATTAATGTGCATCTATATCCACAGCAAATAAAGTGCTCTATGATTTGGCTCCACTGAACCCTACCCAGCAAATGAAAAAGCTGTGCAGCTATTGTGTGGTAAAGTTAAGGGAGGAAGTTTTCAACTTGCCTTTATGAAACTCAGATAGGAACATAAATGGAAATATTTAGATTTCTAATTGGCAGTAGGGTAAGGGATCAATGGTAGTAGTAGCTATAGGGTAGTAATTTAGTACCCTATATATCTTAATATATATGAAAGAGAATACTTTCTAATCACTTTGTTGAAAAAAGTTAATACTGCTTTTATAATTATTCATTTTGCTCCCAAAGATTATCAACAATATCAAGTCGGATCATATCCTAGGTGCCATCTTCTATAAAGGAAAGACAAATTTAATAAACTACTTTATGACATATTTATAAATACAACTACTAAAAATGTATTTTATCACTTAAAATTATTTTTATAAACTAAGGTGAAATGGATATAATTATTGAATTTAAGCAGGAGGGGATCACAGCACTAATTAGTCACATTTGTAAATGTTTGCTATTTTCCAACTCCTAAAAAATGCTTTTTGATGACTTACACATTATACAATGACACCTTCTATATTTTTAACTGGAAAATAAAGAAATGTAGAATCTAAAATTATCCATAATCTCATTATCTAAACTCAAACACTAAATTACCTTGTGTTGTATTCAGCAATCATTTCAATAACACCAATTTTTGTGCTTGACGTAACTAGGCCTGCCTAACACTTCTACTTCCCATAGTAATGAGTTTCTATGGGAAATGAGGATTCCAAAACTTCAGCAAAACTTCGAATAGGAAGCTATTTGTTGATGCAACCACTACAACATTTGACTATCTTGGTCTTGTGAATAAGACCCTGAAACTCACAAAACAAGAAATTATCTGGAGATTTTTAGCTCAGCAAGAATCAGTTCTTAAGTCGTATCTGAACCAGTGGAATCTGAGCTAATGGGGTTTGATTGTATCCTGGGCTACTGATACAATTGCAATGCCACAGATTCAACACAGTGACTCCCATCGCAGCTTCAACAAGGGTTGGAGAGGGAAGATTCTTCCTGGTACCCAACATCAGCGCTTTTTAATTACAGTCCTCTGTGGTATAAGATAGACCTATAAGATGACCTACCAGAGGAAGTCAGCACTTTTTGAGTCAGCACCAGCATATTTTTTACTTTGCTCTGCAGCCCCCTATTCACTTTCAAATGGATCAGGTTCCTTTCTTTGGATCTTTAACTTCTGTCCATTAGAGTTTTCCCTAAAGACTATTTTATCAAACAAAGCAAAACACTTTAGAAAGATTGTAGTAAGTTCTTTGCAGAGTTATAGCCTATGCTTTGTTTATGTATAGTGAACACTTACTGAGTTAGCACTCCACATAGGAAAATCTGGGGAGATAGCAGAAAAATGTTTTTGGTAACTGCTACTTGGTTTGATCTCCTGGTATTTTGTGGTGTGTTATGCAGCTTTAATAGTATAGCCTGAGATTCTCAGGGTATAAAAGAACTTCTAAGTACAGGTCCATTATCAGATATAAGGGAGTCATTTTTAACCCTCTGAGGGAATCAAGCACATTGGTATTTAAATGTTGTTCTTCAAGGAATGTGACAACATGCCTCCAGAAGATTTAATCCATTTTAATGTCTGTGTGTATGTTTGTGTGTGTGTACAAGCATGCCTAATCACAAATGTTATCCAGTATCTCTCTTTCAGGTACACAGAAATATCTAATCAAATTATATATATTTTTTGGCAAACCAGCCAATTAACTTTCAGTATCCCTCTAATACCTGTTTATAATTTATATAAATTTTGTAGCTCCTGAAAAGTCTTTCAATTTCATTTAAAGTGGTCTGAAAATTGTTATTTCTGGTCTTTAAGCTTGAATATTTTTATTCATAATACTTGGGACTTGGAGAGTGATAGAGCAGGAAGGGAGAAGGTTGTAGACAAGTTTATATCACTTTACTACCTTGGGTAGTTCACTAAGTTCAACTGCTCAGTGTCTAAACTCTTCTCCTAGATCTGAAATCTGGTCTTATCAATGGGTAATAAAAATGCCCATTAATTTGGTGGAAATATAAGCACATTTCATTATCTGTAATCTTCAGGATACACTCATTTTTATTCCATATTATACTGTTTCTTTCTTTTGCGGAATTTTTTTGGGGGATATCTAAAGTGTATATCACTAGGATAGAAGCTCCAGACAGATTTTCTATGTACCTGGTTTCTAGTTCTACAGGGGAGAGAGCACAGTATCGGACTCAGTCGCTGGAATTCCAGTTAAGTTGGGCACTGAGAACTGTTTTTCTGATGGTACTTGGAAACATGAAGTATGCTATTAAGAATCTGGTTTTTGAAGTTAATCAGCCTGAATTCCCACTGAGTTACTTCCTAAACTACTTGGGTAGCCTCTCCATCCCTCAGTTTTCTCAGATGTGAAATGGGTTGAAAAGACATACATTGCAGTGTTGCCATACTAATTAAAAAAATAGGGTATGTTAAGAAATTATTGTGGGTAGCTGTCACTTTAGACGGTTGAAGAAAAGAGGCTGAATCTCTGACACTTAAAGGAAAGAAAAAATGGGTACAGTTATCTTAACTGAACCTAAATAGTGATTCCATAAACTAAGTTGTTAAGAGGTATTGGGAGTTTACTGGGAGGATAACACAAAGTCTGCCCAGTATACCTGAAGCCGTTTACCCACTAGGTGTGTTATGGACCCTGAAATTCCAAATTAATATTTCTTATGCCCTTGGATATTAAAGTACATGTGTAAAAACATCAAATAAAAATAGTAAATGGGATGATGAAAGTTAATATAGATTGAGTGATTTCTAAGCAGCAGGCACTGTCATAGGATACTTACCAATATTACTTTATTTAATCATGTCAATATTAAAAGCAATAGCTAATATTTACTGAGTGCTGACAGTGTGCCAGGCAATATTCTAAATGTTTGATTTAAGCTTAAAAAAATCCTATGAGGTAGAGATGTTATTATATTCATCTTAAAAATGAGGTACACATGGGCTATTTTGTCCAGTGCTTTGTTGCTAGTAAATAGCAAAACCAGATTAGGAATTTGGATAGCCCAATTCAAGTATAGACCCTTAATGCGTAAATTCACCAAAGAGCATTCTGTCTTCACCCCATATTTTGCCTTTTATCTAAACGTTGATGTGTCTATTAAAAAAAAAAAAGTTTAACTGTGTTGACTCTTTGGTTAACTTCAAAGCATGAAAGAAAGTGGTTGTGTTTTATGTGTCAAAAGTGGAAGTCTGGTTTAAGTAGACTTTAAAAGAAATCACAGGAGAGTAGTGATTGGTCGTGGTTAAGTGTGTTGGCTCTGGAGCTACATACTTCGTTTTACATCCAGCTCTGCCACTTCTTAGCAATTACTTCTCTTTTCTAGCTCAGCTTCCTTATCTTAAAATGAGCATATTAGTACCTTCTCAGAGATTTCTCTGAGTTAATATAAGTTAATGTGCTTAAAGTATTTAAAACCAGTCCTGACATAGTAAGCAATATATAGATTAGTTAATATCATCATTTGGCTCCATATGCAAAGCTAGAATCATAAGGTAGAGCATTCTGGAAACAGATTTCAACACTCTAAGAACCGATTTCAAAGACTGTACAAAGATGAGACCCTCATCATTAGAAGCATCCAAGGAACCTGGATTTGGTGTAAATTCCAAAAGGTCTAGTTACTCAATGGATCACTGTCAGGCCAGCCCGCTAGAAACTGACTTTTAATTAGGAGGTTTTGTGCTTCTATGACCCTTTGTAATCTTTATCAATCATGATCATATAAGTGCCAGTTAGTACATGAGAATGAAGAACTAAAGGAGTTAGCATAGTGAGGTGCACAGGAAAACAACAAAGGCTTAAGTCAGCAGAGTATTTGACCTTGCGATCTGGGGAAATTCCTTCACTGCTCTGAATTTTAAAGAGAGAAAGAGAGGTTCTGTACCTAGAACTTATGAAGAACTATAGATAAGGGTTTCACTTAACATGAGAGAGAAGGAATCAACAAAGGCCTTGAGTGTGAAACACCACCCAGGATGATCTAGAGCTAAGGGAGCAGAGAATCAGGAGCACACTGGTTTGATGGAGGGGTTGGGTTGAACAGGATATTAAAGCACAGAAATGGAGAACATCCAGATCTTGAAAACAAAACTAGTTGCTGCATAAATCCCCCTGAGACCTATAGCAACATCTCTGCCACCCTTTTTTGAGAAACAGCTCTGTCTGGGTTTCCCAGTCAGAGCTCAGTCAAGAGAATTCTGGTGAAATAAATAACACCCCTACTCCACATTTCAGCTGTCTCTGGCTACAATACTATAGAAGCCACCATTCTTAAAGAGTGTCATCTTTTATTTATTAGCATCCTGAAACATCCTGGAAGTGACTGAATTATGCGATCAATGTTAATGCTAATCAATGTTATCAACGTTGAGTGTTCTCTTCTCCACATGGCATGGTCCTTGCTGCTCCCATGATGCCAATTGCATGATTTGTACATAGCCCTAATTTGCTGATTACACTGATCTTCTCAGTTCCTGCTATTCTGAGTCCTTACCCCCTTGCTATTTTTGGTTTCAGTTCAGCATTAATATTAGGGAAATGCCATTAGAAAGAACAAGGTATTCAAAAGAAAATCCAGTCAGATAAATTTTAGAACCTTAAATATGTGAATCTTTTGAGTATCTAAGTTATTAACCATTAGACTTTTAATAAGTAATTCAGTCAGATTAGGAGGAAACTGGTTAAAAATATATACATTTATTTCACATATAAGCTTCAGTCAAAATTTAACAGCAATCAATAAGTCACATGCCAAGTACCAGAAATTACCTCCTATAATAAGTGCATCTTGTCTTATTTCATTCACTGTCAGCTGGTAAGTACAAATTCATACATAGCTGCATTAGAACATCATTGCATAATACTCTACTTCTTCTTGGACAGAAGAGGAGTTTCTGGAATGAGAGGAAATGATTCAAGAGGTGTTAAAAGGATATGAAAGCTGGGGAAGGGGATCAGGGGAGGGTTGGATTCAGAGTTTGGGACTAGCAAATGCAAACTCTTATATATATTTAGAATGGTTAAACAACAAGGTCCTATTGTATAGCACAGGGAACTGTATTCAATATCCAGTAATAAACCATAATGGAAAAGAATATGAAAAATAATATGTAAAACATAAAAATAAAATGAATGGAAAACACAGGGATCATTTTCAAAACAAAACAAACAAACAAAAAAAGGAAATGAAAACTAATACACAAAGTTGGTACAAGCTCCCTCCCATTGCCCCAAAGCAGGAGGTGCACTTACTGCTCCCCTCTTTGTATTGTCTCAAGGGAAATGAAAAAACAAAAGAAAAACATCCTGGCCACTTGCTGTGGCATGTGGCCTTGGGTACTTTGCACTTTATTTCACATCCTATGAGAAACGTTTACTTCCCAGCGGGTTGTGAGGTTGAAACAATGCCTGCCACAGGGCTGGAAGTATAGCACACAGTCAGCTTCTGGACTCCTTTTCTGTTTGTTTGTGACACCTCACCCTTATGTCTTCACCCTTTGACATTCATGATGCCTTGGCTTTAGCAAAACAAAGATGTGTGTTGGGTTGAGAGATAAAATGGGTGGAAATTCTAGGTCCTGCTCATCACTAGGAATGATTCAGCTTCTGACTTTGGAACTGGGTTCTCTGGTGCATTAGTTTTTACATTCATACTCTTGGTATAGCAGTGGATTGGAGAAACTCCTACCACAGTATTCCGAGTTAGTTTTTACAATAACTTTGTTGTCACTCTTTTTCTCACAATAAAGTTATTGCTTGCCAAATACTGTGAATTTAGATGAAAAAAAAAGTATAAAGAAAACAAAAATTGTCCATAATTCCACAGTTCATATCACTCTGATATATTTCTTTCTGGTCTCTGTTTTTCTATCTATCTATCTATCTACTGATCTATCTACCTATCTACCTACCTATCCATACATACCTATATATAAACAGATGGATATAAATACTTATAAATACAACCATACACATATATAAAACATGTAATATACCCATATGTAAACATATATATATACATTTACAAATATGTAGAAATGTGCAAAAAATACATGCACATCAGATATATGTACACACCTATACATAAATGTATGTGTATATAAAATGCATGTCTATATAAGTAGCTGATAAAGTCTGGTGTGTGTGTGTGTATAATCTATTAGGTCGTTTCCAACTTTTTCTCTCTTAGTATTAATGGTGTAGCCTATATATTATAAACTTTTATCTAATTTACATTATGACCTTAAAGTGGATCTCAAAAAATGGACTCACTAGCTCCAAGGCAAGTCTAGTATTTAACTATGCATTCAAATGGCATATCTGCTGGCATTCACTTGGATTAGTAGGTGGTAATGCCGTATCAATAGCTTAACATTTTCAATAAGAACTACGTTCTAAGAGTATGGAGATTTTTAAATGCGTTGCTTCATAAAAGAGAATTTTACAATTCAATTCGCAGAGTCCCCACCAAGCTGAGCTAAGAAAATAAAATCTACCAGGTTATCTTGAAGCACTCTGCTTGCAAACACATGAAACACAAATTTATCACAGAGGTTTAATCAATAGAATATAATGTAACAAATATTAAATGTGCAGATTACCTTAAAAATTGAAAATCTCCCTCAAGGAACATTCTTTGTGGTAGATCCACGAACTCACTCCAGGTGCTCAGAGGACTGAGTGGCTTCTTCTGCTCTGCATCCTCCCAGCTGTTCCCCACTCTCCCACCCTGGCCCTGTACTGTAGGCCCTGCTTCCTGTACGATGGGGCTACCACTACTGGTTTCAACAGATCCTCATCACCATTTCCTCCTTATCTCAGTTCTCCAGAATCTTCTCCAGTCTTATTTGGAGAAGGAAGGATCTCATCCTTGGGTCTTCTCTGTGAACTGCCACTTCCTCTGGTCCTTCCCATTCCTCCAAGCAGGACAAGCCCCCTTCTTGACATTGAGGCAGCACACAGAATACCTTTACTTTAGCTCTCCCTTGGGAGGCTTTGCTGGCTCTTACCTAACAGCAGACCTAGTTCCCATTTGCTGATGAAAAGGTAATATCCAGATACCTCGAGAAAGGTGTAAAAAGGGAGTGTTGCTGTGGTCTATCAGCCTTCAATAAAATGAATCTGAAAATTAAATACAAGCATGTGAAAGAAGCACATAAAATTTATCACTTTATTATAAAAGATGTTAAACAAATAAATGGATGATAAGAAAATCTTTATTTTTCTGTAAACATCTAATCTTTTTCAGAAGACACTGACCAATGGATAGTCAGGGAGGTTTACAGAACTTACCAATTATGAGTATATTCATCTTTCTCAATTTAAGCCCATCCATATCTTGCAAATATCCCATCAAGACCACCCTCCTTTCCTTTGCTCCTTACCAAGATAGTATCTGAGAGTAGGAGAAAGCTTTCAGCCTATATGTGCTGGTAAAGAGGTGATATCTCACATCTGGTTCCCGTCCTCCACATCCAGGCAGCTGGTCTCTGAGTGAGCACTATCTGTCAGGCATCTTTTGAAATGTACAATTGGCTGCATCTCTGGGGTTCCTGGTGGGATGTGCTGCTGCTGTCTGCCCTTGGGGCTCTGTGGTCTGTCCATTTGACTTGGTCAGGTTCTCAGCCCCATCTCACTTCTTGTAGTGGCTCCAGAGTCCAGACTTTGACAACTAGACCATCCCTAATCTGGGTGCTACTCAGTTGTCTTCAGTTATAGAGTAACATCCTCATGTCACAGAAATACTCCCTGTTAAGTTTTCCAACCAATCTATCAGCTTTCTTCATCCCCAGACCCATCACACCCATCCCCCACACTTTGTCAGGCCCTTTCCACTCAGGATCTCAGTGTCCAGCTCTGGGTTATTAACCTGGGCTCATCCTTGCCCACCCCTGCTCATTCCACATCTTCATCCTTGCCCACCCATGCTCATTCCACGTCTTCAGAGAGCTTCTGCCAGGAATATAAGGAGGAGCTCATCAAAGCACTGCTGCTTTTATCTTTTCCTCTGTTATGATGTCTCTTTTCTCTGGGAGGAAGATCAGGAGATTTTTCCTACTAACTCTTCCTTTTCCTTCCCACAATTGCCAGGCCAGAATTTTCCTTTTTCTCTTACTCTCTGGCAATGACTTTTACCTTGTTTACTCATTCTCTCTCTCTCTATCTCTGTCTCTATCTCTGTCTCTGTCTCTCTCTCTGTCTCTCTCTGTCTCTCTTCCTGGAGGCCTTAAACCTGACGACTTAGCTTTAATTGCAGACAGAATGAAGAAAGGGAAATAAGCTTACATATAATGAGCATACATGATTAAAATTTTAGAAATAGTATTTTCATTACTAATTTTATATTATGGCTTTATTGGTACAATAAGAGGAGAGATTGATTTATAAGAAACCCTATGGAGTAGTCTATTGGAATTAGGGTAGAAAGAGAACTTCTGGGTTTCACACCATAATAATAATAGCTAACACTTGCCTAACATTGCTACATGCCAAGTTCTGTTCCAAGCATGTTACATACAACTCACTTCCTCAAAACAGTTTTATGAAGCAGGCACAATTATTTTAACTATTTTATAGATGAGGAAGCAAAGGCATGGAGAGGTTATTTTTCCAATGCCAAACAGCTAGTAAACATAAGAACTGGATTTTTGAACCCAGCCAGCTGGCTCTAGAATTGGTGTTCTTGACCACCATGCTTTCATGCCTTGATATGCTCAACTCATCCCTTATCATCACCTTCCTCTTTTCCTCCTTTTTCCACAATTTGCTTATTGTATGTCTTCTAGATTCTAGGCAATGTTCTAATAGCAAGACTCTATTAATAAAGAAAAATGATGCCCTGGAAAAATAAAGTGGGGAGGAGTAGGAAAAGCAAGCTTTATCTTATTCATTATTCCAGAAAGAAAAAAAATCCTTTTAATGACCAAAGTGGTAAAATTTTGTCAAAGCCCATGCTCATGATGTGAGCCCAGTCAAGGCAGAAGCACTTCTTCTCTACTCATGTTCCCCATGCTGCACTGGTCAAGAAGGCTACATGATGTAATAGAAAAACTTAAAATTTTAAGGTTCAGTAGCTTAGCAAACAAAAATGTATTTCTCATTCTCACAAAGTCCAATGTGGCTATTCCTGGTTGGGCTGTCCTCCTGGGTGGACTCTTTCTGAGCAGAGACTCACATATATAGTTCCATGAACTCTTTCCCTATCATTCAAGTGAACAGGAAGGAGACAATGTATGGACAATGTGAAGCATTTTATTTTTTTATTAATTTTTATTGGAATATAGTTGCTTAACCAGGAGCATTTTAATATCTGGTGGCCACTTTGCAGCTATGAGGTAATAACCTAAGGGGTGAACCATCAACACACCAAAAATTGAAAAACAAAAGGATACTTGGGTTCTTGTTAATAGAATTTAAGCAAGTGAACCAAGATCTGAACCATCTATCACCAGCAATTCTTCTTATGTATAAATATCAATACCTACTTGTTTGGACCACTTGTTAGACCACCACTATTCGGGTTTTCTCACACTGCAGTGAAACATCTCTGAACTGCTGCAAATGTATACTATGTATTCAATTAATTTATTATATATATATATAATATATTTGTATGTTATTTTATTTATGTCAACTTAAAATCAACTTACTTTTTATGACTTTTTAAGATATAATTCACATATCATACAATTTACTCATTTAAAGTGTATAACTCAATCTTTTTAAAATACATTCAGAGCTCTGCAATCAATTTTAAATATTTTGCCATCCTCAAAAGAAATCCTATACCCATTAGCAGTCATTCATCAACTGGTCCCCCTGAAAACCTTGAGTCTATTTTCCTTGTCTATTTTATATTCTCATCAGCAGTGTATGAGGGTACCAGTTTTGCCACATCCTCACCAATATTTGTTATTATCTGACTTTTTGATTACAGTCTTCCTAGCAGGTGTAAAGTACTACTTCATTGTGGTTTTGATTTGCATTTTTTTGATAGCTAATGATTCAATTATCTTTTTAAACATAGACTCATCCTAACTAAAAATGTCTATGAAACCACAGATTTCTCTGATAGTTATATTTTATGATTTTATTTTGTACTATGCGTATGTTCTCTTCTTTTTGGTTTTTGTGACTCTATTACATGTTTTTTATTTGTGATTGCCCTGTTTTTCAAGCATGTTAACCCCTTCCTATATCTATGTGCTTCAGACTAGTAGTCATACAGCCTTGAGCATATTCTAGAAAAATAAATTTACATTTTCTTACTCTCCCGCCCCACATTTTAAGATTTTGATGTCCTCTTTTACATCTTCATGTTCATCCTTTTGCTGTTCATTTTGGTTATCATCATTTTCACAGAAATTATTTGATTTTATTTTAATCTGTATACTGGCTTATTTAAGTGATTTAGTTTCCAACTGTGATTTTCTCTTTCCTATAGATTCTTATTTCTTTCCTATTTAGAGAAGACCTTTCAATATTTCCTTTAGGATAGGTTTAATATTGTTGTATTCTTTTAGTTTTTGCTTGTCTGAGAAATTCTTTATCTCTCCTTCTGTTCTAAATGATAATCTTGCTGGGTAGAGTATCCTAGGTTGCAGATTTTTCCTTTTCAGGACTTTGAATATATCTTGCCACTCCCTTCTGCCCTGCAACGTTTCTGTAGAGAAATCAGCTCATAGCCTTATGGAGGTTCCCTTGTAATTAACTCTTTGTTTTTCTCTTGCTGCCTTTAGAATCCTCTCTTTATCTATAATGTTTGCCATTTTAATTATAATATGCCTTGGTGTAGGTCTGTTTGGGTTTATCTTTTTTGGGACCCTTGTCCTTCCTGTACCTGGATATCTGTTTCCTCCTTTAGGTTTGGGAATTTTTCAGCCATAATTTTTTCATATACATTTTCAATCCCCTTTTCTCTTTCCTCTCATCCTGGGAACCCTATTATGTGTAGGTTAGCATGCTTTATATTAGCCCATATGTCTCTTATATTGCTTTCATTTTTTTTTTTCATTTGGGTTTCTGTCTGCTGTTCTAATTGGGTGATTTCCATTATTCTATCTTCCAGATCACTTATTCCTTCTTCTGCATTATTCATTCTGCTATTCATTGCCTTTAGTTCAGCTTTCATCTCTGCAAATGAATTTTCTAATTTTTCTTGTCTCCTCCTTATAGTTTCTGGTTCCTTTTTACAGTAATCTGCATTTCTGTCAATAGCCTTTCTTAATTCCTTTAGTATTTTCATTATCTCCTTTTTGAACTCAGCATCTATTAGACTGAAGAGGTCTGTTTCATTGTTATTTCAGGGGAATTCTCTTGATCTTTTTTTTTTTTTTAACATCTTTATTGGAGTATAATTGCTTTACAATGGTATGTTAGTTTCAGCTTCACAACAAAATGAATCAGTTATATATATACATATATTCCCATATCTCTTCCCGCTTGCGTCTCCCTCCCTCCCACCCTCCCTATCCCACCCCTCCAGGCGGTCACAAAGCACGGAGCTGATCTCCCTGTGCTGTGCGGCTGCTTCCCACTAGCTATCTACCTTACGTTTGGTAGTGTATATATGTCCATGCCTCTTTATTGCTTTGTCACCGTTTACCCTTCCCCCTCTTGATCTTCTAATTGGGAGTGGTTCCTCTGCTTCTTCATTTTATTTATATTTCTCTTGCTCTATGAGTTTACCTACTGTGGCCTTGGAGGGCTATTTTTATGTGGGAAAGTCCCTGTGTAACCTGCGTGGGTCTAGTATTTCTCCGCTGGAGCTGTTCACCTGTGAGTGTGCTCTGTGGTGTCACCTGTCACCTGTTGTGCAGGTTCACAAAGTACACTGTTGTTGGCATTGCCCTTGGCTCCTCCTCAACCATGGGAATGATGGCAGTTGGCCCTGGTCTCCCTCAGGCATTGTTTTCACAAGGCCACCAATACAGATCCACTGAAGTCGGGTCCCAGGACTGCAGTAGTTGCACATCTGGACACACTGTGAGAGCTATGGAGGCAGCTCAGACCCTGGCCCAGCCCAGCCCCTGCATGCACACACACACACAAAGTCCACAACTGCTAATGCCAGACCTGTCCCAGCTAGAGGAACACTCGTTTTCCACTCGGGATGTCCCACAGGCGCTGAATTTACAAAGCTGGCAGTGGAGGTGTAAATCAATGGCTCACACAGTCGTGAGGAGAGATTTCAGCCCTGCTTCCTAAGTTGCATGGCTCCTGGGGCTCAGCTGTGGTTTCAGCCCCACCTCGGCACATGGGTGACCCACTGGTTTCTGCTCCCAGGTCCTGCCAAAGTGGAGGTTGGTGCAGGAGCCCCGAAAGAGATGGCTGGGGCTTACTTTCCTGGAGACTGCAGAGGCCAAATGGGGGCTGGCATATGGAGAAAGAGGCTGCTATGATGCTACACCCCCAGCTTTGTGCACCACTTAACAATGGTGCTTTGTTCCTATGGTGGGCCCAGGTTTCTTCCACGAACAACCCTGGTTGCAGTGGTACCATGCTCTAGCCCCTTAAGGCTGTCTCAGTTCAGCCAACACCAGTCCTCTCCTTGCGCCTGTCCTCTGAACCCTGAATTCCAGCACCCAGCCCCTGCCTGGACCACTGGACATACCTCTCAGACTGGGGCACGCAGGTCAGTGGGATGGACCACTTGTGCATGTCTCTTTCTGTTTTGCCTGCGACAAACCATTTGCTGTGCTCTCCTCTGAGCCTCTGAAGTTCCCTTTCTTTCCCAGCTGGTCTCCCCACCAGTGAGAGGGCTTCCCAGGGTGTGGGACCCTTTCCTCTTTTTCAGCTGCCTCCCAGGGGCACAAGTCCCATTTTGCTTCCTCTTTTCTTTTTTTTCCTTTCGTCCTAACCAGTTTGTCCTTTCAGGTATTTGAGGTCTTCTGCTGGTGTTCAGTAGGTGTTCTGTGAGAACTGTTCCGTTTGTAGATGTATTTTTGATGTATTTGTGGGAGGAGGTGAGTTCCACATTCTTCTACTACACCATCTTGATTAGTTATATTTTAATGCACATTAAATAAGTATATAATTTAATATATGCCCCACTTGAAGTTCACTGCTTTATTTTCTTTTATTCTCAACCGTTTTGTCAGCCTCCCTCTACTTTTACCCTATTTCTTGTATGGAAATTCCGGCAGACGTGGATCCAAGATTATCCTAAAAGAGCTATCGAAAACCAGCAATTCATATGGAAAAAAAGAGAAAAGAAAAGAAAATATTTAAGGTTTTCATTGACTACAATTTCTGTATGAGACAACAATAAAATGTAGTAGCTCAAATGATCACATGAATTCAGAGATACTAGCAAACCAAAGTCCACTAAAATGATGACAATCCAAGTGATAAGGGTAAAAAAAACAAACTGCAAATTAGAGCTTGAAGTATCTGAGGATGTTTATACCAGAAAAGAGATAACTACAGAAAGTGATACTGATCTCCAGATCTTTATAAAGCAGTGAGAAACCAAAAATAGACTTGCTTCGTGCCCTGGAACTATAGTTCTCCCATGCATCTCCCAGTGGGACACACTGTTTTCTAGTTGGTAGGGGAATCCCAAAGGATGAAAAATAATTAAAAACCACTAGTCTGGGATTGAATCTTACTTGTTATAAACTAGAGAAGATTGGGGCTATTCTTATAACATACTTTCATTCATTTGTTATTGAGAGAGATACAGGTGAATTTATATCCAGTATAAGAGGAATTACACTCCGTTATCCTCAAGGGACTGTGAGTCACTCAGGAAGTTATCCATAGAACCAGTGTCTGGGAATTACATAGAGCCTGACTTCAATTCAATATGATGATATAGAATCTAATAATGGAAAGGTCAGAATGTAACATGAAAATACACAGATGCTATTAGATGGAGACTGATACTCAGTATGTGGCTGGACTCGATGTCTAACTTCCAAAGAGATACGTTTTTTACTTTAAAAAATCAGAATTTCTGACTTTCTTTCCTTCCTTTAGCTTTAGGATTTACCTACTCCTCCTAAATATCTGTTGTGTGTATCCCAGCCTTTCCCAAAATGTGGAACACTTACTATGTGACTTAAGATTTTAGCAGGCATATGTAATGGCTTTAGTTTGTGGTACCCAAACTTCAAATCAGGTAGAAAGATACAGTCATCTTAACTCTTTCAGTCTGATTAAGTCAAGGAGAAATTCTCAGTTTAATTCTGTCCATTTTTAATATATTTAATTAATTAATTAATTTATTTTAACATCTTCATTGGAGTATAATTGCTTTACAATGGTGTGTTAGTTTCTGCTGTATAACAAAGTGAATCAGCTATACATATATTCCCATATCCCCACCCACTTGCATCTCCCTCTCACCCTCCCTATCCCACACCTCCAGGTGGTCACAAAGCACCAAGAGGATCTCCCTGTGCTATGCGGCTGCTTCCCACTAGCTATCTATTTTACATTTGGTAGTGTATGTATATCCATGCCACTCTCTCACTTCATCCCAGCTTACACTTCCCACTCCCTGTGTCCTCAAGTCCATTCTCTATATCTGCAGCTTTATTCCTGTCCTGCCCCTAGGTTATTCAGAACCATTTTTTTATATATATACATATAAAACATATATATGTGTTAGTATACAGTATTTGTTTTTCTCTTTCTGACTTACTTCACTCTGTATGACAGACTCTAGGTCCATCCACCTCACTATCAATAACTCAATTTTGTTTCTTTTTATGGCTGAGTAATACTCCATCGTATATATGTGCCACAACTTCTTTATCCATTCATCTGTCGATGGAAACTTAGGTTGCTTCCATGTCGTGGCTATTGTAAATAGAGCTGCAGTGAACATTGTGATACATGACTCTTTTTGAATTATGGTTTTCTCGGGGTATATGCCCAGTAGTGGTATTGCTGGGTCATATGGTAGTTCTATTTTTAGTTTTTTAAGGAACCTCCATACTGTTCTCCATAGTGGCTGTATCAATTTACATTCCCAGCAACAGTGCAAGAGGGTTCCCTTTCCTCCACACCCTCTCCAGCATTTATTGTTTGTAGATTTTTTGATGCTGGCCATTTTGACTGGTGTGAGGTGATACCTCATTGTAGTTTTCATTTGCATTTCTCTCATGATTAGTGATGTTGAGCATCCTTTCATTTGTTTGTTGGCAATCTGTATATCTTCTTTGAAGAAATGTCTATTTAGGTCTTCTGCCCATTTGAGGGTTGGGTTCTTTGTATTTTGAAATTGAGCTGCATGAGCTGCTTGTAAATTTTGGAGATTACTCCTTTGTCAGTTGCTTCATTTGCAAATATTTTCTCCCATTCAGGGGATTGTCTTTTCATCTTATTTATGGTTTCCTTTGCTGTGCAAAAGCTTTAAGTTTCATTAGGTCCCATTTGATTATTTTGTTTTTATTTCCATTTCTGTAGGAGGTGGGTCAAAGAGCATCTTGCTGTGATTTATGTCATAGAGTGTTCTGACTGTTTTCCTCTAAGAGTTTTATAGTGTCTGGCCTTACATTTAGGTCTTTAATCCACTGTGAGTTCATTTTTGTGTATGGTGTTAGGGAGTGTTCTAATTTCATTCTTTTATGTGTAGCTGTCCAGTTTTCCAAGCTCCACTTATTGAAGAGGCTATCTTTTCTCCATTGTATACTCTTGTCTCCTTTATCAAAAATAAAGTGACCATAGGTTCATGGGTTTATGTCTGGCCTTTCTACCCTTTTCCATTGATCTATATTTCTGTGTTTGGGCCAGTACCATACTGTCTTGATTACTGTAGCTTTGTAGTATAGTCTGAAGTCCAGGAGACTGATTCCTCCAACTCCATTTTTCTTTCTCAAGATTGCTTTGGCTACTCAGGGTCTTTTTTGTTTCCATACAAATTGTGAAATTTTTAATTCTAGTTCTGTGAAAAATGCCATTGGTAGTTTGGTAGGTATTGCATTGAATCTGTAGATTGCTTTGGGTAGTATAGTCATTTTCACAATGTTGCTTCTTCCAATCCAAGAACATGGTATATCTCTCCAACTGTTTGTATCATCTTTAAGTTCTTTCATCAGTGTCTTGCAGTTTTCTGCATACAGTCTTTTGTGTTCTGAGGTAGGTTTATTCCCAGGAATTTTATTCTTTTGGTTGCAGTGGTAAATGGGAGTGTTTCCCTAATTTCTCTTTCAGATTTTCATCATAGTTGTATAGGAATGCAAGAGATTTCTGTGCATTAATTTTGTATCCTGCTACCATACCAAATTCATTGAATAGCTCTAGTAGTTTCTGGTAGCATCTTTAGGAGTCTTGATGTATAGTATCATGTCATTTGCAAAGAGTGATAGCTTTACTTCTTTTCTGTTTGATTCCTTTTCTTTCTTTTTCTTCTCTGATTGCTGTGACTAAAATTTCTGAAGCTAAGTTGAATAATATTGGTGACATGGGACAACTTTGTCTTGCTCCTGATCTTAGAGGAAATGATTTCAATTTTTCACCATTTAGAATGATGTTGGTTGTGATTATATTGGTTTGTCATATATGGCCTTTATTATGTTAGGTAAGTTCCCTCTATGCTTACTTTATGAAGGGTTTTTATCATAAATGGTTGTTGAATTTTGTTGAAAGCCTTTTCTGCATCTACTGAGATGATCATATGGTTTTTCTCCTTCAATTTGTTAGTATGGCTTATCACATTGATTGATTTGCCAATATTGAAGAATCCTGGCATTCCTGGGATAACCCCCACCTGATCACGGTTTATGATCCTTTTAATATGCTGCTGGATTGTGTTTGCTAGTATTTTGTTGAGGATTTTTGCATCTATGTTCATCAGTGATATTGGCCTGTAGTTTTCTTGCTTTGTGGCATCACTGTCTGGTTTTGGTATCAGGGTGATGGTGGTCTCGTAGAATGAGTTTGGGAGTGTTCCTCCCTCTGTGATATTTTGGAAGAGTTTGAGAATGATAGGTGTTAGCTCTTCTCTAAATGTTTGATAGAATTCTCCTGTGAAACCATCTGGTCCTAGGCTTTCTTTGTTGGAGCATTTTTAATCACAGTCTGAATTTCAGTGCTTGTGATTGGTCTGTTTATATTTTCTATTTCTTCCGGGTTCAGTCTCAGAAGGTTGTGCTTTTCTAGGAATTTTTCCATTTCTTCCAGGTTGTCCATTTTATTGATATATAGTTGCTTGTAGTAATCTCTCATGAGCTTTTTTATCTCTGCAGTGTCAGTTGTTACTTCTTTTTAACTTCTAATTCTATTGATTCGAGACTTATCCCTTTTTTTCTTGATGAGTTTGGCTAATGGTTTATCTATTTTGTTTATCTTCTCAAAGAACTAGCTTTTAGTTTTATTGATCTTTGCTCTTCTTTCCTTCATTTCTTTTTCATTTATTTGAGATATGATCTTTATGATTTCTTTCCCTGGAATTTGGAATTTTGGGGGGTTTGTTCTTCTTTCTCTAATTGCTTTAGGTGTAAGATTAGGTTGTTTATTTGAGAAGTTTTTTGTTTCTTGAGGTAGGATTATATTGCTATAAACTTCCCTCTTAGAACTCCTTTTGCTGCGTCCCATAGGTTTTGGGTTCTCGTGTTTTCATTGTCATTTGTTTCTACGTATTTTTTGATTTCCTCTTTGATTTCTTCAGTGATTTCTTAGTTATTGTGTATTGTTTAGCATCTATGTGTTTGTATTTTTTACAGAATTTTTCCTGTAATTGATATCTAGTCTCATAGCATTGTGGTCAGAGAAGATACTTGATAAGATTTCAATTGTCTTAAATTTATCAAGGCTTGATTTGTGACCTGAGATATGATTTATCCTGGAGAATGTTCCATGAGCACTTGAGAAGAAAGTATATTCTGTTGTTTTTGGATGGAATATCATATAAATATCAATTAAGTGCATCTTGTTTAATGTATCATTTAGAGCTTGTGTTTCCTTATTTATTTTCATTTTGGATGATCTGTCCATTCGTGAATGTGGGGTGTTTAAGTCCCCTACTATTATTGTGTTACTGTTTATTTACCCTTTTATGGCTGTTAGCATTTGCCTTATGTATTGACATGCTTCTATGGTGGGTGCATAAATATTTACAACTGTTATATCTTTTTCTTGGATTGATCCCTTGATCATTATGTAGTGTCCTTCTTTGTCTCTTGTAATACTCTTTATTTTAAAATCTAATTTGTCTGATATAAGAATTGCTACTCCAGCTTTCTTTTGATTTCTATTTGCATGGAATATCTTTTTTCATCCCCTCACCTTCACTCTGTATGTGTCCCTAGGTGTTAAGTGGGTCTCTTGTAGACAGCATATATATGGGTCTTGTTTTTGTATCCATTCAGCCAGTCTATGCCTTTTGCTTGTAGCATTTATTCCATTTACATTTAAGGTAGTAATTGATATGTATATTCCTATTAACATTTTCTTAATTGTTTGGGGTTTGTTATTGTAGGTCTTCTCCTTCTCCTGTGTTTCCTGCCTAGAGAAGTTCCTTTACATTTGTTGTAAAGCTGGTTTGGTGGTGCTGAATTCTCTTAGCTTTTGCTTAGCTGTAAAAGTTTTAATTTCTCTGTCAAATCTGAATGAGATCCTTGCTGGCTAGAGTAATCTTGGTTGTAGGTTTTTCCCTTTCATCCCTTTAAATCTGTCCTACCACTCGCTTCTGGCTTGCAGAGTTTCTGCTGAAAGATCAGCTGCTAACTTTATGGGGATTCCCTTGTATGTTATTGGTTGTTTTTCACTTGATGCTTTTAATATTTTTTCTTTGTATTTAATTTTTGATAGTTTGATTAATTCGTGTCTTGGCATGTTTCTCCTTGGATTTATCCTGTATGGGACTCTCTGCACTTCCTGGACTTGATTGACTATTTCCTTTCTCATATTAAGGAAGTTTTCAACTATAATCTCTTCAAATATTTTCTTAGTTCCTTCCTTTTTCTCTTCTTCCTCTGAGACCCCTATTATTCGGATGTTGGTACATTTAATGTTGTCCCACAGGCCTCTTAGACTGTCCTCAATTCTTTTTATTCTTTTTTCTTTATTCTCCTCTGCAGTAGTTATTTCCACTATTTTATCTTCCAGGTCACTTATCCCTTCTTCTACCTCAGTTATTCTGCTATTGACTCCTCCTAGAGAATTTTAAATTTCTGTTATTTTGTTGTTCATCATTGTTTGTTTGCTTTTTAGTTCTTCTAGGTCCTTGGTAAACGTTTCTTGTATTTTCTCCATTTTATTTCCAAGATTTTGGATCATGTTTACTATCATTACTCTGAATTCTTTTTCAGATAGACTGCCTGTTTCTTTGTCATTTGTTTGGTCTGGTGGGTTTTTACCTTGCTCCTTCATCTGCTGTGTGTTTCTCTTTCTTCTCATTCTGCTTAACTTACTGTGTTTGGGGTCTCCTTTTCACAGGCTGCAGGTTCGTAGTTCCTGTTGGTTTTGGTGTATGCCCTCAGTGGCTTAGGTTGGTTCAGTGTGTTGTGTAGGCTTCCAGGTGGAGGGGAATGGTGCCTGTGTTCTGGTGGATGAGGCTGAATCTTGTTTTTCTGGTGGGCAGGACCACCTCCAGTCGTGTGTTTTGAGGTGTCTGTGGCCTTATTATGATTTTAGGCAGCCTCTCTGCTAAGGGATGGGGTTGTGTTCCTGTCTTGCTAGTTGTTTGGCACAAGGTGTCCAGCATTGTAGCTTGCTGATCATTGAATGGAGCTGGGTCTTAGCATTGAGATGGAGATCTCTGGGACAGCTTTTACTGTTTGATATTATGTGGAGGCGGGAGGTTTCTGGTGGACCACTGTCCTGAATTGGGCTCTCTCACCTCAGAGGCACAAGCCTGGCCCCTGGCCAGAATACCAATACCCTGTCAGCCACACAGCTCAGAAGAAAAGGGAGAAGGAAAGAAAGAAAAGAAAAGAAAATGAAGTTATTAAAATAAAAAATTTTAAAAATTATTAAAAATTAAAAGTAACAATAAAAAAAGAAAGAAAGAAGAGAGCCAGCAAACCAAGCAACAAATCCACCAATTATAACAAGCACTAAAAACTATACATAAAGAAAAAAAAAAACGGACAGAGTGAGTCCTAGGACAAATGGTAAAAACAAAGCTATATAGACAGAATTACACAAAGAAGCATACACATACACACTCACAAAAAGAGAAAATAGAAAAAATTTATATATCTATATATTAAAAAAAAGGAAGAGAGCAACCAAATCAGTAAACAAATCTACCAATGAAAATAAACTCTAAATACTAAACTATGATAAACATAAAACCAGAAACAGATTAGAAGCTGATAGCAAACCCCAAGTCTACAGTTGCTCCCAAAGTCCACCACCTCAATTTTGGGATGAGCTGTTTTCTATTCAGGTATTCCAGAGATGCAGCATACATAAAGTTGATTGTGGAGATTTAATCTGCTGCTCCTGAGGTTGCTGGGAGAAATTTCCCTTTCTGTTCCTTTTTCGCACAGGTCCTGGGGTTCAGCTTTGGATTTGGCCCCGCCTCTGCCTATAGGTCGCCTGAGGTTGTCTGTTCTTCACTCACACAGGACGGGGTTAAAGTAGTAGCTGATTAGGGGGCTCTGGCTCACTCAGGCCGGGGTAAGGGAGGGGTACAGGAAGTAGGGCGAGCATGCAGCAGCAGAGGCCGGCATGATGCTGCAACAGCCTGAGGTGTGCCATGTGTTCTCCCAGGGAATTTGTCCATGGATCACAGGACCCTGGCAGTTGCGGGCTGCACAGGCTCCCAGGAGGGAGGTTTGGATAGTGACCTGTGCTTGCACACAGGCTTCTTGGTGGCTGCAACAGCAGTCAGCATTTCATGACCATCTCTGGGGTCCATGCTGATAGCCGTGCTCACACCTGTCTGTGGAGCTCATTTAGGTGGTCTCTGAATCCCCTCTCCTTGCACACCCCAAAACAATGCTCTCTTGCCTCTTAAGCAGTTCTAGACTTTTTCCTGGACTCCCTCCCAGCTAGCTGTGGTGCACTAGCCCCCCTCAGGCTGTGTTTATGCAGTCAACCTCAGCCCTCTCCCTGGGATCTGACCTCCGAAGCCCAAGCCTCATCTCCCAGCCCCCACCCGCCCTGGCTGGTGAATGCTGGTCAGCACAGATCTGCTGTGTGGGAATCTCTCCACCTTGCCCTCTGCAGCCCTATTACTGTGCTCTCCTCCATGGCTCTGAAGCTTCATCCCCCATCCCCGCTGCCATCCCCCATCTCTGCCAGTGAAGGAGCTTCCTAGTGTGTGGAAACTTTTCCTCCTTCACAGCTCCCTCCCAGAGGTGCAAATCCTGGCCCTATTCTTTTGTCTCTGTTTTTTTTTTTTCTTATGCCCTACCCATGTATGTGGGGGGGTTTCTTACCTTTTGGGAAGTCTGAGGTCTTCTACCAGCTTTCAGTATGTGTTCTGTAGGAGTTGTTCCACATGTAGATGTATTTCTGATGTATTTGTGGGGAGGAATGTGATCTCCATGTCTTACTCCTCCACCGTCTTGAAGGTCTCCCTTTAATACATTTTAAATTCTTACCCATCTTCTTGTGTTCAGTCTTCCTAGGCAAAACAATAATATCTAACAATAATATATCTAAAATATTATTTTGTTTTCGTTTCACATTTTATTTGATTATTTAATGTGTAATTGACTTCCTTTTATACTGGAAATATAAACTCTCTTTTTTTATACAAAATGATTTAAACAAAAAAGTAAATCAATATAAAGAAAAATATTAAGTACAAGTACAGTTGGTACAGGACAATGCCAAATTTGAAAGCTGGCTTGATGGTGACTGGACCTTGAGAAACATGGGACAATCTGTATAAATCTCCCTATCCTTACCCCAAAACATTTAAAGATAATGTGATGGGGAGATATACATATTTTTAGTCTTCATTTTGGCATTTATTCTTTTAATTAGATGACATTCTTTCCTCCTTCCTCACTCACACAGGGTTTCTTATGCACTTTCTTGGCAACCTGTAACTATCCCTATTAGGGAACATGACCCTCTGTACTTAACAACCTGTTTACTAGTCTATCCCTTCAGAGTGTAAATTCCTTGCAAAAAAAAAAACAATAGATCTGGAATCATTATTTTTCCCAGTGAAATGTATGTGATATATCTGATTTTCAATAACTTTGACTGAATAAATAAAATCACCCACAAGGAGAACCATTATTTGCATACCCAACCTAAACACTTAGATCCTTTTTCCTCTTGAGTTATACTCTACTTTGGACTTACTTCTCACTTAGATGCCTTCATGCCACAAGACCCATATTACAATACTCTGCTTTCAGGTTATACATTAGTATAATATATTTATTATGCCTCCAAAATTTTTAGGCTTTCTATGTCAGTTTTGTTTATTCTTAGTGTGTAAGTCTTTAGAGGCCAAAGTGGAGATTATGTCAAACATTCCCTGCCGTCAAGTAAAATGTTATAATAAATTAAGCATATCATGATTGCATTTTATGTGGCGTGCATTTAACTCATTAAGAGAATGGCCACTAATGATTGAATGAAACATGTTGTGCCCTTTAATATCATGGTCTAAGAAGATAGGCTTATGAGTTTGTTTTAAATTTCTGGGACTTAATCCTGTAACTGAGGGAATTCACTTATAGGTAAATAATTGGAAATATCATCTAATGCAAGAATTTTTTTAAGTATCCAGATTCTTTGGGGCACCTCTGCTTAGTTCCCAAGTTTCAATTGTGATTAAGTACTGTTTAGTTTATGCTTGATTTATAGGAGTCTGCTTTTTCTCTCAGGGAAAACCAGAGTTTTTAATACCACTGTCATATCTGTCACTTCTCCTGCCATGTTCTTGAACTTAGGGACTTAATATTTGACTTACTGAGACTTCTCTTAAAGCTGACCATATTTTATTATACATTTCTTTATCACTTCTTTTAGAAGAGTGCTCTACTTCCCCAGGTATCAGTGGCTCTCACCATCTTATCCATGAAAGCATGGGAAGAAAACTATGTTTAACCTCACTTTTTACTCAGTTCTGTGGACCCAAAATGTATTTAAGGTGACAAAATCATCCGAAGACTAGCAGCTCATCTGCCACAGTTGTCCTCCTCAAAATGACATATTAGCCCATCTTTCTTATTCCAGATGTGGTAATTCATCTTTAAATAAATGTTTGTGTGATTTTAAAGCTTTTTCTCCCTCTTCTCAGACCCTAGATTGTTTTATTTCTCCTCATATGTTCAAAGATAAGGATGAGAATATATTTCTCATTGGAAACAAATCAAGTAAGAGGATAGTGGAACATCTTTAAAGAACTGAGAGAGAAAACTATCAACCTGGAAATTTATATCCAGTGAAAATACATTTGAAAAACAAAGGCAAGACTTCTGGTTTCTGATCCAACATGTAAAGAGCTTGGAAGTCATCACTCTAATTCTTACAACAAGAAAAAACTGAAGAAACTGAAAATCAATGACTTTTCTTAGACCCATCATAGAATTGAGGTCATAGAGAAAACTGCCACCCTCACATCAGGAGAGACAGGAGAAGATAGAAAACTACAACCAAGATCACCTAACCCTTAGCAGAAGCCACTGGAGCCATACAGTGGTAGGAATGTTTGAAAAGTAATTTTAACAAACTGCTGATTCCCTAGTGTGGGAATGAGAAACTCCTAGGGGTTGTGGTCTTAGACCCCTCTACTCCTCACACATAAACATATATTTTCATGGTATTTACCTCCAGGAACTCCATCAGTTTCTTGAACTGAAGAACCAAGAAACATCCCCTTGGGTTTTAGGCAGGGAAAGGATAAGCGTAACCATTTGAAATATACCCAGAACAACTATTTGAATTAATGATGGCTGAAAACTTTCCAGAATAATGGCAGACACCAAACAGTAGATCCAGGTAGTTCAGATAACGCCAAGCAAGAAAAATATAAAAAGAAAGCAAACAAACAAAAGCCCTACGTGAAGGTAAATAATATTAAAATAACAGGAAACCAAAGACAAAGAGAAAATCTTGCAAAAAATCAAAAGCCCAGGAGAAAAAATATGCCTTACTTATAGAGAAACAGGCTTAAGAATTACAGTGGACCTTCCATCAGAAACGATGCAAAGAAGAAGAGAGTAGAGTAAAATATATTTAAGGTGTCAAAAGGAAAACAAAACCACCGATCTAGAATTCTATATCCAGAGAAATTATCCTTCGAAAGTCAGGAATAAATAGGCTTTCTCAGACAAACAAGAAATGATGGGATTCATTGTCAGTGGACCCATCCTGCAAGCAATATTAAAAGAAGTTCTTCAGATAGAAGGGGAATACATAGGTAGAAAATGGGAACTACATAAAGAAACAGTAGTTGCAAAGGAATAAACTTAGGTAAAATAAAATCATATACTTTAAAATTCTTAATAGATAAATGTTTATTCAAAGAAATGAGTACCAATATACTGAGTGCTGATAACATATGGATAGGTGAAAGAAACTAGAGCAATTTATATGGGGCAGAAGAGAGAAATTGGGGAAAGTCTGTTACAAGGTACTTGATGTTATCCATGAAGTTGGTATAGTATTATTTGAAGGTGGACTTAGAATAGTTGTAAATATACATTGCAAATTCTAGGTTAGACACTAAAAAACTTTTAAAAGAATTGTACTTGATATGCTAAGAGAAAAGTAGAATAATATAAAATGCTCAATTAAAACCAGAGAAGGCACAAAAATAAAAGAGGAGAAAATAAAATGATAGGAAAAAGGCAAATGCAACAAACATAAAACAATTATAAACATGGTAGATACTAATCAAAATATATCAATAATCAATTTTAATGTGAATGGTCTAAATACAACTAAAAGACAGACTCAAACTGATTATTTTAAAAAGGCCTATCTATATGTAGTCTACAAAAACTTGCTTTAAATATAAAGACATAAATAGGTTAAAAGACAAAGGATGGAGAAACAGATACCACACTAAATAATGAAGAAAAAAGAAGGCACAGATGTACTAATATCATGAATGAAGTAAGTATCATCACCACAGATCCCATGGATCCTCTCAGTTAAGATGACAATAAGGAAATATTCTGAGCAACTGTAGGCCCACAGATTTGATAATTTAGATGAAATGGACCAATTCTTTGAAAGACACACACTACCAAAGCTCTCACAAAAGCAGAAATAGATCATAGAATTGGCCTATAATTATTAAAGAAATTAAACAAATAATTAAAACCCTTCTAAAACAAAGATCACCTGACCAAGATGGATTCACTGGTGAATTCTACCAAACATTTAAGAATGAAACAATTCCAATTCTTTACAATCTCTTTCAGAGAATAGAAGCAGAAGAAAGATTTCCTAACGCTACGATGCTGACATTACACTAATACCAAAACCAGATAAAGACATTACAAAAAGGAATACTACATGTCAATATCTTTTATGAACATAGATCAAAAATCCTCAACAAAATATTAGCAAATTGAATTCAATAATGTACAAAAAGAATTATACAAAATGACAAAGCGGAATTTATTCAAGTTATGCAAGGCCAGTTCCACATTTGAAAATCAATTTATGTAATCTACTATATCAATAGACTAAAGAAGAAAAACTATATCAATTGAGGCAGAAAATGCATTCAACAAAATCCAACATGTATTCATGATAAAAACTCTCAGAAAAGTAATAATAGACAATAACTTTCATAAATAACATCTACAAACTACCTTCAGCTAACATTTACTTAATAGTGAGTTACCAGGATAATTTCCCCTTAAGATCAAGAATAAAGCAAGGATGTCTTCTTCACCCACTTTTTTTTCCACATTATAGTAGGAGTCCTACCTAGGACAAGGAAAGGTAATAAAGGTATACAAATAGAACAGAAAGAAAACTGATTTTTCTTTTCTTTTCTTTTTTTTTTTAACAGGTGACAGGTTGTCTATGTAGAAAAACCCAATGCATTGAAAAAATTCAGGAACTAATAAGTGATTACACCAAGGTCATAGTATACAAGGTCAATACACAATATTGGCATTTGAATGTAAAATACCATACCATTTACATTAACATCAGAAATAAAATATTTAGGTACACATTTAACAAAATACACACAGGATCTATATGTGAAAATTGTAAAACTCTGATGAAAGAATTTTTAAAAATCTAAATAAATGGAGATATAGTCCATGTTCATGGGTTGGAAGACTCAATATTTTTGAGATGTCAATTCTTCCCAACTTGATCTATTGATTCAACACAATCCATGAAAAATATCAGTAAGGTGTTTTGTGGATATTGACAAAATGCTTCTAAGGTTTATATGAAAATGTAAAAGGACAAGAGTAACCAACACAGTATCGAGGACAAAGAACAAAGTGGAGGACTGACATTACCCAGCCTCAAACTTACTATAAAGCTACAGTGATAAAGACAGCATGGTTTTACCAAAAGAACAGGGAACAGAATAGAGAGTCTAGAATTTGTCCCACATAAATATAATTAAATGAACTTTGATAAAGGAGTAATGATAATATAATTAAGAAAGAACCTTTTTTTTTTTCAACAAATGGTACTGGCTATCCATATCCAGAAAAACAAAAATAAAAACAAACACCTAATCTAACCACATAACTTATACCTCTTACAAAAATTAACTCAAAATTAATCATAGACCTAATTTTAAAATCCAAAAATTTTAAACTTCTAGAAAAAACATAGAATAAAATTTAGGTGAACTTAGATTTCCTAACACTTTTTCAGATACAACCAAAAGTATAAACCATGATAGAAAAAAATTAATAAGTTGGACTTTATTAAAATATAAAATGTTTGCTCTGCAAAGGACACTGTTAAAAGAATGAAAAGACAACCACAGAGTGTAAGAAAATATTGACAAAACACATATTTGATAAAGTACTGATGTCCGAAATATGCAAAGAACTTGAAACACAATAAGAAAACAATTCAGCTTAAAAATGGGCAAAAGATTTGAACTGACTTCTGCAAAGGAGATAAACAGATAAAAATTAAGCATATAAAAGTTTTCAAATACCTACAATATGGAATCCCAAATTACTACAACAATGAGGTAGTACTACAAACCTATTAGAATGGCTAAAATCCAAAAAAACCTGACAATACCAAATGCTGATGGGGATGAGGCACAACAAGAACTCTGGTGGTGGAAATGCAAAATAGTACAGCCACTTTCCAAGACAGTTTGGCAGTTTCTTACAAATCTAAACATATTTTTACCATACATGTGAACCAATAATCATGTTCCTAGATATTTGTACAAATGAGTTGAAAAATTAAGTCCACAAAAAGGCCTGCACATGAAAAACAGCTTTATTTGCTAAAAATTAATGCAACCAATATTTCTCCAATAAATAAATAAATTGTGATGTATCCATACAATAAGATATTATTAAATAGTAAAAGAAAAAGCTATTAAGCCACATAAAAGGACACGGAGGAACCTTGAATTCATTGTTAAGTGAAAGAAGCCATTCTGAAAGTGCTATAACCTGCATGATTCCAATTATACGACATTCTGAAAAAGGCAAATGTATAGAGTTGGTAAAAAGATCAGTGGTTGCCAGGAGTTCGAGTTTGAGGAAATAAATAGATAAAGGAGATAAATAGGAGATTTGAGGAAATAAATAGGAGATTTTTAGTGTGGTGAAACTCTAGGATGCTGTAATCATGAACGCATGACATTATATATTATTAAAACCAACAATAGTTTAAGACACACAAAAAATGTATGAAAAATTTAAAAAATCTTTTAAGAGGTCAGGGAATCCTAGTAGAGAATACAGAGGATGACAAGAGAATCTAATTATATTACAAATGTATGAAATGACCTCAATGAAGAAAGTAGGGGAAAAGTGCTGCCCTAAATCACATTAGAAATGAATGAAATCCACAAGGCTAAAGGCAAAAGGAGCTGTACGTAAGTCCTTTAGTAGTTAAAGTAGTTTTCCATGGAAGTATAAGTTAACAAATATGATACTGCTATAAATGTATACTGGAACTGAACAATTAAGTAAATGAATGAAGGATGGCAGAAGCTAGATTTGCAACTATTGGAGTAGAAATTTATGTTGCCTAAGGGAAAAAGCTAGAATGATCCATGTTTTAATAGTTAGATTTGGAGCCTTCAGTATGAACTCATGTTTAACTTAATATAAATACAAATGCCTACATAAAGAAATATTTATATGTGTATGTGCATACACGGGTTAGCATATACACATATATTTCCTTGCTTTGTCAGTTAAGAAGGCAAAAAAACAAAACAAAACAACTCTCTAGTAGCAATGAATATATCTAACCTCCAGATACTGGTTTCTAATGCCATTCCAATAAAAGGAAACAGGACTTATTGGTTCTTGGACTGGGATGGGAACTGTACAAAATGAGCCTGGGGCATCTTATAATGGCAGAAAGTAAGAAAATGCATAAAATAAAAATTTTTTAAATTGATGTGGATGTCAAAAGGGTACTTGAGCTATCTGAAAAAGATTCCAATGGCAAAATTGGAATAATTTGAGCAAAAAAAATAGTATTAGATTATAAACCAAAGTATAAAACAAATATCAGTGTATCCATACACATATGAATAAACGACTGAATAAATTAATAAATGGGAAAGAGAAGCATCTCCCATGCAGAAGAATTCCAAGTAGATAATCCACTATAAAGGAGGTGGATCCTGATTCCTTTCTCCTTCAGAGTAGATGGCACAAAATGGCTGCCTTCCAAAGGGGACAGTATGAAAACAGGGGAGGAAAAAAAAGTAACTTTACAGCAGAGAAACCTGAAAAACACTATGTTGGCAAGGTGATCAAAGCTAACAACAAGAGTGATAAGAAGTCATGCTGATAGAATGTACTCTTGAAATGATGTGATAAAATGGCACTTTACCTCTGTGATCTTCCTCCCCAAGTGCTACAACCTCAGTCTAATCATGAGAAAAACATCAGATAAAACAAATTGAAGGATATTTTACAAAACCTGACCGGCACTCCTCAAAATTGTTAAGGTCATCAAGAAACAAGGAAAGTTTGAGAAACTGTCACAACCAAAAGGAGTCTAAGGAGACATAGCAACTAAATATAATGTGGCATCTTAGATGGGATCCTGGAGCAGAAAAAGAATAGTAGATTGAAAACTAAAGAAATCTGAATAAACTATGAACCATAGTATATTAATACTGGTTCATGAATCATAACAAATATACCAAAGTAATGTAGATGTTAATAATAGGAGAAACTTTGTGTGAGAGTACATGGGAAATCTCTATCTATTCACTCAATTTTTCTGTAAGTCTAAAAATGTCTCTTAATCTAAAATGATTCTAAAAATAAAGTTTATTAATACAATTTTTAAAATGAAGGTGACATAAAGACGTGTTAAGGAATGTGCAACCTAAAAAAATTTATCACAGACTTGCACTACAAGACATATTAAACTAAGTTCTCAGGCAGAAGGATAATGAGACCAGAAGAATATATGGATCTACACAAAAAAAGAATGCATCTGAAAAGGAATAAATATGTGGGTAAATATAAAATATTTTTTCATTATTTTTAATCTCTTTAAGTGATAAGTGACTATCTAAGGTAAAAATAATACCAAAGTATCATGGAGCTTATAGCTTATGTAGAAATAAAATATATGACAAAAAATAGCACAAAATGTAGGAGGGAGTAAATTGACATACTCCATTTTAAGTTTCTTATGCTTTACATAAAGTTATATAATATGATCTGGCAGCACATTATGATAAATTAAAGACATATATTGTAAACATGACAGCATCTGATAAAATAAGTATAATAAATAAGTTAATATTGAAGATAAAAAATATGAAAAGGGGTCAATCTAAAATAAGTCAGAAAGTGAAAATAAGAAACAAAAAATAGATGGGACAAATAGAAAAAAACGTGCCAGATAATAGATTATATTAAACGCAAACTGTATAAACACTAAATTGAAAGACATAGACTGTAGAGCAGACCAAAAAGCAATATCTAATGTTAAATATAAATACAGAAATTTGTTAAAAGTAGAAGAATGCACAACTATATATCACAAACTCTAATCAAAAGTAAATTGGAGTGGCTTATTAATATCAGACAAACTAGACTTGAGAAAAAGAAATATTACACTACATAAAAATAATGGGTTGAATTTATCAAGAAAATATAGCAAAAATTTAATAAAAACTCTAATGAGTTTAAAATAAATACATAAAAATCATAGAAATATAAAAACTATATTTGAATTCACAACGTTAGAAGTTTTAACACTAAAAATTGGCTTTTATTAAAAATCCACAGATAACATTATATTAATTGTGGAAGACTGATATTGCCCTAAGATCATGGACAAGGCAAATACATCTGCCCTTACCACTTCTAATTAACATTGAACCAGAAGTTCTAGCAAAGAGTATAAGGTAAGAAAAAGAAACAAAATGCTCACAAAAAGAAAAAAAAAACCCTATATTTATTCAAAAATAACATAATTTTATACACAGAAAATCACCACAAATCTACAAAAAAAAAAGCGTTCCAAAAAGAAATGACTGCGTCTTTATTCCTGTCCTGCCACTAGGTTCATCAGTACCGTTTTTTAGATTCCATATATGTTCGTTAGCATACAGTATTTGTTTTTCTATTTCTGACTTACCTCACTCTGTATGACAGACTCTGGGTCCATCCACCTCATTACAAATAAGTCAATTTCGTTCCTTTTTTTGGCTGAGTAATATTCCATTGTATATATATATATGCCACATCTTCTTTATCTGTTCCTCTGTCAATGGACATTTAGGTTGCTTCCATGTCCTGGCAATTGTAAATAGTGCTGCAATGAACATTGTGGTAGATGTCTCTTCTTGACCTAGAGAGGTGAGATAGGGAGGATGGGAGGGAGGCTTAAGAGGGAGGGGGTATGGAGATATATGTATACTTATTGCTGATTCACTTCGTTGTACAACACAAACTAACACAATATTGTAAAGTAGTTATACTCCAACAAAGATATCACAAAAAAGAAATGACTGACTTTAGCAAGATCACATGATACAAGGTCAATAGGAGCAAAGGTAATTGTATTTCTATATACTCACAGTCTATAATTGGAAATTGAAAAAGAAAATTGAATACATTTTTTAGTAGCATCATAAGACATTATTTACTAGGGATAAATTTAACAAAATATGTGCAAAGCTTGTACACTACAAACTATAAAACATTACTGAGAAAAATTAAAGACCTAAATAATGAAACAATACACTGTTCATGGTCCAAAGACTAAATATTGTTAATATGTAAGTTCTTGTGAAATTGATCAATAGATTCAAGGCAATCTCAATTCAAATTACATCAGATTTGTTTTTGTTTTGTTTTGTTGTTAGAAATTGAGGTGATTCTAAAATTTGTGCAGAAATTCAATGAGAAGAAAAAGATAATTCTCTCTACCTGATGTCAAGATTTTAAGATAAAGATACAGTAAGGGAAAAAATAACTATATTTATTCACAATTAGGATAATTGTGAACACAGAAAATCACAGAGGGCAAATATGTACAGGAAAAGAGCTCATCATCATTAGTCACTGTGGAAGTGCAAATTAAAAACGCAATGAGATATCACTACCTCCTACTGAAATAGTAAAACTAAAAAGACTGACAATGTTAAATGTTGATGATGATGTGGAAAACTAGAACTCCTCATATATGGTTTGTGAAAGATAAAATAGTACACCACTCTAGAAAATAGTTTGGCAATTTTTCATAAAGATACAGATATAGAGATAGAGAGACAGAGACAGAGATAGATAAAATAAAACAAAATCCAGCAATCCTACTTATGGATATTTAGCAGAGAGAACTGAAAACCTATGTTCACTTATGGACATGTATGCAAATGTCTAAAGCAGTTTTATTTATAGCAACCAAACACTAGAATAACCCCAATATGCATCATTTACATATGAACAAATAATTTGTAATACATACGTATAGTAGAATACTATTAAGCAATAAAAATGAACTAGTGATATATGGATGGACAACATGGATGAATTTTAAAAGCATTGCGCATTATGTATAGAACATATATACTATATGATTCCATTTACAGGGAATTTGGAAATGATAAATATACAGGGACATACAGTAGAAGAGTAGTCTTCAGGTCTGGGAGCAGAGGGAGAGAAACAGACAAGAGAAAATATACATAGTGAAGAAAATACTCCTTTTTTACTATTCTGATGATTATGTAACTACACATTTAAACTCATTAAACTAAACACTTAAAAGAGTGGATTTTATTGTTTATAAAATATACATCAATAAACAACTTTTTAAAAATTAAAAAAACAGTAATAATGATCTTTGTCTTATTCCTAACTTTATGCAGAAAGATTCTATTTTTTTTACAATTAGCTATAATGTTGTTTGAAATAGCCTTCATCACCTTGGTGGTTTATTCTTATCTCCTATTCCTAGTTGACTAACTTTTTTTAATTAATAATTGATGAATTATTTTTAAATGCCTTTTAAACACCTATCAAGATAAATTTTTTCTTTCTTCTCCATTGATCAATTATTGTTATGAATTATTACTTGGCTTCCTAATATTGAATTGTTAGTGCATTCCTGGAATAAAAACCTATTTGGTCAAGTGTGTTATCTTTTAATAACCAGCTACATTTGATTTGCTAATATATTGCAGTGATGGTTCTAAATATCTTTAGTCTTTTTTATTAATTGACTCACTTTTCTCATGTTTTGATAGAGAATTTTGCTTGGTTTATAATTGAAATTGGGAAGCTTTTCATCAATAACTGTAATAAGAAATAGTTTAAAACTGGTTTCAAAGAACTCAACATAAAATTATTGGTAAGAATAACCTTTTGGTAATTATTTCCTAGATAATATTTTCTATTTCATTAACATTTATGAGATTATTTTTAAGCTTCTTCATAAAATATCAATTTTTATAATAAATTCTTTTCTGGAAAATTTTCTATTTCATTGATACTTTCAAAAATAGATAGAATTTTAAATTATCTTTAATGTCCTCCATATTTGAGGCTGCATTCCTTTTATTTCCTAATGCAACATAAGTGCATTATCTCTTTGTCTTCATTATCTGTGTCAAAATTTTCTCAATATCAGTAGCTCACAATGTCCAATATACTTTGTAATAGCCTGGACAATTTTTCAATATAAACTTCTCTGAGTTCAATCATAGAACTAGTAAATTAATATTTTTGATATGGGAAAATACAATGAATATTAAATTTGATCTTTTGTCCTCCATTTTAAATTTCTTTTATGAGTGTTCGTTTTTGCTGCCTATGATTACTTTTTTGTTATTTTTAATGCTGATTTGGAATTTGGAAATCTTGTTTTCATCATATATTTTCCCCCAGGTTAACTTTAAAATATTTGAGAAAAAAACATTGGACTTTTCTTTCACAAAATTACAAATACCAAAATCACACATATCTTATTTGGAATTCTTCTGTATAGGAGACTTGTCTCTTCTCTCCATTTATTTATTTATTCAAAAATTTATTTATACCCATGTGTACTCACAGATATTTATTTTATAGTCCAACATTATTTTCTTTGCTCACATTGTTAATAACTTTGGCCACTGGGAATTCTTTTAAAGTCTCTTGGGTCCTTTGACATGGTCCCATCATAATAGGGTTTAAAATATTTTTTTCTTAGCATTTCCTTACCTCTGGCACTGCAAAATACTTCAGGCTCATCTTTTATATTTCCTGCCGCAGTCCATGAATCAGCCATTTCTCCAAGGAACTCTACATTCTTTTACTGAAAAATAATACTTAGGAACTAAGACCTGGGTACCAGATATACTTGCTGATACTGGGACATTGCTGCTTCCAGACTGTCTCAGCTGACAGAATAAGGAAATATATACGTGTATACTAACAGTGTATGTGCACCTCTCTGTAAATATTTCTATATGCTATTATCTATGTATATTAAGGTAAACATGAGTACATAGTGATGCCCTCAACTCTAATCCATTAAAATATTCTTACCTGTAAATTCTCACTTCCCACCTGGCTCTCACCATCTACCATCCATTTACTTCATTGTTAAATTCTGTATACATGTATAGCAGTATGATCATTTTTAACTAATAACCCTGTAGGAAGCAACATTATCATCTAAATTACAGTAATTATGTACTGTTTTTGACTTTAGTTTTACAGATTCCATTAATTTCCAAAGTTACTTAGATCAGCACATTTTTCTCTCAACTCCTTTAGTGAGGATGTTTCTTAAATTTTTAATACAGTCAGATTGTTTTGTCATATTCTGCATTCCATCCTGGGATTTTCCTAACCACCTAAATGACTTTTTTATTTGCATACATTATGTAGATTACCCACCCTTAGGTAAGTGGACCATAACTCCTCACGTCTTGACTGTGGGCCGTACATTCCAACTTCCTTTCAAAGAATATAGTATTGAATGAGGAGTAGAAAAAAAGTCTTTACAGTGGAGAAAGCTGACAAACACTATCTTAGCCAGATGACCAAAGTTAACATCAACAATGATAAGTCCTGTGGATAGAAAGTATCTTTGATATGATGTGATGAAAATGGTACTCTACCTCTGTGGTCTTCCTCCCCAAAACCCACATAGTGATGCCCTCAACTAGTCATGAAAGGAACCCTAATCTAGTCATGAAAGGAGCATCAGACAAATCCCTTTGAAGGACTTTCTACAAAATATCTGACCAGGAGACTTCCTTGGTGATCCAGTGTTTAAGACTTCACCTTCCAATGCAGAGGGTGTGGGTTCAATCCTTGGTTGGGGAGCTAGGATCCCTCAAGTCTCACGGCCAAAAAAGCAAAATATAAAACAGAAGCAATATTGTAACAAATTCAATTAAAAAAAAAGACTTTAAAAATGGTCCACATCAAAAAAATTAAAAAAAAAAAAATCTGACCAGCACTGCTCAAAACTGTCAAGGTCTTCAAAAACAAGGAAAATCATAGAAACTATTCCAGTCAAAAGGATTCTAAGGAGACACAGTAAGTAAATGTAATATGGTACCAGAATAGGATCCTGGAAACCAAAGAAAAATGACATTAGGTAATGCCCAAGGAAATATGAATAAAGAGTGGGACTTAAATGATAATATACAATATTGGTTCATGAACTGTAACAAATGCACCATTAAACATAATAAATGTAAGATGCTAATAATAGAGGACAACATGCACATTCTATGGAAATCCTCTCTACTATCTTTATAATTTTTCTATAAGTATAAACTGTTCTAAAATAAAAAGGTTATTATTTATTTATTTTTTGCGGTACACGGGCCTCTCACTGTTGTGGCTTCTCCTGTTGCAGAGCACAGGCTCCGGATGCGCAGGCTCAGCGGCCATGGCTCATGGGCCTAGCCGCTCCGCGGCATGAGGGATCTTCCCGGACTGGGGCACGAACCCATGTCCCCTGCATCGGCAGGTGGACTCTCAACCACTGCGCCACCAGGGAAGCCTCAAAAGGTTATTTTTTAAATGACATCTTTCTAATCACTATCCCTTGATAATTAAAACAAAATTACTTTCTTTTATTACCTTCTTTTTTCTTATAATCTAGTGTTTTAGATTATGATTATTATTTGACATTTTACAGTATCAAAATTGCCTCTTTCAAGAATGTATTTGCAATTTAAAACCCATATTAAAGTAGCAGTTTGGGAAACTTTTACTGGTTTATTGCTCACAGCTGTTTAGCTAATCCTATGTCTTGAGGAAATTGGTTCATATGTTAGTAGGAGTACTTCTGTGGGTGGTGTCATTTTCTGAGTCCTTTACATATTTTCCAATTATTTTTATTCTACAACAACAACAACAAACTTTTCTACTTAGGTTTTTCCCTGATCATTTTAGTGAGAATCTGGGATGGGATAAGATATGGATGCATTTATCCCATCATCTTTATTCAGGAATTCTGACAGAAGCACTAAAGAACCAATGGGAGACAGGTAGACACATTGGGGCATAAGGACATGTAAAGTGCAGGAAGCAGTCTGACCAAAATGCTGTAGGGTGCTGGGAAGAAAAAAAATCAATAAGTCCTCAATGAAGGATATTAATCACAGAAAGCATGGTGTTGTAATCCAGGCTTTTCAATACTTACCCTGGCAGTGATTTAGAAGGTAAATAGGAGGAAAGTGAGACAAGAGGAAAGGATTCCAAGTAGAAAATCACTGCAGTATCTCACGTAAAAACTTATGGAAAATTAAGCTAAGGCAATGTTAGTGGGTCTTGAGAGAAAAAGGTAAGTTATACTATGTTTCCCAAACACCATCTTTTGCATATCCTCTTCGTGATTTTCCCTATATTAGTATAGTAATGTAATATTATTTAATATCTTCCTTTAAATTGACTGTCATTTAAATACATTTTGATTAAAAACATATCCAAACTATAAGTGTAAAATGAGAATAATTTATCATAGATAGAATTTAAACATAAAATTGACAAAGTCAACTCTCTCAAAGTCCGACTTGTTAAAGTTTCTGAAACATCTCTATTTGTTAAAATGGGAGTTTCTGAAATACTATAGAAGCACTAAAGACATATTAAGTCCAAAGCAGAAGCTTCCTCTTTGATGTAGCTTGAAGGATTTGAATTTAAAAAATGAAAAGTGAATACTATTTTTATTATCTAATTAAATGGTACCTATTGCTATGGTCGTATGGCACCTAAAATTATCTTATGTATACCAAAAGTGGTGTCATTTATTGAGACAAAGAAACAAGAAGGGGGCAGCTTTCTGGTGCACACAGACAATGGATTCGGTGTTGCACATTTTATATTTGAATTTCCTATGGGACATTTAAGGGGAGATCCTCAGTAAATACTTAAGATATACTAGTTTGGAGTTAGACAAATTGCTCAGGTTGCAAACTCTTTTTTTTTTTTTAAAGGAAATCCTTAGAAAATGGTAGTTGAAACTGTGAAAATTTAGATTAAGAAGGAAAGAAAACTCGGGGGAGAAAAAATTTGACAGATATCCACACTACGTGGGAAGGAAAGGAGAGAGGTTAGAGCAACCAAAGCACTAAGAAGAGATTCAAGAGGTGATGCTACTCCATGAACAGGGAGAGAGAATTTCAATGAGACAATAAAGAACAGTGTCATAGGATTAGGGAGAGTGGGGCACCTGGAAGGAATTAACCACTACTGCCTGCCTCCTGGAAGCCTTTGTGTTGGTGGTTGTTGTAGTTGTGGTGGGTTTTTTTAATTTCTTTTTTTATTGAATTATAATTGATTTACAATGTTGTGCTAATTTCTGCTGTACAACAATGTGACTCAGTTATACACATATATACATTCCTTTTTATATTCTTTTTCCGTTATGATTTATCCCAGGAGATTGAATATAGTTCCCTGTGCTATACAGTAGGACCTTGTTGTTTATCCATTCTAAATGTAATAGTTTGCATCTACTAACCCCAAACTCCCACTCTGTCCCTCTCGCACCCGGCTCCCCCTTGGCAAACAGAAGTCTGTTCTCTATGTCTGTGAGTCTGTTTCTGTTTTGTAGATCTGTTCCTTTGTGCCATATTTTAGATTCCACATATAAGTGATATCATGTGGTATTTGTCTTTCTCTTTCTGACTTACTTCACTTAGTATGATAATTTCTAGTTGCATCCATGTTGCTGCAAATGGCATTATTTCATTCTTTTTTGGAAGGCTTTCATATAATATCTAATTTATTATTCCAGAGACCCTGCTCAGATGAAATTAACATTGCCCCTTAAAAGAAGAAAAAACCAAAGCTGAAGGAGTCTAAAAACACAATCAGTGATCACAACGCTAAGAAGTTAATAATAAAACTGAAATCCTAGACTGTAAACCCAAGGTCCACACTTTCTTCTCTGTGCCCAGTGAATATGGCAAATAAGAGACATCTTTAGAAAACAGTTCTAATGTTGATGGAAAAGCCTAGATTTTTCAGAAAACGGAGAAAGTTATTGGAGGTGAGAACATGGAAATTATGAAGGTAGATCTTTAAAAAAAAAAAAAGAGGTAAACAAATGTAAAACTAATAGCTAGTGGGAAGCAGCTGCATAGCACAGGGTGATGAGCTCGGTGCTTTGTGACCACCTAGAAGGGTGGGATAGGGAGGGTAGGAGGGAGGGAGATGCAAGAGGGAAGAGATATGGAGATATATGTATATGTATAGCTGATTCAAAAAAAAAAAAGATTAGCTTTTTAAACTGGAAAAAAAAAAAGGTAGATAAAAGACCAAAAAAACCCACAAAAAAAATAGAAAATTTTTAAAAAGACAAGAAATTTTTAAAAAAAATTTAAAACAACAATAAAAAAAGGAAGATAAAATCAGAACTCAAGAAGGGAGTTGTGAAAAAAGGAAAACAAAATTAAAACAAGATCCCTTGATCTGGTTTAATATACTAGGGGAAAGAACTAGTAGAATTGAAGATACAGGAGAAAAAGATGGGAAAGAGATGGAGGTGATCCCTGAGATGGCAGGAGTAATAGGGATAAAGACAGGGAGGATTCATTTGCCTTCAGGGAGGAATGGCTTTTGACTGATAATGGAGGGGGCAGTGGAAGAAGCTCTGTGTCCATGCATGTTGTTTTTACTGTTTATAGACAGAAAGTGAGAAGTCTGTGAGCTGAGCAAATCCCAACCTAATGGCAATGAGTGCTATCATTTTACACTGTGATGTAGGAGATGAGAGTGAGGTAGATGAGCAGGTGACCCAGTAAATAGTGATAAATATATTCTATCTGGGGGGAAAAGGATGTAGCATGGATATTCTTGCTTGCAGTTCTGGAGGCCCATTGAAGTTTAGAAAACATGAGTGTGCATGTGGTAATAGACACGGCACAGAGTTGCTTGGTGGCTTTGAAAATAAGACTAAATGGAAGGACTATTTAGCAAACAAATGGGGTAAGTGATATATCCAAGAATCCTAAGGAGGAGAAACATAACTAGAAACATAACTAGAATGAAGGGAAAGAGTGAAATAGGGGTTCTGGATTAAAGAACAGTTGTAATCCACTAATTTGCAAACTGATGTTCTGTGGATCACTAGGCCTCACTGCTATTTTTTTAATTGCTCATATAAATTAGTTTAAAGCTGTCACAAATCTTGGTTATTCAGAATAAATGTTAGTGTACTAAATTTCTTCAGTAAAGAAGTATTTATACTTTTATTAACCCTATTCTTCTAAATGTATTTGACCACACACCATTTATCTTCCCCTGTGTACCATTAACCATACTAAAGCACTAGCGTTCCATACAATAACATAAGTTGTAACTGATGATGTACAGGAAGTAGAGAAATGAGAAAACTGGTATGAGCAGATAGTGGTCAAAGGATGGAGTATTTGAATTTAAATTTTTACACCTGATGGGTGTATACAGTGTACAGGCTAGATAGAGCATGCAAATGATTAGGCAGTGTAAGTGGATTGCAGCTGAAGGTCACTTGAGTTGAAGAGATCAGGAGCTAATAGTTGTTGGATGATTCCTCCCTGCCACACACATACAAAGGTAATCTGGCATCCAGTAGTCATCACGGGTTGAACTGTGTGTCCTCAAAATTCATACTGAAGTTCTAATCCCCCAGTACCTCAGAATGTGAACTTATTTGGAAATCGGGTCTTTACAGAGGTGAAAATGGAGTTATTAGGATGGGCCTTCATCTGATATTACTGAGACTGACATCCTTATGAAAAAGGGAAATTTGGACACAGAGGAAAGGTGATGTGAAAAGACATATAGGGAAATGCCAGCCATCTACAAGCTAAGGAGAGTGGCCTGGAATAGATCCTTTTTCATGGCCCTCAGAAGGAACCAACTCTGGCAATATCCTGATTTTAGACTTCTGACCTTCAGAGCTATGAGACAAGAAATTTCTGTTGTTTAAGCTACTCAATTTGTGGCATTTTGTAATGGCAGCCCTAGAGAATATAGGTATATTTGGTCAAAAGGATGAATGGAAAGTGGTTGAGTTTTCTTGTTTTTCCTATTTTTTTTTTAAGCATGGAATGGGTTTTTCCAAGAACATAGTTGTAAGGTCTAAGAGAGAAGATAGCCAGCAGGAGCCGGTTTTCTCTCCCTTAGAAAGCTGACACCACACCTTAAAGAAGCAAGGAGGTGGGATTGGATGGGCTGGTCATTGTTGCTTCCTTATCCTTAAGAGTAAGGAATCTAAGAGAAAAAAAAAAGGTCATGAAGAACCTAGGGGCAAGATGAGAATAAAGACACAGACCTACTAGAGCATAGACTTGAGGACGGGGAGGGGGAAGGGTAAGCTGGGACAAAGTGAGAGAGTGGCATGGACATATATACACTACCAAACGTAAAACAGATAGCTAGTGGGAAGCAGCTGCATAGCACAGGGAGATCAGCTGGGAGATCAGCTCGGTGGTTTGTGACCACCTAGGGGGTAGGATAGGGAGGGTGGGAGGGAGGGAAACGCAAGAAGGAAGACATATGGGGACATATGTATATGTATAACCGATTCACTTTGTTATAAAGCAGAAACTAACACACCATTGTAAAGCAATTATACTCCAGTAAAGATGTAAAAAAAAAAGAGTAAGGAATTTACCTCACGGTGCTCTTTTCCTTTAATCAATATGCTCTGAGATGTCACAACATCATGGAGAGGTAGAGATGACCTGAATTCTCTAATACAATCTGCATTCATATTTTAATTTCCTTTGGTGCAAACTAATCCTTGGCAAATAAGCTGGCATTTTGCTTTTCAGAGGGGAAGTGCCTCTCCATTGTGGGAACCATTCTGTTCACATCTTTTTTCCTTGCTGCATTTATTTGCTCGCTATCTAAGGCACTTACTACACAGAAATTCATGTTGGAGGGAATAAGTTTTTCATTGCACATGACATCTTGAATGGTAATACAGGACCTATGATACTCTGATGTGCATAGAACTTGAAATTTTAGCAAATCAGTCCACTGGGGGTTGGAATTTTTCTATATACTCTAAAATATTTCTGTTCCTGGAAGACAGCAGGAGGAAGAACTGCTGTTTGAACCAGAGTCAGGTGAAGTATGATTTTTTAAATATATATAAAAGTGAATGCTGTGCAGACCAAGGTAGCTCCCTTTCCATCTGTCAGCACATTCTTTACAATCATGCATTAAACCTTATTATCACACTCTGTGTGTTACTGCAAAAATTATCCCGGTCCTCAGAACAGTCTCTCTACAGCTTTGAGTGGAATTGAAACTTCAGTGCAGTTCATGTAAAAACAAGCGACAGACATTTACCTTCCACAGAAAATTTGCTAGAGATCCTTCATTTTGTCATGTGTACAAGGATAAATATTTTGCATTGAATAAAATACTGGCTGATGACACATATTTGCCCTGATACAATTTTTCCACTGGATTCACATATATTAAGCTTTGATGAAAAGACAAGAAGAAAAAGGCATAAGAAGAATATGGCATAATTTCAGATTTTTTTTTTTTACATTAACCTTTGAGTTCTGACCTGTTGTAGTTGTGTGTTTGGGGGTATATTTGGATAGAAACATTACTGCCATCCTGTTCATATTTATGGGCCTGACCTTTGTATTATAGTAGCCTGCTTTGAAGCACAGTTATTTTTAATTGCTTTATGTGTCCGTAGAGACTGTTCTTTGCCTCTGTCAGTTATATACAGTACCCTGGCACATATGTTTGCTTAATGAATCTTTCAATGACTGGATATTTACAACCACATCTGAATACAAGAGGAGGAAATGTTACATTTTGGGGAAAGTGTGTGTGTTGTGTTTGTGCGAAAATGTGTTTTATTGTCAACGTTGCCGTATACTTAATGAGGTGACAGGAAGAATTAAAAGAGACAGATTGTTTTGGTTGCACCGGGGCCATCTGAGATATAGTCTCCTATAATGCAGCTCAATAAACCCAGCCGGTGTGAAGCCCTCAGTGTATGATTCATGGCTGCTGCAGGGCTATTCAAAGAGGTTTAATGAGACATAGGGGCTGGGCAGCAGGAGGCTGAAATTGCCGTCAGAAGACAATGGAAAGTCCTATGTGCTAAAACCACGCCTGAAATCTGCAGGGGTGCCTTGATCACCAGTGCCCTTAATGACATTATTCTATAGGTGCCTGACTGCGAGCTGGACAGAATGACTGCTGAAAATGCACAACTCAGGATAACTCATTTGGAAAAGAGAGCTGCACCTTCCTTTCTTGCCTGAAGATAGCATGTATTCTGTGTTCTTTTAGTTGATGGGCAGTTAGGTGTAGCCACAAGAGGGGACACAGAAGGGACAGAAGAAAACAAGTTTATTGTATTCCTAGGTCCTAAAGAAGGGATCACCGCATGCCATGCGGAGTCACAGGGCAAGTGCCACGTTTTGATCAAATAGCAAAAGACAGGAGTAAGCAGAAAGCTTAGGCAAAAAGCTTTATGGAGTTTCCATGAGAAAGTCAAAACAGGGTAGAGAAAACAGTTAGGATTGGCTAGTTTGAATAGTTTTGTTGGGCTTTGGGTCATAACGGTGGTCTCTACCTGCCTGGTACCTAACCCTGGGACGATTCAATCAGAGGAATATTGCTTCCTTCAGTGTATGGGCCAGATAGAGGCGATTTGGATCTGGACTAGTTAGTTTATATATCAAAGGTATGCTCCCAGCTGAGTCCTTTGCTGTCTCTAAGTACTGGCTAGCCTCAGGAGGGACAGTCTCTCCCCAGCCAGAAAGGTTTTTTAATATGGCAAAGCATCATGGTATACAAAAAAATTTTAAAGATATATACAATACAGCATGGTTGTGAAGTTTCTTCTGCAGATGGGTTTCTGGATTGTGACAAACATATCTCGAGACATCCACTGATGGTGAAATCAGCTGTGGCTGTGCTGTTGAAGATGTAGTTTCTGAAACAAGAGGCTCTCCATCCCCTGAGAGCTTATGAGGCATGCAAATTCTCTGCTCCGTCCCAGATCTCTAGAACCAAAATTTCTAGGGTCTGGAAGGGGAAGGGGGAGAGAAATTTGTGTTTTAATCAGCTTGCCAGATTGCTATTCTGCACACGAAAGCTGTAGCCTTTAGTAGCCCATACAAGTGACTATAAGAAATGAGAAAAGAAAAATAATTCTACTTATCAGAGATTCAGTGGCATCTAAGGTAGAACTTCAGTTAATGAGAACCAATTAAGTGGAATCCTAAGGACAATTTTAGTTCTTACTCTACTGTGTATTTGCTTGGACCCTCAGGAAATCACATCCTATCCAAGATTCAGCCACCCGATTGGTAAAATAAGAAAGATAATGGATCTTGGAATTTAGGAGACTTAAAGGTATTGATGTATTTAAATATACTTTGTAAACAGTAAAGTGTAGACAAGTATTAGTTGTATATTAATAATCCTTATTGGGCATGCCATTTGAAGACAGATCACAATGAAACAAGCAACAGGACCCGGGTAATATCAGCTACTCTGTATTTATTAGATTCATATTGTGTGCCAGACACTGAGTTAAGCATAGTACATACATTATCCTATTTAACTCTCAAGACAACCATATTAATGAGGCTGTAAAATTGTATCACCACAATTTTTGAAAGAGAAAATTAGATAAAAGAAGTTAAGCCATTTGTTATAGGACACACAGAGTCCCGTGCCTGTGAGTCACACTCAGAGCTATCTGACTTCATGGACTTTCTTAACCCCAGCACAATTCCTTCTCTGGGAGAAGAAAACAATTTTCACTGTAGTTTCTAGTATCATAACTTTATCTAAGTCTTGATCTATAGTACCATGATTACTAAGCAATAATTATGTCCATAAATTATAGTAAGATGCTTAGAATTAAAAAAAAATGTGGGTACTATGAGTAGTAAAATAGAAAAAGATAATGTAAAATATTTTTTAAAATTGTAATAGCATGAGAAGATGCTAAGAGGGGTTATCTTAAGGCTTCACAATTAAATTAATGTTGTTCTAAAGTATTTTAATTATTCAGGGTCTCACTGCCTTATATAAATATTATACAACACATCTTATTGTGGGAGTCCCCCAGGAACTGTGGTGTGATTTCTGATATATGTATTTTGACTCATCAAATATACAGGCATAAAGTAAAAGATCAGGATATACCTAAACCAGAGACATTTCAGATGTCAAGAGTTTACCTATTCTTATAGCAAGTTCCCAGAGCTTGACAATATAAGCTGTTCCTTGTTTGGTTTGATTTATCACTGCCAGGGAAACAAGGGTTTGGAGTATTTAAAGTGACTTTGTACTGCTGCATCCTCATAGCTTGTACATCCCAGGGCTGACACTGCCTCCCTCTCTTTCTTTTCCCTCGTGTGTGTGTTGGGGAGTGGAGAGAGAATTTCTCTTTCTCTTTTCCTTAAGGAGCCTTCCCAGGCATTGCTACTGAGTAGTTTCTTTGTAGACTAGACACTGAAAGAAACTAAAGCAGGCAAAAGGATAGGAGAGAAACAGAGCAACAGAAAGACACAGTAACAAGCTACCTTCCTGAAAGGAGAGCCATTGTGTCCCACAATGGTCCGAGTATTTCAATGCACAGGGCAGAATAGAATGCCCCAAACTGTCCTTTGCTCATATCCTGAAACATGAAAAGGGTTGTCCTAGTTTCAGTCATTTGCTTTTCTTCTTCGGCTCAAAGGGAGCTAATGAAACAAAAAGCGAGGTCTATACAAGTGCTGCTCTCTGAGCGAGCTGCGGGGGAAGTGGCATTTCCATCCTTAGTCTTGCTATTCTCAGATTGTTTCTGAGCCCGAGTAAGCATTTCTCTTGGTGAGACAGATTCTCCTGGATGGCAGGATCATCTTCTCTAAGTTCCTAGCTTTTCTCATCAAGTCCAGATGAATATCACGTAGTCCACTGACCAACTTGATGGAACATTAATATAATGGAAGCCAAGAGTTATCAAAGGTATGAAATCACTTCTCCTTGTAGGAACTGATAGCATAACCTTTCCACACTTGCTCTCTTTCTCTTGATTACCAGATAGGTTGGACACAACATTCTGGGAGGCCACTTTATGGTGGAATAGACATTTTTAAGCCCTGTGAACTAGAGAAATACACTTAACCTTTCTGAGTTTCAATTTTTGAATATGTGATCAGAAGAATAAAGCCTAATTAATGGGGGAATGAGCCTGTAGAGTTTAAGTTAGATGAAATGTTAAACTATTTCTTCCTTCATACATTTGGCTGACAAACATTTTGAGTTTTTTCTATGTTCCAGTACTATATAAGTCCTGGGTATATTAAAATGAAACCCTTAAAGAACTTATGGCCTAAAATTGAAACAAAGATCCTAGAATTCAGGTTCTCCATGAACTTGGTTTGAAATAGTAATTATGTATTTAGTTTTGCTTACCTTTAGTAAAATTTAGCATTTGTTAAAATCAGGAATGTAGACAACAAGCCACAGTAGTACTTTGGCACAAGTAGAAATTACAAATATCATATTAGAGCGGCAGAAGATATCCTGAAATATTGTTTTTACTAACCACCACTTCTAAAGTACAATAATTAGTGGACTTGCTGCTAGGCATTCTTAATTAATACTTTAAAATTTTTATTAAATATATTTAAAACATATAATACATTAGAATATGTTTTGTTAATATTTTGGTAACTTTATATCATTATAATTTTTTCTTTGTAATCAAATTTTTTTGTTGCTTTATGTGTTTAAAAACATGGTTCTGAGGATGGGTCTACAGGCTTCATCAAATCGCCAAAGGGTTCATGGTATGAAAGTGTTAAGAATCCTGGCTCTAGAAAAAGTGATATTTAAGTAAATCAACAATTCCAATACATTGTAATTAATGTTATCGCAGCAGTGTAGTTAATGTTGTGGTAGGAATAATGTCACAGTCTGGGTCAGTGTGTGTGTGTGTGTGTGTGTGTGTGTGTGTATTTGTGAGATGGGGGTTTTGGGGAGAGCACTCCTGGGAGGTTAGTCTTGGAAGATCTCAATGGTAAATAATGCTTTAGCTAAGCCTTGATGAGGAGGTGAGAATTAGCCAGGCCAAATAGGTCAGGTGAGGTAAAGGTATGAGGGAGGGAAGATGGACATTGCACAGCAAGTGTAAAAGAGGGATGTGTGAGAAGGCTGGGTGTACCTGGCAACGTGTACATGCGACAGCATGGGAGATAAAGCCAGGGAGGTCAGCAAGGGCCAGACCAGGCAAGGATCTGGATACCTTGTGAAGGAGTCTGATCATTACCCTAGATGAGGTGCGGGACATGGCAGTATTTTTAGCAGAAGGATGTTGTCAGCAGATTTGTGTTTTAGAAAGATCACTCTGACTATATTGTGGAGGATGGAATACTGGGGCATAGCAATTGTATGGGTGGAAGCAGGAGGCAGTCAGGGGAGGAACAAGAGCTGTTATGAGCCTTCCGTAGCAATCCAGACAAGAAACAATGAGGGCCTGAAGCATGGCAGTGGCAGAGTGTGAAATTACTTTGTAGAGTGTGAAATGTCACAGTGGCATTGAGAGAAGGAAGGAAGGAAGGAAGGAAGGAAGGAAGGAAGGAAGGAAGGAAGGAAGGAAGGAAGGGAGGGAGGGAGGGAGGGAGGAAGGAAAGAAAGAAGGAAGGAAAGAAAGAAAAAGAAAGAAAGAGAGAGAGAGGGAGGGAGGGAAGAAAGAAAGAAAGGAAGGAAGGAAGGAAGGAAGGAAGGAAGGAAGAAAGAAAGAAAGAAAGAAAGAAAGAAAGAAAGAAAGAAAGAAAGAAAGAAAGAAAGAAAGAAAGAAAGAAGGAGGGAAACAGAAGGAAAACAGTAAGGGAGAGAAGGGAGACAGAGGAATTGAGTTTTCAGCTAAGTTGACATTTGAAGTCAAAGTGTTTCATTAAACTACAGTCACAACTGTTAGTCTGCCCTGAGGTGTGATAGGATTGCTAGTACGCCAGGTCTCAGCCAAACAGCCAGAAGGCCACTGATTGGTTCTACTGAAAACTAATCAGAACCTTCTTCAGTGGTTCAATTGCTGGGCAAATAGCCACAGCCCAGGTGAGCTCACTGAACAGAACATGTTCCCAAATACACATCCAAAAGGAAACAGGAAAGGTGGCAGAGTTTCTTTTTTGACAGTCAGTAGAAGCTAGGTTTGTTTACAAGTTCCCAGAGACTGACAGCACACACATATACACACAATTCTGGAATTTTGCATTTAAGGAACATAATATAGGCTGTATTTCATAGTAGATTCAGTATGAGGGAGTTGCAGGAGCACATCTAAGGGTATATTCTGACCCAGAAGAAGTAAATTAATGTATGCTCATTCTAACATAGAAAATTCGAATGGAAAAATATTTTCTAAAAGCAACCACACAAAGTAATGTCTGAAGATGACTTCAAGAGAACCAAACTGTTCTTATGAGCTCAATTATGTCAATTCTTCAGTTCTTTTTCTTTCCTTTTTTATATTAATTATTGATGTCAAGCAGGAATCACCTATTAGACACCACTGAAGCTATTTTTGAGTTGTTATGTTATTGAAATTTGTTCTTCTACATGACTCTATTCCAAACAAATGACATTCTGCTTTCATCTTGATGAATTCCTGAGTAATTGAATAATTGTCCAGAAGAGAGCGAGTCTGATTTTGGAAAATACTCCAAGTCAAAGATGCTAAGAGGGGAGTCCCCATTCAAAACATGTGGTTATACAAATGAATGAAGTTACATGTAATTCCAAAAGAGATCTTAAACAACTCTCCCCATTCAACAACAAAGGTTCTATTCAAAGTTCACAATTCAGCGAATCTGAATCCAAATCCACTTATCAATAGATTACTTTTTACATAATGGAAGGGTAAGAGAAAGGTAGATAATCCCAAATAAAACAGGAAAAGCAAAGGACTCACAGTATAAAAGTTCACGAGAGCAGTGTCATCACAAAAGCATAAAATTAAATTTAAAAAAAAGGATGTCAACATAGCTTTTTTAGGATAAAACTTATATGAAGGGTGCTATTTCTTTATTAAGTAGATTAAGATTTAAATCTCTGTTTTATACAATGTTGATGGTACTTCGTAAGATAAAGCCTGGTGCATTGTTGTTCCCAAGGCTTAGGATATAAAAAATGTGTGCAAGTTCTATCCATGAAACCCTTGCCCCTTTGAGGAACTGGGTTTGTGGGAACATGTGCCAGACCAACAGAAAGAAAAGCTCTTATTTCACACAATTTTCATAGAGCCAGAAGCATTTTCAACACATTCCAAAAGCCCCTAATGATACTTCACCCAATTCAGCCTCTGAAGCTTGGTACATAATTAATGAGGTAGTGGAAGTTCTCAAGAATTAGTTTTCATCTAAATAAAGGTGCCCGATGTTTATCTGTACCCTTTGTACTCATTGTTGCCTTGAATATACCGAGCTTCCTGTTGGTGGTACAGGGAACTATAGATTTGCTGACTAATCTTTTTATCTGATCATTATAGATTGTAACTCTCAGTCTATAACCTTTACACACACTGCTATTGTGGTTAAATAAAACACAATACAAAATAATTAACATGTTCCTATATCGATATTTCTCTTCCCGGCAAGAGCAGAAGTGAGACTTTGACTTGACAACTGGACATTCGTATTTTTAGAGAAAAATATAAATAAAAGTTGAATATACAATCTTTACTTCTTTAATATAAATTACTCAGGAAGAAATAGTATGGAGCCTTGGGGAAATCAACAGCTTCTTCAATTGGATTGCTTCTGTCACTGTATGGACACAATCTTGTTTGATGTCCTCCCACCATTTGTCTTGTATGGAGTCTTTTATCTAAATCCAAAGTAATGCAGTCATAAGGGCTGCAATTCAATAATGGCTCCACAGGAGCTGTCATCCACAGTTTGCTATTCATCTTGTAAAAGGCTTTGAGTTTTCAAAGTACCAACTAAGGTTGGCATTTCAATGCCGCTGGATAGATCGCTTAAAGTTCTTTTGTGTTCACAAGAAAGGGAGTGAAATGGAGAATGGGGTGAGATTAAATGGCCAACCTGCTACTCTACCTGACTACCTAGGGGTAACCCTGAGCTACCCAAGGGAGCGAAGACATTAGGTGATCTGACCCTCGCAGTAATGGGACATTATGATGAATGGGGGACTCATTGTGTGGTGTTTCCTTCACACTGAGCTCCACTGCTATAATTAAGAGGCAACAAATTTATGGAAATTGACACAGAAAAGGCAAAGTTAAAAAAAAATAAGGCAGTGATGAGGAAGAGAATTTCTTGAAACATTTTCAGAATCAAAGCATCTTAGAATTAAGAACATCGTTAATGGATTTAAAGATGGATAAACTAAAGCTGAAGATGTGAATTAATAGGTCCAAGTTCTCATGTATGGCTGTTGCTCTTTGTATGTGAACAGCCTGGACTGGGATTACCATCACTGGACCTGACCGTTTAGCTCTTTGGCTGGAAGTATGGATATTTCCCTGTTCTATTCAGACTCAGTTTCCTAGTTCTTCCATGACCATGATATATGTACATTAGGAATGACTAGACTAATAAAGCATAGGGTAAGAGTTCCTGGAACCATGAAGTCAGTAAGCCAAAAACCACTCTCCCAGACCACCAACATTCAAATATTTGCTTGAGAGTCCCTGAGTATAAAGGAGTGTGGAGACACTGAAGCCACCCAACTCCTGCACTAATTCCCTGCAATTCTGGCTCAGAGCTTGCACTTTTGGAATGAGGAGATTAGATGAGAGGAGCTATAACATAATAAAAAGAGTTCAGAGCAGTAGTGAAAATCTACATTCTAAGTCCAGTTCTGTCATTGTGATTAACTGTACAATCTTGAGCAAGTCATTTGGTTTCTAGGCTTCAATTTCCCTAACTAATGAGAGTTTTAAAATAAAAGTTTTCAAAAGTACTTTTTTTTCCCCAAACACACTATGATTCTGTGAATGTAATAGGTGATGACTATAGTTTTTGCACATGTCATAGGTTCATCCATTCACTCACTCATGAAACATCATAATAACAATACTAATAACTATGTATTGAGTTTCTTCAGTTTGTCAAAGTGCTGTGATAGTGGCTAAGGATGGAATGGATTTAAAAAGCATATTTTGTTCCTGTCTTCATAGAACTTGCACTCTAGTGAAGAAAACAGACATTTTATCTATCACAGCCACAGGTGTACATTTACAATTGTGATAAGTGCTAAAACTGCAGGGTGCTGTGAAACTCACCTAGTTGAAGAGATCAGGGAAAGCCTCCCTGAGGATGTAATAAATCAGCTGAAATCTAAAAGCTAGTGAGGTGATCTCTTTTGCCATGATCAGTCTAACCTTCTTCCTGAAAAGAATCAAGAATCACTGGAAGATTTTAAACAAGATATAGCATAATCAGATCTGTATTTGCCTCAGATTTCAGAAAGACCATTCTGCTGAAAGTATAGAGAAAGAGTTGAAGGAGAGCAAAGCTGAAAGCAACATTAATGTTCCTTGTAAGACAAAACAAGTGGAACTAATTTTCAGCAGGAATATTAGGAGATACAATAGTGCTTAAACTTTGCATTGCCAAGAATTGAGGCAAGATACAGGTAGAGAGCTGTGTGTGATTGTCCCTTCAAATCGAGCTCTGAGAGTTGGACCCTAAATTTAAAAGTATTGCTTTCTTCCAATTTGTGACGATGTTATAGAGTTTTCTGTCAAATCAAAAATGTTGGTTTAAAGAGATATAGGTTGACTTTAAAGAAAATAAGATTTCTTCATCCTTCTTCTCCCCATGTGACATTTAATGATGAATTGCCATGAGAGCAGCTGTTAATATCTGTGGCAATTATAAATAATTCTGGTGAATTCCAAAGCTGAATCATGACTTTATAATGGTTGGACTAAAATGATCATCCCACAAAATTTTGCTAGTTCTGCAGTATGGTCCATAATCTTTTAAATGTTATTTTGTGAACATGCTTCTCTGAAAGGTCACAGGTAATGGGAAATCTTGATTGAGTATTTTAAAGGCTGTTCATGGTGACTGACATATTACTAAAAAGGAGGAATTTCCAAGCAGATCCAAAATATTTCTTCAGAGTAACTTCTAAATGTTCTGTCACATCCATAGTTAAATCGGGGAAGATAACTTATTTCTGCTTGAAACACCCTTTCCAATTTTCTTATTACTCACAATTCTTTTCACTAATATATTCATCTTTCCAAATTGACATTCTCAGTGTTCCAAATTGACATTCTCAGTGTTCCAAAATAAGCTTCATGTGATTTCATCTTCACTCTTTATATCAACTCATGCCTACATGCTTCATCTACCTCACAGTCTCCTAATCCAACTCCTATCATTCCTTCAAGGCCAAGTTCAAATTTTTCCTCCTAAAGGAAGATGTTCCATTGTCTCTCAATTTCTACAGGTTTTATTAGCTATAGTATCCTTGATCTTTATACCATTATACTAGATTATTGTATATATAGCTATAAATATATTGTTTTTTTATATTTATTTGATATATATCTTTTAATGTATACTTAATACATATTTAATATCACCTGAAAGAATAGATAAGAGATATTTGTTGATTGGACAAAATAATACCAAATGAAGAATGCTTCAGATCCTTCAAAAAGATTATATAGAAGAGTTTCAATATAAAAAGTAAAGTTATAGTCATGATATTACCAAGGAAATTGATTGACTTGGATTAATTTTTCTAAACTGGATGTACCAGCCGAATGTACGGGATGCTTTCTAGTAGAAGCATTATTAAAATCAAGAGTTAATATGGTGATCAGGGAAATAAAAATAGATTAAGAATTACAAAACCTGGTCCCAAATCTCTGCTGCTACTTGGGGCATTCATGTAGTGAATACAGCCTTTGCTAAAATTAATGTTTTGGACCATTATTAGAGGACTTTATGGTATTAACTAGATATTAATAAAACTTAAGAGGCAGACACTCTCAGCCTTTCCATAACCCATCAAATTATAGCTCCCATGACTTTCCTTGAAAACTCTAAAATAAAAAAGAATATGGAACCTCCAATTTATTGAGGGTCTGGAAAATTATTGTAGCACTTACAGAAAGCATGAAGAATACATCAGCAGAACTGTGTGGTCTTACCTTGGCTTATAAGACCCTGCATGATCTGGTCCCTGCCTCCATTTCCAATCTCATCTTGCGCAAGTCAGCTTGGGCTCTAGCCTCAGTGGATTTCAAAGACCAGAGTCTGAACATGCAGAACCCATGCGTATTCTGGCTATTCACTCCGCTTGGAATGTTCTTTGCACTGATCATTTCATGGCTCACTCCTTCTTGTTATTCACAGTTTAACTGAAATGTTACCTGTTCATATTGGTCTTCTGCCCAACTGTTTTGGAGTAAGTCCCCATCAGTCAAACTCAATCTCTATCATCAAGATTTGTTTTCTTCATAATACAGCATACCATAGTATAATAGATGATATATATGACATACACATGTTCATGTCTGGGCCAGTAGAATCACTCACACATACTTCCCCCAAGGTGTGAAGGTTCTTCTTCATCTTGAACATCTCTGCTTTGGTCCATCCAGCAGGATAGCAGTGGTTAATCAATCTCAGGTCTTCCAGATTTCTATTACGAAAGTCGGATAGCATTAATTACATCCTCTTCAAAATGCAGGAGTTTCCCATCAGGCTCTTAGTCATCCATTTAAGTACTGGAGGTGAAGGGTGAAGGAACCCCATCTCTCACCCTGGGGGGTTGGATGGGCCTAATACCTCAGTGTTCCCCAAAGACATCTTGCCTCCCATCTCCATTATTCCCCTGATGTCTTCGTACACCTCAAGTGAAGCGTGGGAGAGTTTGCTGGTTAGTACCCAGACACTACTATATAAGTTCTATTTGATGCTCAGTTTCACATCTCATGATATTATCTGATAGGTGCGAGTTTCCATCTTAACCCAAATCTCTGTTTTAATAATTCAGCACCTTTAAAAAATTTTTATAACTATTATATTTTCTTCCTCAGAAAAAGAACTTCTTCGTCAGATCCCACTTTTGTTTTGTATTTTGAAACACCAGGCAAAGGAGAAAAGCTAGAGAAAAACAACAAAGTCTAGAAGATACATGGAATGAGAAAGAAAGAAAAACAAGCAAACAACTACAACAAAAACAAGCCCTGAGTTTACCAGCTCCAAAGAAAATATATGATCACTGTCAATTTAAGGGGAAAAGATATGTCAACTCAATGAATTAGGTTCATCAGTTCTCAAACATTTTGATCAAATTTTAAACTCTTAAAAATTAATGAGAATCCCCAAAAGTTTTTGTTTATGTGGATTATATCTATCAATATTTACTGTATTAGTAATTAAAAGAGACATTTTAAAATACTAGAATATATGTGTGTATGCCTTTCACCATCAAAGCAATATCATCACATTTCATGCAGCTTCTGGAAAACTCCACAATTCATTCATGAGAAAATAGGAGTGAAAAAGGTAAATAATATCTTAGTACTACTATGAAAATAGCTTTGACCTCTTGGTGTTCTGAAAAGTGTCAAGGATCCACAGGTATTGCAAGACTCTATTTTTGAGAACTGCTTAACTAGGTTGTCAGTAACTAATATGACTTTAGTTTATGAGGGGCTTTCAAAAATACAAATGTGAATTATAACTACTCACAGGCAAACTTTCATCTCAGGCCACTGCCTGAGTATAAACATTTCCAGAACTCTCAGCTCAGATAAAGACTCAAACTGATGGAAAAAAAAAAATAGCTTGTCTGGCTTTAAATAAGTTCATTTAAGATATACCTAAATCAATTAATATTTCTTATTGTACTTTATTTATTAACTATATTCACCAGAAGAGAAATAAACATAACAATTTTGTCTATTTACATTGGTGTATAATCTGTACTTACCGATGGATCTCAAAAATACAACATTTATTTTTCTTTTTCTCTTTTTGAATAAGGTCTGAAAATTATTCATACCTGCAACATAAAATAAACTTTAAATGAAACTATTTCCAACAGCACTGGGGAATGTCACCTCAAAGATAATAACATAATAGTAGTTACTAAGAGCACCAAACTTGCATGAGTTCCCTTCACAAAGGATAGCCTGGCCTACTTTATGAAACACCCCAGAGGATATTCCAAGTATCAATATCACTGACTCAGACAATTTATTAAGATATTCTTCAAAAAGTATTCTCTAAGAATTATTCTTTCCTATTTTGTAGTTAAATGATCACCTCCATACTTTTTTATTAAGAATACTTGCCCTGAGGGAGGTATTTAACAAAAGTTCCTGCATGTCCAGAGTGGCAGAGATGGTGGTTAAAACTGAGATTCAGTGGATGCCCCATGGGCTTGCTGTGATCAGTTTTGGGATGAACAACTCATGCCTGGTGCGAGATGAAATTTACAGAGATTTGCATCTCAGAGAGCCAGTGTCAGCCGGAGCAGGAGCACAGACAGCAGGGGGAGAAAGTGATCTCCTCACCCAGCTTTGCTGATTCAAAGAATACAAATTTCACCCAGAGGCAACCAAAATGAACACAACCCTCCATTTTTGCCAGGATAATAGGTACACCCTGCTACAGAGTTTAGGGAAAGAAAAGAAAGACAGGAGAATCCTGAATGAGAGATTTCATTTAAAGTGGAAGTTCCCAAACTGACCGTGAATTGACAAAATTCGGTTTTAAGTCAGTGGGAGAAATAGGGCCTTGAGAACTAAGTTTATTTCAGACGTAGAGAAATAATGAAAAGTAAGTCTTTGAACTTTGCATTCACAGAGTGTTGTGATGGTGAATTTTATACTTAGTGCATGAGAATATAAAATACTTGTTCAGGACCATCACACTGATGACAAAATACTACTTAATGTGGGAGAACTTGAATGCAAGGCAATATGCAAGGCAACCTTACAATTTTTAAATACACTATATTTATATATTTTTAACTGTCACTTCTTCCTATACCCCCATCCCAAGGGAAAATCAGGGAGTTTCACCTGCTTTGTTTGTTACTACATTCCAGTGCCTGGTACATATTAAATGCTTAATAAATATTTGTTGAATGAATGACTGATTTGACAAATGAATGCATTAGTCAGAATCTCCTGGAAAGTTCTTTAAAGTGTAATACCCAGCCGCAGAGTATCTCTTGAGTGGGCCCTGAGTCTGGATTATTAACAAACTCCCCAGATGATTCTGATGTACTTTTAAGTTCAAGAATTATCCTGTGACTGGACTGGTGGATAGGGAAAGCATAGAAAACCAGATAAAGGGAAAGGAGACTCAACGTGTACTTGGCATTAAATCTCTGCATAAAATGACTCCTCAGCCTACCTTTGTTTTAATTTCTATCTTAATAAAATTGTGATATTTGCATTCATGTAGATCAGAGAAAATGGTGCGTTAGGCTACCACAAACTTTAAAGTTGATTTCCTACATCTCGACAGTGTTTTTTTTTTTTTTTTTTTTTTTGCAGTACGCGGGCCCCTCACTATTGTGGCCTCTCCCGTTGCGGAGCACAGGCTCCGGACGCGCAGGCTCAGCGTCCATGGCTCACGGGCCCAGCCACTCGGCGGCATGTGGGATCTTCCAGAACCGGGGCACGAACCCGTGTCCCCCGTATCGGCAGGCGGACTCTCAACCACTGTGCCACCAGGGAAGCCCTCTATAGCCCCAATCCTAAATCCGGTCTTTATTGACCCTAATTTGCTGCCTATTGACTGGTTTAACAAAAAATTTCAACAAGCATGGCTTTTGTTTTTCCTTTTGTACCATATTAGAGGCAGAAAATTAGGAGAGTAGGACACTGCATGAGACAGGTGCAAAAAGAGAAAGCTGATGCCTTATAGCAAGACAGAAGAAATAAAAGGAAAACAAAACAGGGTAGAGGATATCCTGTCTCTTAGAATGTCCTTTTCTCTTAGAAATGGTGGCCCAAAATCATGGAGAAAGATTTAAATTACATACAAATACAACTCTTTTTAGGAAGACAAGTAGGTGAATAATTCATTTTTATAATGATTTATATTAAAAATAGTTTACACAATCTGTCACTTGCAAACCTCAACTACTTAGAAAATTGTCATTTGACTTTAAAAATGATAAGCCAGTGAGGGCATTATTGCTACCTCTTCTCTTGTTCAAGAGTCTTCAAAGTGACATATCTGACAATCTGCAAATGGACATGGTCATCTTCCCTAACTTTTATGCTTTCAAATGCTCTTTATCAACCACTAAGTCCAGTGTCTATATTGTTTCCAATTTCAAGCCATCATCAAAACCAGTGCATTAATTATCACTGTCTTCCCACTTTCCCTATCATAGTCTCGGCATAGTCTAGGTCCTCATCACAGTATACCTGTATTACTAAAGTTGGCCACTTCGGGCTACTTAGCATCCATTCCCCTGTTCTTGGTACAGTACCCTACTTTTGGCTCAGATATTAATTCTTCCACCTCACAGCCCACATGCCTCAGAGAAGCTGACTTCTATCCTGTCATAGAGGTGGGCCTTGTAAAATCTTAGCCATTTGGCCACAGCAAAATTATTTTGGGATGAGTACATGACCTAAGAGCCAATCAAAATGAAGTCCAAGACTTTTTGGTTCCATGGTTGAGAGAAGAGGTGCACTTTGCTTTTCTGCATATATACAAAGGGTGTAGTAGCCCTTGGAGGTGCAGGCAGACATCTTGGGACCGTAAAGAAATATCATTGCTGAACTTGGATTTAAGACTGAATAAATAGAGAAAAGAAATGGAAAGAGAGAAACCAGGGAATATTTTGTGTTTGACTTCTCATATACCATTAGGCTCCTTAGTAATGAAGGAATATATGAAAAAGTGAATAATATTTGTCTTTAATATAGTATTAAGAATTTTTGAAGTGCATCTATGTACATCATTTAATTTGAACGGCATTTTTCAATTACAAAAAGTAATTACATATTTTAATTTACTCTATACACATATATGTTATAATGAAAAGAGCAAAGATTTTTGTGTCAAAATTAACTGAGATTTTCATCAGACTTTGTTGTGTGTCCATTGTACTATCTTTGGTAAATCACACACTCGCACAAATCGAAACTTTCCATATTTTAGAAATGGAACTGCCACATAGCATGATCAAACAGGAAGATATTTTCACTTTATATTTTAGAATATTTATGTTTTCTAATGCATAAATATCAATGTAACTTTCAAAGTTTTAAAATAAAGCCAACTTTTAGACCATATTTTAAAAGATTTTTGCACACTTCTAATGTTTGAATCAAGAATATATTTTCTTATTTCTTCATATATATATATTTACTTTGCAAAGTAATACATATACATCATAGAAATACATATACATTGTAGTGTTACATACATTATATATGTACAAATACATGAACATTGTCAAAAATTTAGAAACTACAGAGGAACTAGAAGAAAATTAATCCTATCATTGAAGTAATAAACATTGACAATATTTTGGCATATATCCTCCAATTTTTTTCTCTTTCTGTCTTTTTTTTGTTGTTGTTGTAAGAACACTTAACATGAGATCATCCCTCAACAAAATTTAAGAGTACAATTAACTGCAGGTGTTAACTGCAGGTGCAATTTTGTACAGCAGATCTCTAGAACCCTACTACTTGCTTAACTGAGACTTTATACTTGTTGATCAGTAACTCCACAAGGAATGTATTTTTAAATTGACATTTTATATACTAATTCTAAAAATGTGGTTTCACAAAGTATTTTTAGTAGTTTGTAGCCATATTACTTATTCCCATCATATAAAATCCTAAGACTGCCTTCTCTCTGTTGGTAGGAAAATCACATTATCTTTAAAGAATTTTCTTCTCATGATTCTTTTAAAAAGCATTCAATATCTGATTTTTTTCTTGCCCAAATCAAAGCCAGACTTCATTATTTCCTAACTATCACCATAATTTGTTTTGGTAGACATTACTAGTGTTCACCAATATCTGGTTCATTCTAATTTTCAGTCATCATGCAATTGGAGGAATTCATGAGACTAGATCCGGCCAGTGGCTGTGGTCAGGTATAACATGTGAATTTCTGGGCAGAAGTAGAAAAGAGCTGGTCAATACCTTTCCAACTGTCTCTTCTTCCTCTACCACATTGACTGAGTAGATCATGTGTCTACACAGGCATAGGATGATGGGATCTCCCTCAGCCTAGATGGCTGCCTTAGTAAGTGGAGGACAGTTGCCCTACAGTTGAGGCCTCAAGAGACAATTAAGCCCTAATTTGTGAGGGCAAATTGACTTCTCTCTTACGCATCTAGAATGATGATCATATGTATCATCCTACAGAGAATTGAAAAAACAGTTCTGTTGTGAAAAACTGCCGTTAAAAAGGTGCTAGACTTGCAGTGGACTTTGCCTGAATGAAAAATAAACTTTGCTGAGCTTAGCCACTGAGACTTTGAATTTTTTTAATTTTTTTTGTGGTATGCGGGCCTCTCACTGTTGTGGCCTCTCCCTTTGCGGAGCACAGGCTCCGGACGCACAGGCTCAGCGGCCATGGCTCACAGGCCCAGCCGCTCCGCGGCATGTGGGATCCTCCCGGACCGGGGCACAAACCCGTGTCCCCTGCATCGGCAGGTGGACTCTCAACCACTGCGCCACCAGGGAAGCCCCACCCCCCCTTTTTTTTTTTTTTGGTTACTACAAAATAATGATGTCTATCCTAGTACTATTGTTTTAGGAAAATCCTACCTTGAATAACCATTTCAAATTGTCTCAGTGTGAGAAATCCCAAACCACATTTTTTTATATGCATGTAATTTAATTCTTCATTGAAATGGCCAAAATGCATCAGTTTTCTCTGTTCTCAGGGACCCACAATTACATCTCCATCTCTCTATACTCTTACAGCACTTATTTGTATTACTCTATTTATTTATATTACAATTTTCCTCTTGAAGTGTACTTGAGTAATATTTAGATAACTCTTATTATTCCAGCCTGAAAGAGAACATCCGTGATAGTCATAAATATGGTCTGTGGCTCTGAGTTTCCATTCAACGTAATTTCTAATATATAAGCATTCTAACTCCCTCTGTCTTCAGGCAGAGTCCCATGTACCTCATGTGATTTCGCTGGCAGCCATTCAAATTCTGATAAAGCTACTAGTGCCGACCTCATCCCTACCAACTACCCTGAATCTGCTGCTTTTCTGCCTTGTGACTTGACCTTGACATTTCTGCTAGAATGTGACATTACTATCATTTCCCACATTGTTGTCACTTCCCTTTGTCAGTACCAATGGTCCTTTTTGAAATAAAGGGGTCCCTCTGTCTGCATCCCCACCCAGTATTACCAATGAATACTAAGAGAAAACTTAACTCAGTGTTTTGGGCTAACTCACAGTGTAGGGGTGTCTTTAATGTTCTTTCATTAGCAATGAGTTATTGATCCTAAGATTAGGAAATATGGCTTAATTATGATTTTCATTGGATGGTGGCACTTAGATTGCTGGAAATACATAGTGCTCAGTCTAGATAACCTCAAAGAATGTGGCAGACCTGAGCTTGCTCTCATGGACCTAACTGAGAAAGAGATGTGAGAGTCAAGCAAAAACCAGATGCGGGAGAATCAAAGTGGGAAAAAAGGAAGACAAGGCATACTATTTTAAATATAATGAGTTTGAGGTAACTGTGATGAAATTGGGAATACTAGTCAGTGGTTTAGAAAAATAGAAAAACACATAGCTTTAGCAGTCAGCAATATAAATGAAACTGTGGAAGTATATATATGAGGATTTTCTATCTATCTGATTAGTGACAAGGAACTGCCACACCTGAAAACGTGGCTAACTAGATACCCAAAAAGTTTTCTGCTATGAAACACCTAGGAGTATTGAATTGTAATATAATAATCATCTTTAAAAATACATAGCTGAGCTTGCAAGTAAAAAGAGGTTTCTTTAGGGGGACAAGATCATAAAAGAAGCTGAAAATAAGAAAATAAGTGGGGTGATGAAGCTATACCTACCCTGACTGCATGTATAAATCTTCTGTCACCCAGAGACTTGTGTTTCAGTGATGTTGGGCTCACTCAAGCTAAGGATTTAGAATTAGAAGCCAGAGTCCTTAAGGGGCCGTGTGAAAGTATGGACCAGAAGAAAAAATATCTGCCTGAAAGGAAAGGGAGAAACAAAGGAAACATATATTTTAGCTCAGACTTAGATGAACACAAAAGTTTCTCTTGAGAATTTATTAAAATCAAGCCATCCCTTAAGTGGAGTTGGAATTATTTGTACTATTTATATGATCTGACAAACTATATGCTAAAAAAATAATGAATTCAAAATGATTTCATGTTAGTAGAACCCTAGTGTGTCAAGCAGAAGCAAACATAGATATTCTCTGGAAAAATGTGCTCTAATAAAACGCTTGCAGAATTTCTCCAGATAAAGCCCAACCATTTGAACAAGAATTTGTAATTCAAAATTAATAACACAAAGGGAAACAGGCCACCAGAATAAAAGTCAGAAGAATCAACCAATAATAGAAGTAGACTTCCCGGGAACTTCTGATACTGAAATTCCCAGCCACAAAATTTAAATAAGCATTTTAAAAAAATAAATAAAAAGTAGAATTGAAACATAACAAGAAGTTAGACTGTCAAAAGCAGAGTTGAAAAAATAGAAATTCTCAAAATAAAAAAGTGTAATCATTAAGATTAAAAACCTCAGTAAAAGTGTGAAATGTAAGATTAATCACAGCTGAAGAGAGAATTAGTAACCTGGAAGAAACCTGAAAAAAAAAATACCTAAGATCCAGCACAAAGGAGCAGAGGTGTCAAATATGAAAGATTGTTTTAAAATATGGAAGGTAATGAGGTCATATGCTTCTAAATGGAGTTTCAGAGGGAGAGAATACAAAGAATGAGCTAGAGACAATATTTGAAGGGTTAATAGCTGTGAAATGCTCAAAGATTCTAATTCTCAGTGTGGGAGACTGCTCTTGGCACAGTAACCTAGTTTTTCAAGCCCCCCTGCATTTAGGAGAGCCATTCAACTAGTTCTCAGAAAAAGAATGTAAGCAGAAAAAAAAAATGAAATGGGCACTTACTGACTTATATAGTTACAAGTAGGTGCACATTTCCCATTCCCCATTTCTCTCTCTCTCCACTAAACATGATGAAATCATGTCAAACTTGAAGAAACCTGGATTTCAGAGTTCTTCCTTAGAGGATAATAGCCCAGGAAAGCCACTCCCCAGGAACATCTGCATTGAAATTTGCATGAGCAAGAAATAATACTTGTAGTATGTTAAATCAATGACTCTGGGGGTTATTTGTTACAGCAGCTAGTGTTAATTACCCTGACTAATACACTGAGACACAGGAAAGCCAGTGAATCTTAAGCATGGTAAATAAGAAACACTTATGGGGATTTCCCTGGTGGCACAGTGGTTAAGAATCTACCTGCCAATGAAGGAGACACAGATTTGAGCCCTGGTCCAGGAAGATCCTACAAGCCATGGAGCAACTAAGCCCATGCGCCACAAGTACTGAGTCTGTGCTCTAGAGCCCATGAGCCACAACTACTGAAGCCCATGCACCTAGAGCCCGTTCTCTGCAATGAGAAGCCACGACAATAAGAAGCCCGCACACTGCAATGAAGAGTAGCCCCTGCTCAGCAAAACTAGAGAAAGACCGCATGCAGCAACGAAGACCCAATGCAGCCATAAATCAAAATAAATAAATAAATAGAAATATTATGTATATCAGACTAAAACAATAAGAGAACAAAAGTAAAGAATAATCTTAATCAGAAACCAAGTTCTATATATTCTTCCTTTGATATATCTCTCAAAGTTGACTACTTTTTCCTGTTTCCATCACAATTCCCTAAATCAAAGCATCTGTCATCCTTCCCATAAAACACTGAAAGAGCTTCCTAACTGATCTTCTATCCTCCACTCCTGTCCCTCTTCCAATTCTTTCCTCATCTATAAGAAAGTAAGATCTTTAAGAAGTGGAAATCCACTATTACAATACTTCTGCTGTAAAATTTAAATGGACTTCCATTTCTCCTGGGTATGGTTCAGACTTTATAATATAATTTTCAAGGCTTTCATCAATGTGACTAAGCCTACCTCACCGATTTCATCTCTTGCTATTCTTCTCATTGTCTCTGACCATACCAGACTTACTTTATTTCATTTAATGAGTCATTCTCTCATTTAATGAGTCATTCTCTCATTTCCAGCTGTTCTAGCATTCTGTTTATTTACTTGAAATACTTTCCTTTTCACCTAAATATCTTTTATGAATTCTTCAGGTCTCAATTCAAATGTCCTTTCACCTGAGAAGTTTCCTCAGATAACCAAGATTAGTTTCAATCTTTGAGTTTCACTTTGGAAGCACTCAGAATCCTCCCACAGTAGATATGATTTACTTCTACTTTTGAAGCATTTACCATTATAATAATTATTGGTTTATTCTGATTCTGGGATTGAACCTTAGTTTGTGTCTTAGGGGTTGGGTTTTTAAACTTCTTGATGGCAGTATACTGAATATAGTTGCCAGTGCATAGTAATGCTCAGTAAATATTTCTAGAATGAGGTTGAATAAATGGATGAATGAACCAAAAGAACAGAATAAGATCATGTTTCAGGAATTTTTCTGCTTGTTTGAAAGACTGGTATTTGATCTTGGTCTCTGTCAGTAAAATAATCAAATCTTGGCAATTAAAGTAAAAAAATGTCATCTCTCGGGCTTCCTTGGTGGTGCAGTTATTGAGAGTCCGCCTGCCGATGCGGGGGACGCAGGTTCGTGCCCCGGTCCAGGAGGATCCCACGTGCCGCAGAGCGGCTGGGCCCGTGGGCCGTGGCCGCTGGGCCTGCGCATCCGGAGCCTGTGCTCCGCGACGGGAGAGGCCACAGCAGTGAGAGGCCCGCGTACTGCAAAAAAAAAAAAAAAAAGTCATCTCTCATAATTTGCTCTAAGTATTAATGGACTTCAGATGCACAAAATGGTGTTAACCACAAACCTTGGTACATTTGGATTGTGAATAGTAGTATATTCACGTTCCTCACTCACTTATTTGCTTGTTTGCTTATTTGTTTGCTGGTTTATTCATCTACTCATGCATGAATTCATGCATCCAATTGTAGTGGTAATATAATGAAAATTTGTGAATGCAGTATCCAACCTAAGACTTGAAACACTCTCCTTGTCCTCTGACTTGCCCACTCTCTGATGTAAGAACTATCCTGGGTCTTGTGTTGATCATTTTTTTTGTTTCTTAGAGTTATATTACTATGTACACAGATATACCTCAAGTATATGTGTTTACTTTAGGTCCTAATTTTAACTACAGTAAAGGGTATTTTTCAGCATGTCATCTGGGACACTTTTGCTCAGTATCCTATTATTGAAATTCATTCATGTTTTTGTATGTAGCTGAGTTTATTTATTTTGCTGCTGTTTAATATTTCATTATATATATATATATATATAATAATTTATTTATTTATTGTTTGTCCTACTAGTGGGCATTTAGTTGTTTCCAGTCTTTTGCTTTTATGCATAGCACTTCTTATGGACATTCTCATACATGCCTTTTATGGTAAATGTGGAAGTATTTCTCTTGGGTCTATATGTAAGAGTGGAACTACTGGGCCATGAGAGATAATGCCAACTTGTCTTCCAATATGTCTATACAAGCAATGTGTTTGAGATCATGTTGATTTATAATCTATCGGACACTTGGTATTAACAGACTTAATTTTTGCCAATTAAATTGTTATAAAATTTATTTCCTGGTGGTCTTGTTTTATATTTTCCTTTGCTTTCTGTTATTATAAAATATTCAAAATCAAAATGACCTACTTGCAAGTTAGTGACCTCCTTGCTTTTGAAATGGTCAAAGATTAATTAGATATTCAATTGATAGGGTTTCTTCTTTGGGCCAGGCTTAGACCATTCATCATTCATTCAACAAACATAATTTAGCATCATGTTGGGTTCTGAGGATATATCAGGGAACAAGATAAGCCTGGTTGCTGCTGTCATGGAGAAAGACTCTAAGAGTCAATTATTAATGTGATGAGTACTATGAAGAAGCGTAGCGAGCTATAGAGTGAATAACATAAATATCTGTTCTGATCAGAAGTTGGGAAGGATGTAGGGAAATCTTTCCCATAGTAAGTGACCCCAAAAGCTTAAACCTGAATTATGCATAATTTTACCTAGGAGATCAGGGATTTTGTGGAAGGGCTCTCCTCAATAGAGGAAGTAGCACGTGAAAACAGTCTTAGATTTCTGTCTGCATTTCCTCTCTCCTAAGGCTTAAACAGAATTCTAGGGTCCAAGGCAGAAATTAGTGCCTCAGCAGCCATGTTTATGTTCTCCCAAACTTTATTTCTCCCAGACAGGGCTTCCTCTGCCAAAGGAACCAAAATGTAGCCTCCAGCTGGGGCCTCGTACTACAATTAAAACATAATGATTATTGAGCATCTCTGAGAAAGAAATGCAAACTTCAGAAAACAGGTTGGGGAGTAGACCTCACATAAGATTGGCTCTTAACATGAGAGCAATCTTAACACCTCTAATACATTTTTAATAATATGTATTAACATATATATAACATATATAATATATTAAATATACAATTAATATATAATATAGATAATTTCAATATTTCTAGTCATGTATATACCTTCTCTTATTCTGGGGACTAATTCTGTGTTTTTCATTTTTGAGTTGTTTTCAACTCAAGATGCTAAGAAATTAAAAGGTTGTGAACCTACTATAGAAAGTTTTTTTTGCGGGGGGGGAGCTCCTAACAGCAGAAAAAACTCAATAAATAATCAACAGTATTTTGGGGAACCTACTAGATATTTATTGCTATTCTCTGATCTGAAAGAAGCCAGACAAACATAAGATGCCATATTTGAATCTCGTCTTGTTGGGTGTATTTATTTACATATATGTGTATTCTTTTATTTAAAAACTGTATACCCTATATAAATATACACATAATTAATTATAATTTAATATATGTACTCTAAAAATGTATATTATTTATATATTAAGCTTTCTCTTCTGAGGCCTTAATTTGGAAAATTGAACTTGTTCTGTCCTATTATAAAGCTTATGCATGGCCTTCTAATATTCTTTGTGAAATCTATTTGACAATAACAAACTTGTTCTCCTTTAATCCTTGGGACAAACAGTAATTTCTATTTATTTAAGTCTTAGTTTTCTGACTATTAATGTGCAAGGGGTTATACTGTGAAATAAAAGCTTAACAAATGTCCTCTTTGGAATATCAATGAGTTACCTTTAATCCTTACAAGGAAAACGCAAAGATTCTTTGAAAAAGTAAATACTAAACCGTCACAAAACTCATTTTGGAAAAAACAAAATGAAAACATATTCATTTGACACTGCCTGGCTTACAGCTTGTTTTTAGGCATGGCATGGCAGCTATAAATCTGGAAGTCACCTTACAGCTCCTAAAATAATAAAGTCCCTTCACCACCACTCCATTCCACAGATAAGGAGACTGAGGCCAGGAAAATCAGTATGAATACAAAGTCACACAGCAACTGGACGCAAAGTCAAGCTTAGAATCCATGGCTTTTGACACCTGATTGACTGCTCTTTTCACTGTACTATGGTTTATCCCTGATAAGCAATTTCATCCCAGAAAAGTGTTTATGTCCATGGTGAAGCATTAAAAGATTAAAAAAAAAAAATTGGATTGGTGGAGTGGCCATCTTTATCTTGAAAATTTTCTTGAACTGGCATATCTGCCTGCCTACTATAACACCCCCCACACACTTACCCACTCATATATACAAATACAAACACACATAAATGATTGTGAGATACTGAAGAATGAGGCCGTCTCTTAATCCTTGTGATCCCACAGGAAAGAACCTAGTTCCTTGCACATCATAAGCTGAACTGAAATTTTCTAAGCACATTTTAGCATCCCTAAAGCACCCAAGTGTACCTGTTTTATATAGTAAGCTTCTTTTTACACTCTTCATTTTCATCCTCTCTCCTATTTTGTGTTGGGACGGGTGGCTGTCTGGCGTGAGCAAAGGAGTTCAGAATTTGAAGTCAGACAAAACTGGACTGCAATATTTACTTAAGTTTTACCATATGTGCTACATTGGAGAAGTTAGTATTTTAACATTAAGCATTCAGTTATCTGGCCCTAGTTCTCAAGTAGGTTATTATACAAGTAGTTGCGTGGGCTGTCAGTTTCTGTCCATATTCTCTCAGGCCTTATATTTCTGTGCACACCAGCCTAACTTCTAACTCATAGTATCTTCATCTTTTTGCTAAGGGCTTATGTACACAGCAGGCTGATGGTGCCCTGGAATTATCTCCTGTCCACCAACACTCTCGTACCATTAGCAATAACCCCTCAAATCAGTGATGAGTGGATATTGGTGTATAAATAATCAGCTCCCTCACCCTCCATTTGAAACAACTGAGACATATGTTTGACACTGATTTCCAGAGTTCCTCAGCTGATTTATGTTCTGGTTGCCAAAATGGTAACTTGTATGATGAGGCACACGTTATTGGCTTTCCTCCTTCCCCTGACTCATTTCTCCACTCCCCTACCAGAGTTGCCTGGACTCAGCTTCCTAATAAACTATTTGTACTCAAATTCTTGTGTCAGCATCTGCTTCTGAGTGAACTCAAAGACTGAGACAGACAAGTGAATAGACCATTACAAAACAATGTGTGAAGTTCTATGAGAAAGTTAACATTGTAAATCAACTATACTTCAATAAAATAAATAAATAAATAAATTATATATATATAAGAGTTAGGAGTGGGATTTTGCAGAAATATTGATATTTAATACACGTTGTAAGGGGCTTTGTTCAAAGAACATTTCCTGGAGTAGGTATTTAAGATGCTTTTTTTTTTTTTTAGCCACACCGCATAGCTTGCAGGATCTTAGTTCTCTGAACAGGGATTGAACCTGGGCCCCCTGCAGTAGAAGCACAGAGTCCTAACCACTGGACCACCAGGGAATTCCCCTTGTGGTGCGTTTTTTTTGTTTGTTTGTTTGTTTTGTTTTTTTGCGGTACGCGGGCCTCTCACTGTTGTGGCCTCTCCCGTTGCGGAGCACAGGCTCCGGATGCGCAGGCTCAGCCGCCATGGCTCATGGGCCCAGCCGCTCCGCGGCATGTGGGATCTTCCCGAACCAGGGTACGAACCCGTGTTCCCTGCATCGGTAGGCGGACTCTCAACCACTGCGCCACCAGGGAAGCCCAAGGTGCATTCTTGAAAGTAAGAAGAGGTTAGCTAGACAACCAAAAGATGGAGGGTTCCAGTAAGGAGGAATTACAAGTACAAAGTCTTGAAGGCAAGAGACAGTATGTTATCAATGTTTAAGGAGCTGAAAGTGGTCAGATGTGCCTAAAAAAAAAAAAAAAGAGTGAGCATTAGGGGTAAATGATGAGAAGAAAGCCTGTAGAGGTAGGCAAGGGACAGACCAGAAAGACTTTTATGAGCTAACCAAGGAGATGCTCCTTTAGGCAAGAGTCATAAAGAGGCATTGTGGGAAGTTAAGCAAAGCAGTGATATCAGATTTCTGTTTCAGAAAGATTCACATTTGATAGCACTGGGGAGAACAGATTGCAGGGATCAAGATAAAAAGCTGGAAGGCCCATTAGAAGCCTGTGGCAATAAGCCAGGTAAGAAATGATATGAATCTGAACAAAGTTACTGGTAGAGAAAAAGAAGAGAAAGGACAGATCTCAGAGATATTGTCTGCATCACATCAACAGGACTTTTTGACTGATTGACTATGCAGGGTAATGGGAAAGCTAGAATTTGAGAATGACTCCCAAGTGTCTGGCATTGGTGATTGAGTCAATTGATGCAACTGAAGTGGTAGTCACAAAGGGAAAGGTATGGCATGACACGGGGTGATGCCAACATTTAAGGGGCAGGCGGAGAGAGAAGAATTCCATTAGGAGACTGAAACATTGGCAAGAATTGAGACGCCAGCTGCGTGGCATAAGGACCACCAAAACCTATTCATGTGCCCACAGCACACATAGTAATTCATCACAGATCTCTTTCACTTCATCCTCTGATTTAGCCTAGAATCTTCCTCAACTCAGCACACTTGGAGTAGCAAGGGTCATAACTACTACAAAAAGCTGTTGTGTGGATTAAATAAGATATATATGTAAAGCACTTAGCATACCACTCCACAAATTGGCCAGACCCTAATAAAAGATATATAACAAATGATAGGGGTGAATGCATATAATTTGGTCATAAGAGATGGGGCAGGGGAAGCTGAGGGAATTCTCTTCTGAAAGTCTTTATTTTCTCTGAAGTAGGCATCCAGGCTATCTATAAAGAGGAACAGAGGAAGTGGTAGGGGAGAAGCATGAGGAAATTGGAGATAGTTCCAGATAGCTATTGTAGGAAATGGGTACAGGAGCTGACAAAGGACCCACACAGGAATTTTAGGGAATTGCTGCAGACCTGGATGAGGCTGGACACAGTAAATGACTTACCCTAAATAAAAAGTTTTGAATCATGGTCTCATTTTCCTTCAAATGTGAGACAATGAAACAACAAACAAACACTACACTAGCAAAAAGGAAAAAAGGGAAACAATGCTCATAGGTAAAATAATCCCTATGCTACGTGTGTTACATAAATTACATAAAGTTCACAGAAACTACCTGAGTAGGATATTATTATTTCCATTTTTTATATGAAGAAACTGAGGCTAAAGATTTTATATCAATCACCCAAGATCACATTTGTAGTAACTGGCAGCGCTGGGATGGAATTCAGGTCAGCCTAGAACCAAGTCTCTGCTATTGGCAGACATATCCTTAATGTGGAATCCACATCTCCATTTTTTATAATTGCTGATGTATTTAATCTTCTTTCTTCTCTGTTCTGATATTTCACTACTCATATTTAAGGGAATTCCTTCATAGTCAGCTATGAAGTAGACACTGAATTGCTGTTAATGATTTCAAACCAGTCTTTGTTGTCATGCTGTTTTTTTCTTCTCTTATGGTTGTGGAGTATTTGATCTACTTCAGTTGAATTTGATTTAATGCAAAAAATTAAAATAAATGCCTTTGTCAGCAGAGATGAATATTCCAAAACAAAAGACATTTTAATACTATTTTAATACTCACATTTTTTATCCTTTTCTCTGTTCTCTGCTCTCCCTCTCCCTCCCTCTCCCTTCCCTCCTTCCTCTCTCTCTCTTTCTCTCTCTCTCCCTCTCTCTCTCTCTCCCTCTCTCTCTCTCTCTGCAGGTGGTTCTCATTATACACAGTCACTATGTTTATAAAATCTCCACAAAAACTGAATCAATCAATTACAAACCACTGCTCCTAGGAGAAATACAGAGTTAGGTTCCTGTGAGACTCTGGTTACAATATTTTTGTCAACCCATAAATACATTAGCATGTTGTATCTGTATTTCTGTTTAAAAACACCTTATTCAATAATACTGTTGATTCATTAACACTGAACTCACAGCCAGCTGCACTGTAACTTCTGCCTGAACGAAGCTTACCTGACACATGTATTTTCTCCCTATGGCACATCACAGCCTTCTTGCACTCACGCACACTAGACAGTGCTGTGCTTGGGGACGATTTTAAATGGTAGAATCACCAAAAAAAAAAAGCACACAAAAATTTGAAAAACGTGGCCCTAAATAGACCACGAAAGGACGCTTATTTATGGCATGAGAGTTGAAACAAGGAAACAAAGCACCACCGTGTTAGACTTAGCTCAGAACATCAGCAACTCACATTTTCTCCACTCTGTGCAGGTTTGTGAATGACCAAAATATACCATGAGTATTGATTGTGAGGTTTCAAATACATTTTAACAAGTTGACAGGTTCAAGAATACAAAATCTGAGAATAATGAGGACTGGCTCTGTGTGTGTATGTGTTTGTCACAAATTTAAAAGCTATCCCAACTTTCAGCTAATATTTCTTTAGGTATCTGTCCTATGCCACAAACAGAAAGGACTGTGTATTGATGGAAAGTTCCATGTGAAGTTTCCTTGGGAAAAGATCCTTAGAAAACCTTGTGAAGTTTGGAAACTACTAGAGAATAAACTCCTAACATTTGACCTGCTTTTTTTTTCTTTTAATAATATGTCTCTTTTGAACTGCCTTCTTTCCATGAATTTTTATATCTTTGCATCTCTTTCAGCAGCAGCATGTCAAAAGGATGACTATATTCTGTGCACATAAAGCCAAAGTACAACACTGGACTGGAAAGACCTTGAAATTTGTTTAAAGCATTTCTGCTTTTGCCAGAACATTAGAAACTAGTTTTTGGCTTTTACTTTTTAACAGTGGTTGTCAGGATATACTAATATACATTTTTAACCAATCCTTTAGATTACGGCACTTCTATCCTTCAACATTTTGCCTGCTGGAGTCAGAGGCTCATCGCCTCTGGTGAGCACAGTAGCAAAGAGGATATAAACTCTGCAGTAATGCATCCCCTTCACCTTCAAAAACAAAGTAGAGTATCTTGGACTCTATTCCTGGACCTATTGCTGTCCTAATGAATCATGTTTTGTGTAAAAATTGTAATGACTCTTTTGCTGCAAAACAATTGTAGAAGCTGTAAATGCTTTGGGGTCCTCAGTGAGCTTCCCCTCAGATATTCAGAAGTCCCCATCTTCACGCCATCATGCAGCCAAATTATCTTCTTTTGCTACATCTTGGGTAGAATGGTCAAATTCTTTCCATCCATTGCCTAAATAATTTCAAATCAAAATAGATTGTATGTCCATTAGGGCTTGATATTTAAAATCTCTTTTCAAGAACTCTCTATCCTCTAGTTAGCTTCACTGAGTAGGAATGTTATGGTAAAAGCCACTCCAAGTGTATCTTCAGAGCCCACAATATTATCGTACAATAAGTTATCAGCCCTAGGCTGTACCCTCCCCCAAACACTGAGGCCTTATTCATTAGGAACAATTCACCCCTCTAGTGGAAGAATGTGGGTATTGCAGATTGAGTTCTGACAAATAGCTAACTTGAGCTTAAGGCTGGAAAAACCCCTACAGCGCTTTTTTTATTGTAAGATTCCCCCTTTTCTGCTGATTTTATTAAATATAAGCCAAAAGAGAAATCTCTTTAAAATGTTCACTTGATTTCTTATGTTTATACACCGGAAAATGCTTAGAGCTATAAACAGGCAATACTAGCATTTGACTAATAGATTTCTGTTTATATTCATCTCCATTTTTCCCTTGTTCAGAGTCAAATAGAGATTGATTGAAAAAATGGTGTGTTGTATACTTTACAAAGTTAAACAGTAACAGAAGATAGCTTTTCTCATATGCTTCCTATAAACAGTTAGGTTATGTTAAAATCCACAATTTGGCAGCAAAGGGGAAAACTGTTCAGCTGAACTGGATCATAATGGGAAAACAACGATATCACTACGGGTAAATACCAGTAGCCATAGTGGGAATGATGTGAAAATTCTGATTTCAGCTCTGTTATTGTGATGTCCTTGTCAGTAAAAATGTTGGAGTTGAAAAATGCTTCCAAAGATTTACTAGTCCAAAAGTCTGAAGGGGTGAAAGAATTTGTCCTAAGTCACACAGTTAGTGGCCAAGCATGAGTCCATTTCAGAAATTGACAACTCTTCCTAACACACTCCTGGTCATCACGGCATGACTCTGAAGTCTGGCTGAATGAGTTTGAATCCCACCTTGACTGTGGACCGTCTGGATGATCATAGACACGATCCTTAACCACTCTGCACTTTTCTATTCTTATCTGTACAGTAGGGGTAATGGGGATGCCCATCTCAGAGATGCTTTTGCAAGGATTAAAAGGAGATGCTGCAGGAAAATTACTTATCATAGGACATAATGCATAATATGTATTCAGTGTGGGTTGACAATAACTCCTATTAGGATTATTACTACTATGGGCTTTTCTCTCTGCTGTTTTGGAACATTCTAAAAACAGAACTGCTTTTCACTCCCAGGAGTAAATGAGTATGTAAATTAGGGAAATTTAAGTCTTTGTATTTTATTCCATTACTCATAAGTATTTCAGTACTATGAGAGCATTACTAATCTTCCCCTTCATTTATGCAGTGATATAAGGGTGATAACAGCTGTTTTAAGAGAGAATTTTGATTTTTTTCAGAGTATCATATGCACTGCCTCTATTAAGCCAGATTTGTAAAATAATTCTAGTATAATTTAGATACTGTGGTATATTAGAAACCAAAGATTATAAAGTGTAAATGAGATTTTTTTTCTTCTGCTGACATCATAACAGTTTTTACAGGGCCATTATCATCTCAATGGATACGGATGTCATGCAGTCATCCTCAGATCATAACGAGGTGGACCATTAGTGCTTCCTTCAGAGACCTTATGGTCTGAGATGTTAATGAGCCTTTGGGGAACCCTAAATCCTGGGATGGTTGGGAGGGTACTCCAGACCATAACAGCACCTTCTTTGCAATGACAGTGGATCCTGTCAATTTCTATTAAGGAGCTTCTTAATTCCCCAATCATTAAGATAGTGGAAGGACTTATTATACTAGCCCATAATTAAGGAAACTTTCAGCCATAAATCCCTTCCGTAGAGTAGAGTCCTTCCTTTTATTCAATATGGAATGAATAAAAGGTAAGTCTTCCATAGGAGGAACAATGTAGACATCATCCACCTCAGGAAAAATCTTGTAGAATGAGAATTCTCTCTGGTTTCCCCCAAAATCTTCAGCCTCTACTCACTCCTTTATAAAGGCACACAACAAATGAGAGCCCTTCAGTAAAAACTAGAGGTTCCCCAGCAATGGCTCAGTGGGCATCTCTTGTCACAACTGTCATTTGAATTGAACGGGGTTCGAGTATTTATGCTAGGCATTATGACAGAGAAACACACAAGCTCAAAGCGCTATCTCTGCCCTTAAATAATTCACAAACTGATTGAAAAGAGTGAATATGAAAGGTATAGTAATGACATCAGAATTCAAGGCAACAACACAGAGAGAAACACAGGCAGTACCAGAGTGATTTTCCAACAGTGGGTACAAAGAGTATGCGTTATGAATTAAACGACAAACTACGCATAGAAGTTGATGCTTCGTGAGTATTGCATCCTATTTTAGAGGAGGATGAGTTCAGTAGGACTTGTTTACTATTGACCTTATTTCTTTATGCCTCAGTTTCTCAATAGGTAAATGACTGGATTAACATCCTGCTATAAACTATTACCAGAAAATCAAATGATCATGTTACATTTTTTTGTTATTTTCTATAAAAGGAAGTGATCCCTGGCGTGCTAAAGTGACAGGTGCTATAGAAATATTCAGATAGGGAGAGATACAGGCTTCATTACAAGTGAGGTTTACTATCATAACCCAAAATTTATTGCTTAAAGAAAAGCAGGGAGCCAACTAAGAACAGAAATTATGTGCTGTCATAAAAATCAAAAATGAAAAAATCCAACCCGTTGACCTTGAATGTACAGAAACTTGAAGTTCCCTCATTCTTTTTGATAATCCCAGACTTTTCATCTAAATTTCATTCGACCTCAAGCAGACCTGCATTTGGCTTATTACTGAAATTTCATTGCTGAAATTTTCCAGTGTAAGAAGTTTTCTAATCAGAAGTTAAATTTATAGGAAATCTCCACTATATTGAAGAAGAAATAAATGTCTGCTTATGCATTTTCTGCTTTGGGAATTTGAGTTAGTTTTATTGTGGTGTTTCCAAATCAGGTCTTCTTCAGTACCAGCAGGGGAAAGAATCACACAGCACTCCATCTCAGAGTGAAAGCCCTGAATGAATTGAAGATTTATAAAGGGGTCTGAGCTTTGCTTTAAGTTGTTAATAAGAAACTCCTGGGTTTCAGTCTCTCATCTCAGGTAACTGGCTCTTTAAGGGCATTCAGAAACCAAGGTCTATGATACGATATTTGAGACTTTCTTTATTGTTCTATTTAAGTTCCTTGAGGCAATTCATCTTTTTGGTTGTCATTGTTTCTCCTCTGCTTCTAATCACTTTGTATTTGACTGTCATGTCAGGGAAATCTGCATAGCTCTACTAAGCCTTAAAGATAGGTGCAGTAAGCTAGCTGGCTTGAACATTTTCAGCCTCCAAGGGCATTTCACTAGCATTCCTCAAGTTTATCCATCATATTCACTCCTCCTACTTCTCGTAACAGGAAAGGTCTTTACAATACTGACCACCCTCCGCTGATGCCCAATGTGAGCATACAGCCTTCTGGACACAAAGTTGCTTAAAAGGAAATGTGAAAAGCAAAACAACAATAACAACAGCAAAAGGGAGTGAGGCACGTGGCTTCTTGCTCCCTGCCTGCTTCCTGGATCCTGGATATGTGCTCATGCACACACACACACACACACACCACATATGGTTTTTCCTCCCTCTACTCATACCCCTCTGCCCTCCTGCAAAGAGCAGCTCTGTGGAGAGAGGCTTTCATTTAGAAATTCAGAGAGCATTTCAGAATTCCGTTGACTATCTGAATAAGCCCCAAGTATACACAAGCTCTGACTCAGGAACTGAGCTTCTTCTTAAAGGATAGTTCTGTACTCTTAACAACTGCACAAGCAACTTTGGCTGCATTATCCAACAGCGTGCCCCCTTGTTTCAGTCTTCAGATGTGGGTGATGTGCATTTATGAGAGATATATACTGGAGCTGTGAAAAAATGATCTGACATTAGTCCCAGATCAAATTAGAGATTAAAAAAAAATACTCAACCAAATATAAGCCCTTGAAGGGCAGATAAAAATTGGATAAGCTTCCATATTACAAGACTAACGAGAAAGAATTCTGAGACAAGAATGAAAAGCAGAATGCATCCACTCTAAGTAGCTGCTGAAGGAAAAGAGAGAGTGAAACGTGGGCTCATGGGTTGCTTTTCTTGCTTATACAGGAAGGCATTATCTGGGCATCCCTGGGATACCATGGCAATTATTGGTAAGAGCTACATTTCCCTCGAGAGGTGTCCAGTTATACTAAGAAGAGTCAACAGCTTCACCTGGGATGAGGGAAGGAGGTAGGATATAGAAGCTGATCTCCTGCACAAGTGCCTTCCAACTTGGGCATGAAGGATGCTGTTTCATGATTCCTGGTTCATGTGACTAAAATAATGAAAAATAAATATCCATGTGCCCGTTCTGATATACATAAGTGATTGAATAAATAAGTAAATGGGGAAAAGAAACAAATCTCTCATACAGAAGCATTCCAAATAATTTATATTATGTAGCTATATCTCCTTCAAGGATTAATGTTTAACTTTGTATTTATTTACTTACTTTTTTTTATTATTGCTGTTTATATTATTTGTGATATTGTTGTTAACTAAGGGCATGGCATACTGTTTGTTTATTTATTTTGTTTTAAATTAGGGGAGAGTAACATAGCTAAGAGATACGGCTGAAAGTCAACAAGGAGTGTATTTAACACCCATTCCATTAAATGGGCCAGTGCATGGAGAAGAAGCAGAGAAACTGGTAAAATAGTGACATCAAAATGTATCATCCACCAAACATTAATGTTATATTACGAAGCTTCAGGTATTAAAATTGGATTATTATTTGCGTGGTTTTTCCCAAATTGGTTATGTTCTATTTTGCTGCAATTCTACTGTTATTTGTACTATAGAAGAAACATCTATGTAGGAAATTTCCTCCAAGAGTACAAAACCCTTTGAAACTAACCTTCATTAATCTCCCCAGCACCATCTGTGTTAGGGGACAAGCTCTGTTCTTCAGAGCTGCTACCTCAAGACTCAAGTTGATGAGCTTTTTAGGGCATGCGGCTAAGCCAAGATGGGCTGAGACCCAACTCATGGATCCAGTGTCTGAATACGCGGCAACTTCTAGGCTGTTTCATCTGAAGAATCCATAGAAGTAATGAAGACGCTTTCATCTGAAGTTTGCCCTGTACCAGTGTGACCCCTGCATTTTCCTAATGAATCTGCATGTTGAGAGAGGTTAAAGGAGTTAGTCCCCCAATGAGTCAGCAGTGTTCCATGGAAATAAGCACGTGACACCAAACCTTCATCCAGGGATCTTTCTAAGATGAAAATCAAAAACTACAACTATGTTCCCCCACCAATTGCTTCAACATTATCAACGACCCCCTCAATGCCTTGGGGTAAAATGCAAAACTTCTGGGCACATAAGGCAGACCCTCGATGATTTTGAACTGCCTCATCAGACTCATCTTGCATAATCCCTTCATACATTTCTACCAATGAAACTAAACTCCTGATGCATCCAAGCCCTCAACCCATGCTGTGCCTTTTTGCACGTTGTCCTCACAGCCTGCCACTGACTCCCCACCCCTACTTGTACCTCCATATGGCCCACTTGGCACATGGCTCATTTTACCATTCAAATCTCTCATCTGCAACTTCCACTACCACATAGGGTGACAAACCATCCCAGTTTGCATGGGACTAAGTGGTTTGTAGGGACTCAGAATTTCAGTGCTAGAACCAGGAGAATTCCAAGCAAGCTGGGACAGGTTGGTCACACTATGCCACCCCTCACTGACAGAATTAATCTCTCTCACCTCTAATTTTCCTCCACTTTTTACTTTTAATGTTTCTATGAGGGGCACACTACATTGCATTGATTCACACCTTCTCTTTTAGAGTGTAAACTCAGAGGGCAAGGAGGTGGTTTCATTATCTTTGTAGCCCTACAAAGTATCCCTGAAGGGCAGCAGCATGTTAGAATTGGCCAGAAGGTTTGTTGTTGTTGCTGTTTTCATACCCTCTAACTTCCAAAGATTCTGAATGAATTGATTGGGGTGAGACCTGGGCGTGGGTTGTTTTCTGAAGCTTAACCAAGTGATTCTAATGTGCAGTCAAGGTTGCTAACACCTGCTCTAGGATAATGATTCTGCACTGGGGGTGGTGTGTGCCTCAAAACTACACACAGCACCCCAGGTCTGACTGCCCACAGATTCCAATTTAGTTTATCTGGAACGGGGTCCAGGCAGCTGTATCCTTTAAGCATCAGGTGATTCTAATTCATAGCGGTCATTAAGCCCTATTTAATTACATATGTACATATAACCAAACTAAATTCCAGGCCATTCCTATTGCCCTTAACTCTTGCCAGGCGTCTATAAATAAGCACTGATCGTAAACAGATATTAACATCTAATGGAATTAATACTTCAATTTTTCACTCATTCCATTATACAAGCTTGTTTTTCTCAATGAATTTCTCCAAGTTGGTTCCTTCATACCTTTATCAACCAAGTAACTACTCCTTCTCTGCTTTCAGGTCCTTGTTTATAAAAAGCCCTTCTCAAAGCCTTTCTCCTAATCTCTTTTTTATTCTATTCATATTCATGATTTTATCTTTCTTCCTTCCCATCATGTAGCACTTGTACAAAGATTAGTTTTCCAGCTCTGCTGTGCCAGCTCTCTAATTCTCTCCTGGTTTCCTACTGCTCCCCAACTCACCCATCCACCCCCCACCAGCACAGCCCACTGACACACTGGACTTCTTTCTCTCTCTTGAACACACTAAGCTAATTCCCCAAATCAGAAACCTTTCACTTTGGCTGAAAGAATTTGCTCGCAGATTTTCAAATGTCCTGCTTCTTTCATGTCACTAAGGTATGAGCTCAAATATCACCTCCCGGGAGAGGCCTCTCCTGTCTGCCCAGTCCAGAGGAACTTCCCCACACTCATGGTCCCCTATCCTTCCAGCCCCTGTTAGTTGTCTCATAGCATTTATCATTTTCTGAAATTACCTTGTTCTGTTATTTGCTTTTCTTTTTATGTCTAACTCCCCTTTAAAGAATGTAAGCTCCATGAGGAAAAAGAATTTGTGCATCTCTTGTTTCCCGCTGTGTCACCAGCACCTACAGCAATACCTGGCCAACAATATGTATGGAAATGAAATAAATACTGACATGTGCGTAAGAGCATAGGAGCTAATTAGGTAACCAAATCTCTGAGTCTGGAGCTATTGACTTTTCTACCAAATGGACCTATATGTAGTGTAATTCAGACTCCAAGCCAAAAGTATGTCTCCCCAGCCAAAATTTATGGCAACATGGTCAAGACAGTGTGTTTTTATGAAATAATGTACTCTGAAGTTAGACACTCATTGCTTGGAATTCCATCTGACACTTCCCAGCTGTATCATCAAGAGCAGTTTAATCAGTGACCATCAACAGTAGCATCATCTGGGAGCTTGTTAGAAATGCAAGTGTTTGGGCCCCACCCCAGCCCTACTGAATCAGTGTCTCCGGAGATGGTGTCCAGGAAATTGTCCTACCAAGCTCTTCTCATGATTCTTATGTACACTGAACTTTGAGAAGCACTCATCTAGGTCAAATTAGGACACCCTTTGAACCCCAGTAACATCCTTTATGTTGCAATAATTGTTAGAGGACTAAATGACAACGATGTATGCAGAAATGCTTAGCACACAGGAGGTACTCAAGAGATAATGGTCTCCTTGCATTTACCTTTATTTAAAAAAAAAAACCATTGTAGACCTAATTAATTTCTGTTGGGCAGAATTCTGACAATCTGCATTTTTTTTTCTGGATATCCAACCCACTAAGAAAAGAGAGAAAGTGAAGGCAAGCTAACTGTGTATCCGTAAGGAAAGAAACAGAAGCACCATAAAAAGGATATCCATCTGGGATCATTCAGGACAGGGGCAACCAGTCCTTCATACCTCAGTAGCCCCCTACACTACAGCACAGTTCAATAACTGATGTCTGTAATGATGATCCTGCATTATTGAATGAATGCAAAAATCTTCTATTAGGAAGATTTCCATCTGAAATATTTAAATCACTTTCTGGGGGCCCAAATGGGACAAGTTTGGTTACTTGAAACATTTTACTGGATAAAATTATCTTGTTCTCTGCAGATTCCCGAAGAATTAGACATTAGTGTGTGTATATATATACACTTATATGTATGTCAACATATTTCTCCTAGTGAATAGAGCACCCTTTAACAGAAGGGGCTGTGTCTTCTCTGCCCTTGGAAATCCCATTCAGCACCTAGTTCAAGTGACTCTACACAAAAGCTCCCCCAGAAGTTCTGTGGTCTGAAAGGTTGGTTGAACTCAGTAACCTGTATTTTCTGCTGAGAAGAGGATGGGTCATCAATATAATCACTGCCCTCTTGGATACCCTTTAAGCTTGTGCTCTTGCCAGATAAGCTAAAGGGACAGCAATTCTCAAAGTCACTGGCATTTATTGAAAGCCAAAGAAATTAGTGAGCTCTGACATTTATAGGTCTTAAACATTAAAGAATTTCGAGCAAGGTTCAAGTCTCAAATGTAATTTCATAAGAGTTGCTGTTAATTCTCTAATAATTACTCTGTTTATTATTTTAACAGCCAGATTTACGGTCCTGGTCAGCCCTAAGTTTAACAACATTGTCTCTCACATTTCAAACTTTTTAGTTTCCCAATAACCTAAATTGTCTCTGATTGGGCATTCCCAAATGGTTCACAATTTTGAACACTTACTATAGGTCAAGATTTGTTACAGTTGCTTCACGTGTATTAGTTCATTTAATCATGAAAATAACCCAGTAAGGCAGGGACCATTATGAAATTTGTTTTACAGATGAGGATTCAAAAGCACAAAGGCTAAGCAGTGTCCCCAGAGTTCCACAGCTAGTAGGTGGGTACACAGGCATGCTTTACACTCAGAGTCTGTATGCTGAATCTTTCTGCAACACTGTCTTCCAGTGAAGTAAGTTTCAATTGAGGAAAATACAATAAACTCTTAATTATTCATTATGTGGCATAGAGGCTATAAAGCTCTGATTTAGGAAAAACTAGAATGCAAGGAGAGCCTTCCGCCCCATGGGCATTCTCCCCCTTTCTCTGCTTCGGCACCCACATCCCCCATCCCTCAGCAGCACCGTGGGAATAGAGGGAACTGTCTCTCAAGTTCACGTAAAGCACTTGCATGACTTCTCTGCAGCACTTGCTGTTCCAAACTTGGTGCAGGTAGTCTGGGCAGCAAGAGCTTTGGGAAAAGATTTTGTTGCAAATGAGGTCAAAACCATTGTTAATACGAGGTTTGGACAGTCTTTGTTGATTTGACTTTATGCAGCTATTCTTGGTCTTGGTCTCCATTAGAGTCAATAATTGATGCCTGGCTACATTTCTTTAGCAATCACTGACTTTGAATGATACATATATATGCATACATGTATACACAGCACATTCATATACATGTATATATGTATATACACTAACATACATATATATCCATATATATGATATACATACGTATATATGTATGTATAAATCTGCACAGCTAATGCCTTACCCTATAAGAGAAAATAGTGGAGGGTAACACTAGTGCAAAACTAATCCAAAAAGGAGGCAGGCATTTGCTTAGTTGTATTGAACAAAGTAAACAAAACCTGTCAAACAAGCTTGAACTATAAACAAAATAAAGCCTCTGATGAGCACAGCAGGTTCATCCTTGAAAGAGGCCATTTTGTCTGGACAGGTCTTGAGCCTGAACTTCGATGCACGAGCAGATAGGAGCAGCCTCTTTCACCTCTTCTGGGCGAGATGCAGGGCTCAGTCGGTATGGCTGAATGAGAAAACTCTTTTGGCTTTTCAGTGAATACAGAATAAATGTCACTTTCTTTGGAAATGACCTTTCTGCTATTCTCATCTTTGTATATAAAGTTGCTGTGTGAGAAAATCCATGCCTATGAATTTCATTTCTGAAGGTACAACAGAATCATTCCATAGACATTTTCAAGATGGATGGGCTAAGAAGTATCAGAATCAGAGATGAGAGTCGATTTCTTCAGTGATCTTGAAAGAATCAGGGTTCTCATCCAGTGTAATTCAGTAGGGGTTTTAGACTCTCATCAGATGAGTATTTGGATCGAAGTATGCAGTGCATTTCTTAGAAAGGGGTTTGTCTGAAATTGTTTGGCTTTCATCTCCCAAAGAAAATCGACAGCATGTACCCTTCATTGGGGATTTTTCTTGGCCTTTCTGTCCATAAAACAGAGCTCAGATTAATCCCCTTGAAATTTTAGAGATGGGCATATTCCTGGTGGTGTTAATGAAAAACAAAAGTATATACCCTTTGGTAGAATGGCCAGGAAAAACACAGGGGTCTAAAGCACAGGTATTAAATGGCCAGCATTTATAAGACATGGATATTCTAGCTTGTACAAACAGAGAATTGCTACAATTGTGTTGCATTCTTCCAGGACTAATAACACAATGCCAAAAACAATCAAGCTTTTAAAAAATCTCAGCTGTCCAGCAAATGGAGGATCATTATTACAGCAAACCACTAAGCACCTAAGAACAAATGAAGTTTATAGTGCAGTGCAATTCAACCGTGGGATTTCATCACCAGCTCTCCAGGGTCGTACAATCTCTCATAGGAATACAATTGGTAATTTCAATCTGGAGACCTAACCAAGGTCTAATTAAGCAACAATTGCAATCTCCTCCCACTCCTCTCTCCCTAACCCCCCTCCCCACCCCAAATCTGGAAGCTTCCTCATCTTAGAATGGTTATCTGCCCTAAACATTCTTTTGGGAGGTATTCTTTCAAAATTCTGACCAGAAATCTCATTCTTTTGGTGCCAGGCCTTACCTCAAAACACTGATATCAGATTTCGGATGCAAAAAGAAAAAAAAAAAATGTTGTGTGTAAGTGTTATCACTGGGTTGCAAGCTCCTTGAAAGGAGTGACTGGATCTTATTCACTAAAATGAGACCATTTTAGCTCCAGCACAATGCCTAGGACCCAGCACTATAGTTATTGAATAAGGTAATGAGTTACAGTAAAATATCATTAACTTAGAATCCCTTAATTCAGGATTTGTGTTAACTCAGGCAAATCTCAAGCCTAGTTTGTGATCTGACCCCTTTTATGATGATAAGTCAATTATTATTCACTTATTTAGGACTAATACATTGACAGTTAGCAGGTGTGTATGGTAAAGGATACGCTCTGTTATACAGCAGTATTTTAAATGCAGTATTTATACACAAATAATTATTATGCTGATTTCACAGCATCTTGATCTACTCATTAACACAGATACAAAGAATCAGCATGGTGTGGTGGGAAAGCATTAAAAGGGTAATTAGGAGCCCTGGGCTCTGATCCCAACTCTACCACTTATTAGCAATGTCACCCTGGCCAAGTCACTTAACCCCTCTGAGTGTTTCCTCATCTGTAAAATAAAGAGATTGATCTAGAGCATTCTGAGTGCCCTTCCAGCCTTAACATTTTATGATTCTATGATTCCAATGAACGCCCAAGTGGCAGCCATACTCTCCTTTTAATTCATCCTACGCACAGTTCCCCGCTTAACACAGGACCAGCTTTTGCACACAATGTTCTCTGAGCCTGAGACACTCTTGGTGAATTGCCCACACCTCCCTTACAGTGATTAACTCTTCTGTTGCTTCAGGAGGCTGGTTCCTCAGGAAAATCATCCTTGATTTCTCAAGTCAAGTTCTACTATGATCTTGCACAGTTATGTCCCTCTCCTTCAGAGTATGTATCACAATTCTAATTTTTAGTTAATGTCCATCACCTCCACTAGATTGTTTGTTTCACGAAGACAGGGACAGTGTCTGTTTTTTTCTTGCTATGGCTTTATGAACACCTTCTATGATGTCTTTCAAATAGTTATGGAATAAACAACTGAGTGAATGAATGAACATGAGACACAGTGCCAAATACACTGATAAATGTCTTTAGATGCAAGGCGATGGGGAAGGGGGTTGACACATGTTAGCCTGACTCTCATTACTATGTGAACTTAAAAGTCATAAAATTGCCCCTTTTCAAATGTACCTCATTTCTTTAATTAGATCACTTGCAAATTAATCCAAGTTAAAACATTTTTTTTTACTAGTTTCCATGTCAGAATTAAAGTAATGTGAACTTGAACCAAGATTTTTAAATGGTGACATTTGTGGAAGGAGAGAGGTCTTATGGCTAGTGCCAACATAAATTTGAGCCTATACAGTATTTTTCCTCCATAAATGCTGCCATTATTCTGTTTTAATATGTGTACAATTTCAGCCTTTAAGTTTTTCTATCATAGTTTCATCCATACATTCATGATCATCTGTGAAGATTTTATAAATGTACATATATATAAAATTTTACTAAACTCTCTTAGTGCCAGATCATTCTTTTTAGTTTTATCTTGCGTTTCTCTTGTTTTTTCAAGCCTGGTATGTTTTCAAGCAGCTTTCCCCAGTCATTTTCTCTGGTTTTAATCCTTTCCATTGGTAATGAATTTCGATCATGAAGCACAGAAATTTCACATTTGCAGAAGTTCACTGTATGAATATATTTCATGCTATTAACTCGTCTCAAATCATATGTAACTAAGCACAGGTACCCCCTGTCATCGCTGTCTTCTGCCCCTTTCTTTTTCCAGAGAAAAGAAGAAATTGTGATTTATACTAAATCCTGGCATTAAAAGAATACCTTATACGTCTCCTTTTGTGATTTGTTCTGGTCTTGAAGGATGGCACATAATAATAAATAGTCAGGTTTCTAAGGTGACAGTTTAGAATTTCAAAAAAGAGAAATGACGCATCAAGTAGCAATATTACCATCAGAAGTGTAGCTAAATAGGTTGAGACAAATGAATCTAATTCACTTCTTTTGTATGTGAGCCCCTGGCTATAAATCCTCAAACTATCTCTTCTTATTTTTACACAGAATAGCGGTTTTTGACACAGCATCATTGGAGAGCCTACAATTTATGTAAACACCGTAGACAACAAGACTTTCATTTATAATTATTCCAAATTTTCAAAACTTAAGATGCTGTCACCAAGGGCGTTATGAGTACATTCTTCACATAAGCATATTCCAAATCTTCCCTCCATTCAAATTTGTGGACTGGTGACTATCAAGTTCTTAGGAAAACAAAAATTGGGCTACAACGATCCTGAGAGAATTTTTTTCTTCCTCTTTTGTCTTGGATATGACCTTTGTATTTTGATGCACCAATATTTTTAACATGCCACTCTTTTTGGTTTGGGGTTTATAAACACATTAACATATAAGTCCTAAGAGAAGACATCTTTCTGAATAATAAACCACCCAAAGTTATTCAGCGTCAGGTGTCATTTGGGTGTTTTTTTCTGGTCTGTGCCTGGTGACAGCCACATTCAGCTGGGGCTCAGCTGGGATCTCATTCTGTTCAGCTCTAAGCCTTAAACCTAAACAGTTAAATGTTAGTACCACAGATTAGAATCAGAGACACAAAACCCAGGAACTCCACTATGAAGTTCAGTTGGTGCCTATGTAAGGGAGGTGAAAGATTTCCATGTGCTCTGGCAGAGCTAGTTTCCCTCACTCCCAATGTCTAGATATTAAGATGTAAAATGGAGAAAAGTGGAAAAGAGGAGCCACTCGGGTGAGAAAAGATGACACTGAAAAACAGTGAGTCTTGGCAGAAAGAGAATTAGATCACAGTTCAAGGGAACTGGCTGCATTCTGAGTCATCATCTAGAGGATCTTTCAGTTGCCTTCAGGTTTCATCCTCAGCAGTCCATTTCATGTTTGGTCATCTCATTTGGAGTGATGTGTCTATGCTTTGACACTTATACAGGGCTTTACACAAACTAACTGTGGAAAGGAACCCATCCAATGTACCACTCAGAGGATGAGAGTATTTAGAATATGTTAGGAGCAATGGCATAGGAAAAGAATTCTCTTATTCCTGAACAATGTGAGAATAGACAGAATAATTTTGAAACCTACCACTAATCTGGAGCAACACCATATTATGTTTTTTATGAAATATGTGAATATTTCTTTAGACTTATGCATGCCTAGCCCATTAGCAAAAAGTATAAAGGCTTTCCCTGTCTTGCTTTTTTTTCTCCAAATTTTATATTTATATAAAATAACAGGCCTATGTGAGTGCTGCAATTTTTAAAACCATATTTGACAGACTTTTCAAATCTTTGGAACAGTTAAAAATTGATTTGGGACTCATCTTCCAAGAATATGTTACTTGCAATAATAATACCATCATCCTCTGAGTGGGCCATTAAATGTGTTTACAGATCAGACATGCAAAAAGACATTTTATCATAATCCTTTTTGCTGGTTTGTGTTTAGATTGCTTCTTGAAATTTCTACTTTTAGTGGTTAAGAGTCTTTCTGGTTCACTTTTGAAATGTACAAAATCAAAATGCAGAGGCAAAATTCCTGTCAATGTTGAAAAAAATATATTGAAGAACTGTTCAAATCAAATTTATATTTCAGTCATTTGATTTCCCCAAAATGGAGGAAAAAAAGCCTAATCAACAGAAGAGCTTTTTCCAGTGCTTCATAATTCTCTTTAAGTGAGAACTCAAGAAAAAAAAAACACTCTCCCAGCACCACACTGAGGAGAGAAGAAACTCCCTGAAGACATATTAAAGCGATGAGGGAGAGATTTTAAGGGAGGGAGGGAGAAATAGCCACAGTGGACAGATCGACTGGCCGGAAGCAGTCAGAATGGGTATAGCTCTGACTGAATAAATCCCTAGTGAACCCAGAAGCAGTGGTACCAGCCTTAGACCACATGGACAGCCCATCTGCACATTCAGTGAGGAGGACCCTTCTGCTGGCCACGTAATGATTGTCTTGGAGACACGGGCATCCAAGGAAAGGGGAGAGGGGAACGCAACTTTCTTCACAATAAAAACGAACAACAGCCACACATCCAATTCTGTGCTTTCAAAAGTTCCCCTTTTGAGATGGTGTATAGTAAAACCTCATAAGTTTGGACCCTATTATAGGTCCTTTCCCCCAGCTGTCACGATGGTTTCCTGGGAAAGTTTTATTGACCACCTAAAGACAAGGAACTCGGTGGGAAAGAGTGATGTGACAGCTCAAGTCTGTCTTGCAGAAGAGCATTTTTAGCCATGCTTATTTTATTCACAAAACCTCCTGCTCCTTTAACATAGAGCAGGATAGGAAGCTTCTCTTTTTACAGGGACTTACCTCTTATTTGTTACAGGATTCTGGCTTGAGCTGGGGTCTCAGCTCAAAATCACTTCCTCATTGGAGACATTGACTACCTGAACTACACCAGCTCCTTCCTTCATTTTGTTCTCTTAATAGTGCTTTTTACTATGTAAAATCATCCTACTATTTGCTTGTTTTTTTTATCTGTCTGCCCCATGCAAATGAAAGTTCCATGAAAGCAAGGACCTACTGGGGATTGTTTAGTACTGTATTAGTTAGTGCAGTATTGTTCAGTGCTGTTCTATTAGAACAATGCCCAGCATGTAGTAGGTGCTCAATAAATATGGTTAAATGAATGAATCAATGAGGTAGTGCTTGTGGACCCCATATTACATAGAGACAGGTGGTAAGGGAAGGTATCTAATTTGAATTCTGGTCCCCAATTTCAAGATACATGTGGGTGGGGCATGGTTCCCCTATATCAACAAGCAATGCTTGGACCCCAGCTGGGTGCCCTACAGTTCAAGTAAGTTCTGACATTATCTACCTGGAGATACCATCAGGTCTCACAGGTTAAGGGCTCATTTCTACAAGACTACCCACCCCAACTTCAGGTGCCAGTTGCAAGTCCAAGTTATCACTTGTGCTTCTGATCTACAGGCTATAAATTAGAGAATCCAAAGATTCCCTCCTTGGACTTCAGACAACAGTCACAAGTCCAGATTGCTACCTGTGCTTCCGACTGACTGGCTGTAAACCAGAGGTTCCCAACCTCTCTTTGGGTTTGAGTAATCTGCTAGAGCAACTCACAGAACTCAGAGAAACATTTTACTTACTAGATTGTCAGTTTATTGTAAAAGGATATAACTCAGGAAGAGCCAGATAGAAGAGATACATAGGGTAAGCTATTGGGAAAGTGTGCAGAGTTTTCATGCCCTCTCAGAGCATGCCGCTCTCCCCAAATCTCCACATGTTCACCTGGAAGCTCTCTGAACCCTCTCCTTTTGAGTTTTTATGGAAGCCTATTTGCATAGGCAGGATTGATTAAGTCACTGGCCATTGGTGATTGATTTTATCTCCAGCTCCTTCCCTTCTTGAAGCTCCTAAAACACACAGTTGATTCTCTGGGCAATCATTCCCCCAGCCCTAGGCACAGTCCCAAAGTCACTTCATTAACATAACAGAAGACACATTTATTACTCTCTTCAAAGGAAATTCCAAGGGTTTGGGGAACTATGAGTCAGAACTGTGGACTAAGACCAAATATCTATGAGAAATATATATATATATATATATATATTTTTTTTTTTTTTTGCGGTACGCGGGTCTCTCACTGTTGTGGTCTCTCCCGTTGCGGAACACAGGCTCGGGACGCGCGGGCTCAGCGGCCATGGCTCACGGGCCTTCCCGGACCGGGGCACGAACACGTGTCCCCTGCATCGGCAGGCGGACTCTCAACCACTGCGCCACCAGGGAAGCCCGAGAAATATATTTTGATCATCTAAATGACCACGTATATGTTTCTTATAAATCACAATACTGCACTATATATAAGAGGAAACCATCGATACTGATGTCAGAATATAGTGGGAATCATCTAAGCTGAGGAGGACACAGAGCTAAGCAAAGAGTGAATGGAGTGGATGAGTTGGAATTGGAGGCAGGAGCTAGAGCATGTAAGGTCCTTTGCTCCTCGCATGGAGTTTAGATTTCATTCTAAGTGTAATGAAAATCTAACTTGCATTTTTTAAACTTTTCAACCATTGTGGATGTACTTTTTAAAAATTTACTCCTATTAACACCCCTGTAATGTATAACAGTTGCAGTTTTGTCAAAATGAGATGTGAGTAACACATCTTTAAGCAGCTAAGTGGATTAAAAATCTCACAATGAATAGGTAGTATGAAAGGAATTTAAACCCAGGTCCATCCAGTACAAAGAAAGTATAATTTTCTCCACTCCAAACTCTTTCCAAGAGGCACGACATGCAAACAATTATCACACCATTTATTATTGCTATTTGCTGCATGAATTATAAGCCATTTTAAAGTTATATGTTAAAACAGGTTTCCTGAAGAGCTCTGCTTTGCAATACTTTATTTGGTCTAGTTCGAGTAATTGCTTGCTCTTGAAAGCAGTAAGCCTGCATAATCTATGCAAAAGCTATTATTTCTTGGTGGTATTTAACCATTCTGATTTCTTACTAAGTCAATCCCCCCTCCAATCAGTGATGATCAGTTACATGCAACTGTAGAGTGCTACGGAGAAGCACACTTTTGAGAACTTGAGCTCCTAAGACCTAAGCTGCTAAAAAAACCACAGAAATCTCAAACTCCATTCTTTTCAAATCTGAAGAAACAGGGTCACAGATGGTTTCATTTCTAAGACTATGTGCAATGTTTTTTTTTTTTTTTTTTCCTGTTCAAAATAAGTTTCCTGACTCAACTTCAGGGAGTGCCCTCAAGCTTTCCATCTTCTTGGAAAAATAATTGACAAAGCCTCTTCCTTTTCCTGTAGTAATTAGGAGGTTTCTGGCTCCTTCTGCCCCAAAAGGAAAACATTTTCATCAATTTTGCCTCTGCCTTTTTTGAGCTCTGGATGAAACTCGGGGAGCTGCATGAAGTGTGTGGAGCTGTGCCATCATCACTGCTCACCCAAAGCAAATCTCTCCCTCTGACACCGACACGCTTCCCATCTCCCCAGAGAGTGCGAATCTGTTCAGAAACACCTGCTAACAACTGCAGAAGGAGAACTGCCTCCTGAAGGGATAATCCCACACAGTTTTTGATCTAATGTGGCAGCCAGAAAGAAGACTTGCTGTGGGGTCAGAAGCATTGCTATTCCAGAACTGCTAGGCACCACCCCACAAGCATCATGTGAGGCCTGGGGGACAGAATAATATAGGAGTTGACAAGGGACTCCAGTCAAGGGGCTGCTGAAGGCTTCTGATGGCAGGCTGGGAACTGTCCTTTCCCCTTCTGCAATGCAAACTGGAAGAGAAACTTGCCTCATTTAAAATATCCCTTAGAGGATGAAATAGCAGAGTGAACGTGGCAAAGTAATATTGAGGCATTCCTTCAAAAATGCCTATTTCTATGGACTGGCTGCATAGGTGACCAGGGTAGGTTGCCTCTTGCTGCTTCTTTTGAGGAGTGGGTTCTAAGTTGTGTGCTTGAGCCCCTGGCCCTAAATGTAATTTTCCAGGTGGCTATCAGTAAAATCAGATGATTTGTCAGGAATAAAGCAGGCCAGGTGCAAGGTCTCCAGGATCCCAGACACAGCCTGCTGCTAATGGAATCAACTGCTTAATGAATGAGGGACTTTACACAGACCCCGAGGTTAAAAGTCAACAGGAAGGGCTTCAACAACAACTTTATTAGGCAGATGCGCGCCATGGTATTCTAGCCTGAAAATACCTGTCTTGGATGGTTTCTCTTCTATTTAAGGATTCCAGTGGACAAAAACAGATTAAAAAACACATACATACACTTAATAAATTACCTCAGGATAACTTCCTTTTCAGGTCATTAAAACTACTTGGCTTTAAGCCTCTGACTTAAAAATACCCCCCAAGATGTGCAAATAATGGCTTGGAAGTATGAATCCATCACATTTGTTAGGTAGAAATTTTTTTCAATTAGGGCCAATATGTGGACGAGGAAATTACCAGTGAGGGAATACTTAACACAAGTTGGGAGGAACTGATACACTGCCAATGTTATTACATAGTTTATTAATTTAAGAGCCAAGTTTGTAAACTTAATTTGAAAAACACAGGATCTGATTCTGGTTTTAATTGGCATATGACTAGTGGCTCTTGATGAAGGCGCTCCAAGTTTCTTAGGAAAATTTCCAAATAAAGATATAAAACAGTCTCGCAACATCACCAAAATCTAAAACTAAAGTCAACTTATTGCTAGACTCTTGGAAGAATTAATATTATCAGTAAGGTCAATGGGAATACAAACTATACAACAGAAGAAAAATAAACGCACATGGATTAACAGGGCTTTTTAAAAATATGAATTAAAAATCAAAAATTTCCAAAGAAGCAGCATGAAGAAGAAAAAGCCAAAACAAACAAAGTTCTATATAAAGAATGACCAATAAAATTCAGAAATCCCTGGACTGTAGAGAGAAACAAAGGATAAGAGAGAGATAACACACGATCAAACGGATGATGTATAGAATACCGATATAGATGTTTCAGCATCCAAAATAAAAGGATTTTTAAAAAAGACATAAATAAATAAATTATTGGAGCAATAAGGGAAAGACATTTCCCCAGAGACACAAAAGAATGTAGGGCATTAAGCTTAAACAACCTACTGAGTACCAGCACAATAAGTAAAAAGAAAGCCACACCAAATTTTAAAATCTGTAAAATTTTAAGACCCCAAAGATAAAAGAAAGATTCTGAAAGTTCTTAGAGAGACAAAACTGATCACAGAAAAATAAGAAAACTCAGACTGATATTTTTCCAGCAGCACCATATGCTAGAAGGCAACAGAATGGTGCCACGAATATACTAAGAAAAAAATGATTTTCAACCTCGAGTATTATACCCAGTCAAATTATCCATAAAATTTGGAAGTAAAATATTTTCAAGCAAGGACTCAGGAAATGTTTCCCACACACCATTTTTAGAAGCTACATGAGAATATATTGCCGCAGAATTACACCAACAGAAAAATCAACACCAAAATGGTCTCTTCAAAGAAGATGGGTGGAGAATGGAGATAGGTACTCTTTTTAATTAAAACACTGAATTTAAATGACTTAACATTAGTGGAAAATGAATCAAAAAATGATTTGCTTAGAAGATCATTTTTCTCTTACTCTGAGTTTCTCTTAATTAAATAAAAAGTCTACACTAACCACTAGATCAGTCATTTAACAAACTTTAGAATTCACAAGAAGTACCCAGGCTTCTGAAATTATGGGTTAGTAGCTCTGAGATGAGGGCCAGGAATCTGTTCCCCAAATCGTTTTGAAGCAGCTGGTCTATGGACTACGTATTAAGCAATACTAGATTATGCACTTCTTTGGAGCAGAATTGATGTTTTTCCTCTTGATCACAGCAAATTCAGAACACAGCATTTTCATAAAGAATTGAATGCATTCAAACACTGGGTCTCAGGGCTTCCCTGGTGGTGCAGTGGTTGAGAATCTGCCTGCCAATGCAGGGGACACAGGTTCAAGCCCTGGTCTGGGAAGATCCCACATGCCATGGAGCAACTGGGCCCATGAGCCACAACTACTGAGCCTGCGCTTCTGGAGGCTGTGCTCCACAACAAGAGAGGCCACGACAGTGCACGGTCCGTGCACCGCAATGAGAAAGCACACCGCTTTCTCTAGTCGTGGTCCCCGCTCGCCGCAACTAGAGAAAGCCCTCACACAGAAACGAAGACCCAACATAGCCAAAAGAAATTAATTAATTAATTAAATTAAAAAAAACTGGGTCTCTGTAGATTCTGCTCTTTTGGATAGAGTGTTATTCCAACTTAAACAACATCTTGTTCTGTATCTAGTCCTAGATGGAGACTTTCAGAAAATAACTAGAGGAAACATGAAGACAAAGGGTTCAGTGCACTACAACTTATAAGCCCTACAAGTAAAGGACTGTGAGTGTGGCAAAGATGGGGAAAACAGAGTACATTTGGTGGAACAACTTTCCTGACCTTTGTTCACTGGCAGGGAGCAGTAATTGACCAATGTAGAGCGAAATGAAAATCTGTTTGAGATTGTGAACAACGTGCCTCACTTTGCTCTCCAGCTCTAAATCCAAAACAATGATCTAATTAGCACCCAAGAGGAAATTATTCACCTGATTTGTTGACAGATGACTAGATTTAAGATGGGCTCCCCTAGAATAAGAGCCTGAGATAAGGTTGGGGTGCAAGTAGATTATATGGGCGGAGGTCCCAAGAAGCTTCCATCAGGGAATGAAGAAGTAATGAACAAAAGGGAAGGCAGCCAATACAAATGCATTAACAAGCAAGTTTTGCTATGAGAAACTGGTGCTCAGACCCACTGCAGACCTCTGGGAAAGAGCTTAGAGCATGCCTTAAAGTTGTCCCAACTGAGAATTTAAGAAGCTGGGCAACTCCCATTCCACCTTGGGCTACCCCCATGAGGACTACCCTCAGGGATGACAATGCTCTGGCATTTCTGTACCCAAGCATGTTGGAGAAGCCTCAGGTGCAGAATCCCAGATGCTTGTAGTAGGAAGCTAGTAGCCAGCCCAGAGACAGAGTAGTGAAGGGATACAGCAGCATCTTTTATGTACCTGTTGTGAAAGGTCTATCTTCATTACATAAGAGAACTCAACATAAAATCACAACCTCATGGAGGTGGGGTATTTTGAAATTAAGAAACAAAACAATTTCATCTTAAGAGCACAGAGAAGAAACGTATCTCTGAAAACTATGTATTATAATAGCTAGAAACAAGTTTTGGAAAATGTTTTATATTCTTACAAGTATATAAACAGTATGGCCTCTATGTAAACAGTATGGCCTCTATGAAAATGTTTTATATTCTTACAAGTATATACACAGTATGGCCTCTATGTAAGCAAAGCAGAAAGCCATAGGAGAGAATAGACTGTGATAGAAAGACCAATAGCATGTGAAGAAAGGCAAAACAGTTGGAAAAGAAAGTCTGGGGAGAAAGAAAGATAGAGTTAATTACAGAAATTCTGCACTGAAATTAGTATAACTGATATAGTAGAAAATAGAATGGGTGATAGAGAAGAAATATTTGAGATCTTAGAGAATGCACAAGAAAAAGGCAAACAATAAAATTTTCTGAAAAGGAGAGAAAGTTGAAATTCTCCTGAAGAACTATAAGATTGCCTCTCCAGCCTTACTTAGCAATGGAGCTTCTCCCCAGGTGCAACAGAATATGTAAGGTACAACAATAATAAAACTAACACTAATAAGAGAACAAAACAGTAGCTCACAGTTGCTGGATACTAGTCGTTACCAACAGTGTTCCAATGGCATTATGTTTGCTCATTCATTTATTCCTTTGTTGTTGAGCCTGAGAACTGAGGCAAAGAAAGCCAGTGTGTAGCAAGAGAGAGAAACAGACAGGCAACATGTAGAGCAAGGCAGAGATGAGACAAGAACCACTGAAAGAACAGACTTTCCTCACTTCCATTGTTCCTGCTACTTTTTGACTTTTCCATTGCTCTTTTCAACTCTGCCTAGCCTGTGGTCCTTAACCTAGCCCAGGATCCTTACATTAAACTCCTGTTTTTGCTGAAACTGGTTAGAACTGAATTTCTGTCACTAGCATCTAAAAGGTCCTTACAAATACAGAATCCCAGACTAAGAAAACTATGAATTACTATTGTTGCTAAGGAAGAAAATGAAATATTTGGAGAACCATTATTAGACTTAAAGAAAATATTTCCTGAGTGGTTAGTGGTGGACACACCCTAAAGTGACTCTTCTGTAATCCTCTTCCTTGAGTACCTGCAGAAACTATCACTTACTTCTAACCAAAAGAAAGTGGCAAAGGTGATGAAATGTCACTCTTGTGATTACACTTCATAATATAAAATCCTGTTTTTGTAGATAAAGAGAGATTCTCTGTGCTGGTTTTAAGAAGCAAGCTGCCATGTTGTGAGAGGGCCTATGGAACCAGAAATCTTCTAGGAGCTGGGGGCAACCTGCAGCCTACAAGCAGCAAAAATCCAGAGCATTTAGTCATCCCACTGTAGGAAAATGGATTCTGCCAACAGCTTGAATGAGTTGGAAGCAGTCAACACTAGATGTAGCCTAGTGAGGCCGTAAGATAGGACACAATCAAGCTGTGTACAGACTCCTGACCCACGAAACTGTGAGATAATAATTGGGTATTGTATTAAGATGCTGAGTTTGTCATTAGTTATTCAGCAATAGAAAGGTAATACAACGGTGATAGGCTTAGAAAGTTACTGTCAAAACAAATGAAAAGACTAAGCATATCTGCTTTGGGAAAATTTTTGTATTACATTCCAGCAGAAATTTTGTATTACAATTATTTTTTTAAATGTCCTACATAGAAAAAATGGTGGGCGGTTATTTATATAGGAACAAAAACTAAATTTAGTTATTAAAAAAAATTAACCTCCAGCTTCTCATCTAAAACAGTGAAAGTCTGATGGCAATGTGGCAACATTTACAGGGCTACAGGAGAAGGGTTTTTACAAGAAGCTTTCTACCACAGTCCCTTTCATGCTTGAAAGAAAAATACATTCTTAGTTATATGAAAACTCAGAAACCATTACATTTATATTTACATATGACTGTGTGTGTGTGTACTCCAACTTTTGGTTGGCTGATATATATGTGACGATATATATGAAGATATAGATATACACATGTATGCATTTTTGAAATATATAAATAGATACATTATGTATATATAGGTTTCTTAGTTGTTGTATCTTCATCTGTCTATTGGTATATCTTCATATGTATCTTTCTCTCTATTATATATATATATCTTCATATGTGTGTGTTATGCACTGAATGTTTGTGTCCCTCCAAAATTCATATCTTGAAGGCCTAACCGTGAATGTGATGCTATTTGGAAGTGGGGACTTTGGGAGATAATTAGGTTTAGAAGAAGTCATGAGGGTGGAGTCCTCATGATGAGATTAGTTCCCTCATAAGAGGAAATCAGAGAGCTTACTTTCTCTTTCCTCTTTTTGCCCTATGAACATACAGCAAGAAGGCAACTGTCTGCAAAACAAGAGAGTTCTCACTAGAATCCCACCATACCAGCACCCTAATCTCATACTTACCAGCCTCTAGAACAGGGAGAAATAAATGTGTGTTGTTTAAGCCATCCAGTCAACAGTATTTTGTTATAGCAGCCTGAGCTAAGACATCATGTATTTATCAGCCAACCAAAAGTTGAACAAAATTAACACCTGAATAGTGAATAAATTTTGGTATAAAAAGGTTGTGGATTTTCCTGTACAAATATCCACTAGTTCAAAAACTAACCTGCTCACCACAAAGCTAAGAAGGAACATCAATTTATAAAATAAATTTGACTGAATTGGTCCCAGTAATGAATCTCCAAGAACATTGAGGCACTGATGATATTTCACAATACCTTCTGGAAAGAAAAAGTCAAATGAAAAGAATTTTGTTTTGATTCATTATCTTTCATCATAAGAGTACTTAAAACGAAAGAAAGTAGACATTTAACATTTCTCTGTTTTAGAGTCAGATTCAGAAATACAGATAAATGTCATTACAACCCTGTGAAAACCAAACAGATGCCACCTGGCCAGGGGCGGAGGGTGGGTAAGGCATAAAGGGAGGTGGAAGAAAATATGGCAAAACTTGAATGCATTTGTTTGGGTGACAGAACAATTAGAAAATTGTTTTCTGCTAATTCTTCAACTATTCTTTAACAAATAGGATAACATAAGGCTCCTTACTAAAAAGAATAAATATGGAATAAGAAATATGAGTCTTTCTTTCATAGCAGCAGTATTCACAATAGCCAAAACATGGAAACAACTTAAATGTCCATTGACAGATGAATGGATAAAGAAGATGTGGTACATGTATACAATGGAATACTACTCAGCAATAAAAAAGAACAAAATAATGCCATTTACAACAACATGGATGCAACTAGAGCTTATCATAATAAGTGAAGTAAGTCAGAAAGAGAAAGGCAAATAACATATGATATCACTTATATGTGTAATCTAATATATGACACAAATAAACTTATCTACAAAACAGAAATGGACTCACAGACATAGAGGTCAGACTTGTGATTGATCTCACAACCTCTCAAGGGGAGGGGAGCAGAGAGAGAGGGATGGACTGGGAGTTTGGGGTTGGTAGATACAAACTATTACATTTAGAGTGGATGAACAACAAGGTCTTACTGTATAGCACAGGGAACTATATCCAATTTCCTGGGATAAATCATACTGAAAAAGAATATAAAAAAATTAAAGTATATACGTGTATAACTGAGTCACTTTGCTGTACAGCAGAGATGGGCCTAACGTTGTAAATCAACTATACTTAAGTTTTAAAAAAGAATAAAAACTGCATAAATTAAAGAGAAAATCTGAAGAAATCTCAGGAACATTGGACTAATCCACACGCAATGCAATAAGTGACCCTGATTTGAATGTTTTGAACACCTTACGAGCATAGGAATCTCCGATCTTGTTTTCACAGACTAAGTACTGTTTGTTTTCTTTTATTTCTTATGATGTTCACAAGCCCTTGCCCACTTGCCCTCAAGGCTCAAGGAAATTAGAGAGATCACTACTATGTATAGCCTCTTTTTAAATCTACTTTAAGAATAATTTCATCTAACCCTATGTCATTGTAGATATCAAATATAAGAAAATGTTTTAGGTAATTGTATAAAATCACATTCTCAAAGCATGGCTATTAGTTAAATATTTAAGACATAATGAGATATCAGAATCTCTATTTTTTTCTCCTAGTCCACCTGTGTAGGTCCTTTACTTTAAACTATGAAAACTGTGTAACTTCTGGTGTTTGAGATAGGAAATTATTCTGTGCATCTACTCTCTGATGTGGCTCAATAAACTTAAAAAAAAACTATAGTACTATTTGTACAGTTGAGCCAGTGATACACTTCTAGGAATTTATACCAAGGAAATAATCAGAAATACAGTTAAATGCTATATGCAATAGTATTTAGCACAGCATTATTTATAGCAAAATTAGATGAATTTTAAAAAGAAAATTAAGGATATAGTTAAATGGATTATGGCAAATTACTGGGCAAATAAATATCATGGTAATTTACTAAAATCCAACGGCTTTCCTTCTTTATAATGATTCCAGTAAATAAAAAAAAAAAATGATTAATTACATTTTCTTTTTGTAACAGTTGTATATGCTCATTTTAGAAAGCTTATAAAATACAGAACTATAAACTGAAGAAGTAAATCACCCATAATCCATCACAGAGAGATATCCAATACTGGCTTCCTAGCTCTATCTTGTTCTCTTTTAAACAATTAACATAGTTATTTAGCTTTCTAATTTTACTCAATATTTTACTGTACAAATAAGTTCTGGAGTCAAAATGCCTGGATTCAAATCCTAGCTAGACCACTTAAATGCTGTATGTTATTTTGGCAAGTTATAAAACCTTTCTATCTGTATGTTTTCTTACCTGCAAAGACGAGATAATAATAATACTTATTCACAATAGTGGCCTTACACAAAGAATTATTTTAAAGAATAAATAATATAAAATATATTGAGTTGAGACATGGATGGATCCAGAGACTGTCATACAGAGTGAAGTAAGTCAGAAAGAGAAAAACAAATATCATATATTAACACATATATGTGGAACCTAGAAAAATGGTACAGATGAACCGGTTTACAGGGCAGAAATTGAGACACAGATGTAGAGAACAAACATATGGACACCAAGGGGGGAAAGCCGCGGGGGGGTGGTGGTGGTGGTGTGATGAATTGGGAGATTGGGATTGACATATATACACTGTGATGTGTATAAAATTGATGACTAATAAGGACCTGCTGTATAAAAAAATAAATAAAATTAAATTTAAAAAGAAAAGAAAAGAGAAAGCTCAAATGCAAAAAAAATAAATAAATATATCGAGTGTTTAGCATACATAATACAAGACAGACCTGAAAGGAGAAATAGACAAATGAACCATTGTAGCTGGAAATTTCAACACTCTTCTTTCAGTATTGGAAAGAATAAGTAGACAAAGAATCAGTAAAAATGTAAAATCCCTGAACCATATTAAGAAATTACTTGAATTAATTAATATTTACAAGACATGCCACTCAGTAACAGCAGAATACATATTTTTTTCCACTGTAAATAGACATTCCATAGATATTCAGAGAGACCATAGACGTCCAAATAGACCATATTCTGAAAACTAAACCTAATCTCAATCAGTATAAATAAATTGAAATCACACACACACACACACACACACACACACACACACACACACACAAATGTTCTATGACTACATGGAATTAACTAAAAATCATTACCAGAAAAAATACAAGGAAAGTCTCCAAAAAATAAATGGTTAGGGCTTCCCTGGTGGTGCAGTGGTTGAGAGTCTGCCTGCCAATGCAGGGGACATGGGTTCGTGCCCCAGTCCAGGAAGATCCCACATGCCACGGAGCGGCTAGGCCCGTGAGCCATGGCCTCTGAGCCTGCACGTCGAACCTGTGCTCCGCAATGGGAGAGGCCACAAGAGTGAGAGGCCTGCATACCGCAAAAAAAAAAAAAAAAATACATTAAAAAAATAAAAAAATAAATGGTTAAAAAATAAACAACACACTTCCAATAACACATAAGCATTTTGAAGAAAAAATAACAATGAACATTAAAAAATATTTTGAACTGAATGAAAATGAAAACATATCAAATTTTGGGGGAATGCATCTAAAGCAGTGCTCAAAGAGAACTTTACAGCCTGAAATCTTTATATGAAAAAAGAAGAAAAATTTGCAATCAATACTGTAATTTTCTATCTTAAGAAACTAGGAAAAGAAAAGCAAATTAAATCCAAAGTAAGGGGAAGAAAGAAAATAATATAGATAAAAGTATGAATATACCGGGCTTCCCTGGTGGTGCAGTGGTTGAGAATCTGCCTGCCAATGCAGGGGACACAGGTTCGAGCCCTGGTCTGGGAAGATCCCACATGCCGTGGAGCAACTAGGCCCGTGAGCCACAACTACTGGGCCTGCGCGTCTGGAGCCTGTGCTCCGCAACAAGAGAGGCCATGATAGTGGGAGGCCCGTGCACCGCGATGAAGAGTGGCCCCTGCTTGCCACAACTAGAGAAAGCCCTCGCACAGAAACGAAGACCCAACACAGCCAAAAATAAATAAATAAAGTAATTAAATTTTAAAAAATGAATATATCAATGAAATAGAAAAGAGAAAAATAATAGAAAAAAATCAGTAAAACAACAAGCTGTTTTTAAAAAAGTTTAATACTTAATAAACCTCTAACTATACTAATAAGTTATTTTAAAAAGGCAAGAGAAGACATAAATTTCCAAGATCAGATATAAAAGAGAGAACATCACTATTGATCCTACAGATGTTAATAGGGTAATAACAGAATTTTATGATAACTGTTTGTTTATTCAACAACTTAGATGTGACAGACAAAGTCTTTGAAAGATTCAAATTACCAAAGTTCATTCCAAAGGAAATAGATAATATAAATAGCCCTATATCTATTAAAGAAATTAAATTTATAATTAAAAGCCTTCAATCAGAGGTATAAAGGGGTTGGGGAGACTCCAAGCCTAGATGGCTTCATTAATGAAATCTACCGAATATTTAAGGAAGAAATATTACAAATTTGACCCAAACTCTTCCTGAAAATAGAAGAAACAGAATACTCCCCAACTCATTAAGTTAATATTACCTTAATACCAAAAGCAAATAAAAATAATCCAACAAACAAAAACCACAGATCTATATATCTTATGAATGTAGACACAACAATCATTAGCAAAAAATTAGCAAATTGAATCCAGCAATGCATAAAAAGATAATACATCATGAACACGTGAGGTTTATGCTAAGGATGAAAGTTTGGTTCAACATTTGAAAATTAATCAATGTAAACCATTAAATAGACAAACAAGAAAAGGAAAAAACTAATGATTATCTTATAAATGCTGGAGAGGGTGTGGAGAAAAGGGAACCCTCTTGCACTGTTGGTGGGAATGTAAATTAATACAGCCACTATGGAGAACAGTATGGAGGTTCCTTAAGAAACTAGAAATAGAACTACCATACAACCCAGAAATCCCACTACTGGGCATATACCCTGAGAAAACCATGATTCAAAAAGAGTCATGTACCAAAATGTTCATTGCAGCTCTATTTACAATAGCCAGGACGTGGAAGCAACCTAAGTGTCCATCAACAGATGAATGGATAAAGAAGATGTGGCACATATATACAATGGAATATTATTCAACCATAAAAAGAAATGAAACTGAGTTATTTGTAGTGAGGTGGATGGACCTAGAGTCTGTCATACAGAGTGAAGTAAGTCAGAAGGAGAAAGACAAATACCGTATGCTAACACACATATATGGAATTAAAAAAAAAATAAAGTTCTGAAGAACCTAGGGGCAAGACAGGAATAAAGACACAGACCTACTAGGGAATGGTCTTGAGGATACGGGGAGGGCGAAGGGTAAGCTGGGATGAAATGAGAGAGTGGCATGGACATATATACACTACCAAAGGTAAAACAGATAGCTAGTGGGAAGCAGCAGCATAGCTCAGGGAGATCAGCTCGGTGCTTTGTGACCACCTAGAGGGGTGGGATAGGGAGGGTGGGAGGGAGACGCAAGAGGAAGGGGATATGGGGATATATGTATAGCTGATTCACTTTGTTATACAGCAGAAACTAACACACCATTGTAAAGCAATTATACTCCAATATAGATGTTTAAAAAAAAAAGATCATCTTAATAAATGCAGAAAAAAACACTTGAAAAAATTTAGCTTTCATCATGAAAAAAACTCACAGTGATCTAAGAATTCAAAAGAACTTGTTGGGCCTGAAAAAGAGTATATACAGGAAAGCTATATATAACATTATACTTAATGGTGAAAGAATTAATCAATTAATTAAAGAATTGTTTTAAACTATTGCCACTTGCAGAAAACAAAATCATTTATATAGAGAATCTTAAGAAATTTTAAAACTACTAAAACTAATACATGAGTTTAAGTAAGGTTTCAGAATAGAGGCTCAATATTCAAAAGTCAATTATAATTCTCCACACAATAAGTGAACACTTGGAAATCAATTTTTTTAAATACCATTTACAATAGCATTAAAGACATAAAACATTTAGGGATTAATTCAACAAAATATGTTCAAGATCTGAACACTGAAAACTTCAAATCATTGCTGAGAGAAATTAAAGAAATCGTAGAGAAATGGAGAGAAATACAGAGCTCATGAACTGGAAGATTCATTATTGTTAAGACATCAATTATTTCCAAATATATCTACATGGTTAACATAATCTCAGTGATAATCACAACATGTTTTTGCAAAAATTACATGTTGAATATAAAATTTATATGGGAATACAAAAGACCTATCATAGCCAGAATAATCTGGAAAATGAAAATATTTGGAAGACTCATACTCTCTGACCTCAAGATTCACTCTAAATTTACAGTATCATTGGTATAAGAAGAGAAATACAGATCAATGAAATAGAATAGAGAATTCATATACAGAGCCACAAATATCAATTAATTGCTTTTCTTTGAAAAGTGAAAGGTAATTCAGTGGGAAAAGATAGCCTGATTTCAACAATAGTGTTGGAACAATTTGATAACCACGTGCACACAAATGAATCTCAATCCTTACCTTACAACATGTACAAAAATTATCTCTAAATGAATCATAAACCTAAATATAAGAGCTAAAACTATAAAATACCTAGAAGAAAATATAGGGGAAGATCTTTGCAAACTTGGAATAAGTAAAAATTCCTTGAATAGGACACAAATATGAACGATAAAAGAAAATTGATTGTTGGGTTTCATCAAAATTTAAAACTCCTGTTCCTCTAAAGACACTATTAAGAAAATGAAAATACAAGCCACTCATGGGGAGAAAATGATTGGAAGGAACATATCATATAAAGGAATTGTATCCAGAATATGTAAAGAATTTTTGCAAGTTAATAATGGGAAGACAAACAATCCTGCTCGCTCCATTCCCCCAAAATATACGTGGATAATTATTTGAAGAGTCACTTCATAAAAGATGATATACAAATGACCCTAAGCACATTAAAAATGTTCAACATCACTAGTCATCAGCAAAATTCAAATTAAAACTACAATAATATATCATCATAAGCCTACCACAACACTGTATTAGAGTTCTCTAGATAAACAGAACCAATAGGATGTGTATACAGAGAGAGAGAAAAAGATTTATTTTAAGAAATTTTGTCTTGCAATTTTGGAGACTTGATGAATCCAAAATCTGATGGAAGAAGCCAACAGGCTTGAAACTCAGGAAGAAGTTGCAGTTTAAGTCCAAACCCATGCTGCTGGAAAAGCAAGAAGAGCTAATGTTGCAGATGAAGAAAGTCTGCTGGAAAAACCCCTTTTTGCTCAGTGTAGTTCTGCCTTTTGGTCTATTCTAGCCTTCAACTGATTAGATGAGGCCCACCCATGTCACGGAGAAAAATCTGCTTTACTCAAATTCCACCATTTTCAATGTAAATCTCATTCAAAACAGCCTCACAGAAACACCCACAATAATGTTTGACCAAATATCTGGGCACTGTGGCCTCATCAATCAATTTGACATAAAATTAACCATCCCAAATATCTAAAATTTAAAAGACTGATAATACCAAATGTGGGTAAATTTGTGGAGCAATTCCAAGTCATATATATTGCTGGTGGACATGATACAATCACGGTGGAAAATACTGGGGTCATTTCTTGTAAGTTATACATACCTTTATCATACAATCCAGCAGTCCTACTCTAAGAGATATGAAAACACGTGTTCCCCCAAGACTTGCATGCAAATGCACATAAGAGTGATATTCATAATAGTCAACTACTGGGAACAATTCAAATTTCTATTAACTGGTAATGGATAAATAAATTGTGGTATATTGATACAATAGAATACCGCTCAACAGTAGGAGCAAACTACTGATAATACAACATTGTGGAGGAATCTCTAAAGCATTTGTTACATGGAAAAAGGCATATGTGAATGACTACATATGAGTCCATGACTGTATGAGCCCATTTACTTGACATTCTAGAAAAGACAATACTATAGGAATACAAAATATATCACTGGTTGCCAGGGTCAGAGGTGAGAGGCAGAGATAGACTGAAAAAGGATTCAAGGAAACTTCTGGGGGGAAGAAATTGTTCCATATCTTGATTATGATTGTAGTTATAGATTGTTTACACCTGTCAAAACTCATCAAACTGTCTACTTAAGAGGATAACTTTTAGTAATGTAAATTATATTGCAAAAACCCTAACTCTTAAAAAAAATGGATGAAGAAATGCATTAATTAACTAAACAATTAACTTCTAATAAATATTTTCAGATTATGAAAACTGAAATTATCAAAAAATATTTAATTAGTATTTAGTATTGTATCATTGTTATTTTCTCATATCAGTAAATTATCCTTTGATAATGTCTATAAATTAAAACTGAAAGATCAATCTCTGTGTTACACACACATGCATACAACACACAAATACACACACACAGTTTTCTGGAACATTGGAAAGGCAACAAAGATTTCCTTGGTATCAGCATAACAAAAAATGGCATGATGGAATGTGTGAGTAGGGACCGAATTCTCCCTTTTTCCATAGTGTGCTGTTAGTGTAGCGACGCTGGCCTCAAGCAAAATTTAGGGAGCCAATTTAAGAATCATGAATTTGGTAGGTCAAACTTACATCAGTGTTAATACCAGTGACTATTAAAGGGTTGTTTGAGAGCAGAGGCAGAGGTGGAGGAAATGTGGCAGTTGCCATGCAGCGGTGAAAATTACACATTCAGCTTCTCTCAAGGGGAAGCCCCTGGGGTCTTCCATAAATAGTTGATGAGACGTGTTCCCTTCAACGGCAGGTAGGTATGAGCCTGGGAGATAGGTTTGACACTAACTCTAATGAGCACATAATGTTCCAAATCCTGATGTTTTGATCTTTGATGTAACAGAAACTGTTTCTACACTAAGCCTTCAAACAAACTGAAAGCAAAAGGATATATGAGGTTTATGAATGCATTTGAATATCAGAGCTGCATGTTTATTTTAAAACAAGGAGACATGATCTGCATTTGAGGACATGAAATAATGTCCACTATTGCCTGGATTTTGGGAGCTTCCAGTCCTGCCCCTGCCCCTACCCGAGCTCTATGACTGGACAAGGCATTTGGTTTTTCTACATCTCATTTTCCCTATCAATAAAATGGGAGAGTTTAACTAAATATAAGACTAAAAATAACTGGATTCAGGACCCAGGCATGTTTTGTTTGGCATTTTGTTTCGGTATATATATATATATATATATATATATATATAATTTTTTAAATTAAATGTTGCCAACATTGAAAAATTAAGAGTTTTTACACAACATACAGATTTACAGCTGCTTCAAAACACCTTAAAGATACTCAATCTTCATTTAAGCTTGAGGCCAAATGTCTGGATTTGATGTACAGTTGTCATGTTTAAACAACGTGTCGCCCTCCATTAGCCAGAATCCCATTACTCTACGTCACCTACCTGACTCTGTAAGGCGTGGGAGTTCATGACACCTGAACTAGCTGCTACTAGGTCCCTTCCATCCTTAAGATGCCATGCCTCGCACTTAATTACTGCAAACAGCAAAACTAGTGAGAACTGCTACCAAAACAAGCTAAAATCTACCGATTGTCTATTCTATTGTACAACGCCAATTGCTGCCACTGCATCCCAAACATCCTTCTTCTGATCAGAGAGTAAATTTCGAGGAAGCTGTTTCACAAAAGGGGAGGAAAATGCAAGAGAACCCAAAGGAATATGTCCACTGCTTTGTAACCAACAGCAAAATACCACCTCATGACAAAACTTCCTGACCTGATCGGTCGGCAGTTGAAACGCTGCACCCGCTCTGTCAAGGAAGATTAGCATCATTATTAAGTTTAATTGAATGGACATTTTTGGGCACCCGGTGAAGACCAGATCCTATACCACATAATAAGAATACGGAGATCCATAAGACACGATCCTTGGCCTCATAGCCTCAGACACTTAAATACATAATTTTAAAATATATATTTTATATAATATAAAATATATTTAATTAAAATGTTAATAATCGAGAATTACAAAATATTTTAATCAATGTACTGATAGAATTAGATATGGAACAGAGGTAACATAAAGAAAATGTGGCTCTCCAGAGACTTTGCATTTACTGTTTCTCTCTCTGGAACATTCTTCCTCTAGTTTCCAAGTGGTTCATTCTTTCTCCTCCTTCACATCTTTGTTCATATGTCTTTGCCAACCAACCTGTTTCAACTGAAATTACCCCTTCCCCCAGCCTTAGTATCCTGTACTCTTTCCTGCTTTATTTTCTCCATAGCACTGATAAGTATCTTTCATTCTCTACATTTCACTTACTTATTTTGATTATTGTTCATGTCCCCTACTGGAATGTAAGCTCCATGAGGCAGGGATTTTTTTTAATGTTTTGTTCACAACCATTTCCTTATTTGCTAGAATAGTGTGTAGACACAGAAGGCACTGGGTAAATATTGGTTGAATGATTCAATGAGTGAAGTCATCAGTTCTCCTCAAGTAGGTCAGGGCAAACTTCCTGAAGATATGATTTATGAACAGATGGGTTTTGAAGGATGAATAAAAGTTCACTATGTTAAATGATGAACTCAGGGGAGAGCATTTTAGGAAAAGAGAGCTGCATGTGCAAAGGCAAGAATGTGAGAAATGTCACTGCATATTCAAGAAGAGTGAGTGTTTATAGTTATTACGTATATATTATTATCAATAATAATAGTGGTGCGACTTTCCAAGTTATAGTTCCAAAGAGTGTTAGATACTCTCGTAAGTTCTTTGTAGGCAATGCTTAATTTCACTCTCATAAATCCTTTGAGGTCATTAGAATTCACCCTGTTTTGGGGGCTCAAACAGGTTACATCTTGCCCAAAGCCACAGAGCTAGTAAATGCCAAAACAACATTTAAATTAGTTTGGTGTCTCTAAACCTGTGCTCTTTCCATAGGTAGACTCCGATCCGACTTTAGACAATACTGGCTCCATCATTAACCAGAGGTTTAACTTAGTCAAGTACAGTTGATGATTCTCATGGTTTTGAACCCTTTAAGAATGTTTTTATGAGTCACATACATGACAAAAGGACTGGATGGCATAGAAAATCTTCATTTCTTTGGTCTAAAATGACTTACGTGCAAGTTAAATTGATGTTTCCCTCCCAGATTCCATTTCTTCATCTGTGTGTCTAAAGACACACGTGCACTCCGTGATAAGAAGCCAAAAGTTTCAACTAAAATCTCCTTCTTCATTTGCAAGAATCCTTTATGATATCATAAAAGAAACAAAAAAGAAAGGGAAGTTAGAGAAAAAGAAAAAGATAACTTCTAATTTCAAAACATACTAATCTTGTCTCTCTAAGGACTGCTATTAGGCATTTGTTTAGCTGTAGCCGATTCAGAAGCCAATTGAATATACGGTGTTTATTTCAAAGCATTATTTTCCTCTGCCACCCTGTAATTTTTCTGGGAGAATATTTGCATTTAGATGTTACCTGTATAAAGTGATGGATATGACCATAAACAATTTGAAGACAATGAGAAAAAAAATAGTTAAAGCAAAGTGAAAGGCAGCTGCAAAGGCAAGAAGTGAGAAGATAAAATAAGAAAAGGGGGCTCATAGATTTAACTTCACATAAAATAATGTGAAATCAAAAGAGACATGGAAAAGAGTAAGGACAAGTCAAAGAAAAATCAAAGGCAATGAGGGTGCTATTTTTATATATTAAAACATAATTAATATTCATCATGCTCTTTAAAGGGGAAGTGGAAAATTGAGGGAGAGAGGAAAGCAAAGGAAAGGAGTGAATAAATGGTTCAAGATAATAATAAGGGAATAAAACAGAGATAATTGGAAAGATTCTATGGCCCAAGCCAAAGTATAAACAGTCCAACAAAATGCTATTTTTAAAATGTTATAAAATATAATGGAAAACAATCATTCATTCATCCACCCATTCATTCAGCCAGTGTTTCGAGGGTACCTACTGTGTACCAGCCCTGTGCCAGACACTGGAAATATGAAGATGAATAGGCCTGATCTTTCCTTCAAGAAAACTAGAATTGGACACTTAGGTTAGGATCAAATTTTTTGAGTAGAAGTAAGAGATTCAAGAGTCATTTCATATTGCCTCTCCACTACAAAATCGAAAAGTGTTATTTGAAATATTAAACTACCTTGCATTAAAGGCAGACTCTATCTTGTTTTTCATAAGGATGGCTTTTGACCTATACTTGGCATTCTATGTAACTTGCATATGTCATGAGTTTCAAAAACAGAGAATAGAAGGGGCACAGGGCAAGAAAAAATGGTGAGAGATAAACTTTGCAATTTGTAAACATTAAAACAGAGAACATAGGTCTGGTTCAAGTCATGCTTTAACGGAATAATTGCTTGCCTCTTTTCTTGGAGACATCCATAGGTCCAGAAGAAAACTGGTTATGTGCACACTACATGGATGTGCGTGCACACATGTGTTTCGGATGGTGGGGGATCTCAATCTACAGATGGCTGATTACATTGAAGCCAGTGAAGATCAGACTTACGTTGAAGGAGAGACACTAACTAGTTGAGTCAGAGAAGAATTCTGTGCTGGGTTATCATGTGTTGGGTGAAGCAAGCCGTAAGTGGAGAAAAAGAGTTCTGAGTAAACCCAAGAATATTATCTCTAACCTGACATTTGCAACAGCCTCCAAAGTTTCCCCTTCATCTTCAGCCTTTTGATACTCTATGCACTTTTCTTATTGATGCTTGATTATTCTACCTGGGCCACAGATCTGGTCTGACCACACAGGTCTGGTCTCCTATCTGATGGTGCTCGATTGTTCTTATTAATTCTGGTTACTTATTAAGCGTTTGACATCATCTAAAACCTGACCCTACACTCTTTCCAATTTTATTTCTCATTTTACCCTTTGGCAAACCAATTACTGCCTAATCTTAGGGAATGTCCTACAGGTTTCTATTTCCAAACCTGAGTGCCTTCTGCGGGCTGTGCCTCCCTCCCCACATCACTTCGTACTCAGGCCTTACCCATTCAAGATCCAGCTTCAACGTTACTTCTTCCATGAAATTCTCCTTGATGTTGCCAGATAGAAATAACCGCTTTCATCTCTGAATTTCTACAGCACATTTTCTGTTTTGGTCCATAGTATTGATTACACTCTGCTTAGGTCAGAGGAATTTATCCTTTTTTCTCTTTCTAGATTATAATCTAACTAAAAGGAGTACCTGTTTCTGAGTCAGGTTTATATAACCTAAAGAGTACAGCACCATACCTGCCTGTAAATGACTAAATTAGAAGTGGAAAGGAGCTCATATAGGTGTGATTAGATGGAAACAGTAGAATGGGGGTAAAAATAGAGGGAAACAGGGGTTGGACAGAGGAACTGGAAATAGTTAGAAGGTGATCAGTAAACCGGTCTTCAAATACTCAAAAATACTATAATATTTGTTAACACTAGGAGATATCTTAAGTAAACTGCCAGAAGTCAATTTAGAACACATATACCATGTACTTAATTTTATAGTTTTATTAAACAATATCCAATTCAAGAATTACATTTTTCTATTTACTGTACATTGGTATAGATAAATATTTGCTGGAGTTATCAAGTGTGTTTATCCATTTGGGATGCATTAAAAACTTTTATACAAGAGAAATGGTGCCCTCTCTCATAATTTCTCATTTTTTCTTCCTCTCTTTATACCTTTACTTAATCGTTGTATTTTGAATGTTCATAAATAATTACATCATGTGCAATAACCTTGTCCATGGGGTTAAAAACAACATTTTTAGGCCTGCAAACATTGATTTTACCAGACTAGGGAATCTCTCTGTGTATTTCTGACACATTCTAGAGTCATGGTCTTGTGCCCTGATGTGATTAGCCCAGCTAATGTCTGAGGATGAACACCTGAGACTCTTTTCCGGTGCTCAGAACCCCTCACTGCTGGAGTATCATTTTAGGTCCTGCAAAACTGCAGCCCAATTAACTTGCAAGCTTTGCACATGACTTTCTTTCATACCTATGGTATACATGTACAATGTATTAGATTTTGTAAACGGATTGTATAAAGCCATTGCAATGATCACTTTACTAAAATGCTAAACTCCCTTCAACCAGATTTATTCCCTTTAGAATGGTCACCTTGAGAGTGTCTGTATTCATTCTAGAGCTGGAGCATTTTCTCACAACCTCTCTGCATTCACAGTCTTAGGGATATTATTTAGGGGTTCCCCTCCTTTCCCTTGGCCTCCTGTTTCCATGAGGCGACATCAACATCAACATCAAAGTGCTGGCTGCTTAGCTCAGTGCAGCGTCTCCTAGGAGCAGGGATGAGTTCCTTGTTTGTTAGGTGCCATTTATTGGCCCATGTTTCTCATTTAGCTGTAATGGATCTAATACAAACCTGGAGGCCCTGGGGACTGTTTTCCTATACTTCTCTCTCCTCCCTCCATTACTGCAGGGCAGCCCAAGATGTGCATACAGTTCTGGTCACCACGGGCGAGGAGCCTGACCCTGCACCAGACATCTGCTTCTGCTCCATCAGTCACGGATTGGGTGGATCATCTGTCTCATACCAGGGTTGATAGATCACCAAGGCAACACACTTCCAGAGATCTCAAGTCAGATGTTTCAATCAGCATTAACACTGTTAATGTGGTAAGTTGCTCTCTAACTATGGAACTCCTGCATCTGTCTCTTAGCTGTTTCCAAATTCAGCAATGGAAGATAGGGATGTTATATATTGGCACCTTGAAATTCCAATCAAGTTATTTTGATCATCTTTATTGGCAGCAAATCTACCTGCTTTAAGGATGCCTTTATATTTTGAAACAGCCAAAGATATTTTATAAATCTTTGGGTGAGATGACTGTGGTGGGTCAAATGACTGGGGACAAAATTGAATGTCGCAATTTAGGACTATAAAAAATTAAAACCATGGACTTTGTTTGATTCCTTAAGCTGGCACTGAATGCATATTTTCAGAAACAGTTTTGAGCCACAGTTGCATCATTAGCACAGATTCACAGCCTCCCAAAGGTGATGACTTGGAATGATAGCACTCATTTGGATGTACAATTCCAATGTCCTTATTAAAAAATAAATCATACTACTTTATAATTACATTTGGAACTTGAGAAGAATTGCTGCTAGATGCTTCAAGCTGGGTTACGAGGCTCCATAACACTCAGCTATGATTTAGCCTCTCACAGAATTGTTCATACAATACTGTGTTTGGCACTTTGCTGGAGGGTTTTGTTGACAGACGCTATAAGAAAAGTTCAATCACTACTTGCCACTGTTTGTACTGCTGTGTCATTGATAGCATATTCCAAGACATCACACACATCCCCCTTTGAGAGCCCATGGAAGAACTTTAGTTAAATTTGTTACTAAATGAAAAATGTAGTCCCTTTCTAAGCCAAAGTTCTTTGTTTTTCCTGTCATATTGTATGTTTTTATATTCAAAGGCATGAAACCCTGCTTATAACCAAGTGGAAATAAATAAATGCAAAGAGATGGGAAAAAAATTGCATTTACCTAAGGTATTCTTATAAATATCACTGAATGTGCTTGAAAGAACATCTTTTATAAGACTCTTCATGCAGGGGCAAGATCTAAAAGTCATACTCAAATAAAAACAACAGCAACAACAACATTCATTGAGCTCTCGAGATGACAGCATAGTGTATGGAGGTTAAGAGTGTGGATACAGGTACCTAACTGCTTGAGTTCAAATTCCATCTCTGCCTCCTACAGACTATATGACTTAAGCCAATCACTAAATTTCCCTGGGTTTCAATTTCATCCTGTGTAAAATGAGGAAGAAAAACCAAACTGCAAAATATCTATCTCATAGTGTTATTTTTAAGATTAAATGAATTCATACATGTAAAGGTCTTAGAAGAATGTCTAACACACAAGTTCTATGGAAGCTTTACTTCTTTTTATTATTAAGAATAATAATAAGTAAACAATGACTGTTTCAGTCATTGTTCTAAGAGTTTAAATGTACTATTTCATTGGATTGTCACTTCAATCCTGTGAGGCAGGTAATATTATGTCCATTTTGCAGATAAGAAAACCAAGGCATAGGAATGTTATGTACTTGCTTGAGATCATACGGATAACAATTGGTAGTCAACAACAGCTACAAAATGACCGCAAAACTGCATCTAAAGAAAGATGAGTTCTGTTAGCACTAGGGCTTTGGGTCTTTGTTGTTGTTGTTGTTATTTTGGAATATGCATATTTAAAATAAGAAGAGAGTTTCTCAGGGCAGCAAATGAGACACTGAGCACTGTGAGAGAGAACTCCTAAGAAGAGACATGTGCCGTGCCTTGGGAGAGGGTAAACTTGAGATCAGAGCTATCAGATGACACAGCATTGGAGAGCATTTGCTCTGAGTATGCAATGCAGGCTTCCTCTCACTATGACATCCTCAGTAAATGTATGGAATATCAAACAATGGTTTCAATTCACCATTCTCCTCATAGCAGAATTACACATCTACACCCTTGCCATGGCCTCACCATAGGCTTGATTGTATATCTCACCCACTAACGTTTGGATTGTCCACATTGTTTAGACCAATGAAATGTTATTAGACGTGATATGACTAAATATTTAAAATGTGCTTATGCAGTTGGGTTTATTCTTTTGTGCTTTTGTCATCACCACAAGGAGAACATACTGTAAGTATCCACTGCCCTTCAGCCTGAAATCCAGAATGAAGTACATGGGTCAGACCTGCCACTTGGATCTGAACAATCCACAGTCTAAAACAGAGCTGTCCCAGCTGACCCTCAGATGCACAATTGACAAGAAATGACAAAGTTTATATCTGTAAGTGCCATGACTTCTGACACCAATTACCTATAGTTAAGCCAAACTTCACAGGTTAAGGGCACTATCCTCCCTAAGACTGCCTTCATGTTAGACACCAGTCACATCTTTGAGGATCCTTAGGATACCCTCATTTCTGATCAACTTGTTATAAATTTGGGGGTCCCCACTACTCCCTCAGGTTCAATAATTTGTCAAGATTCCTCATAAAACTCAAGAAAGCACTATACTTCCAATTACAGTTTTATTATAGAAAAAGATTCAAATCAGAACCAGCCAAAGGGACTGATGTATAGGGCAAGATCTGGGAGGTTTCCAAACATGAAATTTTCATTGTCCTCTCTCCCCATGGAGTCGGAATGCATTGCCCTTCTGGCACACTGACATTTGACAATACTCAGAATACTGCCAACCAAGGGAGCTCAGGCAAACTTTGATGTTCACATAGTCATGATTAACTCACTCTCTAGTCTCTCTCCTCTCTCCAGAGGTCCGGCTGGTATCACATGGCTTCCCCAACCCTGTAATCACGTGGTTGGTCTTTTTGGCATGACCAGCCCCCATCCTGAGTTAGCATAAACTACCAGGACCTACCATGACTAACAAAGCCACTCCTATTACTCAGAGGATTGCAAGGATTTAGAGTCTACCTCCTAGGAACTGGGGACAAAGGCTAGCCAAATTCTTTATTACACAGTAGGCCACCGAATCTTTCAGGTGGTTTGTTATGCAGCATAGTTGTAGCAATAGCTGACTGATACCAAAAGTCCATTACAAACAAACAAACAAAACACTAAATACCATACTGGTTCAACTTTTTAATGAAAAAAATCAATGGGGATAAGGATCAGATGAAGAGACAACCACACATCTGGGTCTCACATTCAAGCAGATATATAATCTCAACCACTTTAATATATACTGAGCTCTCATTCTGGATTTTAAAAATATGGCTTTGTAGTTCATGATCTATTATATTTTTCTGTCTCCCTTACTTTGATGTAAGTCATGAGAGTTTTTAGGGCTGAAGATGAAATTTTTTGGTACTTTATTTATTTTTATTTTTTTAGCTGGGCTGCACAGCTTGCAGAATCTTAGTTCTCCGACCAGGGAACCAACTGGTGCCTCCCTACGGTGGAAGCACAGACTCCTAACCACTGGACCACCAGGGAATTCCAGAAATTTGTGACTCTTTATGAAGACTTTTTTTCCCAAGAGATAGTTACCATTGTTCTCCTTGACTTTAAGTGTTGAAGAGGGAGTAATTCATTCATACCCAAATCAAGTGGGGTAGCCAATTACCTAGCTCGTACTAACAACCAAGAGTCTGGCATTTGCTTTATATGGAGATTTTTAAGGTTCTCCCTAAAAGTGTCTTTAGTGATTCTTCTTTCCTTCATGTATTTAAAAACATAGTTAAACCTCATTTCATTTTAATTTTTGTAGGGGTAGCATAATGATAAGAAAAGAATAACTAGCCTATCCTCAGGGAATCTACTTCAGAAACTCTGTTCTTCATTTGCTGTGTGAAATTGATCAAGTCACTCCTTTTCACCAGACCTCAAATTCTTCATCTATAAAATAAAAAGATAAAACAGCAGATCTCTGAGTTCCTATTCATCCTGGAGAACTCTATTTCTCTATGTCTTACCAGGGTAACCTTGGAGGAATCATTTAACATCTTCCAGCCCGACTCTCTTCATACCTCCTCTGGAGTACACTCCCTCACCTCAATTAATAGCAAAATCCATGCTTAGAGTCCATTCTTGACTCCTACATCTCAAACCCCACATTCAATCTGTCAGGAAATCGTGTGGGTGCCAACTTCAACATATACTCAGAATCCAATCACTTCTTACCATTGTTACAACCTGGTCTTCAAAACCCAGTGTGTACTTTATTCTTAGAGCACATCTTAATTTGGACTAGCCATACTTCAAGTGTTCAATAGCCACATGTGGTTAGTAGCTACTGTATTATGCAGCAGAAGTCTAGCATAAAAGTGTATTCTTCTGCCTAACCAATGTCCCCACAGACATTGTTCCAAACAGAGCTGCTTGCCTTAAACAAGCTTTCATGCTCTAGGGGGTTACAACTGTCACCACCAAGCCCCCAGTTTTACAGCCACCACTACCACCAGCTTCTTCTCACTTTGCACCTCTGTTCGTGGGACTGATCCGCTAATATCCATCTCAATTCTTGCAAGAATGCTCATGACTAATAATACCTCATACATTCCTTTATTTATTCAACAACCTTTTATGGAGCTTCTGCTATCCGCCAAAGTGGGTAACTTGTGGAAAAGAGAAAAACTACTGTTTTCATTATTCTTCCCAGACAACTGCTTCTATAAAGAGGATCGCTGGAAATAGACTGCTGTTACCCTAAGGGATAAATTTATCTCTGATGGTAAGATTCAAGTTGAGTTAGGGGTCAGGGAAAGAAAGAAAAGTGATAATTTAAGGCCTAGGTGGATTTTTTTCTTGCTCCTTATATTGTAAATATTGTTGCTTTCTCTGCTTATGCATTACAGGAGTTAAGGCAAATATTCCTTTTTTCCCCCATTCATTTGTTTATTAGTTTAGTGATCTATTGATCACAATGGACCAAGCACTAATTTAGTGCTGTAGGAATGCAATTATATGTTCTCCATACTCAACAAACAAAGAAGTTAGAATGCTTTCTCTTGATGACTTTTCAAGGTACTATCTAATCATCCTAAAGGGCAGGAGCAACAAGAATCTTTGGATATGTTAGATGCATACTCACTTGTACCATGCATGCCTTATGTGGGCATTTTATTGCAACTTCTTTTCTAAACTCTTAAAGCAAATCAAGTTGTCAAAATCATAAAAGCCATTCTATCAAGTGTTGAAGAGTAAAAGTAATCTAGAAACATTTTTCCCTTCCATAGGATTTTGGAATCACTGAGTGGTAAAGATCATCTAGCCCCACCCTTTACTCCATAGAAAATACATGTGGGCAAAAGGATAAGTAGCTTTTATAAGACCATATAATTAAAAGTGATGGTGCTAGGACGGATTTTTTTTTAATGCTTGATTTTCATTGTCTTTAGTTCTTTGTATAAAGAAAAGCCTGGGAAGTTTGTCTTGTTCTCCAACTCCTTCTCCTCTGAGAATTACACAGTATTAAGGGGATGCTGGATTCCTCTCCTAAGAGTGGTGGTTACATGTAAGCAAACAAGAAGGCCTCCAAAGATGTACTGAGATGCACCCTTCCCACAAGCATAAAAGAGCTTGAGAGGTCAAGAGAAAGGCTGTCAGGTTGAGCCACTGGAGGGCACCAAATTATCTCTTTTAACTGGAACTATCCACTTGTGGAGAGGAGAAAAACTACTGGTTTGTGTGGGTGTGAAGACAGAAGAATGGGAATTCCCACAATGTTGATTTTAATTCCACAAGCATAAAACTAAAAAATACTAAACACAGGCCAGGTATTCACAGGTAGGTATTATTTCCTGGGATCAGGGGTCCTCCCGGTTTATGCCAGACTTTCAGCGGTCCAAGACCCAAGGGACTGATACTCTGTATTTTCACAAAGTGATTCTTTGGAGAAGACCAAGAAAGGTCCATGCAGAGATTTTACTGAACCAGAATGATTTTTCACCTTTATTTTAAACTGTTCAGCCAGAGTCACTCGCCAATAGCCTCAGCAAAATATAAGATGAATGTCCATCTGTTCAGAAACCTACAGAATCATCTGTTTTCATGGAGATAGGACTCGTCAGCATGTCATCCCATTTCTTATGATTCAGCCTGTTCGTCCTCCAACTGATTTAGGTAGTATTTCAGTTGGTGACCCTCAAAGCCCATTAGTGAGTTTGATATTCCTTTTTTGCTCTGCTGGTTTTTCATTTGTCTGAGAGGCGGCAAGAAGCAATGAAATCTTACCTGGCATCTCTGTTCTACAGCAAGGGGAGATAACTTGAGACTCCAGAGCAATACCACAGGCTCACTTTGGAAAGCAAGGAAGCTTCAGTAACATGTGCACAATTCAGAGAGTTACAAATCTTCAATGAAGTTACTAAAGGCCTTTGTTTCTGATGTTCGTCATGGAGAGAATAAAAAGAGCTCTGGTTTAGCCTACAGAATAAGAAGTGAATAAAGACCTGCCTGGGTACCTCAACTAGTGATTGAGAACATGGTGTTCCATTTCTCAGTGTGAAGCAATTTGTAGAGCTCTGGAAGATGTTATGTAAAATAAATTTATCTAGTACCAGGGTATAATTTGTCCTTTCACACTAATGCTTTCCAAACCATACAGCTAAACTCAGAAACATCCCAGGAAATCTCAGGAATACAGCTGATTGCTTTTGTATCACACCATTAAAAGCCAAGAACTGGACTACCCAGGCTCAGCCACTGTTCTACTATTAGACAAGTAATGGAGAAGGCAGTGGTTCAGGTTAGAACTGCAATTCTAATGAATTCTACCTCTTAACTAAAGTAGATTATGTATAGTATTCTATAAGAAGATGCTTCTTATTTCACTCATGGAGGTTAACCCCAAAAATAGTAACAATTAGAAACTGTTAATTTCTGTATCATTGGCAAAGAACTTTTCCCCTATATATCCTACTTAATCCTTTCAATAACCTATGAGGTTATTATTATTTCATATTAAAAATATAGACAAAAAGTAAAACAAAACTAAGGCAAAGAATGGATGAACAATTTGTGTTAGGCAATGCAGTAAGTGGTCAAGTCAGGGTTCAAATTCTCCTTTTTCAGGCAGATATATCCAGAGATTACTGGAATTGTAAATGAGTATTAGTCTTCTACAATGTTCTCAGTTCAAAAGGTGTAATTTTGTTGATTCCTGTACACATTTACTAAGTAAATGCAGTAATGTTTCTGCCTCCTTGTTTCACATAGAAAGCTCTTTATGTATCTGTGATATGATTTGCTCTGTGAATATTTATTTTAGCCACTGCATTATAAGCTCCTTGCAGGTTGGGACCATGCCTCATTCATCTTTACAACCCTCTTTCCTCACAGCCTAGCACAGTGTCTATCCATATAATAGATCTTCAAATATTTATTGAATTAGTTGCTATAGTAAAGTTTGTAATGGTCTGAGGCATCTTGCCAAATGATGCCTGCTTGAATTTCTTCCAAGATCCAAAGTGAGATATTTAATTGTGTTATACTCTGTTTGGAACAAAAAGAATTTTAAAACCAATATAAGAACTATAATTATGAAGAACTATGGAGACCCTTAACAGTGACCCCACCTTCTGCATTCTAGACTTAAGTAACTGAAAACATTTAAGAAGTGGAGAACTGGAGACCGTTTTGTAGCAGCAAGCAAAATGCAGCAATATTGCAGGATATATTCTTACAGTTTTGTCTAGTAACAGCCCATGGCCCTATCCATCTACTGTCTGGCAAAACAGATTGCACTGACCTGAAGGATCCATCAGTGTTTATCTGGAGACTGCTGCAGAAGAAGGCTTGTGTGTCCTCTGTAGGCTAGCAAGTAGAATTATTCTTCTCTTTGCTTCACAGACATTCTTGGACAAAGGCTGATGACAAACTTGAACATGTTCACAGAGAGCAGAGTGAGAATGTACATGCACTTGTGGGGTATAGAAGGGAAGAGGGAAGACAAACCATCATATGAAAAAGAGATGAAAAAGTGGGAATGAGTACCCTGGAGGCAAGAAAATTTAAAGTAGATATTTAAATAATTTTTTTTGCATGGAATATACACAATGTACAATCACCTGCCATAACTATTACTGATGATGGCTTGGACTGAAAAATAGCAGTAGGTAGCACATCACATACAAAGATACACTTGTAATTTGTTCTTATTCTACCTAGCACCTTCTCTCTGATGAAAAATGTACTTTCCCTTCAAGATTCATTTCAGGTAACATCTTCTCCATGAAAGATCCCTGATTCCCCAACAATATTATCTCCATGGTAGTTTACCTCATTCAGCTTGTGCCACACTCTTTTATAGCTTTTTGTCTACTTCATCACCTTCATTAGATTGTGAGCTTGGAGTAGGATGCAATAAATATGGTTATTTTATCTTTGTATGTCTGGTACTTAGTAGAGTGTTTAGCATGTACTAAATGCTCAGTGAGAATTAAAGGGAAAAAGAGAAGGAGAAAGAGAGGAAAGAAAGAAAATAGAAGAGGTTTATTAGGAAAGGAACTATAATGCAACACAGAATTGAGCTATAACAGTCATGTCCCTGAGTTGTTAGGGGTATAGAGTGAGAATATTATAGTGCTGCCTAGGGAATGGCATGGTACTGTCAAAGGGCCAGCATCATAAACGAAATAATTCCACCATAATTTTTAATTGCCCCCATTTTAATGCTGCTAAGCTCAGAGAAAATAGTATTCCTACCAAAAGACTCCAACTGCCCCTGGAGAAGCTGGTCTCAGTGCATTCTGTTTAAAGAGGCAGAGAGCTGCAGCATCTGGCAGACTTAAATAAAAAAGTCTAGAAGCTTCAGAGATTAGTACCAAGAGAACTGAAATGAGAAACGGTGCCCCGTGGCAGAAGGCACAAGGCAAAGATGGCTTAGAATGCCCACAAAAGGATGTAGACCAGATAAGGACAGAAGAGAGATGATATTCTTGCTTACACTGGGTAAACAGTGTCACCAGTCTGTTAGTCAAGAAGAGTTAGACACTGACATGAGAACACTTGGAAACACCCTGTACGGCTCATTGTGTGTGTATGGAATAAACTGCATACAATTCCCTACCATAGGGATGGTTCAGTCATTCTCAATAAAGCTTTTTCTTTATGAAATCTCAAGTTAACATGCTTATCTAAATATTATTATCTATAGATATAAATAGATATATACCTGGAAAGGATGAGCTCTACCTGAAGATGGAAATCAAGATTTGGATGCTCACTATATGTAACACAGGTAAGTAATTACCCTTTAAGAAATTTCTAATCGGGCTATCTTCTGTGTGGGTGTGTAATACATCTAAGAAGACCTTCAATAGTACTGTATTCCCAGTTGTGCTTTTGTATTCCTATTGATGGCCCATGGTATTAACATTGATATACAGATTCTACTCTATCACATGACCAGGTCTTATAGCAACATGAGGCTTGAGTCTCCCAGATCTAGGACTGGCTGGGCACAATTTTCAGCTGTGTCTGGGGACCAAGGCTTTAGATCCCAGTCCATTCTTGTGACCTCACTGTGACTCATTGCTCACCAGCATATCCCACCGTGAGTTTGTAACATCCATGAGGATGAATGCAACAGGCTTTTCAAGGAAGACTTCTATATGTGGGGGGATGGGGTGTCACTCCCCACCCCCATCAGTTAAAAAAATGTCTGTATGAGAAAGTTTTGAAAATTATAAATAAAAGTTTTTATTTCACTTGTTGAGTTCCAAAAGCACCCCAAACACAAATTTCTATAGCTTCACCATACTCTAAGGAAGGAGGAAATGAATATCATTGCCTAGGTTTTTTCTTCATGAAATGGCAGCTCAGAGAGTAGAAGTGCATTGTGTAAGGTGCACAGCAGGTCAATTGCAGAAGGTATAGAGAGCTGATGTTTCTAATCTAACCTGCTAGCAATTTAGTTCTTAAGCCATTGCAGCATTCTTCTACGTAAAATTACACAGCTCTCAAAGATGCTGCCTAATAACTTTCATAGATGTTTTTACATGAATTGGAGGAGTATATCTTTGAAATGATATCTGCAGTCATGGTTATATGGTTTTAAAAAGCACTATGCCCTGTACTGCAGTCGTAGTCATTAAATCATTTTTAAAATACCAGCTTACTTTGACAACAATCCCCATGTTAGAAGTTTTCGATGGAAACAGCCCAGTCATTTCAGTGTGAAAAGCCTGGCATTCTAAAGCCAGAGAGCTGAAGGAGCTTTTGTGTTTTTAGCTAGGTCAGTTCTTTATAATTTTTATGAACCTGAGACGGTTGTGAGACCACATTAAGAACTCAATGTTAAAAGCTTACTGAAGGAATATTAATAGTGATTTGAATGAAGTGGGAGGATGTGAATGTCCCAAAACCCGATTCAGCCCTTAGAGAACCCTGTGCAAGTGTCCAACTGCACTGGATCTAGAGTCAAGAGTCCACATGACTTGGTCAAATGTAGCTGCACAGCTGCCAGCTACTTTTTATTTAAGTTTTGGAGCAAGATGTTAGGAATAGAAATCAATCCTGCTCTTTGATCACTGTCCAGAAAGCTGTATTAGTTTCCTAGGGCTGCAGTCACAAAGAAAAAAAAAAGCTATGTGACTTTAAACAACAGAAATTTATTGTCCCACATTTCTAAAGGCTGGAATTCCAAAATCAAAAAAGTCTAGAATTCTAGTGGATCCTTGGCATTCCTTGGCATTTCTTGGCTTGTAGATACATCACTCCGGTCACTCAGCCATCTTCTCCCTGTGTGTCTTCACATCATCTTCCCTCTGTGCATGTCCACATTTCCCCTTTTTATAAGGAAACCCCTTTTTATAATCCATATATTGGATTAGGGTCCATCCTAAGAACCTCATTTTAACTTGATTACCTCTGTAAAGAACTTACTTCCAAAAAAAAATCACATTTTGAGGTACTAGGGGTTAAGACTTCAAGATATCTTGTTCGAGGGACACAATTCAATCCACAATAGAAGCCTGGAAAAAAATCAAATCTCCAAAAATATGATGGCTCTGATTCACATTCATAAGCAATGAAAAATCTAAGCTTATGTTTTCTTAAATGATCAATGATCTGAATTAGAATTCCAATGTAAATAACTAATTTTGGAAAATCAAGCCTATAAAGAAAGAATATTCTGTGTAATTCTAAACTCATCCCTCTTCTCTGTTCCCATAGTCACTCTCATGATATTTGTCATTTTGTGGCTGTATCTTAACACAAATATGACTGTTCCACTGGGCTGTGGCAGCTTAAGGCAGAAGCTGCTTTATTTTTCTTTGAATCTCCAGTGCCTAGTAGAATTCCTGGAACATATTGATCACTTGAGAAATTTTTTGTCGCATGAAGGAATGAATTGATAAAAAGTAGGGACAATATAGAGTACACGAAATAAAAACTTTGGAACTCAATACCCTTGGCTCCAGTCCATAGGCTGTTAAGAATGAGTTATGTGACCTTGGGCAAGTCTTTTCACCTGTATCTGATTTCTTTATTTGTACAATGGCAGTGTTTAACTATGACCTCTAAGGTCCCTGTGGGCTCCCACATAGAGGATTCTAAGGGACACCTGAAATAGATGGTGGTGAATAGCAGACCTTGCCACAGCATTTTTATGCACACTTGCAACTGACTAATGCAAGCAGGGAAATTCAATGAAACACTAAGGACTCTCACTAGTTCCTTACAACCACCCTTCAGCCTCACTTACGTGTCCCCTTTGACTTGGGTTCAGATCACTCATCTCCTTAGAAAGATCTCTTTGTGCACATCCTTCCTTTGCTCTTTGCCCAGAAATCCCATGACATATTTCTGATGCCCTTTAAATTCTGCCAAAAGTGCACAGAACTCTCTGTAAGTTATGGGTCATGACCCTCATTGTTCCTTTCAAATAGAACAGAACATCCACTTGCATTTTTGTCGACGTCCTGACTGTGCTCTCTCTCCCTTCCAAAATAGATCATGATTCAACAGTTTAGTATGTCAGTCAGTTCTGATGTTTTAGGCAAGCGTTATAAATATATCTGTGATGATAGAAGGATTTTCTAAAAAAAAAATCCATTTCTATGTTCAAGCTTAGTCCAACAGGTTCTATATTAGCTTCTTACTGTTTAGTATTTTCTCTCTCATTCTGATTCCCATTGTGTGTTGGACTGTTCTAGACTAGAGATGGAAGGTGGGAAAGAAAACAAATATTTTTTTCCAGAATTGCTTGTAACACGGGAATAAAAGTCAACACTAAACATTCTCCCAATGCCTCAGTTTCCCATTTGCAAAATAAATTCAATGCTATTAGCCCCCTACCTCAAAGACTTGTTGGAAGGATTGATTAGGTAATTACCAAACTCTTTGATCTTGTCCAATATACATCAAGCAGTCAACTAATGATTTAGAAGTCTATTTCCTAGTCTTTCACAGCCCTGGACTGGGATGTTTACAGCCAAAAACCTATATTCATTGTGGTGTCAATCATTTTCATCAAAACTAAACTAAGAGTAGCTTTAAAAGCCTAAGTTATAACAGTATCTCTACAGAAAGAGGATGTAATTAATTGGTCATGAAAAGAGATTCCTCTTTGGACCCTGGAGTCCTGAGACTAAAAGACATTAAAGCATCCTTTCAAAATCAGGGAGTTTACTACAGTGATTCAAAAAAATATGGAAGGTTTTAAAAATTGACTTAGATAAAACAAAAACATAGTGACACGTTCTGATTTGGGGCATCAGAAAAAGGGACATTGATATCCCTTTTCTCTTAGAGAATATCTTATGGCAGGTTTTTAGCTAAAAATATTATTTAGAAGACTTATGAGTACTCCCTTTTCCTTTATGGATAGGAGGTCTGTATATATAAGAAGTGAAGTGGCAATTCTGGGTTTATTTTCTGCAAAAAAGCCTCCAGTTGACTCCTTTAGGTTTATGCCACAAGGAACATCACGTTTTAGCTTTGAGCAACAGAGCAGTGGAGTAAATGAAGGAATAGGACTCAGTACCATTTGGCTAGGTCCAAGATATAACCAAGATGCTTTACCTCCTTAATTTTAGTTTATTTATGTATAAATGGAAACCATATTACCTGCTCTGCTACTTCAAGCTTTTCTAACGCAATTTTCATAGCCCCATGCTCTTCCTTTGTATTTTTGTTTATGTGTCCCTCTCCCAACTTTTGCACATGATTTTTAGAATCTGGATACATGAGAGGGCTCCTTGTGTAGCCATGTTTGTTTCTGTAGCTACCTGAGGTCCTATTTGCATAATTACATTTTAAAGCTTGCTGTCATTACTTCTTGAGCCATCTCTCTTTTTAGAAGTTCTGCTCAAAGGAGCATATCTCATCTTCGCCTGAGTCTATTATTAACTGGTTCATTGTAGGTCTTCTGTAACTCTGCTGAATGAATTGTGAATGAAAACTGACTTCCTAAAGTACTCAACTATCCCCCAAATTTCATTCCTTGGCTGTTAAAGCCCCTAGAAGTTTATTACATTCACTCTCTCCCGAGGTCCCTATCTCTTTTTGCTTCACAAGAATGAAGTTCAGGGCAGAGGTTTTCTGGTTAGCTTATTCAATCTTAAAATCAATGAAACTGGAGGCAAGGGATTTGAAAGTTTATTAGATGATCTCTTTTTCCAAGAATTATATGCCCAGGTATTGAAATATATCCTTCATTACTCAACCCTTTAGATCAGTGCTTCCTATACTCACCCAATCATTAAAATTACCTAGAAAGATTGTTCAAAATAGAAAAGAGGTTCTTTCCCAAACATACTGAATCTGAATCTCCAAAAAGTAAAACTTAGACATCTGCATTTTTAAAAGTTTCCCCAAGTGTTTCTGGTACGTAGCCAGGTTTGGGAACCACTGTCTTCGAAAATTGCTCTTTGAACTGAATGGAAAGACCTTCTACATTTTTTAATATGTAAAATATAATGTCTTTCTCTTGAGGTGGGCAAGTCAGATAGATTCTCCAAAATATTTTTCTTTGCCTTAATCTATGCCTTTAAAAAAAAAAAAAGTCAGATAACGGGGGTTGGATTAATTATCTAGGACTATTGTAACAAGTACCACAAACTGACTGACATAAAAACAGAAATGTATTCTCTCAGAGTCTTTTTTCTTCTTTATTGGGGTAAAATTGCTTGCCAATGTTGTGCTAGTTTCTGTGGTACAATGAAGTAAATCAGCAATATGTATAACTATACCCCTCCCTCTTGGACCTCCCTCCCACCCCACCATCCCGCCCTTCTAGGTCATCACAGAGCACCGAGCTGAGCTCCTTGTGCTATACAGCAGATTCCCACTAGCTATCTATTTTACACATGGTAGTGTATTTATGTCAAACTTCATCTCCTAATTCGTCCCACCCTCCCCTTCCCCGTGTCCACACATCCGTTCTCTACATCTACGTCTCTATTCCTGCCCTACAAGTAAGTTCATCTGTACCATTTTTCTAGATTCCACATATAAATCAAGGTGTCAGCAGGGCCATATTCCCTCTGAAGTTTCTACGGAGGGATCTGTCCCAGACCTCAATCCTCGCCTCTGATAGTTCCTTGGCTTTTGGCTGCATAACTCCAATTTTGCTTGGCATTCTACCTGTGCATGCATGTCTGTCTAGATAGTAAAAGATACAAAAGGTGAGAGTGGAGGGAGATGCTTCATATGCTTGTATGTACCTTGCTATATTTTTAGCTGCCAGAGTAAAAATAGGCAATAGATTCCTGGCCATACAGTAGAGAGAGGACAGGATGCTATTCTCAGGAAATAAATCAAAGGTCATGGGGAGAAGAAAATTTCTGTAGACAAGACATAACAGGAGGAACATCAAGAGACATGCTGACTGATGCATGAGAAATTTACAATATGATTGACAGGAAATTATAGCTTGAGTTAAAGTGACAAGTCATTAAATGAATATCAGAGAAAAATAAACCAAAAATGATATTCCTCAGAGACAAATAACCCAGTAGACACTATCAAGAAACTGCTAACAAATGTGCACGTGGGAGAGAAAAAGAGCTTCAAAGCAACATTTGTGATGACACACAGTGACAAATGAAGAAGGACTACTTTAACTAGAGAAAGAGACGGCAACACATTCCAGGGTGTTAGTATAGGGGAGCACAATAAAACCTGCCTAGAAAACAATGCAAAAGCACATGGACCAACATGTGAGGGTTCAACCTGCAGAAACACTGGAATATTCAATCAACTGGGTTTGATCTAATCACCTTGAAAAAATTAACGAAGTATTCTAACTTAAATTACTGACCTTACACAATTTAAACACCACCAAAGACCTGCTAATCAACTAGACCCTACGTTTCTTTCTTGTAGCAAATGAACTGAAAAAGTAGTATGAACAGTTAATCCTATATAATTGATGAAAATCAGAGCAGATTCTATGTCTGAGAATTAAAACTATGCATTAAACGTACTGTCCTGAACTATTGGTTTATCTTATCCTTTTTGGGATGCATACAAAAACATTTTACTAATCCAGAACTCAAATTCTGGCGATGCTACCTTTGTGAAACACAGCTGAGAACTAAAAAGTAAACACAGAAGTCCTTTGAAGAGTCAAAAGAAGTATCCCAAATCTATTTCATTAAGGCTCATGTAGTTTCCTCTTAGGGAGATGCTCTGCTCCTCCTTCTGACACTGTTTGGGCAGGCTCTGCATATAGCTCCAGTATACATGATTATCTGGTTTCCCAACTAGTGTTAGCTGAAGAGCAAGTGATTGAAAGGATACAGTATATCAGTTCATGGTGACACATTGATAGCTGCAGCAAGTGATAGCTGCCAGCAAATGAGAAATCATAGAAATGATAAAAATGAAACTCAAGAAAAAAAAGCACAACAATGATCTGAAGTTGTTTAACAAAGGGAAACAGTTCTATCTATCTCAATTATTCCAACAGCATCACTGAATTATAGCATGGTATCATGACAAATGATTATAGTGATGACCCTAAGCCATCAAGAAAAAAATAAATTTGGTTCAAGATGCATCATTTAAGGTGGCAGAAAAAAGCGCAATAAAATTTTCGATCATCCAAGTGATTACATTTTTAAAGTTTTAGTGCTTACAGTAATGAATCCTTATTATTCAAAAACTTCAACTCTTAAAAATAACTCACTCTTTGCATTATTCATGAAATGTCATTATATTTCTGTGGTCCTGACCTGTCTCCTAACATTTAGATCCAGATTTTAAAAAGTTTGGGAACATCTCTGTTTAAGTATCCCAATGATTTTTCTTATTACATGTCTGAACTCATATTATGACATTCAACCTCAAAACTTATCCTTGCATCAGTTGTGTGCCACTAGCCATGCAGGAATATGAGTCAGAAATTTCGAGACCCTCTCCCTGATTATATCAATACCATCTGCCTCTCACTTACATGCAGTCAACCCAATTTTTCCATCTTGACCTAAAACCTATTTTGTATCTATATTTCTATTTACACCTTAGTACTTTTGCCTGAGCTTGCACCATTTCCAGCACCTCTCATAGTCATCCTATGTTAGAGTCACACCAGATCATTTTCCATTTGCCATTCTATCTTATTCTCTCATGTCTTTCCTCCTGCCTGGTCAGAATGAGTCAAGTGCCCTCTTGCTTAGGTAACTCGTTTTACATGTGTGTGTTTGTCAGCTTTTTTTCTTTTTCTTTTCTTTTCTTTTTTTTTTGCAAGACAAAAAAAAAGATATTTGAGACTAGGCATCATTTCTTAGGCACTTAGTGACTATCTCTTGAAATATTTACTGAGTAGCTAATACAAGCCGGGCAGTCTGCTAGCACTGGAGTTAGTTTCTTCCATTCAAGAGCACTGTGAATAGGCAAGTTCCCTGAGTCTCAGTTTCATCACCTGCTAAATGAGGGAAGTAACAGTAATCTCATAGCATTTTCTGAAGTATTAATTGAGATAATGGAAGTAAAGTGAAGTATCTGACATACATGGTAAGAGGTCACTACACATTTATATTTTAAAGTTCCATTAGAAAGAGTAAAGGATACTCATGTATATGATAGGACCCTAGATTTCTGAAATGTACAATATACAGAGTTAAATCACATTTATAAAATGCCCAATTATTGTAGTGCTCCCATATCTATTATCTTTTTTTAATGAACACAGTGTGTGAGCAATTAGTCAAGTTTAAAATACCTCACTTTATACATATATTTATAGAATACAGTCTTTTCATTGGATCATCTCATTTGTTCCTCATACAGCCTTCTGACAGGCATCCTTATTGTCTTTGCTGTGATAAAGAAGTTGAGTCTTGCTGCGGTTCTAGAATTTGCCCAGGTTTACATTAGGAAGATGGACAGATACAAAAGCAGACATAGTTTTTGGACTTAGTCTAGTATCTTTCCACTGATGCTTCTCCCCTGCCCAACTGCTCATCCATCAAAACATACTTTTGTCAAACATGAAAATCTTCATGCAGAGGAATGTGAATGTTTAGTGAAGAGAAACTGCTTTTACCTTTCTTGAACTATGGACAAGTTGGCCATTCCATCTACAACAGGAAACTGTATCAATGGTGGTGCTGGTAAAAATCAGATGATCCATTCAAAGGGTTAATTGGAGAAGGTTCAATGAAGTCATTATTTACTGAGAGGAAAAGAAAGTCAAGGTAACTAGCAAGAGATGGTGGAGCACCCAGGGACTAGCAATAGTAGGAAGCTGTTATCAACCGAGACCTGAAAGGGCAGAGGAGGGAAAAATGTTACTGGTACTCAAAAAATGTTGTAGCAAGAGAAAAGGAACCTCCACATAGGATATGTAACCTCCTCCACATAGGATATGTAAAAAACATGGCCCAACAGGGGAAAGTAGAGACAGAAATATTGGTAGCTCTCCCCAAGCTGTTCCTCCATTTTCTCGCCAGTGACTTCCATTAGCAGAAGCCAATTAGAAGTAGAGAAAAGTGGAGCCCAAATTATGCCATTCTTGAGGTCAGATTTTTGGGGCAGAGTACAGGGATGAGAAGGGCAAAAAAAAAGACTCTGGAGGGAAAATGGAGAATGATCAGCACAGAAACTCGTCTACATGATGAAGAAAGGAAGCATGTCACTTTCCTATTAATTCTTAGGATTCTTGTGGTAATAGGATAGGGGTTATGTTATTCAGTGGCCTCTGATTAAAATTAACTATGTCAAGTGACTCTTGGCTTAACAAGGCCACATTTAAAACCATGGACCTCAGAACCTGCCCAAGCAGTTTCCTCCACTCAACAGCACTGTGAATAGGCAAGTTACTTAATTTCTCTGAGCCTCAGTTTCATCATTTGTTAAATGAGGGAAATAATAGTATCCATCTCATAGCAAGCTCTGAAGAATTAAATGAGACAATGGAGGTAAAGTGAAGCATCTGACACACGTGGTAAGAGTTCAATAGACATTTATGACTTTAAAGTCATGTGAGAAAGAGTAAAGCATACCCAAGGAGCACCATTCCCCAAAGAAAATCTGTATTAGGTAGAGAAGGCATGTGGAAAACCCCAAGAATTTAAGTTATGATAACCTTATTTTTGTAAATACTTTATCCACCCGTTCAGGAGCTTTTAACCATTTCTGTGCCATGCCTTTGTCAAGCTGATGAAATCTGTGGAAAATAACTTTCTCGGAATAAACTTTTGAAATGCATAAATAAAATTTATAGGATTATAAGTGAAAATAATTATGGAAATATCTGCATATTTTATATTAACCAATCATAGAAATAATTAGAGAAAAAAATTATGATATAGTAATGTGTGTTCTTTTTTAGTAATACATTATGAAATAAAATCTCATGGTAAATCAAATAACCAACATAATTTTAAAATACAGTTGATCTTTGAACAGTGCAGGTTTTAACTGTTCAGGTTCACTTATACACAGATATTTTTCAATAGTAAATACTACAGTACCACACCATCCACGGTTGGTTGAATCCTTGGATATAGAGGAAGCATAGATGCAGAGGATTGACTATAAATTATACTCAGATTAACGCCCTGTGTTGTTCAAAGGTCAACTACGGTAACAAAGGTAACATTTCTAGATCTCAACAATAACTGTAATGTGATAATAAAATATTTGTGATTTCTAATGATGATAAAAATCACAGACAATGCTAATATTGCTGGAATTAGCTGCTTTACATTTGCAACTTGGAGAATTAATGATTAGCTAGTAAGAGATTTTTAGGGCAAAGATAGATTTATTTTTCCTACCCAAGTTCACAGATCACATTGGTTTCCATCCACAGTGTTCAGAGTCCATGGAACTCCTGACCTAGATAGTAACACAATGGCTGGTAAGTAGTATACATTTAATAAATATTCACTAAACTGAAATAAACATGACAAAAGAACCATACCTACAGACACAAAGTATTAGATAGAATTTCTTGCAGATAGTGAATGACTCTGAATAAGCCGGTAAGATTGGAGTCACTAAGGTAAGATTTCATTAGATCCCACCTGTAACCCCACCTGTAGGTCCCACTAAGCATAGACATGAAATATGTCATATGTGGAAAAGAACCAGGTCTTTGAATTATCCTGTAATCAAAAAAAGGTTTTATAGAAACACATGAAGAAAAACTGTGGAGTATGTTAAGGAATAGACATTTTAAAATTCATGATAAAGGAAAAAGTAAACCAAGAATAATAACAGTTTCATACATAAAACTTCTTTTCTGAGGAGGAAAAAATTCTCCTAAGTCAGTAAGTGACCCCAATCAACATGGCAACCAGTCTATGAGAACATACTCATTCTCTCCGAGAAGCAAAGCAGCAGGACTTGAAAAATAACAGGACACTCCTTCTATCTATTGAATCACTGTGAAAAAAAATGCTAAGAAGAGTGTGATGAAATGGGAATTTTTCATACTTTACTTATAAGAAGGTAACTTGGAGCAACCATCTGGAGAATGATTCAATAACAAGCATCAAAACCTTACAAGCTATTTAAGAGCTTTATGTACATTATTTCATGTAATATTTAAAACAATATAGTGAAGCAGATATGAGTATCCCCATTTTATAAATGTAAACCCAAAGGATCTGTGAGTTAAGAAATTTGTCCAAGCCACAGGGCTAGAGAGAACCAGAAACAGAATTCCAGTCCAAGTCTCTCTAGCACCAAGCCCATGCTTTGTCTACCACATCACACCACTTCACTTTTGGTTAAGTAATTAGATCTTTGCTAATTTGACCTAATACAATAACTTAAATACAAAAAAATTACATGCACCAAGACAGTTACTGCAACATTATGAGTAATATTAAAGACAAGCTCAACAATAGAGGAAATGTTAAGGGAATTATCATGAATTACATTTCTAATTAGTCTGCAGCTATTTGAAATTCTATTGCAAAGTGCTGATAATCACATGGAGAAATATCTATGGTATTTAAGGAGGAAATGAGAGTAGAAAATAGTTATGATCAAAACCAAAAAAAGTTTAAAAAATAATTATACATAGAAAAAAATCTTAAAATGTTAAACGTAACACCCGTGTACCCTAAATGGTAAGCTTTGAGTAATTTGTTTCTCTTTTCTTTCTACCTTACTGGATTCCTATATTTTTTATAAAGGACATTCACAACTTTTGTGATGGAGGAACTATAAATTTAATTTTGAAAGCTAAAAGTAGAATCATATTGCAATATATAAATGTATCAAACCAAAACCTTGTACACTTCAAACTTACACAATATTATATGCCAATCATATCTCAACACAAAAATAATTTTTAAAAAGCCAAAAGTAGGAGTTAAATTAGTTAACTAATATATTTAAATTGTTTAAGTGCTTAAATATCACTATACTAAGTCATAATATTGTCCCATCGATCCTAACACCCAATTTCTTTTTCTTAATTTAATTTTATTTATTTTTTTATACAGTTCTTATTAGTTATCTATTTTATACATATTAGTGTATATATGTCAATCCCAATCTCCCAATTCATCCCACCACCACCACCTGCCTCCCCACTTTCCCCCCTTGGTGTCCATATGTTTGTTCTCTACATCTGTCTCTATTTCTGCCTTGCAAACCAGTTCTAACAGTGACTTTTTAATGTGTTGTAGGAAGCATAGTCACGTATTTTGATATGGCCCTCAAGAGACCAGAAATAATGGCCACCATGGCAGCAAAATAGCATTGAAAATTCTCAATTTCTCCCTGGACTCTGCAACTTATTAATTAGTTTTGTGATTTGGGGCAAAGTCCTGAAACTCTCTGATCCTTATCTGCAAAAGATTGCTATCATCAAATTATTATTAAGATGGTTACAAAGAGCATATTGGATATTGTATGTACTGTTCTACATGACATCAAGCCACAGGTGACAGAGTGGAAGTCATCATCTCATACAGATATTTACCTCACTGCATTTAATTGCACTATATCCACCTCTTTCTGAAAATAATAATAATAGCCAGCTGTCAGAAGCGATAAATATAATACAATTATATAAGAATAAAGTTTAGGATGGAAAGATGGTCAAAGGAGAAAAGCCAACCATTCCAATCAGAAGATCAGTACAATTGCTGTGACTAAGCATAAAGTCTGGCCAAAGCAAAGCTAGTTACACAACTTTAATCGTCAGACAGAAGGAAACAGGCTAGTTTCTCAAGAGATATTAAGGTTTTACCAGAAACAAACTTGGAAGTGTTTTTTCCTATGTGGAGTATTATGCAGAAGAATTAAATGATATAATGGGTAAAACTCACAAATAATTTTTCACATCAAATAGAGAAGTAGATTCCACATGACTAGTTTTTATAGTAACTTCTGTGAACAGCCAAGAATATAACATAAATCCATAACTCAGTGAAGGCAATTCCATAAGGACTCAAGTGGTATCAGCCAACACTATGGATGTTCAGTTCTCTTTTCTCCCTTTCTTTCATTTTTCCCTCCTTCCCTCCCTTTTCTCTTTAAACTCATTTGGAGACAGCCACTAAAAGTAGCTAACAATGTGGACTCTTGGATCAGATTACTTGGTTTAAATTCTTATCCTCATGTATACTAGTGATTGACCCTGTGCAAATTATTAAATCACTCTGTATTCTCTTCTGTAAAATGGAGTTAATCATGATACCTTCCTGCATGGGATTTGTATGAAGGTTAAATTAGAGAATGCATGCAAAGTAGTTAAAATAGTGCCTAACACAGAGTAGGTAGCCCATAAAGGTTAGCTTTAATAATAATAAAAAGCAGATGAAGAAGAAGAATATGAATAATTATTTAAAGAATATTAATAATTATTTATGAATCATCTTTGAATGCCTATTATGCATAAGTTAATATGCTAGATATTGACTGCTCAAAAATAAGCTTTTCCCTGACCTCAAGAAACTCATATATAATGTTAGAGACAGACATCTATAGAGATAATTCTAAAACAAGTTAATATTGTAGTTGATTATAAAAGAAGCACCAAACCTAGTTTGGTAGAGAAGAGAGGGAATCAAGGAAAGCTTTCTGGAGGAGGTTATGTCTGAGGCAAATCTAGTAAGAGTAAACACTTGCATAATGCTTTACCCTATACCACTCACTGTTCCACATACTTGCATATTTAAACTCATTTAATCCTCTCAACAATCCTGTAGTGTGCTTTTATCACTGTTTACAAACAAGGAAGCTGAGACATGGGGAAATTAAATAACTTGCCCGCTCCGGACACGCGCAGGCTCAGCGGCCATGGCTCACGGGCCCAGCTGCTCCGCGGCATGTGGGATCCTCCCGGACCGGGGCACAAACTCATGTCCCCTGCATCGGCAGGTAGACTCTCAACCACTGTGCCACCAGGGAAGTCCTGAGTGTTTTCTTAATCACTCTAATTGCATCTTTGGTGTCTTAAACCCAAAAGGACTTGTGGCAGTTACCCATGCAGAATGAGGCATACCCTGCAGACAGAAAGGGACAGCATGGTATGGGAAAAGAAGATGATTATTTCTCAGCAGTAGATAATGTCAGGGCTGTAGCAACAGGAGGTAATGAAGGTGGAGGTGCAGGGAATGGGAATTTGTGAAGATGCTTGCACGCCACACTAAAAGATTTGCACTTTATCCTGCTGGACCTGAAAATGATGATATGTGAATTTGAAACATGCCACTTGAGCAAGAATTTTGCTCCATGTGACACTGAGCAAGTTACTAAATATCTTGAAGTTTCAATTTTATTAGGGGGAAATGGAACAAATAAGTTACATTACAAGGCAAGCAATGGTGTATGCATATATGTAAAGTGCATGGTAACTTGTAGACATTCAACAAATGACCTTTATTCTTGCAAAACACATAGTGAGCAGCCTGAATGGAGAAATAGAGGACACATATGTGCCCAAGGTTCCACTGATGCCAATGAAGTACAGAGGACCTACATCCTATATAGACTTGGGGCCTATCCTGAAGGGGTGCTGTAGTCTGAATATTTGTGTCCCCTTCATGTATTGAAATCCTAACCACCAAAGTTGATGGTATTTGTAGGTGGAGACTTTAAGAGGCCAGTTAGGTCTTAAGGGTGGGGCCCTCATGAATGGGATTAGTGCCCCTTAAATCATGTGAGGCTACAGGAAGTGTGCAATCCAGCAGAGAACCCTAACCTGACCATGCTGGCCACCCTGATTTTAAACTTCCAGCTTCTAGAACTGTGAGAAAGAAATTTCTGTTGTTTATAAGCTACTCATTCTGTGATATTTTGTTATAGCAGCCCAAATGGACTAAGACAGCAGGTGAAAATCTCATGAAACTAAAAAGTACCCTTGAAATTCCTTTAGGAAGTTGTTGACATATCATCTCTCAGCAAGTGCAACATTCAAGCATTGCAATATATTAGTGTTGCTTCTATTGATGAAGGGTTTTTTTTTTTTATCTCTGTCTTGTCTGTGTGTCATCTCTCTTTCTTTGTGTCTATCCTTGCCGAATGAGAATAGCTGACTTCACATAAATTAAATGAACATATAATTCAAGTGCTTCTTAGAAAGGCCAAAGGGGGGAAATATGATTTGCCCATTAAGTGTAAAAAAATCCCTGAAGTAGACGATCTATCATTAATTGAGTCAAAATAAAGCCTTCATACACATACTTTACATTTTTAAGTGAATTATTCCAAAAATTACTTTATTTTCTGTCTTATAAATCCTGAGACCCATCCATTATACAGAGAGAAAAACAGACTGAGAAAAGGAATGAAAAAAAGCACAGTTAATAGTTTCAGAATTAAAAACAGTCATCTTGCTAAGAAACTAAGGGCTTTATGGCTCCCCCTTCCCTCAACAGTGCTTCTTCACACTGTCTCACTGGAAAGAAACCTTGGTACAGAAACATGGGGCATCTCACCAAAAACCACCAGGGAGTATTGACAGGTATGTGTTACAGAGTCTCCAGAGCTAATAAAGCAGGGAAGAAAAAAGAGAAAGAAACATGGATATACAGGGACTCAATAGACTAAGATTTACCCCAGAACAAAAGCCTTCATCGGGAAGAAATAAAAGGACTAAATTTAAGAGCCAAAGTCACCAAACAGCTAGGAACCACCACCACACTGTTTCTTATAATGAAACTGGACTGAAGAAAACAATGGAGATCAGATACTGAGAATAGAGGTGAAGAGGTGCCACTTTTAAAAGCTTAGTTCAGGAAGAAACAGTTTAGAAGTGCTCCTTATATAATACTTACAGTGGGAAGGATTGCTGAAAAGTAGAGAGTTTGGGATATGCTTAAATGTACACCAGGATTACTAAGCATAGAAAGTCGTCCCTAGAAAAAGAAAAAGAGTAATTATACATATTGATTAACCACCTTTTGCTGTGATACTGTCCTTAGAGTGAGCTCAGTGTCACCCTCTGTTGGCCCAGTTGTCATGCTGCTGGCAAGTAGCAGAAATGGGTTTAAAGCCAAGTATAAATCCTACAAATATTTCTTCCGTATAATACCAAAAAAAAAGCAAATGATGTCGGAGGAAATAAGCTTATGTAAGAATCTTGGGGGTAAAATGTGTCCAGAAAGGAAGAAATATGAAATAAATAAAACCTCTTACATGAAAACAGAGCAAGATTAGAATACCACAGGGGGAAAAAGACATCTATCCCATAGGGAACTTTTTCCTTTCCTGATTATTTAAAATCCAAGTAGTGTTTTGCAGGCCCAAAAATTTTATCCTGCGTCCTGGTACCCTAAGACTAATCCATTTCCGTTAGCTTTAATGATCAACATAACATGCCAGAACTTACAAAAAGATTTAGCTCTCACTCACTTCACATGTTGGTGGCTGTGGGTCAGCGACTGTGTCTCTACGGCATGTGTATTCTGATTCCATTCTCCAGGTGAACAAGCAGCCTCTTGCCAGGATATATATTCCTTGTGGTGAAGGGAAAAGAGCAAGAGAGTTGGAGGAAACTCGAGAAACCTCTAAAAGCCTCTGCTGGCAAGTAGCCTAAATCAAGCTGGCTCGTGTTGCTTGACCAAAACACATGCAGCTCAATATCAAAAAAAACAAACAATCCAATCCAAAAATGGGTGGAAGATCCAAACAGACATTTCTCCAAAGAAGACATACAGATGGCTAAAAAGCACATGAAAAGATGCTCAACATCGTTAACTATTAGAGAAATGCAAATCAAAACTGCAGTGAGGTATCACTTCACAACGGTCAGAATGGCCATCATCAAAAAATGCACAAACTGTAAATGCTGGAGAGGGTGTGGAGAAAAGGGAGCCCTCCTACACTGTTGGTGGAAATGTAAATAGGTACAGCCACTATGGAGAACAGTATGGAGGTTCCTTAAGAAACTAAAAATAGAGCTACCATATGAGCCAGCAATCCCACTCCTGGGCATATATCCAGAGAAAACCATAATTCAAAAACATACATGCACCCCAGTGTTCACTGCAGCACTATTTACAATATCCAGGGCATGGAAAAAACCTAAATGTCCATCAACAGAGGAATGGATAAAGAAGATATGGTACATATATACAATGGAATATTACTCAGTCATAAAAAGGGATGAAATAATGCAGCAACATGGATGCACCTAGAGATTGTCATACTGAGTGAAGTAAGTCAGACAGAGAAAGACAAACACCATATGACATAGCTTATTGAAAACAAACTTATGGTTACCAGGGGGTAAGGGATGGGGAGTGATAAACTGGGAGATTGGGATTGACATATACACACTACTATACATAAAATAGGTAACTAATTAAAACCTACTGTATAGCACAGGGAACTCTTCTCAGTACTCTGTAATGGCCTATATGGGAAAAGAATCTAAGAAAGAGTGGATATATTCATATGCATAACTGATTCACTTTGCTGTACATCTGAAACTAACACATTTTAAATCAACTATATGCCAATAAAATTTTTTTTTAAAACCCACACCATATGGCCACTCCCAACATCTGTGGGGAAATCTCTGCACTTTCCCACATAAAGGGCAATGGCTGAGGATGAGGATGTATAATCATCTTACAGGGAAAGGAGAAACAAATCATCAGGAGTAACAGTACAATCTATTACAGTCTACTTATACAAGGAATATAGGCTTCCTTCCAGCAAACAAAATTCACTTAACCTCTATTCATGAAATACACTCTTAAGGTCTCATGCAGTCACAGCACTGGATCTCTTGGTCTGTAAAATGCATAAATGTGGCTTCACTTAATTCACAGTCCTGTGAACTGAAAACAAATAAACAAACAAACAAAAAACAGGTCGTTCACCATCTATCTGATGCTTATTTGCCAAAAAGGGACAACGAATGCAAAGATCACTCTCCTTCAGAAAGGAGAAAACCTTGAAGAACACAGCAGTGTTGGTCCAAAGCAGTTCTGAAGTCTGGGAGAGTCTTCCTGTTTCATTATCTACCTCGGCCATATATGAATAAAAATTTGCATTTAACCCTATCTTAGTCCAGTAGGGAAGTGTGTACTGAAAGGCAATTTTATATTTTGAACAGTAATAATCTGTTTAAAGCCTGCATTCAGGCTGTCTGCAGCTTTGATAATTCAATTTTCTGAAATACCTTGCTAGTGTCTGTTTTGTTTACTTGTTTGTTTGACTCTAATCATCTTCATACACCAATAACCATATCTCAGTTCTGTTCCAGATTTTCCTCTCTCCTAAGAGAGCTAATCAAATGTTCATGGGACCACACTCTTAGTCCCTTTTTCCTTGAGTCATTTTGTGCCTGGAAAGGACTGACTTACTTAACCCTTAATTCATTCAAAACTTTTAATAGAATTATGACAGCCATATTAAGGAACTCACCATTGTTGTACCAAATGTTAAAGCTGCTTTATCTCATTTGTAGGCATCATTTTAAGGTAAATCTAGCACGTTATCATGGCACATGGGAGTTGTGCAACTTGACATATTGACTGTAGCTTGGTGAATATAGCAGCATTTAGAAAATTCTGCGAAGAAAAATGCAATGGTGATATATCTATATTCATATAAATGTACATATATCATATATATATAATTTATATTTATATTATACATACATTAGAATGTGATATGCCTCAATCCATGATGAAAGCACAGTGCTGGGATTTTTTTAAAAATGGTGTTTATAAAATTACGTGAGTAGTATTGGCTGAGTAATTTTCTTAAAAACAGAAGTCCTGGGGCTTGAGTGCTCTCCCTAATAATTTACCAATCCATCATTGAGCATATGAATATATGTGTTAATTCACAAACATGTTCTGCAAATTATCTTTATAGACAAGAATACATAAGATGTAGAACTTCCTTTTTATTGAAGGGTGAAAAATTTAAAGAGGTAAGATTTGGGAAATAAATGAAATCAAGGAATCCAGTCAACAGAAACCTAGAGAGCTTTTATGGATTAATATTAGTTTCAGAAAAGTATCCATGTACAAAATTTATAGAATCTCTCACAGAATTTTCACATGGTTAAAACTCCCTGATGCTTGTTCACAGACATACTCCCTAGGTACCCTGAGCCCCAGGTTAAGAGTCATTGAATTGGAGTGCCTGTAGTCCATATAGTCTATGAATATATAAACTTTTTTGGCAATAATTTTTATTGTCTAGCTCCTCTTCCTATGCTAACTTGGGTAATGTCAGAACTCACTCCTGAGATCCCTTATCTTTCCATGCTACTGCCTCTCTAAGGGACTGCACTAATAATATGCTTCTAAATGCCTCTAAATGTTGCTGTTTCCAAATGTATATCTTTAGCCTAGACATTTCTTCTAACATGTAGACTTGGAAAACAATCTCACAAGCGCCTCAAACTTTGCATGCCTCCCACAGACATGTACCTCTCCTCAAATGAAGCTAACTTCTACTCACCTAAATGATCGCATCATAAATCTAGGAGTTGTCCTTGGTACCTTCTTCTTTTTCAACATTCCTATACCAACATGGGCAGGTTTTATTGATTCTACCTTCTAATTATAAACTCAAGTCTGCCTACTATCTCCACCTCTAAGTTCACCTTCTTGGTCCAAACCACCATCATCTCTTTCTCAGAGTACAGTGATTGCCTCCTAAGTGATACCCTTTTCTTCTCTAGCCTCCCTCTGTTCCATTGTCCACAAAGCGGCCAGAAGGATCTTTATAAAGTCCACAGTAGGCCACAGTATTCCTTTGCATGGGCATAAAACCATTCAATATTTGCTCAGAAACCTTGGAATCAATCCCAACACTTGGGCATGACACATGCGTCCTGGACTTCTTCATGCCCCTCCATCCTCTACTCATGCCACCCTCCCCTTCAGAGTTCTCTAGACACACTGGCTTGCTTTCCTTCAATTCCTTGAACATGGCATGTTCTTTCCAACCACAGGACGTTTGCTCAGGCTTTTCCCTATGCTGGAAGTGTTCTAGTCTCTACCATGCAATGAGTGAACTCCTAGTTATCCTTCAGGCCTGAGCGTAAATGGCACTTCATCAGAGAAGTCTTCTTTGATTCCTCAGTGAAAATGAGGACCCCTTGTAATAATCATTCAAAGTTCCAATTCGTTTCCTACAGCACATTCCTTACAATTAGTAATTGCACAGTTTGTGATTATTATTTGATTTCTGACTACCTACCTCACTAGATTGGAAACTATATGAGAGCAGAAATAAATCCTACTTTTAAAATAAGATACACTGTTGCATCCTCCACATCTACACTTAATACTGTGCATTACATGCCGAAATATATGTGGAAAAAGTTGCATTGTGACTAAGCATATGTTTATAGAATTATTTATAAGTCCAGCAATACTTATGGAGTGTCTACTATGACTAGGTACTGGGAATTGAGCAGCGTTTAAGCAGGAACTATTCCCTGCCCTCATGGATCTTGTGGTCTACACTCCTAGAGTCATATTTCCTATAGAGAATTGTCTAAAGCCTCTTTAAAAATATGGCACTTATGCACTTAAATTTCCCCTTGAAAAGAATCATAATTCATGGCAGAAACACTAAATCAGAAAAAGAAATTCTGTCTTCAATTTAAGCTATCTTATTCACTTACTCTACCTATGCTAGCAAATCATAAAAGTACAGATCATTGACTTTAATCTCAAATTCCTTTTGTTCATTTGTATCAGAACCATAATGTTATTTAAGCTTTGTTTTTTGTGCTTAATGGATATGAGTGTTCTGATAAATGCAATGCAGCAGTCAATAACACACTAAAGCCTGTCCATAATTGGCTAACTTGCTGGGAAATGAACAGCCTTGCTTGCTAAGTCTTAAATAATATTCCCTGGGAAAGTCTGAATATCATTTTATCACCTTTTATAGGAATTTAGATGTTCAAATCCAAGTATTATTAATGAGAGTTATAATCCAGCTGCCCACAACCTATTCTAAAAATATACCAAGAGCTATACTGAATTTTCTACTCACTTCAAATTTTTACCTGATCTCCCTGTGCTATGTGGCTGCTTCCCACTAGCTATCTATTTTATATTTGGTAGTGTATATATGTCCACGCCACTCTCTCACTTCGTCCCAGCTTACCCTTCCCCCTCCTTGTGTCCTCAAGTCCATTCTCTATGTCTGCGTCTTTATTCCTGTCCTGCCCTTGTGTTCATCAGAACCCATTTTTTTTTTAGATTCTATACGTATAGCTGATTCACTTTGTTATACAGCATAAACTAACACAACATTGTAAAACAATTATACTCCAATAAAGATGTTTTAAAAAAAAGGTACAATCCAGGAAAAAAATATTTTACCTGCTTCTTTCAGGTAAAAATGGGGTTAGTATACAGTCTCAAATAATTTTTAGTCTGGCTCAGTTAAGATAAATTTAAGATTGTAAATTTAAGATTGTAAATACCCTTTGCATGTTAATAGACAAAGATATACAACTTAACCACAAAAAAACTATAGATATCATATTTAAATTATAGGGAAATGCAAATAGTACCTCAATTAGTCTCTATGTCAGAGGATTTGCAATTACTTTTCACTGTCAAGCATGATGTCAAAGTATGAACTCTGTCATTTAGACTTCACTAATAATTAGCAGGGAACGTTTGACAAATTTTCATGTAACTCCATATAAGATAGCAATGTAAGCTAATCAGCTAATGGAAAAGCTTTGACACTTCACTAGTCTCTAAAATGCTACAGGATGGTAATAGAGAATCACATTGCAGTAAAGCAAATAAATCTGAGACTATATGTGCTGTGTATCAGTTTCATGTGGTACTTAAAGAATTTCCTGGAAATGTTTTCAATGTATAAAGATAATGAGACAGGAAAAACACATCATTCATCAAGTGAAACATACCAAAGCATACTTTCTCACGCAATTCTTGAAGGAATAATACATAAAAAGAAAATAATCCATTCAAATCCATAGAGTTCACTGCCTCATTCTCAAGCACCAACTGACTGATCAAAAACAATTTCAATTGGCACAGTGAAAATAACCGACACAACACGAGAAGCAAATGAAGAATTCTTAAGGGAGAAAAAATTGGGCTTCATAAGTTCTAGAGCTGGGACTGGAAATCAAGAACACTTGAGTTCCAACAGACAGCAATAGACTAGACTGGCTGGCTTCAGCCATATGCCATTCTATGTCATATGTCTTATATCTATGGCAATGTCTGTGCCTACCTACGTCATCTATGTCTATTAACATATATGTAAATATATTCAACAACTATTATGGGTCAGATATCAATGCTGGTATAGTATCAAGCATTAAGGAACTCAACAGAACAGAATACACAGAGAATGCCATACAATAACTAGCAACATGACCTACGAAGCTCTACTCATTAGGCACTACACGCACAATGGCTCAGGCCCATGAACTTTTCAGAGACCAAGAAAATAGTTGAGTATTGAATTAAACAATCAAATTTATGGTCTAAAAGATGAAATCAAAACTGCTAAGTCAAAATTCACAATGGCTTAATCAGATGTCTATAAACATAATATTATGTCAGCTTCATTCACAATGATATCCAGCATTCATAAACATTTCTTTACACTTGAAATCAACTTGTAGGTTAGATTTTCTTGGTTCACAAAAATTTCTGAGTGTGCACAAAGACTGCTGAGAAATTGTAGCTGACTTTAAATTAAATTAGATATTTGTAGCCCCCAAAATTTGAGGCCCATTATAAGTATCCTCATAAAAATTTTCACTGGCAAAATATACTATTTTGAATGAAGGATTTGGATGCATGTTTATAGGGTTGATATAATGTGGGGTAGGGACTCCAAAAGAAAGAGTGCCAGAGCCTATGGAAGTCTCAGAATCACCTGGATGTGCCAAGGGGAAACATTGGCATACATAGAAAGGGTTTCTTTGAAGATGCAAAATTTGAAATACAATTAAGAGTTCATATGACAAAGGGAGAGAAAATACATACATCTTCAAAGATACAGTCATGCATTTTGGGGCATTGGTAAGGCATTTCTTATGACTGAAGGCTCAGGTTTGCAGCTGGAAGGGAAAAAGTTCCTGGAGAAGGATTAAGGCCAAACAAAGAGCAACTCAGGAGAAAAGGACCAGCGAAGCTTTCTCAACAAGAAAATGACATGATCAGATACACTTTCTTATAAGGTAACTCTGGTGGCAATGTGGACGATAGATTTAGTGGGATCACCCATTCGGAGACCATTGCAATATAAGACATATTAAAGATGATGAGAGTCAAAGCTCTGGCTGGAAATTCAAGAGATATTTAGTTTGTGAAAGTGATTCTTGGAGATAAAAACAGTCTCCTGCTCTGCACTAAGCCTTTGAGAGCAATTCAGAGAAGTGTTGAGTGGGATCATTTTCTCTGAGGTGCAAGTTATTTTATAAAGTGGGTAAGTCCAATCCACAGCAACCATTAATGCATCCTTTCTCTTTTAGAAATGTAGTGTGATTCTCTTTTGTTGAGTCCGGCAAAAATCTGAGTGCCCACTACGCAAGCAACATTATTACCTTGTAAGGACTGGAGAAAATAAGCAGTGGCTGTCACATGGCTCTTGCTTCTTGTCTACCTCTTTACCTGTTCTTTGTACTTGGGTGGCTCTTTTGTCTTTAGCTAGTCAACTTGCCATCCCCAAATGATGCTCTTACTATGAACCCAGTGTGCTACCTCACTACCCGTTTTATCCTCCTACCTTCAAGTCGCTAATTATGCTTACCTAGCCTGTATCAGGCTGGCTTACCTGCCTTACAACCCATCAATATTCTCCACCCAACACTCATCTGGGATTTGCCTTCCCTTCTAACATGTTGCTGACTACCTTTGTCTGCTAAATTTACAGCTCCATGCCTTTTTTTCAATCTTTCAAAGCCATATTATAAATAGTCCTAATTCTATTGTTTATAACCTAATAATACCTTGACATATTTAATAAGATCATGACAACCCTGCAATTCATTACTCTTTCTACTCCTAGAGATAATGATAACAAAAGAAACGGAAATGTGATTTATGTATCATCAGGTATCCAAGAAACCTGTTTATCCTAAGAGAGGTGGTAAAGAAAGATTTTATTATTGCCTTTTAAAAAATACAGTGACTGAGCCAGAGAAAGGTTAACTGACCATGTTTACCCATTATTTGGTTTCCATGCCAAGGTAAGGTTCATGCTTCAAATACATCTCCATACTCTTCTCACAAGCTTTTTGTTTTTGTTTTTTCTCAATAATCCGTTACCTCAACAGAAACCTAGCACAATTCTTATAAAGATGTTTGTCTTATAAATTGATGTTTGCCTCTGGGATTCAGATATTTATTTTTATTTTACTTAAATTGGTTTAAGGTGCATCCTCTGAAGAACAGTGTTCTGTCTCCATCACTCTAGAGGGGTAAGAAAAGGGAGAAAGAAAATAATTGGCTTTCTTTTCCTTTCTGTCCCTGCTCCTGTACCTCCTCTTCATCTCTAGCTTTTCCCATTGTTAAATCTTGTTCCAATAAAGGGAAAATTTAAAAATGGAATAGGAAAATGTGAACAGTGAAAGAGTTCTCTGATTAACCACTGAGTCATAATGACCTCAACTACAGTGTTCTCTGGTTGGTTAACAATTAAAAAAAAAACATATCTGAGAACATTTATAACATAGTAGGTGTTCAAAGAATTTTGTGGGGTTGCTTTTTCCTTCTGTGCACTCCAACCAACAATTTCAGTTCAGTTAATTTTTATAATCCCAAATGGTGTGTTACTGTAATTATGCAAAGATCATACATAAACCACCATATTTTTTAAATTATTCATTTTGCATATCAGCCATCTCATAATTGTATTCATTAAAATGATCCTTATTTGAACATCCATCCAGTGCAACCTTCAGCTTGCTGGACATTTGTACATAACCTGGAACTATGGACTTCATTTGGCTTTCTTTGTTGAATTACCAGCAAATATAGAGAACTGCTTTTGTGCAGTTTTGTTTGAATTTTGAAGGCAGGTAACTTACTAATCCTCCTTTCAGATGCTTCCTTTGTTCTTTTCTGAGATGTGTATTGACTGAATGTTTCAAGGTCTTCATTGTTTAAAGTCAATGAGATAATGGAATTCCCTTTGATAAACTAAATTTGTTGACAGAAATAAAAAAAGTGCAGAAATAAAAAATTGTATTTCCTTTGCAGAAATAAAAAAGTCTTCAATGTATAAATATATGTTGATGGAGGTGACTGCATCTCTTGGTAAAACATTTAGCTGCCTGTCTTCATAAGATCTGGTATCTTAATAGGAGAGCATAACTTTCTATCGTTCTGTTGTAACTTTAACCACCTAAAGGTGCTGGCAGCAAAGCAAAAGAAGCAGGAAGTCTAACAAAGACATTAATAATGCATGTCCACAAATCCTCATTTTCATAGACACTTCCTATGCTGCATCTACACTTAAATGAACAATTTACTTCCTTGGAATCATTTCTAAACCTTCTCCAATACATCCTCCCCCCCAACGATCTACATCTGGGCACCATATGCATGCTCAGCTGCTTTCCTACTGTCTCATCCCACACTTTGCACTGAACTGAGACATTTGCTGAAGAAATAAGAAGAGTACTGCCCAAAAAGTAGAAGACAATGAGTTCTATGGCCACCCTCACCATTTATTCTCTCTTTCTGCAAACCACTGAAATTCTCTAGGCACCAGGAATCTCATGTGTAATGTAGAGATCATCATAGCTTATCTTCCTAAAATTAGATGATCCCTGAATGCTCTTTCAACTTTAAGGCTCCATTTCAATAGAAATATATGGAAAGGACTTTAAGCCTTGTCAAATTCAAACTTTGTATTTTGACCCTATCTTCCCTATTTCATAGGAATACTATGAAAGCACTTTAAAGATCTACGAAATAATTATCTAAAAATAAGGGGAAAATGTATTATTGTAGAAAACCTAAATAAAATATCTTAATAACTAACACAGGAATGTCTCTTACGGTAGAAGTGAAGCTGTGCAGAGAAAATACCTTGTTGGAAGAAGGTGAGGCATACGCTGGGAGAAACCAAGGTAAAAAGAGAGGAAACTGTAATTGAACAGAATTCTGGTACCTGGGCCAGAATTGAACCAAAATGTTGTGTTGAGGGATAGTCAAGCAGAGAAGGGTAAAGTTGGAAGAAAGCTGCATGACTAAAGAGTATATGATGGACATCAGGAGCCTCAGTTGAAGTTATAATTTTCACTTTGACTTGAATGTAAATCCCTCAAACCTATATGCTAGAAAGCCTGCTTCACATACAAAATCCTGGTGAGTAAGTCTTCTTAGTAGAAATTATAGAAAATGGTTAAAGTTCTGTTTCTCAGTCCATGCATTAGAACTGAAGGATAATAAAGTCCAGAAATGAGATACTGTCTAAACTGAAATAATTCAGAAAAAGTAGGGTCTCAGAAACACAGTGGAACATGAAAAACTTTAGAACGTGAAAACCTTAGGATAAGTGTAAAATTTGTTTTGGTCATGACCTGAATCTTACTTTTCTGAAATATTAAGGGGAGGTGATCAATCTCAGCTCATATCTGGATGATGATGGTGATGAGGAGGAGGGGGAAGAGAAGAAGGGAGGAGGGCGATGGTGATGATGATGACTGGTATTAGGATAATTTTTATTTCCAGAGAAATTTAATGATATAGAAGGAGAAGAATCAATATGCCCTAGTGAAAAAGGGGGTTGTCAGTGAAAAGAACAGCTTTATAAACAAGATAGTAGTTAAAAACCATGAACCAAAAGGACACAGGTAATTTGTAATGGAGAAAATAAGTAAGGACAGAGGAGTGGGGAACAATCCAGAAAAGAAATGTGAGACTTTGAAGGAGATGCTATGAGGTTAGACTACATCTTAACATGCACAACAAGTTTCCATAAAATTAGCATTCCTTTTTGAATAATAATTATTGTAACATTAAAGGAAATAATTGAAATGAATTAGTAGTCTTCTTCAATAAATGTCTTAGCTACTATTTCAACTAATAGAACAGATGCACTTCCAGAATTCATTTATAACAGTAAGATGAAAAACAACATAAAATGAAGGTGACTAATGTGATGGAGAAAAAAGAAAAGAACTGGACTTAAAGTTCTAGGATCTAAATTCAAACTTTGCTTTAGCTATTGAAAATTATTTACTGAATTTCTATGTGCCTGACTTTGTGTTATATTCAAGGATATACAAATGACTAACATGGTGTCTGAACTGCACAGTCTACTCAAACAAACATGAAAACAGATTACTTTATTACAATATGAAACGCTACCTTAACAATTTGAATGGTAAGTACAGTGCAGTGTGGCAACAGAGAGCATAGACCCAGAAGCTAGACCTCCAGAGTCCAAATTCTGTCTCCTGCATTTCATTGTTGTGTGATCCTGAGTGATTTATATAACTTCCCTGTGCCTCGGTTTCCCCACTAATAAAATGGAAATACTAAGATTGCTTCATGAGGTTATGGAAAATTGTAAAATACTTACAATTCCTGGCATATAAAGAGGGTTGTGCCATCACCATTCTCTTCACTGTCATCATCATCAACATCATCTTCCCCACTATGGAAACACTAAAGTGAGAAGAGCTAATCTTGTCTAAGAAAACCAAGAAAGGCTCACAAAGTAAATGTGTATCCACTTAAAGTGGATATTCCAGGTAGATAAATGGGAAACTATATGCCAAATAGCATAAACTATACATCCAAAAGTGAAAAAATTAAGACAAGCCCTGCTGAATTGCTGGCTACCAGGTTAGGCTCAGCTGGGTTCCTGTCCCTTTCTCTGTAGTCTCAGAGCTTCTCCACATGGTTTCTCCAGCAGAGTTGTCAGACTTCTTATAGGTGTCTCAGGGCTCCAAAAGACGGAGGCAGAAGCTGCCAGTCCTCTGAAGTTCATGCGTCTATTGCATTCCATTGGTCAACTGGTTACATCCAGTTCAAAGGGAAGGGAAATTAACCCTACCTTTCGAAGGGAAGAGGGTCAAGGAATCTATGGCTCTCCTCCATACATGTAAAGGGTGGAGGACGGATTAAGGAGCTATGTCTAAGAATCAGCAGGATATGCTGTCCATCAGTGTGTGGAATGGAAATGAAAGATAAGATCATGAAGAAACACAGTCAAAGATAAGAGGATCATTTTTGCAATACTCAAGCATACAGAAATGGAAATTGTAAGTCCTGAATTTTCCAAGAAATTAAAAAGAAATTATGATCAAGATGATGGTCATATCCAGCAGATTTATTTCAAGATGCTATTTGTGTAAGATGCTTATAAAAGTTCTACAAAAACACACCAAAAAGCATATGTTAAATCAAAATAAACTTTATTTTAGAAAGTCACTTTAAGTATGTGGTGATATAATTAAGCCTTATTAATATGCTGTTTATTTAACAGATTAAAAATGCATAAGAAGCATGTCCCATTCATCTTAATTAGACAATATGCTTGTCACAATTATTTGCTTTATATTTTCACTTTTCATGAACATTTTGAGGATATCCATTGATGCTATTAAAATCAACTTTCCCCTTGTTTGTAGTTCTCTGATCTCAGTGCCACAGCTCTCCTGAGGCACTACCCAGGATTTCTCACCTGACTCTCTGCCAACGCCTGGCTGATAGATCTGTTCTGGAGCTAAGAACAGCTACAAGAAAATGACTGCATGTATTTTCATGTTCTCAACAGTGTTCTTGCTTTCTTTGTGATTCAGATTTCAAAATTTGCCCACTCTCAAGTATTGCACACAGCTATGGGTGTGAGATAATAGATACTGGCTGACAGAATATCCAATTCTAGAGCTGCAAGAGGTTTTCAAAATTATCCCTTCCAATTTTTTCCAAACCCAATCATTTGGAATCATTTTCCAAACTCACCACTTTCACCACATTGCACCAACCATTGATATGCTATTATTTTTTCCTGTAAATGTATTTATATTTTAACTCATATGCTTTGAGGAACGTATATATTGCTATTACAAATAGAAAACTAGTTGAATCTGCCATAATTGAAGATGATAATGCAAATGAATATAACCAAAACAAAATAATATTAATAGATTCTAACTTGATGTTTTTGCCTGCCTGAAGCTCAGGGCCTGAGGTTCACTCACTCTGTTAGAAAAGTAAATTCTCAAGTTTGAGATTACCAGGATCAAATGGAAGGTTTCTCCTTGAACCAGAAGGATTAGAAGAAAGTTGTAAAGGTATAAATGCCTCCACCATGTCATCCAGTAGACTGCACCTTTGAGGCATCACCAATCACTTTGGTATTTTCAGTGGCATGGAACCCTTGCTTGGGAAGCATTTACTATTCCTTTCCCCTCATCAAAGACACACTTATTGAGTATACCTTGTGCCCAAGTCTTGGTTTCTAATACCATTTCTGATAAAAGAAACCAGGGCTTCTTGGTGATTCTAGGACTGAGATAGAAAATATACAGAAATATATAGCCTAGAGCATCTTGTAGTGCCAGAAAGTAAGGATATTCTGAAAAAAAAAATTAAACCATGATGATGGGGTATGTCAAAGGGACCCAGGAGCCAATCAAAAGAGCTTCCAATGGTCAAAGCTGGAACACTTTGAATAATAAAGTTAAGTAGTATTGGATTATAAAGAAAAGCATAGAATAAATAGCCATGAGTCCATGCTGATAAAAAATAAATAACTGAGTAAATGAGGAAGAAGAGACAAATCTCCCAAGTAGAAGACTTCCAAATCATTTATGTAGATACTTCATGCTCAGGAAGGTGGAGTATAACCATCATTCCTTAAGTGCAGATTGAGCACAGTGACTTCTTTCATGGTATGGAAAAGAAGAAAACTTTACAGTGGAGAAACGTTACAAACATTACCTCAGCAACAGTGATCAAGGTCAATAACAACAGTGATAAGTCATTTTGATAATATGTGCCCTTGATATGATGTGATGAAAATGCCACAACCCCAGGATAATTATGACAAAACATCAGACAAATCCCAATAAGGGGACATTCTACAAAACATCTGACTAGTACTACTCAAAACTGTCAAGGGCATCAAGAACAAAGGAAATATAAGACATGACAACAAAATGTAATGTGGTATCCTGGATAGGAAACTGAAATCAAAAGAGAAAGGGAAAAAAAGGACATTAGATAAAAACTAAGGAAATTTTAATAAAGTATGGATTTTGAAAAAAGTATGGAACCAATAATGTATTGGTTCATTAATTGTAACACCGTACCATGCTAATGTAAGATGTTAATAATAAGGGAAACTGGGTGTGGGATATATAAGAATTCTTTGTTCTCTTAACAAGTTTTCTGTAAATCTAAAACTCTTCTAAAAAATAAAGTTTATTTTTAAAATATGCATTTATTTGTCCATTTAACACATATTTTTCAAATGTCTAATAGATGCCAAGGTCCAAGCTAGATGCAAGGGGCACAAGATGGTAGTTGCCCTCATGGAAATAACTGACACACAAAAACATGAAGTGGCTCATCCAAAGTCATATAGCTGGGAAGGAAGAATTGCCTCCAAACCCATGATTTTGCCACTCAACCTTAGCAGCCTACTTCCTTCCATATTCTGACATATTCAAGAAGATATTCCTTGTTGAGTTATTGTATGTAAATGAACCTGAATCAATCAGCAAATGTTTATTAAAAATGTATCTTGTTCCTAGGACCAAGCTACTTGCTGAAAATTAAAAAGGGAACCAGTGGTCTCTGTCCCCAACAACGAGTATGTTCTTTCTGTGACTGTAGAACAAATATACAAGCATAAGATTTAAGGATGATCCTCAATAAATTTGAGGGGTAAGGATCACAGAACAATAGTGGTCAAATAAAATGAGAATGTTTTAGAAGAAAAGGGGATTTAAACTGGGCTGTTCTTCTAGGTAGAGTGTTCATTTGGAACAAGCATTTTGTTTTATTAAAGCGTTATAATGTGGTAAAGCTACACTTCCTGTGTTCCAATCCCAACTATTCTACTCACAAGATTTGTGATCTGCAGATTGCTGAAGCCCAACTGTTTTTCTCATTTGTAAAATGAGGCAATAATGGTATATTCCTGAGAAGGTTGATTTAAGTATTCCATGATATATCAGCCAGGGTTCCAAGAAAAAGGATGACCCATTCACTCTAGGGAAATTCAAGGAGAATATATTTCATGTCGTAGTCATACATATACAATTGATCAAAAACACATAACTGACAATGACACGAGTTTAAATGAGTTGGAATATGAACGTTGGAGGATACTAGGAAATGGAGTTGCAGGGGGAGTTCATGAAATCTTTAGAAAACAAAAATCACACTATTAAAATATCTACTGTTCCACATAGAGGGACAAGTTAGGAAGTGATAAGGGGTAGTGACATGCAAGGGAAGGATTCAAGCTTCCAGACATAGAAACATGTTCGCCCATGTCTATATGTCTTTGTGCAAGTTTCTTTCCCCTCTGAGCCTGTGTAATTTTATTTGTCAGCATGGCTGAACCACAGAGTGCCCATTCATTTGGTCAAACATTATTCTCGGTGTGTCTGCAACGGTGTTTCTGGATAAGATTAACATTTGCATAGGCAGTCTGAGTAAAGCAGGTTTCCACCTCTAATGTTGGGGGTGGGACCCACCCAATCAATCGAACACCTGAATAGACAAAAAGGGTAAGTAAGTAGGAACTCCTGCCTGACTGTTGAGCCGGGACATGGGTCTTTCCTAGCCTTTGGTCTCCAAGCAAAACAAGGGCTCTTCTTGGTTCTCAAGCCTGGTGGCTTTCAAACTGAGCTTACAGCATTGGCTCTTCTAGTTCTCAGACCTTCAGACTCAGAGTGAAAGTACATCATCTGCTCTCCTGGGTCTCCAAATTGCAGATCTTGGAATTTGTCAACCTCCATAACTGTGTGATCCCATGCCTCATAATACACACACACACACACACACACACATATAGGTTCTGTTTCTCTTGGAGAAGCCTAATACAGATCCCTGATGCCCTAATTTATAAAAGAGGGATTATCAGGAGAATTCAGTGAGAAAACCATGCAATTATTGCCAGCACATAGTAGGCATTCAATGAATGTGTTTGTTCCCCCTGCACAGTTGAGGAATTGAAAGCACAGCCAGTAGAAATAAAATAAAGGGCTATCTTTCTAATAGACATCCTTTCTGCTTCCAGTCTTTAATAGAGTCCATTAATATCTATCAAACATTCCTGGGAATGGAAATATAAAACTATCGTTGCTATATATGTGGCAGCCTAATGAGCCAGCTTCTCCCAGTGAGGCAATAATTTACTCAAAGGTCCCAAAGTGGCCAGCATGAGTTCAGACAGCTTTCCAAATGGGCCAGTTCCTGCACAAAGAACTTATGCTACCCTTTCTGTGTGGTTTGCTCAACGAAGCTCCATGTAGGATAAACCAATGCGATATCTGCCCTCTAAGACATTTCCCTGCAGGGATTTCAGTGCCAACTTCAATCCCCCCAAAATCATGCAGTCAGCTCTCCTAGTTTCAGGCCAATGGAGTTCTCCTAAAACACAGCTTTCTCTAAGTCATGTATATCCATTTCCCCCAGGAGGGAAGGGAGGGGCAGTGGAGGCAGGGGAGGTGGTGGTAGTGGGGGCTGGAGGAGGGATGACATTGGGCAATTTCTCAAGCTCCATTTCTCAGTAAAATGTCTCAATATTTGTGTGCATAAGAGCTTTTATATGTTGGCCAATGCATATTGGGTGATGATATATGTATATGTCACTTCACAGTGATGGAAGGCCCGGCTGCAGAAACCATTTTCTGAAGTCAAGGATTGCAGCCCCAGTGCTAATTCGGCAAGAGAGATATTTATGACCTTAACAATGGTACTAGAAAGCTCTCCATCTCTCCATCTCCCCTTTTGAGTCTGGACAGTGCCTGTGGAGAGACTGGATTGCATTTTATTCACCAGAGTTTGATGTTTAAACATATTAGAAAATACTTAGCCAAAATGACTGAATAAAATGATATGGAAAATGAATCTAGTAGAAAGAGCACTGCCTTAGAAAGCAGAAAACTGAGTTATCAGACCTCTTCCAGTCCTGTCAGTGTCACCTTGGGCAAGTCACTTAATCTTTCCATGATGAAATTGTGTGACCTGAAAAATGGGTTAATAATATCATTCTAGGGTTTCCCTGGTGGCGCAGTGGTTGAGAGTCCGCCTGCCAACGTAGGGGACACGGGATCGTGCCCCAGTCTGGGAAGATCCCACATGCCGCGGAGCGGCTAGGCCCGTGAGCCATGGCCGCTGAGCCTGCACGTCCGGAGCCTGTGCTCCGCAAGGGGAGAGGCCACAACAGTGAGAGACCTGCGTACTGAAAAAAAAAATAAAATAAAATAAAAATAAAATAATAATAATAATATCGTTCTAACTTTAAAGCCTAAAGAAAGTAAAAAGATTTCCTGAGGTTCTTTCCTGCAGTATTATATCTAAAACTGTGCTTTTTATTCTAGGTAAAGGCAACATGAATCACCATCAGCCTATTAACACTTGATAGATTCCCTTTGTATGGTGCTTCTGATTTGACAAAGTATTTTTTAAGATTATTTTATTTTTGGACTTCCCTGGCAGTCAAATAGTTAAGACTAAGTGCACACTTCCACTACCAGGGGCGCACATTAGATCCCTGGTTGGGGAACTAAGATCCCACATGCCATGAGGTGTGGCCAAAAAGTTAAATAAATAAAAGGGTAGATGGCTAAAAAGAAAAAAATTATTTGATTATTTTATTTTATTTTTTTATTGAAGTATAGTTGGTTTACAATGTTGTGTTAATTTCTGCTGTACAGCAAAGTGACTCAGTTATACATATATATACATTTTTTATATCCTTTTCCATTATGGTTTATAGAGAAAGGCAAGTACCATATGATACCCCTTATATGTAAAATCTAAAATATGACACAAATGAATCTATCTATGAAACAGAGACAGAATCACAGAGGTAGAGAACAGACTGGTGGTTGCCAAGGGGGAGGCAGTTGGGGGAGGGATGGAGTGGGAGATTGGGGTTAGCAGATATAAGCTTTTATATATAGACTGGATAAACAACAAGGTCCTACTGTAAAGCACAGATAACTATATTCAATATCCTATGACAAAGTATTTTTATGTACATTGCCTAATTCAATACACACAGTATTGCTCTTAAAAACTGGCGAAATGAAATTATCATTCTCACTGGGAAAATGAAGAAAATGGAAGCTAAGAAGAATAAATGACTTACCTAATGTGTTCCAGGTACCAAGTACATGCTGCCTCAGTTCCTTTGAGATTACTCTTCCCTGCCACACTTTCTCAGCTATCTCCCATCTCTCTTCTTAACCTCATTCAAGCCTCTCTACTCAATATCACCTTTTTAGAGAGTCTTTATGCCCTGATCACCCCAGATAAAATAGTATCACTCTATTCCCTTACCTTGCTTTATCCTTCTTCAAAGAACTTAATATGTCAAGAAAAAGTCATCATTTATGTGTTTATTCATTTATTGGTCCCTTGTCTCCACTTGTAAGCTCTATAAGAGTAGGAACTTTGTCAGTTTTTTGCTCATTCTTATGTTCCTAAAACCTAGAATAGTGTCTGATCAGTAGTAGGCACTCGATAAATAATTGTTAGTGAATAAATGAACAAATGAGGTGAAACAGGAAAGCCACTGGAAACTTTGGTTTTTATTCTTAAAAAAATGGAGGGTACCCATATCCCTTAACTGTTTGAGTTTCCTAGGATATCTTGATTGAATTTTATTTCACATATATTTTTATCTGTCTTTCTCATGAAAAATTAGACCTATTATTTTTTTTCTTAAACCATGGGGAAATGTAATTATATTTTTCTAGTTCAGGAATTATAAGAGTGGTCCTTCAGGTAGAAAATAAAAATAAATATCAGTGATTCCAAGCTTGGCTGTATATCAAAATCACCAGGGGACATATTTTTAAACTCTAAATTCCTGATGCCTACCATTGAAAATTTTGAATTCATTGGTAAAGCCAAGATTTGTACATTTCAAACATTCCCCAGTTGATTCAGATGCACAGCCATGTTAGAAAACTAATGAGTTCAGTGAGAAATTCCTTTCTGCTCTGCATATTATTACCCAAGGCTTGAGCAAGCACCATGATGGTTGAGTTACAGCCATAAGATCTATTTTGGAAGAGTAAGAGTTATATTCTCATCAGAAGCCATCCAAAATTTGTTAGCCATGGGGATTTCTGATTATGTGGATAGAACACAGAGATCAAGCAGTAGTGTTTTCCTTATGCTAAAGGTCTATCCTCAGGGAACAGAAGCCCAGTCATTTTTCTGAGTGTGGAATAAAGCTTTTGACCCCATAAGGAAGCCAGGTAAATACAAAATAGTACAACCCAAAACCTAGAAGCAAGGAATAAGGCAAAATCTTGGCTCAGTGCACAGGGGCAACATGATGGACAGCATAAAGTGAATCTGAGAACATTCATTCAACCTTCTATGGATATTTACTGAGCATCTACTAGGGCCTAGAAACATACAAGTGAGCAAGATGGTCTCTGCCCTCCAGAAACATACACTGAAGTGAGAGAGAGAAACATACTAAACATAATGATACAGAAGAATTGGATTTCAGTGGTTAAACATTGAAGAAATGTCTACCTCATTAATGAAATAAGGAGAGTTAGATCTAAACTCAAAATGGAAGGATGTGTTAAAGATGACAAATAGGAAATGGAAAGAGGAAAAAGAGTGTTGCAGAAAGTAAAAAGAGCAAAGAGATTGGTCCAGACTTATGCTACAGCTTCAGCATTTAAGGAAGTAAAAGTCTAGAGAAAACAGAATGACAGAGATTAGAAGTCTGAAGTGATAGAAGATAAGTTTGTTTGAAAGACTGTGTTTAATATTTTTAATGATGTTTTTTAAAGGGAAATTCAGCCAATATATGTTGAGTTGACCCAATATATAGGTTGTGCCTAACACAGGGCATTCATTGTTCTCGGAATTGGAGATACAGTGGAAAGAAAAAGAACAGACCAGATCCTAGCAACCTCAAAGCTAGCATCTGAACAATTGGTTAACCAATATACAAGTGAATAAAAATGTAACCATAGTTCAAGTGATGGTGACTTAGGCTAACTTTGGCAATGGGAATGGACAAAATGAAGAACATGTAAATGACCACCTGCAGAGATATAGCATGAAGAATGAGAATGGAATGGCATCCTTATAGGGGTTACCTGACCCTTGGATGAACCTGACTCTGTCTGGATAAGTGGCTAAATTCTAAGCTCCACTATATGAGAGATATTGAACTTTATATTCTGCCTGCTTCAGTGTATGGATTCCAGTTCCGGATCCAGGTGAAATGTTCTAGGAAGGAATTGCTTGGAAGAATTGAAACTGAGGCTGACCCCATCTATCTGTGAAGAATAAACAAATTCTATGCATTTGGAAAGTTGTATAATTAAATTCAAATACTAAAGTAAATATAAAACACCCAAATGTTCTCTCTAAACCCCAGTGATCATTGAACTAACCTTAAAATAATTTTGAAGGTGACAACAAAACAAAGAGTTTAAAGTCAAGATCAAACCTACATTTATCTTGTTTTATTTTATAATGAGGTGAACTTGTTTGTTATTCCCTTGAAAATCAGATATCTGATAGCAGTACACCTTTTGAGTTATTACATTATGATCTTATAAATCTCTTCTCAACCTTGCATGTGAATGATTCATAGATGTAAAATGAAAGGAAGGGCTTATAGCTAATGGAAAAAGTATCCATAATCCAAGTGGACATCAGCAAGAAGAATTAAATCACAGTAAGACAAACAGAAGAGACAAGATCTGAATGAGTTAAGAGAGGTTAATCAAAATGCGTTCTCACTCCAGAAAAGAAGGGGAAGTATAGAATAATTGATAGCCTCAGGAGAAATACAAAAGTTATGGGTAATCTAGTATCTGATGGGCTGGGTGTGAGGCTTCTGTACACAGTGCCTTACAAGCAAGCGAGACTGGACTAAGCATAAAGGAAAAGAAAAGTTTCAACATCAGTTGTCTATGGAAAATGAACAGATGATCTTCTAGCCCCTAGCAACACCATAATGCTTCCTGCCTCTATGACTTGGACTATTTTGTGTGGCTGACACGGGCTTCATGCTCCAGCTGGGTGTCAGGCCTGCGCCTCTGAGATGGGAGAGCCGAGTTCAGCACATTGGTCCACCAGAGACTCCTGGCTCCATGTAATATCAAATGGCAAAAACTCTCCAAGAGATCTCCATCTCAATGTGAAGACCCAGCTACACTCAACGACCAGCAAAGTACAGTGCTGGACACCCTATGCCAAACAACTAGCAACACAGGAACACAACACCACCCACTGACAGACAGGCTGCCTAAAATCATAATAAGGTCTCAGACACCCCAAAACACACCACCAGATGCAGTCCTGACTACCAGAAAGACAAGATCCAGCCTCATCCACCAGAACACAGGCACCAGTCCCCTCCACCAGGAAGCCTAGACAACCCACTGAACCAACCTTAGCCACTGGGAGCAGACACCAAAAACAACGGGAACTAAAAACTTGCAGCCTGAGAAAAGGAGCCCCCAAACACAGTAAGTCAAGCAAAATGAAAAGAGAGAAACACACAGAAGATTCAGGAGCAAAGTAAAAACCCATCAGACCGGGCTTCCCTGGTGGCGCAGTGGTTGAGAGTCTGCCTGATGATGCAGGGGACGCGGGTACATGCCCTGGTCCAGGAGGATCCCACGTGCCGTGGAGCGGCTGTGCCCGTGAGCCTTGGCCGCTGAGCCTGCAAGTCCGGAGCCTGTTGCTCCACAATGGGAGAGGCCACAACAGTGAGAGGCCCGCGTACCGCAAATTAAAAAAAAAAAAAAAAAACCCATCAGACCAAACAAATGAATAAGAAACAGGCAGTCTACCTGAAAAAGAATTCAGAGTAATGATAGTAAAGATGATCCTAAATCTTGGAAATAAAATGGAGAAAATACAAGAAACGTTTAACAAGGACCTAAAAGAACTAAAGAGCAAACAAACAATGATGAACAACACAATAACAGAAATTTAAAATTCTCTAGAAGGAATCAATAGCAGAATAACTGAGGCAGAAGAACGGATAAGTGACCTGGAAGATAAAATAGTGGAAATAACTACTGCAGAGCAGAATAAAGAATGAAAAGAATTGAGGACAGTCTCAGAGACCTCTGGGACAACATTAAATGCACCAACATTCGAATTATAGGGTTCTCAGAAGAAGAAGAGAAAAAGAAAGGGACTGAGAAAATATTTGAAGAGATTATAGTTGAAAACTTCCTTAATATAAGAAAGGAAATAGTCAATCAAGTCCAGAAACTGCAGAGAGTCCCATACGTGATAAATCAAAGGAGAAAAATGCCAAGACACAGATTAATCAAACTATCAAAAATTAAATACAAAGAAAAAATATTAAAAGCAGCAAGGGAAAAACAACAAATAACATACAAGGGAATCCCTATAAAGTCAACAGCTGATCTTTCAGCAGAAACTCTGCAAGCCAGAAAGGAGTGGTAGGACATATTTAAAGTGATGAAAGGGAAATACCTACAACCAAGATTACTCTACCCAGCAAGGATTTCATTCAGATTCAACAGAGAAATTAAAACCTTTACAGACAAGCAAAAGCTAAGAGAATTCAGCACCATCAGACCAGCTTTACAACAAATGTAAAGGAACTTCTCTATGCAGGAAACACAAAGGAAGGAAAAGACCTACAATAACAAACTCAAAACAATTAAGAAAATGGTAATAGGAACATACATATGGATAACTACTTTAAATGTAAATGGATTAAATGCTCCAACCAAAAGACATAGACTGGCTGAATGGATACAAAAACAAGACTCATATATATGTAGTCTACAAGAGACCCACTTCAGACCTAGGAACACATACAGACTGAAAGTGAGGGGATGGAAAAAGATAGTCCATGCAAATGGAAATCAAAAGAAAGCTGGAGTAGCAATACTCAAATCAGATAAAATAGACTTTAAAATAAACACTATTACAAGAGACAAAGAAGGACACTACATAATGATCAAAGGATCAATCCAAGAAGAAGATATAACAATTGTAAATATTTATGCACCCAATATTGGAGCACTTCAATACATAAGGCAAATGCTAGCAGCCATAAAAGGGGAAATCGACAGTAACACAGTCATAGTAGGGGACTTTAACACCCCATTTTCACCAATGGACAGATCATCCAAAATGAAAATAAATAAGGAAATACAAGCTTTAAATGATGCATTAAACAAGGTGGACTTAATTGATATTTATAGGACATTCCATCTAAAAACAACAGAATACACTTTCTTCTCAAGTGCTCATGGAACATTCTCAATAGATCATATCTTGGGTAACAAATCAAGCCTTGGTAAATTTAAGAAAATTTAATTGTATCAAGTATATTTTCCAACCACAAAGCTATGAGACTAGATGTCAATTACAGAAAAAAATCTGTAGAAAATAAAAACATATGGAGACTAAACAACACACTACTAAATAACCATGAGATCACTAAAGAAATCAAAGATAAAATAAAAAAATACCTAGAAACAAATGACAATGAAAACACGACAAACCAAAACCTATGGGATGCAGCAAAAGCAGTTCTAAGAGGGAAGTTTAGAGCAATACACTCCTACATCAAGAAACAAGAAACATCTGAAATAAACAGCCTAATTTTAGACCTAAAGCAATTAGAGAAAGAAGAACAAGAAAAACCCAAAGTTAGCAGAAGGAAAGAAATCATAAAGATCAGATCAAAATTAATGAAAAAGAAATGAAGGAAATGATAGCAAAGATCAATAAAGCTAAAAGCTGGTTCTTTGACAAGATAACAAAATTGATAAGCTATTAGCCAGACTCATCAAGAAAAAATGGGAGAGACTCAAATCAATAGAATTAGAAATTAAAAAGGAGAAGTAACATCTGGCACTGCAGAGATACAAAGGATCATGAGAGATTACTACAAGCAAGTATATTTCAATAAAATGGACAACCTGGAAGAAATGGAAAAATTCTTAGAAAAGCACAACCTTCTGAGACTGAACCAGGAAGAAATAGAAAATATAAAAGACCAGTCACAAACACTGATATTGAGACTGTGATTAAAAATCTTCCAACAAACAAAAGTCCAGGACCAGAAGGCTTCACAGGCAAATTCTATTAAACACTTAGAGAAGAGCTAACACCTATCCTTCTCAAACTCTTCCAAAATGTAGCAGAGGGAGGAACACTCCCAAACTCATCCTATGAGGCCCCTATCACCCTAATACCAAACCAGACAAAGATGTCACAAAGAAATAAAACTACAGGCCAATATCACTGATGTATATAGTTGCAAAAATCCTCAAGAAAATACTAGCAAACAGCATCCAACAGCACATTAAAAGGATCATACACCATGATCAAGTGGGGTTTATCCCAGGAATGCAAGGATTCTACAATATACACAAATCAATCAATGTGATAAACCATATTAACAAACTGAAGGAGAAAAACCATATGATCATCTCAATAGATGCAGAAAATTGTTTCAACAAAATTCAACACCCATTTATGATAAAAACCCTCCACAAAATTCAACACCCATTTATGATAAAAAAAAAAAAAACCCCTCCAGAAAGTAGGCATAGAGGGAACTTACCTCAACATAATAAAGGCCACATATGACAAACCCACAGCCAACATCGTTCTCAATAGTGAAAAACCGAAACCATTTCCTCTAAGATCAGGAGCAAGACAAGGCTGTCAACTCTCACCACTATTATTCAACATAGTTTTGGAAGTTTTAGCAACAGCAGTCAGAGAAGATAAAGAAATAAACGGAATCCAAATCAGAGAAGAAGAAGCAAAGCTGTCACTGTTTGCAGATGACATGATACTATACATAGAGAATCCTAAAGGTGCTACCAGAAAACTACTAGAGCCAATCAATGAATTCAGTAAAGTAGCAGGATACAAAATTTATGCACAGAAATCTCTTGCAGTCCTATACACTAATAATGAAAAATCTGAAAGGGAAATTAAGGAAACAATCCCATTTATCACTGCAACAAAAAGAATAAAGTATCTAGGAATAAACCTACCTAAGGAGACAAAAGACCTTTATGCAGAAAACTTTAAGACACTGATGAAAGAAATTAAAGATGATACCAACAGATAGAGAGATATACCATGTTCTTCGATTGGAAGAATCAATATTGTCAAAATGACTACACTACCAAAAACAATCTACAGATTCAATGCAATCCCTATCAAACTACAAATGGCATTTTTCACAGAACTAGAACAAAAAATTTCACAATATGTATGGACACACAAAAGACCCCGAATAGCCAAAGCAATCTTGAGAAAGAAAAATGGAGCTAGAAGACTCAGGCTCCTGGACTTCAGACTATACTACAAAGCTACAGTAATCAAGACAGTATGGTTGTGGCAAAAAAAAAGAAATACAGATCAATGGAACAGGATAGAAAGTCCAGAGGTAAACCCACGCACATATGGTCACCTTATCTTTGATAAAGGAGGCAAGAATATACAATGGAGAAAAGACAGCCTCTTCAATAAGTGGTGTTGGGAAAACTGGACCGCTACATGTAAAAGAATGAATTTAGAACACTCCCTAATGCCATACACAAAAAGAAACTCAAAATGGATTAAAGACCTAAATGTAAGGCCAGACACCATCAAACTCTTAGAGGAAAACATAGGCAGAATACTCTATGACATAAATCACAGAAAGATCCCTTTGGACCCACCTCCTAGAGAAATGGAAATAAAAACAAAAATAAACAAAGGGGACCTAATGAATCTTAAAAGCTTTTGCACGGCAAAGGAAACCATAAACAAGATGAAAAGACAACCCTCAGAATGGGAGAAAATATTTGCAAATGAAGCAACTGACAAAGGAATAATCTCTAAAATTTACAAGCAGCTCATGCAGCTCAATATCAAAAAAACAAACAACCCAATCCAAAAATGGGCAGAAGACCTAAATAGACATTTCTCCAAAGAAGATATACAGATTGCCAACAAACACAATGAAAGGATGCTCAACATCACTAATCATTAGAAAAATGCAAATTAAAACTACAATGAGGTATCACCTCACACCAGTCAGAATGGCCATCATCAAAAAATCTACAAACAATAAATGCTGGAGAGGGTTTGGAGAAAAGGGAACCCTCTTGCACTGTTGGTGGGAATGTAAATTGATACAGCCACTTTGGAGAACAATATGGAGGTTTCTTAAAATACTAAAAGTAGAACTACCATACGACCCAGCAATGCCACTACTGGGCATATACCCTGAGTAAACCATAATTCAAAAAGGGTCATGTACCACAATGTTCATTGCAGCTCTATTTACAATAGCCAGGACATGGAAGCAACCTAAGTATCCATCATCGGATGAATGGATAAAGAAGATGTGGCACATATATACAATGGAATATTTCTCAGCCACAAAAAGAAATGAAATTGAGTTATTTGTAGAGAGGTGGATGGACCTAGAATGTGTCATACAGAGTGAAGTAAGTCAGAAAGAGAAAAACAAATACTGTATGCTAACACATATATATGGAATCTAAAAAAAAAAACAACAAAAAAAACTGTTCCGAAGAACCTAGCAGCAGGACAGGAATAAACACTCAGACATAGAGAATGGACTTGAGGACACAGGGAGGGGGAAGGGTAAGATGGGGCGAAGTTAGAGAGTGGTATGGACATATTCACACTACCAAATGTAAAATAGATAGCTAGTGGGAAGCAGCCACACATCACAGGGAGATTAGCTCAGTGCTTTGTGACCACCTCAAGGGGTGGGATATGGAGGATGGGAGGGAGATGTAAGAGGGAAGAGATATGGGGATATATGTATATGTAAAGCTGATGCACTTCGTTATAAAGCAGAAACTAACACACAATTGTAAAGCAATTATACTCCAATAAAGATGTTAAAACAAAACAAAACAAAACACTGTGGTAAAACACACAACCTAGAAAGAGCATGTTAGGAAAAATATGGAAATCTGGATGCTATAGTTTTAAGAAAAGACCTTTGTAACAAAGTCATGTAACACAACATTGTGCTTTAGTTTAGGTGTTTTAATTTTCTTCTCAATCAGTCCAAGAGCTTTCTTGTCTCTCTTCCTCAAGTCTCTCTTTATCTTTTTCCTATACTCAAGCTACATTGGAATAATCTTGATCCTATTAGTTGATTTCTTTTTTTTTAATATCTTTATTGGAGTATAATTGCTTTACAATGTTGTGTTAGTTTCTGCTGTACAACAAAGTGAATTAGCTCTATGTATACATATAACCCCATATCCCCACCCTCCCTATCTATCCCACCACTCTAACTGGTCACAAAGCACTGAGCTGATCTCCCTGTGCTATGGAGCAGCTTCCCACTAGCCAATCATTTTACATTTGGTAGTGTATATGTCAGTGCTACTTTCTCACTTCATCCCAACTTCCCCTTCCCCCCCGTAAATGTGTTTTCAAAGTAGGTTCATCTTTACCACTTAAAGAGAGGTTTATCTGCTTTTTGCCAGGCAAGCTGTTAGATCAAGTCATTTAATATCACATATTTGAGATACAAGCAATATAAGTTGTTGAGATCAAGAGGAGCTTTGCACTTAAAATGAGTATGTAGTTGTTGATTGACCTCTAATAAAATGCAGTGTCCTGTTTTCTTTGGGAATTAGATGAGAGGGTGGTTTTTACATCTATTTTTATGTTCAGTTTCCAAGATGATTCCAACAGATTCCATGAAATCCACAAAAACAAATACTCAAACTACAGGATAACATATGCTAAAATTACATGTGGGTTTAAACCAAGATCGGTACAAACAGACCCAAGCTGAGCAATTTTTTTTTAAACAGCAGGTTAATTTTACATACATTTTATAACTGAAATAGTGGCTAACGAAACATTATATCAGCATATGTGGTTTAAAATTAAATGATAGCTTGGATTTCCTTGTTCAAGGGTTCTTTCTCTAAGTTTAAGATCATCTTAAACTTAGAGAAACTACCATGATATAAAATGGGATATAAATGGCAAAATCAACCCCACCCATGGTTTGTAATTTTGAAGAACCATAACTAATCAGTACCAGAAAGAAAAGCAGCCAAAGAGACATACCAATGTAATTGATATATATTTAAATCCCTAATCTGACTTCGGAATAAGACATCTAAACTGATAGTGCTATTCATGTACCACTAAATAAAACTATAATTCAAAGTACAGTGATACTGAGACTCCCTTAAACAAGTTATCTAACAAAGATATGGAAAGAAATAAAAATGCAAAAGCCAAATTTCAAGGTAGAAACTGATTCCAGGCTGCTTTCTCTGTTTCCCAATAAGACTCCATCTAAGCTGTCGCTTTCCTCCCTAAATCCCCTTAGCCATGTAGTCTGGAATTGAAACATCGAGCTTTTGGGTAGCGAGAATCTCATGGCTTTCTGTTCACTGAGTGTTCTTGCCTCTGTACATAAAGAAGCCAATCCTGACATTGGGAACTTGATTCAATTGGCTTAACTACCTAGAAAAACACTCTTGGTCACCTACCTTCTTAAAGAACCCTGTTTCAGCAAATCGTTAGCAGAGACAAAGTGGAAAACTTCATATCTATAATGCTGAACCAAAGAATCAAAATTCTTATTTCTGCAGGAGCTAAAGTTTGAAAGATTCTGTCAGTAGATCATGGAGAGAAATATGGTATATAAAAGTAAAATAGCATGATTGTTACATTTCAACCTCCTTCAAAATGCTGAGCTTTCCTTATCCTAATAGTTTTCCCTTTGGTATACATGGAGTGGAAAGTAACTAAACCCTTCTGAGACAGTCAGTGTACAGATTCAATAATAATCATCCTTATTTCTCCTTTCAGGACATGCATAAAGACTGTTTTAATGTTACTGAAAAATAAGCCTATATATAACTAGCTTTCACCAGAGCAATAAAAACACATGGTTCGACTAACATTTCTAAAGGTTTTTTATATTCTAGCAACAGGTGTGGTCAACTGAACCCCTAATGTCCACAAGGATGAAAGCCCTGCATTTGAAGAGATTTTGAAATCCTAAGATCTAAACCCTGGTGTTTCATATATGGAGAATCTGGTAAGTTATATAGCTAGTTAGCTGCAGCAGTGAGAGTAGAAATCAAGAGAGCAGGTTTCCAGACCAGGGCTTTTCCTCATCCATCCTCCTGTCTCTCTCTGTACCTTGTCTTTGTAAAGTTACTTGGACACAAAATTGGGAAAGGCATGGTGATTTTCAAAAGATCATCTGACGGCCATTGGTCTTGGAGGAAGGCATTACTGAGAGGAAGAAAGAGATATCCTTAATATCCTATGAGTGGAGACCAAGTTGTTGAATAAGATAGTTCACATGAAGACAATTAGAATGCTGCCTAGCAGGCAGAAAGTGTGCCTAGCACCCCATGAGTGTAATAAATGTAGACCACTATTGCCTTCTTCATCATAGTCTTTTTCTTTTTTCTCCTCCTCCCCTCTTCTCCTCCCCCTCTTCCTCCTCCCTCTCCCCTTCCTCCAAGTCTCCCTCCCCTCCTTCTTCTTCTTCCTCTTTATTACCTTCATCATCATTACCATCTTCATCCATGTCTCCTTCACTTCACAACAACCTAAGGATAAGGAGCATGGGCAGGTGTGAGTTTCACCAGCACCCAATACAGTGTGGAGTTCTTCATCCATACTTTGGACCCACTTATTTGTAGCATTTCCTTGATTTCTTTGGCCAATATAAACACATCTCCACAAATCAATATCACATTGTTAGCGTCCTCACAGAATTATTTCCTAGAGTTTGTGTTGAAATAAATGTGTTCAGAGTCAAATTTTTTTCCCAGGAGGAAGTGAAATGAACAAGTTCCCTGAAACAAGCCCTCCACCTGGAGGAAGGATGATGGAAAAGCTAACCAGCCTCCTCAGAAGAGATGAGTCTGACTCTAACGCTCTCTGTGCATCTTTGCCTTCTTTGGGTGAAACAGAAACTTAATTATGACATTTCAATATTGAAATAAAATTAGTTTGGAATATATTCCTCACTCCTGAGAGGAAATTATGCTCCATTTTTAACTGTGCAAGACAACTACCAATTCATCTGTGGAGTGATAGCAGTGTTATTTTTGTGCACATTCAACTGTACATATGCAGGACCTGCTCAGGGCTTTCTTTCTTGTGGGTGCAACTTGGCATCCAAACTCTTGCTAACAGAAACTTTTATGGACACCTCACATGTCACAATGCCAACCCTGCCAACTGCTCATATTGGTTAAATTCCTTTAGCAACAATAAACATAGCCAACTATGATGGCATATTTTGTCTGTATCCCTTATTTGTGCCTAGTTGTAATGGACCAAAATAAAAGGTTTAGAGAATTATCTAGTTTAACCTAAATATTTTTTCACCCCAAATAGAGTATGTACAACTTCATAATATCCCTAGATAATGAATCATATATTAAGGTTTTGTTTAATATATTAGTAAAGTTTAAAAATCATGTAATAAATATTAAAGACCATATAGCCAATGTAGTTTCACTCCTCTTTAAATGCCTCTGGCAAGGACTTAATTTAGATTTAATAAAAGCATTATTATATTATTTATTTGATTATAAATATGCTAATGTAAATGCCATGCTATAAATACTTCTGCTAATTAAATACTAGCTGACTTATGGAGTTCTATTTAGGCACAACTAGCAGTTTCTTAAGATCTATGAGTTGAAACTCAATAACTGTATTCTCAATAATCCATTGATGTTTAATAGGTAATAACCACATTACACTCAATGCAGTGCCTTTATATGTATTCTTTCTATTGAATGTTAGTTTAAAAGTAATTATCAGTAGCATATTTACGAAGCTTTGATTGTTTAAGAGATATTCATCTTAACAAAAGAGGTTGTTATGCGCCAAAAGATATTCACAATAATCAGTTTATATTTAATTAACATATAATAACTCCCTCATTAAACCTATGTTAAATCCTTATTTGAAATCCTCAATTTAAAGTGCAACTGAAAATATCGCTATAGAAAATTACACAGCTTACCCTGCATTGCTTTCACAAGCACAATGAGTGATGGTCCTAACCATCCAAGATGGAATTTCATAGGACATTGAAGAATGTTTAAAATACTCTTTAAGACCACATATATAGATCATAAAATAGGACAAGTTTTAAAGTAAATGACATTTCTTGTTGAACTCATATTTAAATGTTTTTTACAATCACTAAATTCTAATTATCTAGAAACTAAATGAAACACTGAAGCATTTGATGTTCTTAAATAAAATATACCAATTAAGGTGAAAGGGAAGCTGTACCAGATATTCTTCATTTCTCCCTTCAGATCTTCTCTCCACCCTTCCCTACCTAGTTCTCTGACCCAGGAGGCTGACCCCTAAGGAACGCCTCATCAGTGTCCCTTGCCCTCTAGATTCCAGTTGGTTTTGGCCAATGGGAATCGCCAACAGGAGAGGAGTGAAAGAATAGAGAGATGTTAGGGTCTATATCCTTTCATCTCTCCTTGCTGAGCTGTGGTTTGCTAGTGGTTATGTTTCTGTACTTAAAGCCACAGGTTCTGTCTGGCAGCCCTTCCAATAGCTCTAGTTCTCACTGCATGGTGGCAACACTTCCTTCTCTCCACTCTTTCAGTTTTGGGAGAAGTAATGGTTTCCTATATTTGCTAGCTCTAGGGTGTTTCTCCCTTGTTGGTTCCCTTAACCCTGCCCATAACTTTGTAAATACTCTATTAATAAAATTATCTCCAGTTACTCCTTTTGACTGTGTCATCTATTTCTATCTATTTAAGAACTTGGACTGATATGCAGCTTAAATTAACAAAACAAATAACAACTAAAACAGCAGCAACAGACCTTTGCAAAACTTTTCATATGGACTCAGGTTTTCTGCACAAAGGCACATGGTTAATAAATGGAAAAGCCAAAAATCAAACCCAGGTCTCCCAATTCCATATCCTAAATATCTTCTATTATATCAAATAAGAAGAATTAAATCCTACTTAGTTTCAAGCAACATTCTGCTAAAGCAGTAGTTGACAAATTTTTGAAGCCATAGAACCCTTTCTCCAAACAAAATCCAAAGGATTTCAACAAGTAAAACAGATAAAAGTAGAGCATCTTTGGTTGAGGTAATCTTTAGTAATCCCATTCAGACCCTGAGGAGATGACTTCACAAAATCTTGCTCCTGGGATTGTCACATGTCCCAAGACTGCCCATTTGGAGCTCTCTATCGCCCTCACAACAGTGATTAGTTCACCATAATCACATCATCCAAATGTCCAATGTCTTCCCCAGAAGTGCTGCTTTCTTCTGGAATGTCAAGCTGAAAATATATGAAAGCCTTAGATCTGCCAGTAGTTACCTTGGCTGTCATACAAGCACAACTAGCTTGAGAATATAGCCAAATATAGAGGAAGCCTGAACCAAGTGGAGGGGATCAGAAAGTCTTAATAATACCTTTTGAACCCATGGATTCAAATAAGACTGAAGGCAATGCTATCTTTGGAATAAGCAGGTATGGGAATCAACCAATTCTCTTTCTGCTTAAGTTAGTTTGAATTGTATTTCTAACACTTACAACCAGTAAAACAGAGCTCCACCAAAGTTATATAAGTAGTTAGTTTGGTAGTGACTTATTTGTTATCCAAAAGGCATGGTTCTCTCTGACTTGGAGATTTATCTGGAGATTTGATGGCTTATTTCTAGATTATTCTTGATGGTAGTCAAGTTGATCCTTGTAAAGAATTAATACAACACAAAATTTTCCAAAATATATGTAACTCTTTTGTTTTATGGTAGAGTAGAACGAGCACTGAGATCTCCAACTTTGTAGCTGCATCCTTTGCAAAACTCATTCTCCTTTTCAAACTTTAATTCCTCACTGATCATTAAATTAAAATTACCAATCTTGCTTTTTCACAGTGTTACTGTGAGGTTCAAATTGGGTTTAAAATTTTTTATAATGTAGAAGAGTTCTATATTGTACAAAATATAAGAAAATCTGTCAGTAGTTTACCAAATGTCAATTTTAATTATTTTTCAATATTTTTTATATAAAAGCATATCAAATTATATATTTGTGCCATATATACTAAAGGAGATAATGTGTTTAAAAATATGTGTCACTATTTGTTATTTTTGGTCTGAACCCTGTAGTTAATGTTCTTAAAGCATTTTACAAACATTAAATGATCAGATTTCTTAACAGTCTTCTGACACATCAGTGTTATAAAGGGGAACACTTCACTGCTATAATGCAGACTTGTATTTATTTTCCAGATTTAAAAAATTCACTTAAAGTCTGGGCATTAAAAATCAATTTAAAATAAAATTAAACTATTAGTGTATCCAAAAGAGAGGAATAACAACATTAGGCTATGTCTATTCCTGGGTCAAATGACTAGGGAGTGCAGGCAAACATCCAGACACTTAGGACATAATGCCCTAAAACATCAACTATGGGAGCAGAAGAACGTTGGGAGGACTTGAGTTTCCCAAACTAACTCTCCTGAATGAAATCCATGTAGATATTATTCTACCTCCATGTGCCTAAATAAACCCAACTTCTGTCTTTATTTTTTTTTTGATACGCTCAGTTGGTATGTCATAGGTAATAACCATATTATATTCAAGATATTGCATTTAGATATCTTATTTCTATTGAATTTTTAAGAATAATTACTGGTAACTTTATCTTTTTACAACCAAAGTGTATTTCCATCTTGTAACCTCATCCATCCACATGGTGTAAACATAATCATTATCAAACTGGGGTTTCCCTCCACTCAACCTGGATCACATATTTGCCCTGAGTATGGGTGAGCCCAAATTTAAACCACAACTTCCCATTCTACCATTCCTGCTCTGGCTTCCGGCGGGGTGGGGGGGGAACAATCATTAGTATTTTCTGGCTTTTTATAACTTACAAATTTTTTCCTAGTGACAAAAAATAAAATTGGCCATTGCTAAAATATATTATTCTACTTATATCAATTGTTAAGAAAGGGCAGAAAGAGAGCAAACTTGAGACATCTGGAAATAATGATGTGAGATCAACACTTTGCACAGTCTACAAGTGACAGCCCCTCACATCCCTCTACAGTTCCAGGATAAATTTAATATGTACACTGCCAACTGGCATAAATAGGGTCAACTAATTTTATGCCTACATAGCAAATAACAAATATTATAAAACTTTTGGTTGGGTCCAGATCTCATATCTATAGTCACATAAATCACTAGATTGTTAGAACAAAAATCTCTATAATTGTCTTTCCTCACCACGTAAGAGAGTACAGAGTAGTTATTAGGTATGTGCGCTCTATTTTCAGACTGCCTGGGTTTGAATCTTGGCCTCACCTCTCTCTCACCTTGTATTTAACTACTTTATATTCCATTTCTTCATATGTGGAGGTAATGATAGAGCCTGGCTCATGGTAAAGGACTTGATGTGTGCCTCAAAAATAGCCTACGTGAACACCAAGTATTAACAATTGTAAGCTCTGCTTGGAATGTTAACTCTGCTTAAAATCCCACTCTGAGCCCTGTCCAGTTAGCTCCAGCTCAGCTTTTAGATTTCTTTTGGTCACACACACCTCAGTCTAGATTCTGCCTTCTGGTTAAAGCTTTCATATCACTCAGCACTTTTCTTTCAGAGATATGATTACTGCTTTTTATTACACTTATGAGTTTTTATAATTTTAATATTTGTATCCTCCATTAAACTCTAAGTTCCACAGAAAAGAGGTCATATTTTGCTCACATCTTTATTTGTAGTGCCTAGAGGCATCTGGTACATAATAGGACCTCAATAAACATGTGTTGAATGAATAAAGGAATGAATAACTAAATGATTATAATATAGGTCTTAATTTTATTTCTTCTTTAGTTCTACATATTTTCACTCTTTGAACAACCAATGCTTCAGCAAATATTGCCTTCTTTCCTATTCAGGCTTTTCCTATAATTCCAACTGTCTTTTCTAAACGATTGAATTATTTTTCATGATGGAGTTAGGCAAAATCACTCTAAACTCAGCATTTTGTAAGACTTACCATATGACTGAAACAGAATGTAAGCAATGAATTTGCTAACAGTGCTCCCAAACTGATTCTAATTTAGTCTATTTTTTCTGCAGCAATATAATGGGATTAAAAGTTTCCTTTATATTGCCACAAATCAATAAATATGCATTTTTATGCCCACTATGGCTTATGCACTATGGCAAGGTATCCTATTTACAATAGACATTGTGCCTGTTTCAATTGCCTTATGTAGCACATAACCATGTAAAGATTCAATGACAAATAAATACATCTTTATGTCAATTAAATAAATTGGTGGCCACAAACCAGGGCCAATTAAAGAGTTCTAGCGTCAGAATTCTAAGGAGTTTATTGCCAAAAGGAAATGAAACTACTTAGGAGCTCCACATGGAGTAGATGTTAGAAATTACAAATGCAGTAGGAATATTGGAGAGGTCCACATCTGAGCAGAGTCATCACCATCTCCATAGAAACCAGCCCCCCACCCCCTTCTGGGGAGAAAGCAGCAGCTGTTCAACAGCACACAACCAAGAAAAATGCAAATCAGTAGGAAGTGGAAAACTCAGAATCCATTTCAAATTGTTAAGGGGGTGAAATTTGAGGTAAAGGAATGAGATTAATGAAGCCATGATTTAGCAAATAGGCTCAGCCTCCTGTGCATTGTGAAGAATGCCAGGGAGGTAGAGGGGCAAGGTGAACAGAAATTCACATCAAACATCATTACATAGCTATGTTGGAATAATACATGGCAGGAATTTTGAAAAGTGCAATTGCAAGGAGAAAAGCATAGTTTTTAAGAAAGAAACCAGTAGAGATACGTTTGGGGTTAGTTTTGAAGAAGAAAAAAGAAAGTTAGGCATGCCATTAAATACCATATAGAAGAAAATTTGGAAAAGTAAGGGAAATAAAAGAAAAGGTTGTATTCTATGGGCATAATCAATAAACTTGATTGCTTTACATGTTTCTTTCATGTGATCTTTTATGTGTTTCACATAGGTATATGTTCTGCGACAAAGGTTTTACTTAAATGTAATACTCAGTACTCAAATAGGGAGCCTTAGACGAATACATGCAGCCAAATCAGGCAGTTTTAGCCATAGCAAGAAGGATGAGGATCTGGATGGTTAGTGGTCTGTTTGCATGAAGAACTCAAGATTAAAATGAGAAGAAATACATGAACACTCCTAAGTGCTAGAGTGAGAAAGGCCTCCTGTCTCATCAGATTTTACGTCTTCAAAATTTAGAGCTTAGATTCCTTTAGTCAGCTGCAGAATGAGGAGGAGCTACGATGCAAGATTCTGCAATGGAGATGGAAAAGCAGAAAGAGAAGAAGAAGGAGGAGAAGAAGAAGAAGGAGGAGGAGGAGGAGGAGAGGGGGGAGGAGGAGGAGGGGGAGGAGAAGAAGAGGGAGAAGAAGAAGAGGAAGAAGAAGAAGAAGAAAGGTGGAGGGAGAGAGGGAAAAACAGGAGGAAGTGGAGGGGAAAGAGGGGGAAGGGGAGGAGGAGGAGAAAGAGGGGGGATGGAGGAGGGGAAAGGGAAGGAAGAGAGGGAAGGGAGGAGATGGAGAAGGAGAGGAGAAGGGTAGACATTCAAAAGAAGAAAGCAGAGAGAGTTTCTAATACCTGCCCATTTCCTGTTTTCAGTCCCATTTCAAGGTCCATCTGCATTTATGCCCTAAAATCCCCAAAACACCACTTTATCCTTATAAAGAATTTTCCCTTATTATGTAAAGTAGTTCAAAATGATTTCCCTTACTGGTACCCCAAGAGACATTGTTATTGCCCTGCTCCCCATTACGCACTGCCTGGGGGTAAAGGTCATCTTTAACCCTCTCTGATATAAACACATACACAAACATTGTAAAAGCTGGAAAAAGAGGTCAGTTTGTGGGGAAAAATATTCAGAATTTTAGACTTGTGTGAGAAAAAGTACAGTAATCACCGATGAGGAAGAGTTTACCAGATTCAGTAGAACTTGCAGAGGAATACGTGTGGAAAAATACCAACTTATTTCCTTTAATTCTCTCCCTTTTTTAATGGGAGTAACCTTAGCTATTGTTGGGGTTTTCCCCAGGTTAATGCCAAGATTCTAGGGTCAATTCCAGTGACAAGCGTTGGATGGTTTACTGCAGTCTTCAGCCACTGGCCAACAATGGTTATGGATGAAATGCATATGAGCCTTGCTTATGTGGTCCTTTCAGGTTAGTCATTGAGACATTTCCCTACTGCTTTTGAGGCTCATGCGTTTGTAAAGATTGGGAGCCTAGGCCTAAGACAGCAACTGAGTACTTCCAACCGTATGCCACTTTCTCAGGGTACTGCCAAGGTACTACCTTGGGACCCACATACCCCTCCCCTCCCCACAGCCTCAGGAAATGATTTTCTGGACTGAGGTTAGCAATCTCCTTCTCTCTTGCTTTTTAGAAACACTCCGTCTTATTCCATCTTACCCCATCCTTGTTTTTATTTTTTGTTTTGTTTTTTTAATGCTCTTTGTCTTTTGGATGCAAAAACACTGGAAGTCTTGCAGGTTGCTACTTTTTCTGATTTGCCACATTCTTCTTCCTGGGCTTTAAAGAACAGAGCTTGAACATGTGGAAGAAGAAAAAAATATTGGGAGAAAATAGTTAATATATCAAATTATGTTCAGCTCACCCTCCCATAGGCTTTCTCTGACTTTTCTTTGAAAAAGAACTGAAATTCTTGTGAAATATAAAATAAAAATTTTGAAGTTCCATCCTGAAATTTCTGTTGGAAACTCAGAGGACTCAAGGCAAGACTTCTTCATGACCTAATGTAAATAATGGGGAAGGTTCCTTGATGACAGTTGGGCTTACAGAAAGCTGTATCTGAGGAGCCGTTTTTGAGCTCTCCAAACGGTGACAGTGACACTTGGTATCCCTAGAAGAAAGTTCTGTATTTTGAATTCCATTCACCAATTGACTTTTGTGAAAGATTGGGAACACCATTCCAATAGAAAATATCTGATCCTCAAGATATCATAAATTCCATGTGTGGGTACTATAAAGTTTAAAAGTACATATTTAAAAGAAAATGCTGACTTCCTGATAAAATATTAATACTGTTACTCAAATTAAGTCACTAGATAGGAATGCAAAGTAGCCAAAGTTATTATGTTTAGCCTGATAGCTTAGGCTCTGAAGGAAAAATAGCAACCTTCACTCAGTGAAAAACACTTATATGATTGCCAAGTTCCTTAATGTCTGTCCAGCCCATTCTCCAGTTTCTTAGCATTCTGGGCATGGATGGAGACCTTGAATGAAAAGCTAGGGAGGCAGAAGAAGAAACAATGTGCCCTGGGCACTAAACTCCAAATTAGAAAACAGGAAGAAAATTCTAGAAACACATCCAATCTTCCATGTCTTTCAAAACACCCATTCCTATCACCTATCACCTCCTGAGCCTCCTCTCATTATTTTGTATCATTTTATCATTTTCCGTGGGTGTGATAAGTGATTTAGGATATAAGTGCCTAGGGATTCATATATTATTAAATATCATACTATAAAGATGCTAATATAATCTTTAATAGTATTCATGCTATATAAAGACAAATTCTTACTTTTCCCATTTAACAAGTGATGCATACTGTTTCCTTTACTTTGAATTAATTATGTAATGAAAAGCATGAATTGTCAACAAATAAATTCAAAAATGATATATATTGTTTTTGTTTGGAGAACTAATGAGTATTAAAATGTAGATTAAAATTTAACTATGCCTCATGCCATAAAAACATAAGACAAAAAACTTTTTAGTGACTTATAGTGTGGAGTCTTTGAAAACTGCATTTAAAAGAAACAACTGTTTTATTTTTTACTTTGCTTATGATTTTTTGCTACATGATGGGATATAAATGTTACTGTTCTTTTTTGCCAGCAGTTGGCAAATAGCAGGCTGAAGATGTAAACACTCTTTATTCCAATAAATCAAAAACCAAATTGGATTCAATTGTCACTACCTCTTCAAGTTTCAGCCAGGTAAGCCATAAAAGAATATCTGAATTAATTCAAAGATATGCTATGTTCCTGGAAGGGAAGACCTAATAGTGTAAATATATTAATTTCCCCCATGTCAAACTAAAATTTCAGTTAAAGACTTACTAAAACTCCAACAAGGTATTTTTATAGAACTTAATAAGGTGATTCTATTTCTGGAAGGGAAACTATGCAAGAGGTACTGGAAAAAATTTTTAAGGTAGAATAATGATGAGATCTTGTTTTATCAGATAACAGGATATATTACACACCTACAGAAATTCAAATAGTATGATATTGGTATGAGTATAGAGGAATAGATTGAAGAAAAATTATACAGTCTAGAAACAGACTGACACATATATGCTTGTGTTATGTGTTAAACTTGATACTATATCAAATTTAGTGGGCAGAGTATAAAAAATTCATTAATGTTGAAGTAATTAGTTCACCAGTTTCAAATATTTTTATCACTTTGGTTTAGGAAAATCTTAAAATGCAAGAACAAATAGCAGAAAGGAGGTGGGGAGAGGTAAATTTTAATTCACTAATTTTTTTGTGTGATTGAAAATGATCATAAGAAGCCTCAAAATAAAACATACACAAAAATATTAGCAACACATGTAACAAAGGATTTATATTAATAAGATAGAATGTCTTTAAAATAAATAGAACCAAATAATCCAATAGAAAAATAAGCAAAGCATTTAAACAAAAAATTCATAGATGAAGAAATATACATGATCAAAACCCAGAAAATGTTATCTAACTCTAAAATAATTAGAAAAAATTAAATTAGAATAATAAAGATATATATTCATCCAACTGGTAAAAATGAAAATTAATTGTTAATACCCAGTGTTGGTCAGAGTGTTTAAAACAAACCTTCTCATTATTGAGTTGTATGGGAGTTTTGGAGGGAAATTTGACAATGTCCTATTTTGCAAACATGTAAAATGCATTCCCTTTGATTACCAAACCATAAATTATTTATTTAAAACCATAAATTTATTTATTTATTAAAAACCAGAAATCTGTAATACATATGCACATATAAATGTATGTATGCATGAGATGTAGGAATGGGTACAGCTAGATTCCTGGGCCCTACCTACGCCTCCTGATTTACTATTTGAGGAGATGGTATCTAGGATTTTTATTTTTTAAATATTTCTCAGAAATTTTCATGCAGCCATGTTTACAAATTACTGGAGCTAAGCCAAACACAAAGAAGAACTCTTGGGCATCTATATTGTTCATTCATTCAGAAATATTTATTGAATGCTTATAATGTGTCAGTCCCTGTTCTAGCCTCTGGAAATTCAGTAGTGAACAAAATAACAACTGTGACCTAACAAAACCTTAATTTTATAAGGAAAGAAAAAAATCAAATAAGAGAATTTATTGCAAAATGTTCTCAAAACTTGATGTGCATTTTAATTTTCTTATTTAATAGATACAAAATATACAGCTACTCTCTTTTGAAGATACTGAACATTTGTTACATGAAAGAGTTCTTGACACTGAAAACCAATAAATAAATAAATAAACAAATAAACAAAATAAAGGAGTCATTAATACAGATCTGCATTTTCTAGTTAGTGAATTGTGTACTACCCTAGGTTTCAAGAAATCATTCCAAAATATTCACACCTATTAAAGTAATGGTGTGTTAGTTTTGCTTATACCAGAAACAGTCATTGCTGAGATTGAAGTAGAGCTAATTTAAATGAGAGATGGTTTCATGAAACACTGGCAGAGGGAGAACACGTGTCTTAGAATTATACAAGGAAGCTGGGGTATTTAAACACCAACTTTCATTAGCCATAGAATGAAGAGGGGTTTCTGGGGGTGTTACTTCTCCATAAGTCTAGCCACATACTCAGAGAAGGCTGTAGAGGTCAGAGGAAGCCCTTAGAAAAACCTTGCACACACTCACATTTGAACATTAAGTATTGAAAAGATATGATGGCTAGTCTTAGTTGTCAACTTCTCTAGGTTATATTATCCAATTAGTTCATCATACATTAATCTAAGTGCCGCTGTGAAGGTAATTTGTAAATGTGGTTAACATCTAAAATCAGTTGACTTTAAGTAAAGGAGATTATGCTTGAAAATGTGGATGGGGCTCATCCCACCAGCTGAAGGACTTAAGAGCCAAAACTGAGCTTCCCTGGAGAGGAAGAAATTTTGCCTCAAGGCTGAAGTACCAAATCCTACCTGAGTTTCCAGCCTGTCCTATAGGATTTGGCAGCCTTATAATTGCATGAGCCAATTTCTTCAAATCAATCTCTTTCTCTCACATGTATGTATGAGTAATATAGACATACATTACATATATATTGAGTATATGTATTATATATTATAATATATATTATCTCTCTCTCTCTCTCTCTCTCTCTCTCTCTCTCTCTCTATATATATATATATATATATATATATATATATATATATATTCTGATTCTCTGGAGAACCATAACTAATGTAAATGGTAAGGGCCAGGAGGATGTAAGTCAGGCACTGAAAGCACCTGCTACAAATGATATTTATACCCATTTCTTTGTTTTTTTTAAATTAAAACACAAAAAACACCAGCATAAATTCCATCCCACCTCCATCATGAACATTAAAGATTCAGAGAACTTCTTAGTGTGTACTGTTTGAACAAATGGAGACTTGAGTGGAAATCAGATGAATACATCATGTCTTAAACACAGCACTCAGCTAAATCCTAATAGCCAGCACGATATTCATGACTGCTATGAACATTCAATTATATTATATATATTGACATAGTTTTAATTTATTCCCCAAATTACAATTGTTTAAGCACAGGGTTCAGAAAGAACACTGCTATTTAAATATTCAATACAAATTAATAAGCATCAAAATAAAAATAGGAAATTCATCATTAGATGATCTACCCAGATCATTTATCTGATCAAAATCCTTCTATGAAATAGCAGTATATTCTCAATACATATTCTAAAATTAAACATACAATATGCAAATGTGCTCTTATTTTTTAAATCCAACAATATAAAAGTATATCGATTAAAAAGCAAACATAGTACTTGATGGATTTTTCTTGCCCCTCTCATTCTTCCTCTGCAATCCAGATATAGATAACTATTGACCATTCGGAGTTATACTTCCAAACTTCTTATACACACACATATGATACAGGCCATCAGTGACCTAGCCTTTGAAAAATACCAAAAGCCTGGAGGACCTGAGGGATTTCCAGCTTATCTCTTTTTTGTAGATATCTGTCAGTCTCTGATTTATTATATTTCTTATTCTGAATGCTTTAATACAGTAGAGACTGTAAAATCCTACATTAAACAAATTTAATAAATTCTACTTACTAACTCCAAAAATTGTACAGTATTGTACTTATGAAAACAATGATATATATAACAATTATATATTGTTATTTAATGGCTCCTGGTTTCATGTAGAAAACTCAAATTTGGCTCTTCCTGCCCAAGACTCTAATGAAAGAAAGTGATGACAAGCATGCTTGAGCCAAAGTCATGAATAAGATTAACAACATGACCAACAAGATCCTCAGTTGAAAAACACATTGAAAACTTTTGACTGACAGTGAGTGGAACTGAGAGCTTTGGGTAAGGAAGCTATAGGAGTCTAACTGGAACAGTAGAGTTGTCTGTCCAGAAGAAGGGGCCAGCTACCTGCTATGGACAGAGTGCTTGTGTTCCCTCCAAAATCATATTTTAAAACCTTAATCCTCAATATTATGGTATCTGGAGACAGAGCCTTTGAGACATAATTAGGTCATGGGGATGGAGCCCTCCTAAGTGGATTAGCGACTCTGTAAGAAGAGACACAAGAGAACTGCTTCCTCTCTCTCTCTCCACTATGTGAGGATAACAGCAAGAAGGTGTCCCTCTGGCAACCAGAAGTTGAATTGGCCGGTACCTTGACCTTGGACTCCCCAACCTTCAGAATTGTGAATATGAAATTTCTGTTGTTTAAGCCACCCAGTCTACGGTATTTTGTTAGAGCAGCCTGAACTGACTAAAACAATCCCAAATAACAAAATCTGAAGGAATATTGGTCTAAGGTGACTGATTAAGAGCTTGAGATAGGGGCAATTGTTCTAGCTAATGGGCATAGGCACCAGAGGTCAGCAACTTTCTTGACTTACAAAGACAACAGACAGTTTATAAGAGGAAAACCTGTGTCTAAATTCCTCCTAATAATAAAAAGTTTAGGTTTCATCATTCTCAAATGATTCAATTTGTCAAATAATTCTGAGCTCATAAATATTCTACTTCCCAGCGTATCAGTGACTTGTTGTGTCTTATTCATGGTCATGTGCTCAGGAAAACACAACTTCCATATAATCTAATAGGTTCGAGAGTTCATTTTGCAAAGAGATCAATATATGCTGAATTTTCTCCTGCTGAGAAAGCTTCAAAAGATATAGCAGTCTTCCAATATAAAATCCAAATACAGATGAGTTGCATTAGAATAAAGGTCTAATAACAAAACTGAATTTAATTCACTTTTGAAATGGAGTTTATTCTCTAATATAAAGTAACAAGACACCCTTTATAAACTTCTGTTTTAATCTTCCATTTACCCAAGATCAATGTCAACTAGCAATTTCCTGTTTTTTTTAATTTCTAAAGGAAAGTGACATAGTACCTTTACACATCTATAGTACTTAATAGAGTGCTTGATTATACTCTACAATCCCATTGTAACATTCTTAGGAGGCAGCATTTATGATTTTCAGAATAACAGGTAAAATTAGGTAACAAGAACCCCTAAGCTGATAGTGTGGAATAGTAGACCAATCTTCCTATGCATAATATGCATACATATTTCATACATATATATGAACACATACATATATATATTTCTTATGAATGCACGTGTAAAGATGTATGTGTTTGCTACAGCTCCTTTCACGTTTTTAAGGAACTATCACATCTATATATACACAGATATATGACACATAATATGTAATATGCCCATAGATAAGAAATAACATATAAATATATATACATAATAGGAATATATAATTTATACATATGAAAATGTATATTTAAGAACAGGAAGGACCTGAATCCTTCAGTTTACTGAGAAGCAACTGAGGTCCAAAGACAATACATGACTTAATCAAGGTTACAGCAGTGAGAAAAAAACAAAAGCCTGAGTGTCGTGATTTCAGCCCAATGTTTTTCTCACTCAGTATTTTGATTTTATATTTTGAATTTCAGAGATGGAGAATGAACTGTAGACTCCTTTTTACCCCAGCATTCAGCTGACTTGTCTGCTGAGATTTGCCTTCTCTGAGATTTGGATTGTTATCATAAGACTCTGTTTTAGAAGGACCAATTGCCATTTTAATGCAACTTACTGATCATGCAGACAGCCAGCCTTTCATAAATCATGTAAAGTACCTGAAAATATGATTTATGAGCTAAGTTATGGGAAATGGGGCCCTTTAATATCCTTAGTTCTTCAGAATGTTGTTACCTATCACAGAGTCCCCTTACCTGATTCAACTGAAGGTGTGTCTGAATGTTTTCAGCCCAAACTACCCCTAACTCCACCCCAGGTAACACTGACCTTTACCCATCCCCCCCATCCATACAGAATTTTAAGCTTCTTTAATTTCATCAGCTGGCTCTGAAATCTTCATTCAGGCCCTTACTCTGCTGTGCCTCTTACAGAATATGCTCCTGAGGCATTGCCTCACATGGTAATTAAAGAACTGCAGCTAATATCATCTTACTATAGAATTAAAAGATCCAGTGTATTACAGTTTGTTGTAGAAAACAGCCCACAAAAGATCCTGAAAACCCAAGATGAAACTAATTTAAACCATATGCCTTGTTGAAAAGGAATATGGCAAAAATGTCTGTAATATGCAGTAAATGAGGCCCATAACTCATTGGGGCCTCCAATGAGTTATGTGTTAAATCCATATTTCACAACATGGTCATGCAGTTTTTTAGACCTCCCTGTCTATTAACCCTTTGCTTTGTGTGGGAGAGTTTCTAAGAACAACATAGTTCTGTGGGCATTAACATATTTACATATGCAAATAGAAATCCTATACCAATAGTTCTTTTTTACCCCCTCCCTTACGTCTCAACATATTCTCGCTTCACCAAACCAACAAATTAAAAACAATTTCCAATTTCTTCCACAAATATCTAGTGGCTAAATGTTATTAATGCATTTGTCTGAAAGGCACAAATTCAAACATTGCTCAGTTAGGGAAGAAGAATATACAGAGCTGATTGCTTGCAATCAGTTTCAGTAATCTATATTTTCTTCACGGAGGTGAAAGTTTATCTCGCCATAGAACAACAGTTATAATTTTGCTTCTACCATTAATCAATTCTGATATTTCAGAGCCTCAAATCATCATTTTCTAGAGCTACAGAGTGAGCAAGCTGTTGACTATTTTCTTTTTAACACACTCCTTTAAAGAAAAAAATATTTGCCTGCACATTATGGGTTTATCTTCTGCCTGTGAGAGACCCTAATAAATCACATTTGCTTTCAGCTATCATAGACTATTAGGCTTTTATAATCATGAAATAAACCCAATAGACTATTGCAATTTTCAGAATATTGAAAATCACTAGGTAGTTGCCTCTTTGTATGAGTACATGATTCCCTCATTTTTTAGGAGGGTAGCGTTACATGTAGACACTCTCAGCGTATTGCTTGCACAACAATGATGCTTCCAACAAATTGTGCTCCAGGAGGTAGGAGACAGAGTAAGCACAGGAAACAAGGGAGCTCCAGAATCGCGGGGCTTTAGTCAGCCTCTGCCATCCTTCAGTTAAAAGCCTGAAGTTTGGGCTTCCCTGGTGGCGCAGTGGTTGAGAGTCCCCCTGCCAATGCAGGGGACACGGGTTCGTGCCCCTTTCCGGGAAGATCCCACATGCCGCGGAGCGGCTGGGCCCGTGAGCCATGGCCGCTGAGCCATGGCCGCTGAGCCTGCGCGTCTGGAGCCTGTGCTCCGCAACGGGAAAGGCCACAACAGTGAGAGGCCCGCGTACCAAAGAAAAGCCTGAAGTTTATTTCACAATGTGAACCTCTCAAATTGTTCTCTTTCACCGTCTCTTTTCATATACAATAATTGCTGATAATCTTTTGTAGAACGATACTTTGAAATCATTTTAGCTTTAAGAGAGTACATTAAGGCCATCAAATGGAAGGAAGCCCCTAAAGGAGATTTATGCGAATTCTTTTCACAACACAATTACTGCAGTTAGACACACGTATACCTTTGTGTCCTTAATATTGTAATTTTCATGGGGCAATGATTTGAAGGAGTTCCTTACTAGAAATAAATCTAAAACACAGGGTTTTGATGACAGTCTCAGCTAAACTAATTGTGTGAGCTGGGAACAAGGTAATGAGGACAGATGTCAAGGTCAATATAATTACTAATTTCTGAATCTGGGTTAATATTTCCAAGGGCCTTGAATATAAGTTACAACGTATAACTACCACTAATGGAAAATTCAACTTTGGTTTTCTGATGTGGATGAGGCCCATAACTCAAAAGCAAACTCTGTTTGCTTTTTTACAATTGTGTCCCAAAGTGAACTTTATTTGCCAAAGGAACAAAACCAAATCTACTTTCTTGTTGACTCTTCATCATATCGAAAGATGCAGATGTGAAAAACAAAAGAAACACTTGGCATGATCGCTGGAAATATGTGCATTTCAAAACGCAGCTCATAAAAAATCATATTTATCCCTTTGAGAGGAGACAGGCATAAAAGGGGACAAATTCAAGGAGGGATTGTGGTGTTGGGTTATTTACATTGCTAATAGTACTGAAATTATTAGCTAGCTATTTTCTTGGATCTTTTTTTCCCTATCAGCCACAGACTGTACATCTTGTGTCATAATTGCTATGAAAGGACCTTATTCCAAATGACATTCATTTCCAGATTTTTATGCCTAAGTTGCTGGATGATCACCATGTTTCAAAGTGATATAAGAGTATTCCAGAAACAGTGTTTTAGAACTCTATTCACTTATCTTGGCTAGGAAAATTCAACAAAGGTAGAGAGGTGCTGATTAAATGGCATGCTTCAATGGAAAATTATTTCAAAGCCAAAATTAATAGAAACTGCTTAACTAAACAGATTTAGGGGCCTGGGGAAAAACTGGCATATAATAACACACAAAGGATAGCAACAAAATCAATCTCTCTATTTCTCTCTCTTTCTCATACACACACATGCACACACACAGAGAATTGCTCAATAATAATGCACGTTTGTCTTTATATTTCATATGATAAAAGTTTCTCTTTAATTAGATTTCTTTTTTTAAAACGTGCTTGTTGAACAGAATTCTATTCAACACAATATTTCAGTGTTCCATAGAGAGTGTGGATGGCAAGCTCTCTGAGTTGTAATTGTCCAACAGGTTTCTGGGACTATTTGGCTAATTCAGAAAGGCATCTCCTGCCTTAGGCTTGGCTGACTCTCCCCTCTCTGCAGAGTTCCACTGCCAGTCTGCCTCTGTCTGTCCTGACTTGCTCCACTTTAACACTGAGCCTTGCCTCATGCCAGTTGCTGAGTTCCACTGAGAAATCCTTCCCTTGTGGAACCAAACATTTAACATCCTAATTAAAAAACACTTCTCAAATTCAACCAAAAGAGAGAAAAGGAAATCTTTCCATCCCCCTTCCCCTTCTACTGACAGCTTGTCTCTCTCTGTTTTTCATCCAAATAAGCAGAGCTCTGTAAATCTTGTCCAGAAGACACGGACTGAAAGAATTAATCAAAGTGTTGTTTATGAGCTGCTCAGAGCAGATTAAGTGTTGTGTTGACAACACAATTTGCAAATTATCTATCAACATCAACAGACATACAGCAATGAGCCAAGCCAATTGGATACCTTTGGACACAAGAAGACCGTGTATCTCCTAGCCCTGCTTCCAAAATTAAGTCCTTTTGAAAGAGTTTTATCCAATATTATTTGCAGTCTCATTGCTGCAGTCGAGTTCCTTTTACAATTTATGTTGGACAATGTCAGTTTTATTTCTGCCACATACAAGTCAAATTTTCATAATCTGACTACAACTTTTCTTCCCAGTCTTACTTGACTATCCCACTTCAAACATCCTGTATACCAATTCACCATCAGATGTCTACCAGATAGCCACCTCTGGAAAATACCTGAAGCAGCCAGCCTCCAAAATGATCCCAACCTTCTGATATTCACAACTTCAAAACACTGTGTGTAGTTCCTTACATGTAATAAGATCAACCGTGTGACCAACAGAATAGGATAGAAGTGGTGGTAGGTCTCTTCTAAAGTTTGTTGTTTTATCTTTAATGTGTTCCTGTATACTTCTGAGGAGTTTTTCATTGTATTGTTATACCACAATTGGTTTATACATTTACCTATTGATGAATATTAGAGCAGTTTCCAATTTTGGCAACCATGAATAAAACTACTGTGAACATATGTATACAATTCTTTTTGTGAGTATATGCTTTCAGTTCTCTTAAATAAACATCTATGAGTGGAACCAGTCACAACATAACTTTATGCTTTGCTTTATAAAAATTGAAAAACTGTTTTCTAGTATAATTTTACAATCTCATAAACAAGGTATGACAATTCCACTTGCTCGACATCCTTGCCAATACTTGCTATTCTTGGTCTTTATAAAATTTTTGCCAATCTAATTGGTGTGAAATGTTATCTCATAATGGTTTAATTTGCATTTTTCTGACGCCCAGTAATTTCAGAAACTTTTCACGAGCTTATTGGCTATTTGTATACCTTTGTGAAGTGTTCGTTCAAATCTTTTACCCATTTTTTTTCTTTTACCCATTTTAAATTGATTTGTTAGCTTATTATTGAGTTGTCAATTTTTTAATATGTTCTTAATAAAAGTCCTTTGTCAGAATTACATACAGTGATTATTTTCCCTCATCTGTGGCTTGATGTTTACTCTTAATACTGTTTTACTACAGATTGAGCTTTACTTATCACCTTTTATGGTTAGTAAAACATTTTTTTCTATTTTTATGAAACTGTCCGAGAAATACTTGCCTACCCCAAGCTTGTGAAGATTTTTTCTATGTTTTCTGCTAGAGGTATTATAGTTTATCTTCTTGATATAAATTGTAGAATAAGCCTAATAAAATCTATGAAATAAAAACTTTCTGGGATTTGAATGGGGATTACATTAAATTTAATTCAGGAAGAATCTACATCTTAAAAACATAGTCTTCCAATCCATGAATATTGTAACCCTCTCTATTCTGTAATTTTTTTGGTCAATCTCAATGTACTAGTCTTGCATGCCTTTTGTTACACTCAATTCTAGGTATTTTGATGCCATTGTTATTGTTGTTTTATTGTTATTTTATTTTTCAGATATAATAGACATACGATTGGTTTTGTTATAAATCTTATATCCTAAACCTTGTTAAATTCACTTATCAATTGAAGAAGACTTTTTTGTAGATTACTTAAAATTCCCCAGTACTTTCTTTTTCTTCATATGGTCTGTAAATAAATATAATTTTAAATCTTCCCTTCCTATCTGTTTAGTTACAAGTATGCTCCTGTTTTGTTTTGTTTTGTTTTCTCCTTCTTGTTATACTTGCAAGGACCTCCAGTATTATACTGAATAGAACTGAGTAGAACAGACATTTTTGCCTTATTCTCATTCTTACTCTGTTTTTACCATTAAGCATAATGTCACTTTTAGAAATTCATAAATATTTTTTATCAAATTCAGAAATTTCTCTTCTATTCTTAGTTGGCTGAGCGATTTTTAATGCTGAAACCAACCTTGCATTCCTGGAATAAATACCACTTGGCCATAATGTGTTATCTTTTTTAATTCATTGTTGTTTTCAATTTGATAATAATTTCTTGAGAATGTGTCTGGGTTCATAAGGGATACTGGTGTGTACTTATCTTTTTAATAATGTGTTTGTCAGGTTTGGGTATCAGCATTATTCTTACCTCATAAAATTTATTGAAAAGCATTCTATCCACCCCTATTTTGTGAAAGAATTTTTTCTAAAAATGATATTATTTATTCCATAAATGTTTCATAGCATTTACCAGTGAAATCGCACAGAACTAAAATTTTCCTTAGGAGTGCATTTCTTACTGTGTGTTCAGATATAGTGCTATTCAGATTTTTCTACTTCATTTTTTGTCAGTTTAGGTAAAATATATTTTTCAAGGTACGTGGCCCTTTCATCTAAGTTATTGAAAGTATTGGCGTAAAGTTGTCCATACTATTCTTTATATTACGTTTAATGTCTGTAAGATCTGTAATGATATTCCCTTTTTCTCCTATGGCATTGCTAATTTGTATTTTATTTGTTTTTTGCTTGATCATTCTAGTCAGGTGTTTCTCAATTTTAGTATCCTTTCAGGGATAAACTTTTGCCTTTGTTAACTTTCTCTATTGTTTGCCTATTCTAATTCATGGATTTCAGTTTTTTTTTTTCATTCACATATTTACTGTTTTTCCTATTTTACTTTTTACTGTCTACTAATTTACCATTTCCCCCTAACTTCTCAAGGTAGAAAATTAGGTCGTTAATTTAAAGAGGTCGCCATTTCAAATATAAATATTTAATACTTCAAATTTCCCTCTAAGAAATCTCTAATATTTCTTCCCACAAATCAATTAATTTTGTTGATAGTGTTCTTCAAATTTTCTATGACCTTACTGATATTTTTCTACTTGTTTCATCTTAAAGAGAGAGGGTTGTTAAAATTTTCAACTATTATTATCTCTCCCTTTACTTCTGCCAATTTTTGTGTAATGAAATTTAAAGTTCTGTTATTGGTGCATACATCTTTAGGATTGTTTTGTCTTCCTGTTGCATTGCTCCTTTTGCATTATAAAATGTCCCTCTTTATCTCTAATAATATTTCTTGTTCTTAAGTCTATATTGTCTGATATAAATAAACTCAATAGAGCTTTTTCTTTCATTAGTATGTCCATAGTATGTTTTTCTATCTTGTCTCTCTTAAACTACCTATATCTTTATATTTAAAGTACATTTCATGAAGACAAAATATAGCTATCTTATGTTTTATTCTTTCTAAAACTCTTTGCTTTTAACTAGAATGTTTAAACACTTTGTATTTAATGTAGCAATAGATATGGTTGAGTCTAAGTCTATATACTTGCTATTATTTGTCTATTTATCTCACTTGTTCTTTGTTTCTGTCTTCCTCTTATATGCCTTCTTTTGGATTAATTGGATGTATTTTATTATTCTATTTTATGTCCTCTATTGGCTTATTAGCCACATTTCTTTTATTTTTAATTACTGTTTTAGCATTTACAATATCCCCGCTTAACTTATCAAAGTCTATTTAGAGCCAATATTGTATTACCTCACACTTCATACCTGATAATTCAGCTTTATCGTTTCTCACATCGCTACTGACAAACTTCCTATTTTATACTTCACAGTTCCCAATTAGCAAATCTAGTAACCTTTTGCTTTTTCTTGTACCATAAAGCATACTTTAAAGCATTATTTCTTTATCTCTACATATATTTTAACCCTGACTTCAATATTATTTTTACGCTAAATAGAAGTGTAAGTTTTAAGAAACTTATGAGAAAATAAATGAGATTTTCCTTTATATTCTCCCATTCCTGTTTCTTTCCTTCCTGTAGTTTCCATTCTCTGGTAAGATGTCCTATCTATTCATGTATTTAGATCATATTTCTATTAGTTTTTTTAACTTATTTTATTTTAATTCTTTGAGCATATTTATTCATTTGTTTTACAGTATTTGTCTGCTAAGTCTAATATCAGGGCATCTTGGATTTGGTTTCTAATGCTTGTTTGTTTTCCTCTACTTAACTCTGGATTGCATTTTCCTGCTTCTTCACATGTCTAGTTATTTTTATTATATACTGGACATTATGAATAATATTGTAGACACCAGATTCTTTTATTTTCCTCTGAAAGTTATTCATTTTTGTTCTATTAGGCATTTCAATTGTGGCTTCTCATCTTTAAATTGTATCAGCTTAATTTCATGTGTTGTTAGATGGATCTATGGAAAACCAAAGACATTTTCTTTAGCCTCTCTTATATTATAGACTCTACTTCCAAACTCTCAACTCTAAAGATCTTGTCAGGGCTTCTTTTTGGCTTGGATAAGGCTGGTCCAGAATAGATTTAGCTTAAAGATGTGGGCCTTATTTCCAAGGGAAAGTAATTCCTGAAGGGCCTTACTCCTAAAGAGTCTTACTTTCTGGTATCTCAGCTAGGTTCCAAAAATGTTAATGAGATTTTTCTACTCTAGCTGGGCCAGAAAGTCAATGTCCCCTGGCACTATTCAAACTCTTGTATCTCTGTTCTGCTATCAAACCCATAGCAGCTGCTCTCTAGTAAAACTGGGTAGTTTTATGCTGTGTTTGTGTACCCAGGACTCGGTCAGGAACTCATGGGGAACTCCTGTCCCAGAAAATACTGGACTTGTCTATCACAAAGAGTTTCTTTCTCTCCAGTGCCCTGTCCTGTAGATTCCAGCTTCTTCAGGATCCTCATACTTAAATCTTAACTTCTTTGACTCAGCAGGAGCCATTTTATTTTCTTGGAATCTAGCTCCTTGGATTCTAGCTCCACAGTTGGGGATTGTCCCAGGCAGAGAACCAGAGAAATCACAAGATTCCCCTTACAAATTTTCCTTTTTCAGGGATCATTGTTCTGCCATTGTTGAAGGCCTCAAATCCAATAATTCATATATTTTGTCCAATTTTATGGTTGTCTATGGTTGATTATGATGTAATGGCCTTATCTAGTATTCTATTATATTTTAATATGATTTTATAAGTAAAGAAATTTCAATGTAGATTATTCATGTTTGTGAATTAATTATATTACGTTGACTCCTAAGCCCTAGTCTGGGTTTGAGAGTCACTGTAATGGTTCTGCCTACTCAGTATGATTTAAATTTGCCAAAAAAGTTTGTTTCTAAAGAATCCATGACCCATCTATCATGAAGCCTCTTGATGGTTTTTTCCCTTGGTCCAAAATTCCCATTAATTTCTTTCAATGTTGCAGTACATGTAGAGACATACCCTACAAGAGACACCAGTTAAAATTCAGTTGGGCACATATTTTTGCAGATGGCCATATGAGTTTTAGAGTAGTATAGCTGCATAAGCTCAAGATTCAGAGTTGAGAGAGGACTACTCAGCCTCTCAAAGGCTCTGTTTCCTAATGTGTAAAGTGTGCTAGAGCTCTTTGTGAATTGTTAAATTCTGTATGAAAAGAAGGCACTGATTAAAATATGCTTTCTATTTGGAGGGAAGAGACAGATGAAGGGACAAAAGACAGAAGAACAATTTTCTTTAACTTTTGCCCATTTTTATATATTAATTTACCAGAATATTATCTGAGGAAATAAAATGGAACTTGTCCCATTGAAGTGTGAAGAAAGGGGTTCATGACATCAAAAATACCAACACTGTTGAGAAGTATTGAAAAATGGAAAGAGAAATACCATAAACTTAAAAACTTGTAGTAGAAGCAATGAAGATAAATTACATTCAAGTTGCTCTGATTTTCAATAGCTCACTCTGGCTAATTATTCATTTTTACCTTCAACAAATGAGCAACTAATAGATGATACTAATATATATTCTGCTATCAAGTGCCAAGCAGAATGTTAAGCACTTTATATGGATTATTGCACATGGTTGGCATTATTTATTCCCACTATGCAGAAGAAATGAAAGTTTAGAAACTGTGAGAGACAGACTTTAAGGTAGGCTTCATGTTCCCTGCTTCCTGGTGTCCATGCCCTGTATAATTTCCTCCTCTTCAGTGTGAGTGATATCTGTGACTTGTTTTTAACCAATAGAATATGTCAAGGGTGATGAATCACTCCCATGATTACAATACATTATACAATATACATTACAATATATTATCCATCTTAATAACGTACTTTATTGGTGGCTGTGAAGAAGCAAGTTGCCATGAATCCTACAGTCACAAGGAAATACTGACAATAGCTGAAGGAATTTGGAAATAGACCCTTTCCCAGTCAAGGCTCTAATGAGAACCCAATCCTGACTTAAACTTTATTTGCAGCATCATGTGGCACTAAGCAGAAAGCACAGTTAAAATGTGTCCACACCCCTGACCCACAGAAACTGTGAAATGTAGGTATTTTTAAGCCACTAAGTTTGTGGTGATTTGTCATGCAGCAAGAGATAACTGACATGAGGTAAATTAAGTTGCATAAGTTCACACAGCTAGGAAGTGGCAATAATAACCAAATCAGACCTATTTGAATTCCAAATCCTTGTTCTTTACTTATATTCCATTTTAAATACCACCCCTCTGCTCTATAGTACCCAGTCCTCCACTAGTGAAAGCGTGATAATGCCAAGAAGTTTCACAAAGTAATTCAGAGTTTCAAATAACTTTGAACCTTGATTATGAAATCTGCTTGTTTGTTATGTGAAGTGCTTACAATATCTCCATGTGTGAATAAGAATAATAATAGTTGCTTCTCACTTAGTGTACCATGTATGAGAAACCATTGTCAGGGAGGTACGTGCATTACCTTATTAATCCTTTGACACTCCTCTGAGGTAGGGACCATAATTATTCTGCAATAGAGAAAACAGCAAGTTAGAGAGTTCATCAGATTTGTCAAAGGTCGTATAGCTTCTAAGTAGCAAAGTACAAATTTGAACTCAGGTCTGCTTCATCCTGACAATTTGGATTTAGAGTCGGAGGAATCTTCGAGCTCTTTACAGAAATTCACTTAAGTCCTAGAAAATGAAAAAACTGGAAAGTGATGGGTTTCAACTGCAATTCCTAGTCTTTAATGTGTGTGTATGCACTTATTTAAGGAGACAGACACTATTTATTGACCCCAAGTATCATGCATTGGATTGGGTTCTATAATAGTATTAATAATAATAATGAACTTCATCTATCTACTCTGCTATTATTTATTGATTTTCCCCCTATGGTCTAAGCACACAGCAGATCCTAGGAAAGAGAAAGGAAAGGCATAGTATATGACTTCAAGAAGCTTACAGTCAACTGAAGAAGACAGACAAGCAAACAAACTAATTACAATTATGGAAAAATGTTGAATCTCTCTACTTGCAAATTCAACTTTCTTATTTATTGGCAAGTGACCAAAATCATCCCTGCCCAAATATGTAAACCTCAAATAATTGAAAACTTATTTAAGTGATGATTTCCTTTGAAAGTGAGGTATTAGCATTGCAAATATAAATTTATCTCTATATCTTGTTAAGTGATTAAACAGAAAAATATACTCTTTAGGAGGTATTTAGGAGAGACATCCAGAATTTGAAAAACATTTTTTTCTTTTCTTTCTTTTTTCTTTTTTTTTTTTTTAGAATAGAAGAGCAATATAAGTTATGCCCATTTTGGTAGAGTGTATGTATCTGGTTAGATCAAGTCAGAGCTACTAATTCTAATAAACATGAATATTTTTCCCTGTACCAGACATTATGATTCCTTCCTACATTTTTTTCATCCTTTTCTCATCATAAAGCAGCTGCTTATTGGGATGGGTCTTAAATGAGGGACACATTGAGAATAATCCCTTCCCCTTTACCACACTGATGGTCCAACCAGAAAAATATTCAGCTAATGAACGTGGATACAGATGAAACTCCCAGGAGAATTCGGCAGCCATTCTGCCACTATGTAAGGAGTCCGTTTTAGGATGAAAGCATGACAACAAAATTAAAAAATTAATTAATTAAAAATAATTTTTAAAAAAAATAGGTCCTAGATGACATTGTTGAGTATGTAGATTAAGTCCATCTAATTCCTAGACTTCCTCTTTATGTAAGCAAAAAATATCCTCTTTATTTAAGCCAGTATAGATTGAATTTTCTCTTATAGACAACAAACCAAGTGACTGAGTATTATAAAACCTTAAAATTTTTCTCATCACACAAAAAAAATGTTAATTATGTAATACAGTAGAAGTGTTAGCTAACTAAGGTGGTAAACATATTGCAATATGTAAATGTATCAAATCAACACTTTGTATACCTTAAACTTACACAGTGTTATACATCAATTATACCTCAATAAAAAAATAATTGCAATCATAGCTCTGATTATTCCTATTTTGCAGATAAGGAAACTAATGCATCAGGAAGTTGAACGATTCACAATCATAGCTGTTTTAATTTACTTAATTTTGAGGTACATTGTTACACAGCAATAGCTAATACAATTATCAGGTATTTAATAAGCATGTATGTTTTAGAAGCAGGGGAATAAAAATAATAAATTACATCTTCCTGGTTAACAAAAAACTTACAATCTTATTGGAAAGATAATAATAACAAATGAAGAAAACACTCTCTTTTCCATATAGTTGACATACAAAAATGCAACATTAATTAACTTAGAGACCAATACATAATAACCTTTTAACAAAGGCTAGATTGTGCAATTCAAGAAATAGCTATGAAGTTAGTCAGCTGCTCACCATTTTCTGTAATCAAAAATTGTGTATTGTTTTATTAGTATTTATTAGTTTAAATTGTGTTTAAAAATTAAGATTACATCTTTAGGTCTTTAATTCCTACAGTAAAATTTGAAAATTTAATTCCTACAGTAAAGTTTGACTAATAAATGGTTTCTGGCTCATTAATAGGCAGTTTACATTTTAAGGTTATAGAAACTATCCTAGAAATGGTTTATGAGATGCCAAAAAAACAAGAGAGCTAATGTAGTAATCAATCAATAACCAAAATTTTATATAATTAACATTTGAAATGGAAGCTCGACAATTCTCAGGTTATAAATATATGTCCCCTTTAATATTTTCCTCTCAAGATGGAAGAATGGAAGAATCAGTATGACCATAGGGTTTTGCCAAAGATTTACATAAATGAAGAGCTTAAAACAGTGTTTCCCTCACCTATGCAGTAGCTACATACAGCATATGAAATAGGAACTGAGGATCCCTTTAGTACATAACAAAACAAAAATGTGATAAATATATTTGCTAAGGTCTACAGGATAATTACTCTAATAGGTGAAAAATAAACTTCTATAATGTGGTCAGCAATTTGCTGGAGGACCAGGAACATCTAATACCAATGATTTCATTAAGCTATTAGATTCTCTTTGATTAACAATAACAATTGGTGTTACACCACCTGACAATGGAAGCTTTTCATCAGGGCAGCTAGTCAAAATACAGCAGCATTGTCTCTCTTATCACTGCTTCCATATGAAAATGCTAAGAATAGAGCTTTCTCAGTCCAACAGCTGGAAAACTCCACTTCTGAGATAAGAGATGTTGTGTTCATTGTGACAAAATGTGCAATATTATGAAGGAAATTGTAGAAATAATAGGATCTACAGGAAATGCTGAAGACAATTTAACAAATGTGTCCAGACACTTATGTTTTAAGCTTCTTTTCAAAACTGGCAATTGCATTCATGGCTGCTAACTTGCACTCGGCTTTTCAGCTTTGAATACTCACACGTAGCTATTCTCTCTGTCTCTGTCTCTCTCCTTCTCTCTCTCTCCAAAAACAGTAATGATATTTAACAACCAAAATTCAGAAAAGAATTGACTACAGCCAATTTTTCTAAATCTAATAGTAAGTTTTTTATTTAAAGATTGAAGATTTCATTTTTAGCAGAAATAAAAATAACACTTGCTAGGCACTAGACTCAGCTACAAAGAGTTTACTTATATTGACTCACTTGAGCCTCACAAGAACCTTGAGAAGTAGTTTACTATGGTTATTCCTATTTTGCAGATAAGGAAACTAATGCATCAGGAAGTTGAATGATTCACCAAAGGTCATGTAGCTAATAAGTTTTGACATCTGCTCCAGACTCCATGCACTTATTGCCTAACTAACTAGAATGTATGTTCCCCTCACCCAACATTTTTTTTTCATTTTTAATCAAGGAATCGAAACTCTGAATAGAGCTGCCAGATGTTTTTGTGTTAGACAAAGTGTTTTTTGTCTGTTGTTCCATCTTTTTAAAACGGCTCCAATATAAGCAATCTACCAGCTAGAACAAATATATACATTCTTGAAAATGTTTGTGCAAATCCAATACTTTTGTACATAAATAGCATTTTAAACGAACTAAGAGAGCTACTGTTTAAATTACTTTTTGAAGTACATTTTAGAAATTCAAATTCCCATAACTGGGCTTGGTTGAAGCATGTCACCTTGTAAATGATTTTTTTTACCCTTCTTGGTTAAAAAGGAAAGAAAGAGATCAAAGAAGAATGATAGAAGGAATGCCAAGTTGTAAGAAGAAAATATTTTAATGTATTATTTAATCATATGACCATTGAATAAATAACAATAATTATAATAAATCCCTGATCATAGAGAACGTTACAGTTTACAAAATGTTTTCAAATTCATTTGTGTTTTGAGGCTTAAAATGATACTGTGATGAAGAAAGACCAAGTGTAGTTATAATCACATTTCATGTGAATAATTGCTTGGCTGTCAGCTCTTGAAAGATGGGAATAAATTTTTGTTGTTCACTCCTGTACCCCAGATGTTAACATAATATCTGTTAAGGCAGATAATATCTGTGAGGCACTCAATAAGTAGCTGCTAAATAAATCAATCATTTAATGAGTTGATGTGTGGATGAGAGATCAAAATTTTTATCTCTGCACTGACGGCCCGGGTATGAAGCCCAGCTCTGCCGCTTAAACATTTTGTAACTTTGGGCAAGTTCTCTAACACCTCTGAGTCTCAGTTTCTTCATGATGGGGATAACAGCACCTACCTCCTCATGAAAAGATGCAAAATGCATGAGCTAATGCATGAAAAGTACACAGAATGGAGCCTGGCACATAGTAGGTGCTGAATATATATTTAGTGAATGAATGAAAAATACAACTATTAAGTGAACTAAGACTCAAAACAAGTCTCTGACTCCAGTGCAGGCTCCTTCTATTACCCTATCACCCAAGAAAAATTTAAGTCCTCTGAAATACACCCCCAGAGCACTTACTTAAAGACATGGTGCTAATGGACTGACCCAGACACTAGACCAAGTACTTGATAGATATTTTTTCTTTTTTCTTGGAGTATAATTGCTTTACAATGTTGTGTTAGTTTCTGCTATACAACGAAGTGAATCAGCTATATGTATACACATATATCCCCTCTCTCTTGAACCTCCCTCCCATCCCCCCATCCCACCCATCTAGTCATCACAGAGCACCGAGCTGAGCTCCCTGTGCTATACAGCAGGTTCCAATCAGCTGTCTAGTTTACACATGGTAGTGTATATATGTCAATCCTAATCTCCCAGTTCATCCCACCCTCCCCTTCCCCTCCCATGTCCACATGTCCATTCTCTATGGCTGCATCTCTATTCCTGCCCTGGAAATAGTTTCATCTGTGCCATTTTTCTAGATTCCACATATATGTGTTAATATACGATACTTGTTTTTCTCTTTCTGACTTACTTCACTCTGTATGACAGACTCTAGGTTCAGCCACATCTCTACAAATGACCCAATTTTGTTTCTTTTTATGGCTGAGTAATATTCCATTGTATATATGTACCACATCTTCTTTATCCATTCCTCTGTTGATGGACATTTAGGTTGCTTCCATGTCCTGGCTATTGTAAATAGTGCTGCAATTAATGTTGGGTGCATGTGTTTTCTTTAATTATGCTTTTCTCTGGGTATATGCCCAGCAGTGGGATTGCTGGGTCATATGGTAGTTCTAATTTTTAGTATTTTAAGGAACCTCCATACTGTTCTCCATAGTGACTGTATCAATTTACATCCCACCAGCAATGCATGTGGGTTCCCTTTTCTCTATACCCTCTCCAACATTTATTGTTTGTAGATTTTTTGATCATGGCCATTCTGACTTGTGTGAGGTAATACCTCATTGTAGTTTTGGTTTGCCTTTCTCTAATAATTAGTGATGTTGAGCATCTTTTCATGTGTTTGTTGGACATCTGTGTGTCTACTTTAGAGAAATGTCTGTTTAGGCCCTCCGCACATTTTTTTTTTTTTTTTTGCGGTATGCGGACCTCTCACTGTTGTGGCCTCTCCCATTGTGGAGCACAGGCTCCGGACACGCAGGCTCAGCAGCCATGGCTCACGGGCCCAGCAGCTCCACGGCATGTGGGAACTTCCCGGACTGGGGCACGAACCCGTGTCCCCTGAATCGGCAGGCAGACTCTCAACAACTGTGCCACCAGGGAAGCCCCTTCTGCACATTTTTGGATTGGGTTGTTTGTTTTTTTGATATTGAGCTGCATGAGCTGCTTGTATATTTTGGAGATTAATCCTTTGTCAATTGCTTCGTTTGCAGCTATTTTCTCCCATTACGAGGGTTGCCTTTTAATCTTGTTTATGGTTTCCTTTGCTGTGCAAAAGCTTTTAAACTTCATTAGGTCCCATTTGTTTATTTTTGGTTTCATTTCCATTTCTCTAGGAGGTGGGTCAAAAAGGATCTTGCTGTGATTTATGTCAAAGTGTGTTCTGCCTATGTTTTCCTCTAAGAGTTTGATAGTGTCTGGCCTTACATTTAGGTCTTTAATCCATTTTGAGTTTATTTTCATGTATGGTGTTAGGGAGTGCTCTAATTTCATTCTTTTACATGTAGCGGTCCAGTTTTCCCAACACCACTTATTGAAGAGGCTGTCTTTTCTCCATTGTATATTCTTGCCTCCTTTGTCATAGATTAGGTGACCATATGTGTGTGGGTTTATCTCTGGGCTTTCTATCCTGTACCTTTGATCTATATTTCTGTTTTTGTGCCAGTACCATACTGTCTTGATTACTGTGGCTTTGTAGTATAGTCTGAAATCAGGGAGCCTGATTCCTCCAGCTCTGATTTTCTTTCTCAAGATTGCTTTGGCTATTCAGGGTCTTTTGTGTTTCCATACAAATTGTAAATTTTTTAGTTCTAGTTCTGTGAAAAATGTCATTGGTAATTTGATAGGGATTGCATTGAATCTGTAGATTGCTTTGGGTAGTAGCGTCATTTTCACAATGTTGATTCTTCCAATCCAAGAACATGGTATATCTCTTCATCTGTTTGTATCATCCTTGATTTTTTTCATCAGTTTTTTATAGTTTTCTGAGTACAGGTCTTTTGCCTCCTTAGGTAGGTTTATTCCTAGATATTTTATTCTTTTTGTTGTGATGGTAAATGGGATTGTTTCCTTAAATTCTCTTTCTGATCTTTCATTGTTAGTGCATAGGAATGCAAGAGATTTCTGTGTATTAATTTTGTATCCTGCAACTTTACCAAATTCATTGATTAGCTCCAGTAGTTTTCTGGTGGCATCTTTAGGATTCTCTATGTATAGTATCATGTCATCTGCAAACAGTGAAAGTTTTACTTCTTTTCTAATTTGGATTCCTTTTATTTCTACTTCTTCCCTGAATGCTATGTCTAGGACTTCCAAAGCTATGTTGAATAAGAGTGATGAGAGTGGACATCCGTGTCTTGTTCCTGATCTTAGAGGAAATGCTTTCAGTTTTTCACCATTGAGAATTTGGTGAATTTTCTGTGGGTTTGTCATATATGGCCTTTATTATATTGAGGTAGGTTCCCTCTATGCCCACTTTCTGTAGAGTTTTTATCATAAATGGGTGTTGAATTTTGTTCAAAAGCATTTTCTGCATCTATTGAGATGATCATATGGTTTTTATTCTTTAATTTGTTAATATGGTGTATCACATCATTTGATTTGCATATATTGAAGATTCTGATCTGATCTGGTTAAGGGGCTCATCCTAGGACTCAAAGTAACTTTCCTTAATGGTTCCTTCAAGCCTTCTTTGGAAATAGCCAACATTCTTGGAGTCATCTAACCTAAATAGCAAATGATGGAGTTAAATTTAAATCCCTTAATTTTGTGGTTTTAACTGGCGTTCTCAGTAAACTGCAAGCTCCTTGAAGGCAAGGACTTCATCAATCTTCTTCCCCAGAACTTAACATAGTACTTGGCACCTAGCAGTACTCTGTAAATATTTGTTGAATGAATGGACATGCCACAGAAATCTAGATGTCCTCAGGGCAGCTTTGGGACTTCTGAAATATTTTTTAAAGTATTTATTTTTTAATAAGAATTTATTTTATTTTTAATAAATATTTATTTTAAACATTTTAATTATTTCAAAATCTGTAATAAAAATAGCACACATGCATTACAGTTCAAAATTTCACATATTGGATACCAGCAATACAATGAATCATACAGTCAGGTGAACACCAGTGTAGTTGCTAACTTGAATAGTGTTTCCTGCCATTTTCTGTGCTTTCATTTACTCATTCATTTAATTCAACAAATATTGATTAAGCAGCTACCCTGTGCCAGGCACCATCTAGGTACTTAGGAAATATCAGCAAATAAAAAAGACAAATATTTCTGCCTTCATGGAGCTAACATTGTAGTGGAGACACTGACAATAAACAGTAGATTGAATGGTTTATCATAAGGGAATAAAGTGTTATAGTTGAGAGTGGTGTTTGGGGAGTGATTGGAGGTTGCAGTTTTAAGTAGTCAGGGTAGGTCCCATCGAAAAGATCACATGAGAGCAGAAACTTGAAGCAAGTGAGGATATTAGCTACATGGATATGTAAGGGAAAGATAATTGGATGCCCACGTGGGAAAAAGATTATTAACATGCCTCATACCATGAACAAAAATAATGTTTTGAATGGAGTAAAGATATAAATATAAAATTCAAAATAAAGAATGCTTTTAAAAGACAAAATAGGAGAATAACTTCATGACATCGGGTTGGGAAATTTTTAATAGGACACAGGAAGTCTAATTATAAGAGAAATGATAAGAAATTTGACTATATTTTGTTCATCAAAGTCACCATTAATCAAATAATAAGACAAGGATGGACTGGGAAAAGGCATTTCATCAAATATAACTGACATAAAACTAGTATTCAGAATATATAAAGAATTTCCACAAATCACTAAGAAGTAATGGCAACCAAATAGAAAGAATAGGTACTTCACAAAAGAGGCACTCCAAATAGTAGCCATATGAAAAGGTGTTCATCCTTAGTAGTCATAATATAAATGTAAATTTAAAACACATGGATTATGGCTGCAGGCCTACCAGAATGACAAAAATTTTAAAGGCTAAAGTTACTAAGTGTTTTCAAGGTTTTGGAACAACTGAAACTTTCATGTACAGATTGGTGAGAATGTAAATTGACACACTTTGGAAAGTGGTGTGACATTATTAAAACTGAAAATATGCATCCCTAATTTCACTTCCATTTATATATACCTCTGAATTGCAATACACACAATAATCAAGACACATGTATGAGAATGTCCACAACAGCACTATTCAAAATAATTCAAATCTAAAAGCAAACCAAATGCCCATCAGTGGTAGAATGGAAAAATCAACTGTTAGTGCAGTGTGCAGCAATGAAAATGAACAAATTCCTACTATGCACTGAATAGAAGTAATAGGATCACAGTCATAATATGAGGGAAAGAGGCCAGATACAAAGAATACAAAGGCACAAAGACTATATCGCCCTATTTATACAAAGTTCAGAAACAGACAAAACTAAACTAAACCGCTTAGATATGTGCAACTAGTATGTGGTGTATATCACAAACAGATTGATATTTTTGAAAAATCAAATAGTGATTACCTATTAGAAGACACCGGGGCAGTAATTGGAAAGACACACATGAAGGGCTTTTGAGATGATGGCAATATCTAATTTCTTGATCTTCATGGTTTTCATGAGAGTTTCTTTATAATAATTTATTAAGCTATCAATTTACTTTTAGCTAACTTTTGCATATTACATTCATAATAAAATATCTGAAGTCACTAGAAAGATACTAAAAGTTTAAGCAATTTTAAAAATTGGGGAGCAGGGAGAATATATGGGACATCCCTGTACCTTCCTCTCAATTTTGTTGTAAGCTTAAAACTGCCATTAAAAAAATAAAGTCAATTTTTTTCACAAAAGAGATAAGATTTTTTTCATTTTTTCTTCCAGTTTTATTGAAATATGATTGACATACAGCACTAAGTTTAAAGTGTATAGAATAGTAATTTGACATATATACATCATGAAATGATTATCACAAGTTTAGTGAACATTCATCATCTCATATAGATGCAACATTAAAGAAATAGAAAAAAATTTTTTCCTTGTGATGAGATCTCTTAGGGTTTGCTCTCTTAGCAACTTTCATATATAACATACAGCTGTGTTCATTATATTCATATTGTATATTACATCCCTAGTAATTATTTATCTTATAACTGTTAAGTTTGTACCTTTTGACTGCCTTCATCCAATTCCCCATCCCCCCACTTCCCACCTGTGGTACTACAAATCTGATCTCTGATGTGAGGAATCCAAAAAAACAAAACAAATGAACAACATAACCAAATGGAAACAGAGTCATAGATACAGAAAATAAGCAGGTGATTGCCAAAAGGGAGGGAATGGGGAGAGGAGATAAATAAGTGAGGAAGATTAAGAGGTACAAACTTCCAGTTGCAAAATAAATGAGTCATGGTACAGTATGGGGAAAATAGTCATTACTTATAAAATATCTTTGTATGGTGACATTGTAATTAGACTTGTGGTGATCATTTTGAAATATATAGAAATACCGAATCACAATGCTGTGTAACAAGAACTAACATAGTGTTGTAGGTCAATCATTCTTCAAAAACAAACAAACAACCTCATAGAAAAAGAAATCAGATTTGTGCTAAGGATTTATTTTTTAATTATGAAGAAAAAGAATTAGAGATTATGACCATAGACTATACTTTTGAGGAGTTCTGTTTTAAAAGAGAGTAAAGAAATGAGGCTGTAGCTCTTGGGGGAAGTGAACTCAAGAGGAAGATTTATGGGAGAAACTGATTCTGTAGAAAGAAAATGCAGAAGAAATAAAGGAGAATTTCTGAAGCAAGGTTTTTGAACAGGCAAAAAGAGATGGAATCCAGGGCTCAGGTAGAAGGGTTGGCCTCAGACAGAAGCATGGCTACTTCATCTTTGGAAATAAGCAGGTTGTACTGAAAACAGATGTTGGAAGGTAAATTGATGTGATGATGCCCCACAGATATGCTCTTCTGATAGATTCTAATTTATCAAAGAAGTGAGAGGCAAGGTCATTAGCTGAAAGGGAGGATAGAAAAACTGTGTTAGGGATTGAGAAGAGAAAAAGAGTAAAACAGTTCTCTAGAAAAGTAAAAGAGTGAAAAGTAAAAGATTAAGGAAGTGTAGTATAAACACCAAGTAGCAGTGAGTCCTCTTCAAATTAATGGAAATAAATATAAAATGGGAAGAGTCAGCACATTGTGTATTTTTCCCCAGCCCCTATTCAACTGCACAAATGCAGGTTTTGATTTTAGTACACACACATGTATACACTGAAATGTATTCATTTATATGCTTATGTACACATATGTGTGTATTTATTTTCTGTCTCACCTTATCAGAATGTAGTCTCCAAGAGCCAATTACTTTTTTTTGTTTGTTTGTTTTTTTTTTTTTTTGGCGGTACGCGGGCCTCACTGCTGTGGCCTCCCCCGTTGCAGAGCACAGGCTCCGGACGTGCAGGCCCAGCGGCCATGGCTCACCGGCCCAGCCGCTCCGCGGCACGTGGGATCCTCCCAGACCGGGGCACGAACCCGCGTCCCCTGCATCGGCAGGCGGACTCCCAACCACTGCGCCACCAGGGAAGCCCGCCAATTACTTTTTTATACAGGATATTAATTATAGTTCTCTGTGCTATATAGTATGACTTTGTTTTTTACTCATCCAATATATAATAGTTTGCATCTGCTAATCCCAAACTCCCAATCCTTCCCTCCCCCACTGCCATACATGGCATATATAAGCCTGTTCTCTATATCTGTGAGTCTGTGTCTGTTTTGTAGATAAATTCATCTGTGTCATATTTTGGAATCCACATGTAAGTGATATATGGTATTTGTCTTTCTCTTTCTGACTTACTTCACTTAGTATGATAATCTCTAGGTCCATCCATGTTGCCGCAAATGGCATTATTTCATTCTCTTTTATGGTTGAGTGCTATTCCATTGTGTGTGTGTGTGTGTGTGTGTGTGTGTGTGTGTGTGTGTATATATCACATCTTCTTTATCCATTCATCTGCCGATGGACACTTAGATTGTTTCCATGCCTTGGCTATTGTAAATAGTGCAGCTATGAACATAGAGATACATGTATTTTTTCAAATTATAGTTTTGTCCAGATATACACCCAGGAGTGGGATTGCTAAATCATATGACAACTCTATTTTTAGTTTTTTGAGGAACCTCCAAACTGTTTTCCATAGTGGCTGTACCAATTTACATTCCCACCAACTGTGTAGGAGGATTCCCTTTTTTCTACAGCCCCTCAAGCATTTGTTATTTGTAGACATTTTAATGATGGCCATTCTGACTGGTGAGAGGTGGTACCTCGTTGTAGTTTTGATTTGCATTTCTCTAATGATTAGTGCTGATGAGCATCCTTTCATGTGCTTATTGGCCATCTATATGTCTTCTTTGGAGAAATATCTATTTGGGTCTTCTGCCTATTTTTTGATTGGGTTGTTCTTGTTTTGTTACTGCGTTGTATGAACCAAATACTTTTCTATCTTATACATCACTATATCCCTACCAACTAAAATAATGCTGTTCTTATAGTAGATTCTCAAGAAATGTTTGAATATTGAATAATCAATGAGAACCATTGGTAAATATTACCAGTGCTTTAGTTTTAAAGCAAAAATTTCTACTGTTTCTTTCAAACATCTGATTCTTTCACTTGAAAAGTATCTTATAATTGTAAGAACAATGGAGTTAAAAAACTAACCAAACAAACTATTGCAACTGCTTCTGTTTCAATCACAATATTCTCAATACTGTGCAACCAAACAAAATATTCAAGTAAATTAGATGATAAGATTGATCTGATTTCAGCTGTCATCCATAAACACTGATTTGAAATTTTGTGTTCAACAATAACCTCCTCATTTAGCTAATATGAAGAACTTCACAACGAATAAATATTAATTATTTAACTTGCAAAATAAAATTATACTGACAAATGTCTCTTTTACATTTTAGGATGTTGTGTAACAGTTTACTTCAAAAAACTTTCTTTTCATGTAAATTTTAATACACTGCCTTAGATAATAATTAGAAAGATGAGCTCATCAAAATATGAGAATGACATGAAACTGGGGAGAGGGGGAACAGCCATTCATTGGCTGATGAAACCAAAATGGAAAATATTTTTACAGACTGAAGCACTGTATTACACCTGGTAAGTTAAAATTTAACAGGAAGAAAAACATTTAGTTACTATTGGGGTTCCCCAATAAACTACTTCACAAGTAGAACACAGGGATAATTTGGCTTAATATAGCAGGTGAAAATAATTGTTGTAGCTGGCAATAGGCTCAAGGAATGCTTATGATGAGATGAAACTGCCCCCCAAAGAGCTAATGTGATCTTAAGCTGCATTAACAATATATGTATCTTGAACAAATGAGAAGGCAACATTCTTTTCTCTGTACTACTCATAACACACATAGTGTACTAATCCAATTCTAAGTATCACAACGTTAAGTCAAATTGGAACATTTTGGGAAGACAATGCATAAGATGGTGAAGAAAATCCAATGTCTTAAGTGAAAGCATTAAAAAAGGGGGTAGGGGGGCAATGGAGTTATTTACCCAGAAGAGAAAACTCAGTGAAGATAACAGTCTACCTCAAACATTTTAGTATCCGTATATGAAAGAAGGATTCTACTCATTATGGCCCCAAGAAGTAGGACTGGGCCAATGAGTAAAATATAGGGAGACACATGTTGGTCAAATCACAACATTTTTTAAATTAGAAAATTGCGATTTGGAAGCTTTCCAGCAATTTCTGCTCTCTGAGGTAGAGAATGGGATTTGCCTTTGAAACAGATCCATCTTTTGTTCAGGGAGCGGTCCCTCTGGTAAGTTCCTTTGGTCATGCAGGTGACAAGAATCTGCTGATTGTTCCTAAGTGATACTTGATGTGATTGAAATATCCCAGATTGAACCATTAAATGCTCTTCTGACAACTAAAAATTATTTGATCAATGGGTTTACGTGTTCTTGCTCATCACTTTCCTCACAGGAAGGTTGGAGAGCAAATCTAAATCTTCCATGTAAATCTGTGAACAAGACTGGCTTCATCAGATGATGCCTGCATCTCCATTCAGTCCACACATTTTTATTGAACTTCTACTGTGTGTCAGGCACTATTCTAAATGGCAGGTTTACAAGAGGGAACAAAATGTTCTTCTCACAAAAGTCAGTTTTCCCAAATATCAAAAACTCCTCAATTCTCACCTTCTCAATAAAGTTGACTCAGACCTCCCAACTGAACACTACATCCTGCTTCCATCATATTACATCCCACCCTCATCCTCACACCTGAGTCCTAATATCCTGTTATCTTTTTCATTTCTTATTCTTATTTTTTTTTCACAGCATTTGCCACTTTCTAATATCTGTTGCAACTCACTTACTTGGAGCTTAGATTCTTCAAATAGATTTTTGACTATTTCATTTACTGCTAAATCCCCAGCACACAGAAAAGTGCCTAGCAACAGTAAACATACAATAAGTACTTGTGAATGAATGAATAAAAACCCTGGCATTGCCTGCAAACTGCCTTGGTTGCTGCTGATTCTCCTCTGGGACATGTGGGAGGTTCCTGGTCAATCTGGTGATCAGTCTTAGGTCGACCCTACTGTAAAAGCATTGCAGCAACTAGTATAAGATTTGCCCTAGTTAGGCAGAAGATTCTACCTCCTTTCAGTCACAGTTAAAAAGACAGGAACTTACATTGAAGATGAAAGGAGAAAAATTCTGACCATTGTGGGCAGAAATCAAGCAAATCATTAGAAATTTTTCTGACTGGCTTAGGAAATTGGGGGTGGGGTTTGATGAATATCACTTGATAAAGAAGGATGGGCAATATTACGGTTCATCCCCTAATGTAGTTTAACATGCCAGCTAAAATCCATCAGATATGATAGTAAAAGTTCTCAGATTTTTTTGCAGTGGGTCCCAGCTGCTATAAGAAAGCTTTGGTCCTCTCAGGGAGATTTCCATGAGAATGAAAAAGTCCTGTGAAAAACCATAGGTGGAGCACTGACTAATATTAAGACTTTTAATGGCTGGATTGGGTTCATAGAACTGATGAATGTGACCCAACTGGAGAATTGGAAACTGTCCCAAATAAACCTAGATAAATTTTTGAAGTTAGCCACACTACCTTGGAAAACTCCCTTAGGCCTTATGCTGAAAGTGGTCAAGAATTTAAGTGGTGTTATCTTGATGATGGGGTAGCAATGTCCCAGATCAAGATAAACTTCTTAAAAGAACACTGATGCTGTGCTAGTAAATCCCAAATCAGCCACAAGGTATAAACCCCATGGGCCACATCAGGAAGCAATGTGGCTATGACTGCTGGATCAAGGGACATCCAAAGCTGAAGTAGGTTATGGCAGTAATGATGACCTCCCCACCTGATATAAAGTATTATGGCTGAAAACGTTGGACCTTTGCTTGGATGAACCACGAGCTGCTGCTATACCACTTAAAACTAAAAGTGCAAAGCCTTCTTTACTGGTGCAGAGCCACTCCCTCTCCATGGCGCCTTATTCCTCCATCCTCTCCTACCCTGATCTTGGCTGCTTTAAGGACAAAGATGATGAGGTCTAGGTCAAAGAACTCACTGTTTCCAAAGGAAACTGAAGGCCATATTCACCTTTGAGCAGGCAGTAAAACCTTGGGGAGAGGGGGGGACAAGCTTCTATGGATTTTTGGATAAGGATACTCAATTAATCATCTGATTCAGTGCAGTAGTGGAGATGGGGCAACTGGACTGGGTTAAGAGTGGAAAAAGAAAGTGAACATGACCTTGTAGATGGAGGCTTTGGGCTGATTTACTGTACTGTTGCTATTGCTTCTTCATCCAAACGTATTAAGAGAAAGAAATGATCTACGTGCTTATTTGCCCCATCCTGTAAGTGCCACAGGAGATTCTCCAGATTTAGAAGAACCACATGAAGAGAAGTACTGATAAATTTGGGACTCACCACCCTAATGACCCATTTAAGCTAAAAGTCTCTGTGACTGAAGAGGCTGTGAATTGGAGCCTCTGGCAACAGGTGGTAGCCTCAACCCAGAAGAGCCCCCTGGTGTTTGGACTCATTATCTCTAAAGACTACCAGTACACTCCTTTTGAGAACTATCTTTTATTTTGCTACTAGGTCCTTGACATAAATGAACTCCTGGCACATAGAATCTTTGTGACTCTCCAGACTGGCATTCCCAATTTAGAGTGGGTCTACTTAGACTAAATGGTAGAAGGTAGAAGAATCCCAACAAGACATGCTTGTCAAATTGAAATGATATATTCAAAAATGCAGCCAATTTGGTCCCAGCAGCATCTCAACTTTGCATGAAAAAGTGGCAGTTATCCCTTTAGGGGAATATTATACCCCACAAAACTACTTATTCAATGGGACTTCAACGTGCCAAAGTTCCCCTAAATTCTTGAGTGTGGTTTGATGGGTCAGCTAACCTGAAATTCAATGGTGTCCACTGACTACCACAGCAGTTCAACATCAACACTAACTGAACAGAAAGTAGATGTTATTCTTCGGCTCAGTGGCCAAAACTCAAGGACATTCTTAGCTTATACTAACTCTTGAGCTTGGGGCTCTTGTTGCCAATAACCTAGCTGTCTGGTCTACCACTTGGAAAACCATAGACTGGCAGATTAATGACAGCCCTCTTTGGAACCACAAACTGTAGAGACAAATCATAGCTGATGATGGAAGCATGAGTCACTCATAAAGATGCCTATGGTAAGGGTCAGTCATACCAAGTGGAATAAAGCTGCTGAGCAATTCCCAGATTGCCACTAGTGCTGCCTAGATACCATCCTAGTACTGGAAATGCATCCATCATCACAAACTGGGCACAACACAAAGGATTCCCTATATCTCAAGCAGAAGCTACCATTGCATGCCAGACTTGTGAATCCTCCCAAAAGTTGACCACTTTGCTTTGAAGTGAGGAAGACCACATTGCCTAGGGTGTGGCCCCCACCTGTTTGCTATAGACTGAGTATGTCAGACCTTTGACCCTCTCAGGACTATTGGCAATGCCTCACAAATGCAGACACTATTTCAGGTTGTAAGTCACTTGTCAGTCTAATCAGTTGGCTCTACCCCTGCCATTGAAACCTATAAAGCTAATCTGTGTTGGGTTTTCAGCTTTCTGGACTATTTGCAATCTGGCAATGTTGCACCTCTTACTGCTGAAGCCACTCAACAATGGCTGATAGTCAAGGTATTTGATAGACCTTTCCATCCCATCCCAAGGCATCTGGTATTGTTGATGGTTTCAATGGCCTCCTCAAAAACTGACTCAAAGACCTTTCTGACTCTACCTTTCTTAACTCCTCCTGGTCCACACACCTTAGAAAGTCAATTTTTTCACTGCAACTGTCCACAGAAAAAGATTTTCTCCTCTTATCTGCTTCTAGGGTAATTGTCAGGAAGAAAGTGGTGGGCATTATATAGACCTATTTTGAAAATTCAGGATTTCATCCTGACCATTCCTAGCCATGAAGCTACCTTCTTTCCCTGAATAGCAATCCCAGAATGAACTAGATGATATACCTTCAAGGTGTCTGACCACATAAAGGCTGAAAGGACTCACAGTGAATTCTGGTTCAGCCTCCTGGATTCTCCTGTTGGACTGACATGAAACTACATCATAAGGATAATAAATACATGGTCGCTGAGTTTTTCTACCATCGCCCAAGTAAGCCAAAAATGTTGAGTATGTAATAGGTGTCTGTATATTTTATAAAAATATTCTTAGCCCTTTTACAACACTCTGTTCCAAACAAAAGGTCTGGGCATGAACAGAGGATGATTGGTAACAAGTGTGAAGCTACAGCTACTGGAATGGAGCATACTGACTTTGTGGCAGTGGAGAGAGAACAACACCCTAGCACCCAGTAGCTTAGACCCTGTGAGGTACCTCAGAGGGAGGGACATTGATGGTCTTTTGTCTTTCATAGCCACCTCTAGAGCTTTTCTCATTAAGGAAAACACCCTCGTACAGCTCTTCCAAAGTACTACAAGCAGATTAAATGACTGCTGGGCCTGCCATCCCCTGCCAGACAGCTCTGAACACAATTTGATCACATCCCCCTTCACCTTACTGAGGAGTCTATCAGAAACATCAGGGGATTCCCCAGTCCCTGTGTCTCCCACTCACAACCCCCATCAGCAACTCAGAATGTCTTCCCCACCTCCGTTGCCATAGCTCTTGAACAGGTGGTGGTGCAGACAAACAGGACAGATTGGATGGACTATTCTTGGGTAGCCCCTTCAGGAAAAAGGACTAGACACAATTACTCAAATTGAACTGGGAAACTTTAGGCTTATTAGATGTCCAGGGGGCCATGTTGGAGGCACTGTCAACCTATGTCCCCCAACTGATGTAGGTCCCACTTGGTGGTGTAAACAACATTTTCTTTCAGGCATGGATGCCCCCATGTATGCTTCCCATACTGTACTTCTTGTATGGAAGCCAGGTGTTAATTTGCTTCCTTCCCAAAACATGGTAATTTGAATCACTGCAAGCTAAGTCTGTTGGCATGGAAGACTCCAGATGGGGGTACTCCGGGTATTTATAAGGCAGTACTGAAACAAAAGTGAGTACTTGAGTACTTTTGACAGTGGAAGTACTGAGTGCAGTTAGTTTCCATGAACTAGACCATTTTTGGATAGTTTTGTGGGGTTTTTTTTTGTATAAAAGGAATGTAACCTTTTGTAGCATTGTAGGGTGAGGGAAAGAACATATTACATAAGGTGGAACAGTTAGAGTGCTTCAAAGATGAGTAAATTTGCTGATTGTGGGTATTCTGTAACTAGAGGTGCTCAAGTATGGAATATATAGTTATTTAGTAAAAGTGTTCTAGAAGAAATTCAAATGTTGGCTGCAAGACTGGACTAGATTCCATGATACTTCTTTCTTCTTAATTTTGATCTAAGGAAAAATTACTCCAGCATAAAAGTGTGCACAAAAATTTTAAACTATGAAGCTTCAAAACCCTGAGCACACCATCAAGATAAATAACCCCTCTGCATAATACCTCCCTTCTCATTCACCTGAGATTCTCTGAGTAACAAGCCATCTCAGAAATCGACCAGCTCCTCTTATTTGACAGATAAAGAAAATGATACCCAATGCGATTAAATGGATTTCTCAAAATCGCATAGATTTATGACATACCAAAATTAGAAATTGAGTATCATGACTCTTAACCAGCCTTTCTCATCTGGGGTTCCTTATCTAATCGACAGAACTCAGAAAAATCATTTGAATGAATATGTTCTTGGTTCTCCCAAAGAGGATACCTAGCACCATTTCAGATGCTAAGGAGAGAAGACAGGTTCGCGTGTACCTGGATACCTAGAGTGCTGGGTGTTACCCCCTGGACCCCTAGTGGAGATGGCTGTCCCTGGAAACATGCTGCATCTCTTACCCCACCCAAGTCACTCCTTTTGTCAACATGAAGGATTGTTTTCCCCTCAGAATTAACAGGCAGTCCACAGAATAGAGTGAACCACAGGTAGAATACACAGTCCTTTTGCAGACTTTGGGTTCTTTGGTAGAAATGGAGGGAAGCGCACTTAGAGAATTTGCTGAAAACCAAGTTAGTGCTCTGGCCCTTTGCTGCAAGCGAGCAACCTTACTTTACCAGGGTTCATGCTATCTCAGAAAAACATACATTTTTATCCTCAATATATTATTTGCGGAGCAAAATGCCCAGTTGAGCCACTCTGGGGTTCAGTGCTGATTAAATCCTTACTCTTTAAAAAGAAGCACATTCCCTGAGCACTTTGGGGGGAACTGAGGAGACCAGTGGCCAAGGCACAATCTGTGCCTCTCTCTTTATCCTTAAACAGGCTGCTAAATTGTGCAAGTGTGTGAATTATTATTTTCCTAACATTATACACTTGATTTAAAGCATATTCCCTTTGAAGGAAGGTATAATTTTGGAATTATTTGAAGTCTCTAAGTGGTTAGAAACTGAGCTTAGCCAGATTTCTAGCTGTAAGCAAAAGTCAGCCTCTGATAAGAAGCTGTTGTACTTTATTGATGCAAAGGAGGTAAGTACCCTCTTGGGGGTTTCTCAGTTCAAGAGCATCCTAGTTGTTATTTGCAAACTGCAGTGTGCAATTCTGAATGTTTTCAGAGACACTGACCCCATATGACTGAGTTCTCATCATAGGAAGCTTCCAAGTACCTACCCAAAGTTTTTAACGACATATTGGTTGCAACATGGGTTTTGTGAGGCAGGAAAGCTTCCCTCCATTACCTATTCATATGCAATATTGAATTATAAAATAAAGCACAGAACCGAAATAGATAGATTTTCCAACAGATAGACATGCAGCCACATTACAAAGTCAATTTCATATATGGGATCCTGCGCTGAATCATTTAGCTATTTAGGAATGCATTTCGCAGCTAACTCATCCTGGCAGGCCCAACGGGATGCAGTTCCTCTTAAAATAAATATGGAGTCATCAAACAGACATCACTGTGACAATTAACTGCTGGGCTTGAAGGAACTTTTGCTTGGCTTTTCAAAGCAGCCAGAACAAAAAGAGAGACTCCATGCGTCACAAGCACAATCCCCACTTGGGAACAATCATTTGCAAAAATCAATCTTGAATAAATACACTATATTAGTCCTCTTTTTCACTTAGCACAGTTAGGAAATAAGGGGTTCCATATAACTGAATTTTCCAGACAACTTGAAACTTACAACTTTAATAATAAAAAAGAAAAAAAAAAGAAGAGAGTGGGCTAGAGATAGTCCTAAATATTTTACATAGACCTTGGTTTCCTTAAATAGAGGCTGGGTTATCATTTAATTTTATAAGTTTTTTAGTTGACTTGACATCATCCATTTGGCAAAGCCCTTGCAATAGTTCCAGGAAGGGATGGTGCACGTCTGGACTGGGCAGGGGCAATGGAGAGAAGGGGACAGATTTGAGATATAATTTGGAGGTAGAATTGACAGAACTTAGTGACTGATTGAATGTGGCACTTGGGCCAAGGGTGAAGGCAAATATGATTCCCAATTTCTGGCACAAGTTACTGAGAAGATAGGTATGCTATGCATGGTGATGTCATACGTAGAAGAAGCAGTAGGTTGTAAAGAAAAAGTATCAAATGTACAATAAGGTCAATAATCAAGAGCTTAATAGAACTCAGAAATAAAGGGAAAAGACCCCTGAGCCAGAGAAATAATGTCTGCAAAAGTCAGGTCTGAGTTCACACAGACTTTGGTGAGGTTCACTCAGCACAGATTGGCTCTTGACTGACCCTCAGGTGGAAGGCATGATGTTTCACGATTTTAGCATGTTGGAAGCAGTACATGAGAGAGGAGAGGCTTCATGGAGCTGATACACTCACAGTTAAAGCAGTGGCTTAAAGCCTGAAAGGAAACCTGGTATATTATAGCATGAAACAATAAATGATATTCGTCATAAAGTCCCCTACATTGGGTGAGGACCAAATGAGGTATTATCTTTAAGGTTCACAGTTCACCATTTCTTTTAATACTCAAAGCAATTCTGTGTGGTCAGCAGACTATCAGCATTTTACAGGTAAGCCAATGGATACTCAGAGAGTTCACCAGTCAGTGGCTAAGCCGCGATTTTGACTCCAAAGGCTAGCTCTCTTTTTCTCACACTGAGGCTAACGAATGGAATTTATGGATGATATAGCTATCAGCTCTGTTCAAAACAAAAATTCTTCTGAGCAAGTAGAGTTGTACTTTTAAAATACTTGGCATCCTGAAGTCATGGGCTCCCCGTCATCTGAATTTTTCAAGGACAAGTAACTGCAAGTGTCCATTAGGTTTTTAAATGAGATTCTTGTGTTGGATGGGAAGAGAGGTCACTTAATTCCTTTCAATGGCAATATTCTATGAGTTTAGAAACCAGGTTCAAATGAAATTGTGGGTAGAAAAGTGCTGCAGATATTATAAAGTGATATTCAAATGTTAGCATCTTTGTTATTTGTGTCAGTGTGGGCACATCAACAGACCCTATTCTACAATAAGCTGAATAATCCAATACTTAAGTATTGTAATGAGATAATCCTGTACTGCCCTGCCCACCCTCATCTGTCTCATTCTTTCCCTCTGATTCTACCTACGTTGCAAGGCATGTCATTTCTTTGAATGACTAACAAAATTAGGCATTTTCTCCAGAGGGCCACTATTGAAACGGACACATGCCAGGACGAGGATTGTAGGAGCTCAAACAGCTTCTATCACTGTTTTGAATTATCATATTCACTTAGATGAAACTGTTTAACAGACTACCTAGCGATCCCTCTGGGAGGTAGAGACACATGGACAAATCATCTTTGATTGGTAGTGACATGAAAATATGGCAGAAAGTGTTTTGCATTATTAATTTATGTTTTCTCTGTCTTTCCCATGTCTTTTGTCCACATTCAAGCAGGCAACAGGCTCACACCAAGAGAGATTTGTGACAAGTCTCCTGGATTTTATAGTCAAAAGCCTAAACTCATTAAGAACAGTAGTGCTTTAAATAAGAGGGATACCCAATAATTAAAAGCAATTTTCCTGGATGGAAGAGAGTTGGTGAAAAAAAGTCACATAGTTCTCCGTGCTGAGGATACCTGCAACCTACCTCTTTGTGGTACCAGATGGTGGGCAAAAATTCAGTGAATGACCACATAGTGTCCCAGAGGGACTAGGGCCCAGGGCTCACAAACTTACCAAAGATTCCTTAAATGCACTGTGCATTGTGGAGGCTGGGACCATGCACTTCTCAATAGAACCAGTGCATTGGTACTTTGTGATGATCCCAGAACCTTGGTACAACCTCAGGGAAGTGGTCATAGGAAACCTCAAGAATGTGTAGTTCAATTTTCCATAGGAAAAATGGTGGGGCCTCTAAAGGTGAAAATTTAGTTGGTCTAAAGTCAAAGAATATGAAAAAAATTTTTGTTCCCCTAACAAGAATAGAGATGGAGCTGTACATCTACTCCAGAATTTAAAGCCCTAAGGAACAGGTAGAGAAACTGCATGGAAGGTCAAAGTGGAAACGCAAACTCTGGTGAGAAAATCCAAGGAAAGCCAGGAGTTTCTAAAAGGATATGAGCCCATACATGACAAGCCCTAGATAATGAATAATTCTGGGTCCAAAAAGGAGCTAAGCACTGCCATACAAGAAGTAAACCCTCAGAGGAAGAGGGCATCCTACATCACCTATACCAGACTCATATAGTTCCTAAACAGCAGCCTTACCTATGAGATTCAAATTCTTGCATGTTTTCATGGCAAATCCTAATTTTATCATCTTCCCAAAGGCCAAGCAGAGCCTAATTTAGTGTGACGCTTTCATGTCCAAACTAGTTTTACTCCTCAGAGTGAGCTGGGCAGGACAGGAATGAAGACACAGACATATAGAATGGACTTGAGGATATGGGGAGGGGGAAGGGTAAGCTGGGAAGAAGTGAGAGAGTGGAATGGACTTATATATACTACCAAATGTACAATAGATAGCTAATGGGAAGTAGCCGCATAGCACAGGGAGATCAGCTCGGTGCTTTGTGTCCACCTAAAGGGGTGGGATAGTGAGGGTGGGAGGGAGAAGCAAGAGGGAGGAGATTTGGGGATATATGTATACGTATAGCTGATTCACTTTGTTATACAGCAGCAACTAACACAACATTGTAAAGCAATTACACTCCAATAAAGATGTTAAAAAAAATGAACATCAAAATGAAATTTCAAATACATTAGTGTTTTTTCCCCTAAGCCCTGAAACTTTTGCTCGAAAATCCATGGCATTATGAAAGAATTTCTGCCTTCTAACAGAAATACTACAGTTCCCTCTATGGCTAGAAGAAATTCACCCATAAAATAAACTCCAGCCATTAGCCTCTTCTATGGGCGAGTGAAATCCTGGGTTTTCTCTTTGCATATCAGGAAGCTGGATGCATTTTCTTCCCACTCTCCTGTGGTGGTAGATAGTCTTCAAAGATGACTCTCATCAATTGCCCTTCTCCCTGTATATGCAGCTTGTCCCTTCATTAAGAGGGAGAGTCTATGAGAACCTGCTATATAGCACAGGGAACTCTAATTCACTTCACGGTACAGTAGACACTAACACAATATTGTAAAATAACTATACCCTGATTTTAAAAAAAGAAAGAGAGAGAGTGTCTACTTCAATCATTCTCTTTGAATCTGGGCTGGCCTTGTAATTACTGGAATGTGCAGAACTGACTTTGTTGAGTTTCAGTCCTCACTTTGAAGAAGTCTAGCAACTTTCCCTTCTGTGCTCTCGAAGGAAGCCAACCTCCACACCATAAAGAAGCTAGCAAGATTATTAAATGATAACACACAATGTGGAGACAGAGAAAGAGAGAAAGAAGGGAAGGAAAAAAGAAAGGGAGAGAGAAAGACAAAGAAATACCATGTAGAGGTGCCAGACTTGTAAACGAATTAACCTTAGACCTTCCAGCCCAAGCCCAGTCTAGGTCAGATGAGTAACCTAAGTGATGGCATTTCACCAGAAGAACTGTCCAGCTGAATCTTGCCTGGATTCCTGACCATGAGAAACAATAAATCTCTGTTATTTTAAGCCATTCACTTTAGGAGTTATTTGTTATGCAGAAATAGAGAACTGAGACACAAGTCTAGACTTCACGATTTCAACCATTCTTTTGCCACCACTTCAACTCCCATGAAAGTTCCCAATTCAGTATAAATTAAAGCATTTATCTCCTAGACAACACCTGCCAGGACCTTCTGGAGAAGACCAAACATATGTTTTCTGTCCTCAGCTGGGCTTTGATTCCCCTGAACAATTCTTCCATATGTCTCTGGATCACTTTCATTCCTCACAGCAGCCATTACACACATTCACTATGTTTCCTCAGCCCTCCTACCCCTATTCTCACCTCTCTCAAACATAGGAAGAACTCACTTTCTGCTTCAAATAATAAATCGAAGTGGGAATTCCCTCAACCTCATCAATTTTCCCTGTTGGAAAGGGGACTTCCTGCATCACCGGACTCATGGTGCCAGAATTAAGTATCTGATTGGTTCGTATGGGAGAAAGTACTGGACATGCTCACTTCAACCCCTTCTCTCCTTGAGATCCATCTTCAGAGAGCACGCATTGGCATCTGCTCACTGTTCTTGGCCCCAGAGTAAGGGGCCCATTCTGTCTGGGGAAGCTTGGATATGTCCAGCTGTCCAGCTCTATATGCCTGTCTAATTCCTAATTCATGGCTAGAATATTAACAAGTCTCTGGACCCATAACTCACAGGGCGTTTTCCAGTCAACCCATCACTTATAAAGCTTCCACACTGAGTTTCATCTCTCTGCCTCACTGTGTGATTCTTCATTTGGTTCTGAATTCAGGGAACATGGTGTTGAGTGGGGAGAGTTATATATTGATTCCTTAATACCCCAGTGTTCCCCATATGTTTATTTGTAAACACCACCATCCTCTCCTCTCAACTTCAAAGAACAAATAATCTTTTTTTTTTCTTTTGGGGGCTAATGCCTCCATTTTTGATCTGCATCCCAACTCCTATTTCTCCCCACACAGAATGGGCCCCTTCCTTCAGGGCTGAGAACAGCTTAGTCTCTCTCCTTCATTTTCAAACTCTTGGACAGCATTGAATCTATCTGCCCAACAATTCTCTCCTGTATGAGAAATAATCTTCTCTTCACCTTATATCCACCTTAAATCACTTCCTTATTTCTATGCTACCCTTCATATCTGGTTTCTTAAAGACTCATCTATAATCATAATCTTCTACCCATTATACCCCTTAGACTTTTCAATACACTGTAGTTTGTCTTCCATTCCCAAAATGCCTCTGAAAATTTTTCTTAGTAAGGTGGGTAACTCCTTGGTCTCCATTCCTTATCTTCAGTGGTCTCCCTATAGTACCAAATCATGGGGGTCATTTCTTTCTTTCTTGACTTCCATGACACCACTACACCCTCCTTATCTTCCCAAATCTTTGATGATTTATGCAATATCCCATTCACAGGTAGTATTTCCTCTACCTAACAATACAATAGTAACTTTCCCCAGAACACCAACCTTGGCTTTCTTATCACTCGGCAGATTCTGGTGAGACAATGACACTACTCATCATGGTTTAACTGTCATTAACTATTACTGCTCAGATCTCTATCACCACCTTTCTAAACTTGTATCCTAAGTTCTACCCACTTAATTCACTTATTTTTAATTACTTTATGACTCCTCTGGGAGTTCCCCAGCACAAAAAATTCAACATTTCATTAAAAACATTATTTCCCCACACCTGCTCATCTCTTAATTTTCCATTTATAGCTAATATCATCACAATCCAATTGGTCACTCATACTAAAAATGTCAGAATTATCTTAGACTCATCCTTGTTCCTTGCACTTCATCAGCTATCAGTTACTGATTTGTGAGAGTCTTCCTTTTAAATCTTTCTCAGACATGACCCCTCAGCTCTCTGATTCCTTTGCCTTAATTGAAGTCTCCAGCAGTATCCTGCAAATGATTTCTTAGACATCAGAGGCATTTTCTCCCATCCATCCTATGCTATCACTATATTTAAAAATTTAAATCGCATCATTTCTCCCCTGTTCAGTCCTTCAGTGAATACCTGTTGTCTTTGGGACAATCTCTTTTGCTTTGCAAGTGAGACCCATCATCATCTGGCTCCTCTATTGCTCTACCTGTACAACCTCATTTCCAACTTCTACCCTATATGTTCCCTGTAATACATCTAAGCATATTGCTTGCACCTTCTTTCCACAAATATATACACAAAGTGCCTCTCACACACCAGTGCCTTCTTATATGTTGTTCTTTCTATCCAGAATGCATTCCCTCACCTGTGATATTCTAGTCTGCCTGGTGAAATTCTCATCATGCTCCCAAATCCTGCACTAATGTTACCATTTCTCTGATCATTTCCTCAAGCTTGTCTTCACCCTCATGCTAACGGAGACGGAAATTGTCTATTTTTACTTTTAAAATAACTACAGACATCCATCATCACACTTACAATTGTTTTAGATTTCACTATCCTGTCTGTTTCCCACCTTGAAGATAGTTAGTTTCACTTTTTGAAAAATATATTTATCAGGTACCTGCTTTTCTCAGACACTGTTCTAGGCTCAGGGAATAAATCACTGAACAAGCAAAGGCCCCTTTCTAATGGAGCTTACATTCTAGTGTAAGAAGAAAGACAATTAACAATAAACATAATAAATATGTAAATTGTGTAATATATTAAAAAGAACAGGGTAAAGGAAATCAAGAATGCCAGGGTTGACTAACACAACACTGTAAATCAACTATACTCCAATAAAAATTAATTTAAAAAAAAATGCCTGAGTTGAGGGAGAGGAGGAGGGTTGATTTCAGTTTTAAACAAGGTAGTCAGTGGTCACTGAGAAGGTGAGGTTTAAGTAAAGTCTTACAGAAAGTGAGAGTCAGTCATTCAGATATTAAGGGAAGATCCAATAAAAGAGCACTAACTTGGGAGTGGGTCTGTCTTGTCTGGGAGAAATAAGGAAGAAACAAGCTCTGCAAGTAAACAGAGGACTGGATCTTGTAGGACCTTGTAGCCTTTGCACGGGCTTTAGCTTGGACTTGGGTAAAATAGGAAGCCAGGTCAGGGTATTTTGCAGAGGAGGGGTATGACCTGACTTATGTCCTAAAAAGATCTCTCTGGCTACAGGGTTGAGCATAGACTTTAGGGGCAAGGGTAGGATCAGAGAAACCAGTTAGCAGACTATTGCAGCAGCCCAGGTAGGAGGAATGAAAGAAAGAATGAAGAAAGGAAGAAAGGAAGAGGAATAGGGGTGGGAGGTAACTTGGAGAAAGCAAAAAAGTGTATAAAGAGCAGAAATAATAAAATGGAAAAAGAAAGAAATGAACAAACAAAGCCTCCCTGTGCAAACTTTGAACCATTGGCTAACACATCAGGATGATATTCTAACAGCTTCAGACTCACCAGTGTGTTGTTTATTGGTCTGTTACTAATCTGAGAGTACTTTTTGCCGGCTGAGCTATCCACTGTAGGTGTGTCTGCTTCTTGAACAACAAAATCAGCCTCTGGGACAAGAGCCTAAAAGAAATTAGGATAAAGTTTGGTGGAAATCAGGCAACTGGCCTAAATATAGTGTCCTACTTCTCTCTTCAATCTCTCTTTGTCTTGTTTTCTTGTGAATCTGTGTTGGGGAGAAAATTCTATCTGGGGAGAAAATTCTATCTGCCTTTACTTCAAGAAAATGTTTGTGTTCTCTTAGCCTAGTAGGATGCTGAGGAATGGAGTGATTCAACAGTGACTCAAGGTATGACAGGAAGCTGAAAAACAGGATAGTACAAATCTCATGTGGGAAGCCAATCGGTCTCCTGCCTTAAGAAAACTATCTTAATTGAAGCAATATTTTAAAATCATCAGAAATAATTAGCTTTAAAATTGTAAGTTGTATTTTAATAACATAACTATTTTCTATGTACACTTTCTTATAATACGTCAACTTGATTTTTAGCTATAGAAGAATAATTTTCCATGTTTCTATAGGTCTTTGTCTGTTTCCCATTTTCTACCTAGCAGGCATTTTATTACAATGTTGTTTTGCTCCGACAAACCTTGCAAGGATATTTAATAATTGCCCTTCCTGTGTTGGAAGTTGTTATATTGATCACTTTGAGAGATAATATTTACTTTTTGGTCTGTGTCTATTTGCTCAGTGCATTTCTAATGTAGTCACAGCAATTACCAGAGCTAATTCTTAAAAGCTGAGCAATCCCAGTCCTTGGTTCCTATCTATAGGTTTTCCTTCACTTTTACAAATAATGATTTATGCAAAGTCGCCAAGACCGCTATTGCTTCAATGCAAGGTTTATTATCTCCAAGATGAACAGACAAGCCATTAAGCGCTCATGGAAGGATTAGTGTAGAGAAAGATCACCACATTGTGATTTTTCTGGTTACATGGTTCAATACAATGATGGTTCAAGGAAGTAAAAGCCAATTTTAGCACTGCCATTGTAGAGCTGTGTATATCTTCAATAAGCAGTTATAAAAGCTGTGACTGATAGGAATTTCCCTACCATAAAAGTTTCTTCCATCACATACCCACTAAGTGAGTCACACAGAAGAACTTCTAAGCAATGTGATTGATTCCCCCAGTTTTATTTTCTGATCTATTTCTTATATAGGAGCCAAGGCTATAGAGTAATAAGATAGGTTCCACAAGAGCCTTGTGCAATTAGCATCATTACTTTATAGCCACATTTTATATGTGGGTTTCTTAGTGTACAGCATATGTGTTTGTGAGTCTGTGATCACATCTGTTGTCCTGAGAATAGCTAAGACCTTTTTAGCTACATTCCTAATGTGCATTAGAGTGGATGGGGCACATGGGTGGGTGACGCAACTTAATCATTCCCTTATTAAAAAGACTCAAAATCTCCCATTTTCATAACTAATGAGAACCTACTGTATAGCACAGGGAATTCTACTCGGTACTCTGTGGTAACCTAAATGGGAAGGAAATCCAAAAAAGAGGAGATATATGTATACGTATGCATGATTCACTTTGCTGTACAGCAGAAACTGACAGAGCAGTGGAAAGCAACTATACTTCAATTAAAAAAAAAAACTCCCAATTTCCTCAGAACAAAGCCCTATCAAGTTAGAGTGAGATTAAAGATCCCTATTGTCTGGCACCAACCTCCCTCTTCCACCTAATTTCCTACTTCTTCACCCCACAAGCTCGCCACCTCAGTCATACCGGGTCCAGCAGCTCTCTATCAGGCCAGATGGATCTCCACCTTTCTACCTTTACTCACACTAGAATGCACCCCACTTCACCTTAATTTGTTCAGCTTTCCTAAAGCTGTAATGGCATACAATACAAATAATATTAATAACCACTGCAGCAATCACAAAAATAACAGCAAAAATAGTCATAGTGGTGGTGGTGGTAGTGGTGGTATAGTAGAAGTAATAATAGAACTGATGTCTGTATAGTTGGTATAGTTTAGTAAAGAACACAGATTTAAGGCCGGATACCTGGGTTTTAACCACATTTCTCACAATTCCAAATTGTGTGAGTTAAGGCAAGTTATTTAATCTCTCTGGACTTTAGTATTCATATATTTAAAATGGGAATAATAATGCATGACCTCATGGGGTTGCTGTCAAGCTGAAATGAGTAGACACGTGTAAGTAGTGCTTAGAACAAGTAGATGATCAATAAAATTAGCTCTGATTACAGAGCACTTTCCACGTATCAAGCAGTATACTAAGTGTTTTTTCATGTCTTATTTAATTTTCGCAACAACACTTGAGGTAGAACCAATTATTCTCTCCCCAGCTTACCAATGAGCAAGTTTAGGCTCAGAGTTACTTCTGAGAGTAACTGAGTCAAGTTACTTGACCCAAATTCACACAGCATGGGATTGGCTGGGCTGTAATTCAAATCCAGGCACCTAAACTCCAGAGCCTTGCTCTTAACCACTTTGATTTTACTTCTTTCAAGAGGCAGTAAAAATCTTCCTTCATCTGTTGAGATTTCCTTGACCACTAAATATTTCAATATTCTATAACTTTTATTGTTTAGACACCTGTTTGATAGTAACAGAGTGTTCATTAAGTATTAAGCATCTAACAAAAGTGTATTAGCTCATTTGATTTGATATCTGTAATTTGATATTTCAAATCTCTTTTATGTTGTCATGAAAATCATTTGTGTGGTATTTGAACAACAGGCCTTAACTCCTATGTTCTTTTGTATATCCAGTGTACCAAGCAAAATATCCCTTAAACATAATAAGTGCTTTTCAGAAGCACTGCCATGGAGTGTTTTGGGTGATAATGGTAATGACGTGGATGATAGGTAAGTATATTATAAGCATATATAACAATTTAGTTTGAACATACAATATGTGAAGCAAGGCAATCAATTTAGAGGGTTTTGGAAGGATAAAATGAAAAGCATTTTGTTAGATGGCTCTACCACCAAACTAAAAGCTGGGATCCTTGGTTTCATACCTCTGCTTTGTCACAATGCTTTGTGTGATCTTGGGGGTGTCACCCACTGCTATGTTTCTCATTTGAATTATCTGTAAAAATAAGTTAGCAAAATATTCAGCTGGTCAACCTCAAAGTGGTAGTAAGGTCCAAATAAGATAATGTATGTGAAGGAGTTCCCCAAACGTACAAAATGAACTCCTGACATAGATGAGGTTTCCATTTCAAGTGAGAGTTTCTTAATCCCAAATTGTGAACATCAGTGTAGCATATAGTTTCTTCATCAAGTACATTCAATTGCAACCACAAATTTTTAAGTTGCTTCTTTAAAACCTTAATTACAATTACTGGGCCTGTAACAATAAAAGGAAAATAACACAGCTGCCTTGAGCTGTGATTCATGGGTAGTCGATCAGGTTCACTCTCCATTTAAAGGGTGCTCTAAGGACCAGCATCATCGGCACCCTTGGAGAAAAATGCAGAATCTCAGGCCCTTCTCTGGACCTAGAAAACCAGGATATGAATTTTCATAAAGTCCTTTGGTGATGTATCTGTAGAATAAAAGTAAGTCACTGCCATAAGTTTCCTAATTACCCTACACATTTGCCTTCAATGACAGCTGAGGTGAATTCACACCAGAAAAAAAAAAAAAAAAAAAAAGAGCTATTACTACATTTCAGGGATATCCAAGCTCATACCCAACATGTCAAAGCCACAAAGCTTAAGTCCCAGGATTCCCAAAGGTTGCAGGTAATGGACTAATGGACTAAATACCTAAAATGTACAGTCACTACCAATAACTGGAGCTATTCGAGTATCTTGTCTACCAAGTGATGCTGCTTGATAAAAGGGGACAGTCTTCGATTCAAAGGTTCTTCTGGGGATAACTCATCTATGAGGCATGTGAAGCAGAAGGAGCAATTAGCTGATGAATGCAGGATAAGTACTGGGTTGGCCAAAAAGTGCCTTTGGTTTTTAACTAAAAATAAAAGACACATTTTTCATTTTCACCAAGAACTTTATTGAACAATGTATTCACCCTTTTGTTCCACTACCTTCTGTCATTTTTCAGGCAACTTCATAATTTCATCTTCCTAAAGCTTTTTATCTTTTTGAGCAAAGAACTGTTCCAGGTGTCTTTTACAGTCTTCCAGGGAATTGAAACTTTTTGCATTGAGAGAATTTTTTAAAGACCTAAATAAATGGAAAGCTGAAGGTGCAATGTCTGGTGAGTGTGGTGGATGAATCAGAACTTCCCAGTGAAGCTGTAACAGTTTTTGCCTGGTCATCAAAGAAACATGCGGTCTTGCATTATCCTGATGGAAGATTATGCGTTTTCTGTTGACTAATTCTGGACGCTTTTCATTGAGTGCTGCTTTCAGTTAGTCTAATTGGGAGCAGTACTTGTTGCAATTAATTGTTTGGTTTTCCAGAAGGAGCTCATAATAGAGGACTCCCTTCCAATCCCACCATTACATGACATCCCCTTCTTTGGATGAAGACCGGCCTTTGGTGTGGTTGGCGGTGGTTCATTTCAATTGCCCCATGATCTCTTCTGTTCCACATTATTGTACAGTATCCACTTTTCATACCCCATCACCATTTGTTTTAAAAGCAGAACATTTGCATTACGTTTAACTAGAGAATTGCATGCGGAAATACAGTCAAGTTTTTTTTCCCTTAACTTATGTGGAAACCAGACGTCAAAGCGATTCACATAGCCAAGCTGATGCAAATGATTTTCAGCATTTGATTTGGATATTTTGAGTATTTCTACTGTCTCCTTCATGATATAACATTGATCGTTCTCAATTAATGTCTCAATTTGATCGCTATCAACTTCAACTGGTCTACCCGACCGTGGAGCATCATCCAGCGAGAAATCTCCAGCATGAAACTTTGCAAACCACCTTTGACATGTTCGACCAGTCACAGCACCTTCTCCATACACTGCACAAATCTTTGTTATGTTTTGTTTTTTTACATTTAGCTTGGGTTTTTTCCTTTCTTGAAATAATAAAGCATAATATGCCAAAAAAGTTTTTTTTCTTCCATCTTCAATATTAAAATGTCTACACAAAAATTCACCAATTTTGATGTCTTTTTTAAAATGCACCCTGATATGACAGCTGTCATATACAATCAAACACAATTGTTTTGAAGGAAGTTAAAGACAACTAAGTACTATTAGAGCCATCTTACAGAAAAAAATGAACAAACCTTTTAGCCAACCCAATAGGTGGCCAATTTTCTCTTTGAAAAAAAAATAAAAGTTTTTTTCCCAAATAAACGTCATGGCATGTCTTGGTGAGTTACTGACCTACCATGTCCACAGGGGTTCAGCTTGTACACATCAATGACCTTGGGGACTATTGTCCATACCTGTGCAATTTGAGTGAGTTAATGAAGTAAATTTTAATTCACTAAATAATTCACAAATTTTTGAGGCACAATTATTGTCAACAATCCCCTAATTCCCACACAATATTAGAGCATAAAGGCTCATTACCATTTTACCAAAGCAGAAATTATATTACTTCAATATTGTCCACTGAGAAACAGAGCACAGATCAAAAAACAATTTAAATATTTTTCTTTATTCTCCATTCTACAAATTTAATTCGTTTTCAAAGGAATGTTTGGGGTCCCAATAGGTGGTTAAGGCTGGTTAAGTCTACAGGAGCAGTGAAATGGACTAAAGAGGTGATTATCTGTGTAATTTGGGATAATTTGTTTCCACCTGAATTGTAATTGAGACAATAATGGGAATGAGAATTCCACAAGATCATGGATTTTATGTGTGTTATTCTCCTAGTTTTCTAGAGAGTAAGGATTTTGTTCAGTTCTGCTATGCCCCAAGCTCAGAAAAGCAGTTACATAGTAGGTGATCAATAAATATTCTCTGTAAAAATGAATTCCCAAATTCCTTGAATCTCTAATTTTATTATGGAAAAATCTAATATTTGGTGATATATCATAATACCTCACAAGATCCTCATAGGTGAAAAATGCAGGCAACTGACTGATTTTTTCCATGTACTCACCATTTACAATTGTCTTTTTATTTCATTGGATTTTATGATTATTAGACAAAATATATTCCATCTATCAAGAATTTAATATCATGAGGGACAACATGAAATAATTAAAAGAATACAGATAATGAAATTAGATCTTGGTGTGACTTCTAACTTTGACACTTACCAGGTGCAAAACCTTGGACAAGTTATTCACCCTCTAACTTTCTAATTATTAAAAAGTAGGGAGGATAATGTTTTCTTACAAGAATATAGAACTTCAGTGTGATAACATCACTGAAAGCACTTAGTCTGGCATTCAAATATATCAGTTATTATCACTAATGTTAAAGTTATTTGTGTAAACATAACTTGGATGACAGGTCAATGAGCACATACCCCTAGTCAGAGAATATGGTATAAATTAGAAAGGATTACAAGTGGAGAAAAAGGCAGTGAAAATTATTCAAGATGGGCAAGGAGAAAGGATTTTACTTAAAGCCATAAATTACCTTTCCACCTGAAAGACTTGCCTTGATATTTTCTCCTTGCCCACCTTGAATAATTTTCACTGCATTTTCTGCAGAACTTTGTTTGTGGCATTTTGACACAGATACAGATTTGAGGGAAAAATCAATCTCAGAAGAAGGTCTTTATGATGCTAAACTTTTCTACAAAATTCTACAAAATAAAGGCTATTTGAACTTGAAATAAAGATCATAGTTATGTCTGGAGCTTAACCTTTCTGGCTGCTCAATATTATCATAACCTGGGGGAAATTGTAGACTGTCTATAACCATCAGACTTTCAGCAAAATGTGAGTTCATTCACTCATTGATTCATTCATTCGTCCATTCATCCGGCAAACATATATTAAGCATTTACTACATTCCTAGCTCTGTGCTGAGAGCTGGGGGTGGAGAGATTATTGAGACTTCCTCCTCTCTCCGAACAGCTGACTAGACAACTAACCTGTTTTGATACACAGTTACACTTCTTACAGTAGAGGTAAGCACAGATACCTGTGAAAACACAAAGGGAAGTCCCCTAAACCAGAATGAATCTGTCCCAACAGGGAATATGGGTTTTTTAGTGAGCTATTCCTAACCCACATTTAAGAACAATCCTCAGGACATCAGTGAGGAAGAGCGATTTAAGGGGACTTTGGTTTGTGAGCACCACAGTGTTGGACAGTGACTTAAGGAGGCAAGAAGGAGGTGACTCCACCAGTGAAGTTGCAACAAGTCAGGGTCCCATGTTCTGTACCCCCATCTCCCCTTGCCATACTTCTAGGCATCCATCATAGAAGGGAATTTAAGTTACTTAACCACCAATCCCACTCCAGTTATAGATGAATAAGGCTCTAAATAATTGAGTGCTTAAGGTCACAGAGCCATTCAGTGGGGAAAAAAAGTTATAAGTCCCTGAGTCTCTGGGGTCTCTGATAAATATCCTACTCCCAGACTTATGGAACCCATGGCTCCACCTTCCTGGCTCACCAGAGCCTTTGAAGAGAAGGTTGACTTCTCGTCACTCTGGGATCCACACTGAACACATGACTTTCCTCTCACCACCCCCTCCCCACCAATCCGGTTATTTAAGAAGTTCCACTTTTTTTTTTTACATTGTGTAATTACATCAAGAAAAGGGCACTGTAGTCGATGGGCTCACATAGACATTCCCCCACCAAACTATAAACAGAAACTCTTTGAAGAGAGTATAGATTCTCTTACTTTTTTTTTCATCTCCAGTACCTATCTTAGCTCAGTAAATGTTTGTTGAATCAACAAATGCTTTCATCTACATTTGGTTACTGATTCCTTCAGTCCCCTGAATTCACCCTCAAAAATTCTAGAACAACCCCTTCCCCAAAATTTCACACAACTTGGCTTGAACTCTCTGTACTGGTGAATCCAGTAAAAATCCCTACGACTATTGATCTAGCTTACAACATTCACTGAGAAAAACAGAACGCTACCATGCAGAAGAAAAGTCTAAAATGGACAGCATTTCCTGAGGGAGTATTATACATCATCTTTAAGAGATCATTGCTTTGTGCAAGGAAACACTATAAAGAAGAGTGAACCTTATCATCAGTTTCACTGTAGTTGAGTCTGGGAGTAAAAAGCAAGAGATTGAGAAAACTCCTGGATGGAGATAGGAAGACTAATGAACTAGAAGATATCTAGGGTGTGTGATCCTTAATTGTACATTTCATTGCTTTTACTATTTTCTATTACAACTTTATAGGTGGCTAGCTGTATTTTCCAAGAGCCAATACTTGGCAGTAAGAATTTGTTGAAGAAAATAAAAAGAAACTCTCAACTTCTTTAGAAACTTCTTTCCCTTTAATAGATTTTCACCTTTCTCCCCGGAAGCAGCAATTCTTTCAAAACAAGCACACTACATTTATTTCAGAAATGCATAAGGAACTTTTTAATATCTCACACTCATTTTCTCCTTACCTTCTTAAGAATTTGTCTTCCTTATATTTCAATATAAGGCAATATCATGAGTCATAAGATTGATACCTAATTATTACAAGTGAAATAATTGGAAGTAATGGAAATTTATTTCTCTCTCAGAGTGTTGAGGAAATTCAAGCATTTTCTATTCGATAAACAGTTATTGGCTTTGAACTGTGCAGAATTTGGTGGGTCTTAATCCCATTCAAGAAGTTCTCAGTTAGATGAGACCAACTGAAGTACAAAAGCTCATATAGACCAAATTCACTCCTACAAACTTAAGTGGAAAAGAAAACAAAATGGAAGGTCATAAACATTTAGTGCTCAATATGCAAGAGAGATTCTCATATATGTGTCTCATATATATGTCAGTTTATCTTCATGGAAACCCAGTGAGGTTTCCTTTGGTTTACAAAAGAGTGAATAGGCTTAGAAAGTCTAGGTAACTTGCCTAAGGTCACACAGACAATAAGTAAGAGAGCCAGGATAATAATTCAGATCTGGTAGTCATCGAAGAAGAGAATGGAATGGTGGTTGCCAGGGGTTGGGGGGAGAGGGAAAGGAGAGGTACTATTCAAAGGATATGAAGTTTCCATTATACAAGATGAATAAGTCCTAGAGACCTACTGCATATCATGGTGCCTACTATTAACAATACTACATTGTATACTTAAAATTTTGCTAAGAGGGTAAATCTTATGTTCTGTTCTTATCACAAAAATATTAATAATAATGTATAGAAGGGTGGAAGAAAACTTTTGGAGGTAATGAATAGGTCTATGGCATAAATCATGATTATGATTTCATGGGTGCACACTTACCTTCAAAGGCATCAAGTTGTATATATTAAATATGTACAGCTTTTTGTATGTCAGTCATACCTCAATAAGGTATTTCTTTTAATTATGACAATTCTACTCTTCTCACTAAATACTTTTTGTTTGCAAATGTTATTTTTCCTTAAAAAGTGTTATTTCTGTAAACAAACCAGAAAAAAAAAAGCCCTTAACGTTTAAGTTGACTAAAAATAAATAGTATGACATATAAAGTAAATGTGTGTCATTTGACCTCTCATGGTCAATGACCTCTCATAAATCTCAAATTAGAAACAATAAGTACTGTAGAAATAATGTCGGCTCATCCTTTCTTGCTCAATGGAAAATTTCCCCTGAAGTTTCTGGCAGGTGCTTATAATTTGCTCTTCTTTCTATAGATAATATGCACACTGAAGTATTTTATGTCAAAAAAAAAAAAAAGAATTCAAGTCTCTTGGACTCTTAACACCTCCTGATAGTGGTTAAAGAAGAGCTAAAATGAACTTTTGGTGTCCCCTCTTTTCCAGTCCTTTTAGTGATAGGAACAGTGAGGACCAGAAGATCTTAAAACTTGTTAGTTTGTGTCAGATCTAGAGGAGACCCATTCTGATAAAGTCTCTGTTTAGAGCACAGATGACCCTTTGTTTAGAGCATAGATGACCCTTTGCTTCACTTATCTGGTATTTCAGCTGAAGTACTTTGAAGATCGGAATCATCTCAGAAAGTGATCTAATTCTGTTTCAGCCAGCACCAGCTGTGTCCACATATGGTGACTGAATTGAACTTAGACTTTAAATAGAGTCAAGTCGGTGAGCAGAACTGCCCAAATGATCCATTGCATCAGTAAACACAGCAGCAAGATGCACCCTAGCTCAAGTGGTCAACACCATCCTTTAGTCCTATTCTTATTTTGAGGAGACAGTGTATCATTATACTATTTTAGAACATACATTTAAAAATATACATTCTGGTCACTGAGAGAAATTTTCCTTCTGAGATTCTATTTGAAAAGTGTGCTGAACCTTCCCAGAACTTCTGAATAAGTAATAAAAATAAAATTGTTTCTCACATATATAAATAAATGTGTTATATTCTCTGGCATTGCTGTCTCATTTGAACCTCACAGCCACCCATTAGACAAGGAAAATTGAGACTCATAGAAGTTAAATGACTCATCCTGCAAAGTCAAATCTTTTGAGTCTAAGTCTAGGACTCTTTCCACTGAGCCTGCTGCCAACTAGAAAATTACAACTGGACACTTAAGGCCCTCACACACTTTCCCATAGCTCACGTCCAGACAGGACCTCTTTAGTCTACCACTCCTTTGTCAATTCTGACAAGGCTGAGGAAGGAGAATGAGAGGGCAAGAAGGTTGGCATCAGGAAGAAAACCCTACCCTTTGCTTCTTCTCCTTTGCAGATCAAGTTCTTAAGGAGAAAGATTTCATCTCTAGAAATCTGAAGTACACAGGAAAAAAGAAATACAAAGGAAATACAAAGAAAAAAGAAATACAAAGGGAAAAAGAAATAACCAAAGACCCAAACTCTTGTCCAAAGAGGTGAGGCTGTTGTGCTATGATGCCATTTTCCTTCTCACTGTGGAATCATTGCATACATCGCATCTTCCATTTGGGAAACATTCACCTTCACCACCTTCTCTTGGCCAACAAATGCCTATGGTCCTTCAGATCTCAGCTCCATAGCAGTTTCTACAGGAAAGCCGTTCATGGTCCTCCAGGATAGATCAAATCTCACTTCTCTAAGCTTTCCTGACACTATAAACCTGTCCTTCCTAGCATGTGTCATGATTATAATTTTACATCTCTACTAGTGTGATTTACAGATTAATGTCAGCCTTCTCTCCTGGATTATAGTATCCATCAGAGTAGAGACAAGGGGTGGCACATCATTGTTTCTCTAGTGCCTATAATAATATCTGGTATATAGCAGATGTCTACAAATATATGTTTACATGTTCAGTGAATGAATAAATGAAGGAATGAGCTAAGAGAATATGGAAGAAGAAAAAGATATGCATCCTATGATCAGATGCAGAGATAATTGGGGAATTTTCAATTATACAATATGTTGAAGCTTACCTGAATGAATGCAATGAGACATTTTAATTTTAGTCATTATTGTTTTTATTATATTAGCATTTTGATATTATTTTATGGGTCTTTTTGGCTTTTTGTGGGGGAGGTGGAGCAGAGAGTAGATTAAGGAAGATTTGAGGTAAGTAGAGAAAGAAATAAATAGGGAAATTATTTGATGTAATACTTCTGGTTTTCTGCCCTAATAAACCAATAGTTAGGTTGTCAATACAATGAAGCATTATTCAAGGACTGCATTTCTTACCATTTACCAAGAACAAAAAATCCAAATAGAGTATTTCTAATTTACTCTTTGAATCCTTTAACTAACATAAGACTTTGAACTCTGAAGGAATTTCCACCATCCAATTCATGTTCATCATCAGGCCCTATACTCAGTTTTTAAACATTTCATTCTCAATGCTATTGTATTACAGTTCACAACAGAAATATTTATTCCCCCAAACACCTGTTTTTGCTCAAACAAAACAAAAACCATCAATTCAGTTCAAGTGCAGTAAATCCTATCTACAATCCCCATTATTTTCATCGGGAAATAATAAAATTCCTGAACCTGAGAATTGAATACTCCATTCAACTTCTGTAAAGATTTTCATCAGCAAAACCCAGAGCACTCAAGTATACAATGATGAGATTAGAGTCTGCTAAAACTATTGCATTGTTGGAGCTTTCAGATAGTGCTCATTTGACAATCTCTATGTTTTAAACCTAATGAAGTATGGCCAGCATATATGCAAATTAAACTATGTTGAGAAATACTGCATTGTCCATATCATCAGAAACCCTCATGTGGAAATGGATCATTTCTGTGGTTTGGGGTAGCTAATTATTCCTGGAAAAGGGAGGGGTGGTAGTCAGAGAAGGAAGTACAGGTGGAAAAATGGGGCACCTGGAAAAAGCAGAGAGTCAACAGAGATAAAAGGGGGCACTTGACTTCTGAGATGGAGAGATAGAAAAGCCAAAGTTGCCCCAGCTTATCTCCCAGCTGTAAAATCAGCCCAGGATCAGATGAAAAACATCATTAATTTCAATGTAATTAAATATCATTAATAAGATGCTCTGGAGTGTGTACTGCTTAGAGATAATGGAGACCCGTGGGCATGACCTATGGGAAGGCTGTATCTCAGGATCACACTGACTCTGGGGTTCCAGGCAGAGCTAGGAAAGTAAAAGTTGTGCAGTTAGTTAACTTTGTTTATTGACTTCACAGCTCTTTCAACACTTCCTCCAATAAAAGAAATCAGAGAAGATGGTTCATGGCAGCCATAAAATTTATCTTCATCAAATCAGTAGAAAGAATTGCATTTCCTAAAGCCGACCAGGCAACCATTTCACCTTAACGAAAACCCCTATGGATAAGCACGTGATAGGAATGCCTTTATAAGTGGAAGAACATCTTACAGGGGTTTCAGTTCTACACTTGCTTATAAAATCATGTATAACCAAAACAATTCTGGGTTGCACTGGCTTGGTGAGATGCTAACACATGCCTGTGAGAGGTTTTGATGGCTGTGAAGTTGCCCCTCTTCCTCCATGAGTGTGAGACTCAATTATGACTCCCTTGAGCTGGAGAGCAATGCACATCACAAAAGCACAGCCTGGGAGAACAGGAGGAGTGACATTCCATGTTGAATTTTATTTTCTTTCTAATTTCCTCCCTCCCTTCCTTCCTGTCTCCATAAATAAATAAATTCAGGAAAATGAAATGAATACCGGATGCTATTATACTATACTCTTCCCTCTTCCTGCAAGATCATTTCTCTCACTTGTGTCCTGACACTTCACTCTTTATACAGCCCATTCATACTCAATACAACATTTGAGACTCCAATCAATATCCCTGACTCTCCAAGTCTAATTTACTTGGCCCTCTTCTGGGTTCTTGGACTCCTGTGTGCCCCTCTATGCAATCGCTTATCATGTCTAGAGTAATAATTAGTTTACATAGCTCCATCTGCACTAGACTAGGAGTTCAGCAGTCTGTGTCATATGTCTCTTTGTATCATTAACATTGAAAACAGTGCATGGCATCTGGGAGTTATTCAGCAAATAAGGAAAGGAGAAAGAAGGGAAAGAAGAAAGAATGAGAGATCTGTGTGACTTGAGCAATTTTTCACCCCAAGGGGCATCAATTTCCTTATCCGGAAAGTGATAGGGTGGCTAGTTCCAATTTTGGAAATCAGTATTCTATGTTTCTAGACTTGGAACAACCTCACTGAGACCTAACATCAAGCCAAAAAGAAGCAATTAAAGGAAATACTTTAGATAAGAAATAGGCTTTAAAAATAATCCAATCAGCAGAATGCATCTCAAAATATGTGCACAGCTCTGAGCCACTATCTAAACAGTTGGGAAGTAGCATGTTCAGCAGTGAAAAAATATCTAGGGACTTGGCCAGTATGAACCCACAGATGTTCCTGTTGAACTCAGCTGATGAGTTTCCTTCAAAGCCATGGTTAACCAGAGTCCTTAGTTCACCTCCAGGACACAGCCCACTCAGGCCCTGCACCCTTGGCTTATAAAAAAAGAAAAGGAAGGAATGGAAAAAGAAAAAGAGAAAGGTATCTCCTAACAGAGAGTACAACCTGTATCATGTGTTCCAAGAGTTGATGACCTCTCTCTTTCTAAAGAATTATCATTTGAAGTAAGAGTGCCAAAAAAAATAGATTTATTCATTATTTTATGGTTACTCTTCACTTATCACTCCTCCCTCCAGGTCAGAAAGCCCTACTACTATCCACAGGCAGCGGGTGTAGAAATTGGAAAAGGAATAGGTTTTCTCATCAAGGGATTTTTAATTGTGCATAGGGAGGTTGGAAAACTATGGAGAAGAAATTAATTTGTTGAGTGTTGACTCTGCAGCAAAAGCTTTATATACAATATCTCATTAATTTTAAGCTTCACAAGATTCCTTCCAGGTACTATCATCATTTTACAAGGAGGAGGAAAGGGAAGAAAAGGGGTTTCAAAATACGTTGCTTAAGTCATCCAGTAAAAAAGTGACAAAACCAGAATTCGAGCCTCAGCCATGGAGAGTGCAAAGCCACCAAAATTCCTCCTGACCTAAAACCCACCTGCTCAATTACTGCTTCCCTAGTTACTCCAAAACGTCCACCTGGGTGTCAAGGGTTATAAGTGAGTGGAGTGATACACTCAGATCTCAGAGAAGCCTAGCGAGGCCTAGGGAAGCATAAGTCCCTGGGCCCATTCTTCCATCACAAGTGGCTTCATCTGTTTAACCCAGTGCTCCAAATGAAACAGGAGGGAAGAGGTCAGGGCACAAGCTTTGAAAGAATGACACAGCCTAAGGACGTGACATAAACTCATTAGAACCAAATGGGTCCAAGATGGTGGACAAGTCGACTTCCACTAGACCTTGAGCCTCAGTATATGCTCACTGTAATACATTAGCAAGCTAAGCAACACACCCACAGGTGCCATTACAGTTCCAAGGCTGACCATAAGGATCAAAAAGTGGGCAGTGCCCCAATTCCTGGAAATCCCTGCACCTTCCCAAAATAGCTGGAATACTGCTCCCACTCATTAGCCTATGAAATTACACACTCCTATAAAAACTGACAACCCCATACCCTGGTGCCACTCTCGCCTTCTGAGATGACCCACACTCTGTCTGTGGAGTGTGTTTCTTTCTAAATAAATCCACTTCTAACCTATCACTTTGTCTCTCACTGAATTCTTTCTGCAATGAGACATCAAGAACCTGAGCTTTGGTCAGAGACCTTCAAGATGGCAGAGGAGTAAGACGTGGAGATCACCTTCCTCCCCATAAATACATCAAAAATACATCTATATGTGGAACAACTCCTACAAAACACCTACTGAATGCAGGCAGAAGACATCAGACTTCCCAAAGGGCAAGAAAATCCCCACGAAATCCTTCACTGGCGAAGGCAGGGGGTGGGCGGGGGGAAGCTTCAGAGCCATGAAGGAGAGTGCAGCAACAGGGGTGCAGAGGGCAAAAGAGGAAAGATTCCCACACAAAGGATCAGTGCCAACTAGCACTCACCAGCCTGAGAGGCTTATCTGCTCACCCACTGGGGAAGGTGGGGGCTAGGAGATGAGGCTCAGGGTTTGGAGCTCAGACCCTAGGGAGAGGACTGGGGTTGGCTGCATGAAGACAGCCTGAAGGGGGCTAGTGTGCCACAGCTAGATAGGAGGGACTCCGGGGAAAAGTCTGGACCTGCTGGGGAGGCAAGAGAACTTTGTTTTGGGGTGCACAAGGAGAGGGAATTCCTTCCCAGTGTGCCCACAGAAGACAGAGCACTGCCAAACGAGCTCCAGAGAGAGGCATGAGCCACAGCTATCAGCTTGGACCCCAGTGATGGGCATGAACTGCTAATGCTGCTGCCGCTGCCACCAAGAATCACGTGTGCAAGCGCTGGTCACTATCCACAACCTCTGGGAGCCTCTGCAGCCCGCCACTGCCAGGGTCCTGTGATCCAGGGACAAGTTCCCCAGGAGAACACACAGCGTGCCTCAGACTGTCCTAACGTCATACTGGCCTCTGCCGCCTCAGGCTCAGCCCACATTCCAATTATGTCTATGGTACCCCTCCCTCACCCTGGCCTGAGTGAGAAAGAGCCCTAATCAGCCGCTGCTTTATCCCCCTCCTGTCTGGGCAGGGAACAGACTCCTGAGGGTGGCGTATACACAGAAGTGGGGCAAAAACCAAAGCTAAACACCAGGAGCTGTGCAAACAAAGAAGAGAAAGGGAAGTTTCTCCATGCAGCCTCAGAAGCAGCAGGTTAAATCCACACAATCAATTTGATAAACCTTGAATCTGAATAATACCTGAATAGACAACGAATGTTCCCAAAATTGAGGCGGTGGACTTTGGGAGCAACTGTACACTTGGGGTTTGCTTTCTGCATCTAATTTGTTTCTGGTTTTATGTTTATCTTAGTTTAGTATTGAGTGCTTATTATCATTGGTGGATTTGTTTACTGGTTTGGTTGCTCTCTTCCTTTTGTTTAATGTATATATTTTTCGTTTTATTTTGTTTTTCTCTTTTTGTGTGTATGTGTATGCTTCTTTGTGTGATTTTATCTATATAGGTTTGCTTTTATCATTTGTCCTAGGGTTCTGTATGTTCATTTTTCGTTATATTTTTTTCTCCTCTCTTCCTTTGCTTCTGAGCCATGTGGCTGGCAGGGTCTTGGTGCTCTGCCCAGGTGTCAGGCCTGAGCCTCCAAGGTGGGAGAGCTAAGACCAGGACATTGGACCACCAGAAACAACGCGGCCCCACGTGATATCAATCAGCGAGAGATCTCCCAGAGATCTTCGTCTTAACACTAAGACGCAGCTCCACCCAAACACCAGCAAGCTCCAGTGCTGGATGCCCCATGCCAAACAACAAGCAACAGAGAAACACAAACCCACCCATTAGCAGAGAGGCTGCCTAAAGTTATATTAAGTTCACAGACACCCCAAAACACACCAACAGATGTGGCTCTGCCCACTAGAAGGACAAAATACAGCCCCAACCATGACAGCACAAGCACCAGCCCCCTCCACCAAGATGAAGGAGCAAGGTAAAACCCCACCAGACCAAACAAATGAAGAGGAAATAGGCAGTCTACCTGAAAAAGAATTCAGAGTAATGATAGTAAAGGTGACCCAAAATCTCAGAAATAGAATAGAGAAAATACAAGAAACATTTAACAAGGACCTAGAAGAACTAAAGAGCAAACAAACAATGATGAACAACACAATAAATGAAATTAAAAATACTTGAAAAGGAATCAATAGCAGAATAACTGAGGCAGAAGAACACATAAGTGACCTGGAAGATAAAATAGTGGAAATAACTCCCACAGAGCAGAATAAAGAAAAAAGAATGAAAAGAATTGAGGACAGTCTCAGAGACCTCTAGGACAATATTAGATGCACCAACACTTGGATTATAGGGGTCCCAGAAGAAGAGGAGAAAAAGAAAGGGTCTGAGAAAATATTTGAAGAGATTATAGTTGAAAAGTTCCCTAACATGGGAAAGGAAATAGTTAATCAAGTCCAGGAAGCACAGAGAGTCCCATACAGGATAAATCCAAGGAGAAACATGCCAAGACACATATTAATCAAACTATCAAAAATTAAATACAAAGAAAAAATATTAAAAGCAGCAAAGGAAAAACAACAAATAACACACAAGTGAATCCCTATAAGGTTAACAGCTGATCTTTCAGCAGAAACTCTGCAAGCCAGAAGGGAGTGACAGGACATATTTAAACTGATGAAAGGGAAAAACCTACAACTAAGATTACTCTACCCAGCAATGATCTTGTTCAGATTCAACAGAGAAATTAAAACCTGTACAGACACGCAAAAATTAAAAGAATTCAGCACCACCAAACCAGCTTTACAACAAACCCTAAAGGAACTTCTCTAGACAGGAAACACAAGAGAAGGAAAAGACCTACAATAACAAACCCAACACAATTAAGAAAATGGTAAAAGGAACATACATATCAATAATTACCTTAAATGTAAATGGATTAAATGCTCCAACCAAAAGACATAGACTGGCTGAATGGATACAAAAACAAAACCTGAATATATGCTGTCTACAAAAGACCCACTTCAGACCTAGAGACACATACAGACTGAAAGTGAGGGAATGGAAAAAGATATTCTATGCAAATGAAAACAAAAGAAAGCTGGAGTAGCAATTCTCATATCAAACAAAATAGACTTTAAAATAAAGACTAGTACAAGAGACACAGAAGGGCACTACATAATGATCAAGGGATCAACCAAAGAGAAGATAAAACAATTGTAAATATTTATGCACCAAACACAGGAGTACCTCAATACAGAAGGAAAATACTTACAGCCATAAAAGAGGAAATCAACAGTAACTCAATAATAGTAGGGAACTTTAACACCCCACTTTCATCAATGGACAGACCATCCAAAATGAAAATAAATAAGGAAACACATGCTTTAAAAGACACAATGGAACAGATAGATTTAATTGATATTTATAGGAAATTCCATCCAAAAACAACAAAATACACTTTCTTCTCAAGTGCTCATGGAACATTCTCCAGGATAGATCATATCTCAGGTCACAAATCAAGCCTTGGTAAATTTAAGAAAATTGAAATTGTATCAAGTATCTTTTCCAAACATAGCTCTATGAGACTAGATATCAATAACAGGAAAACAACAGCAAAAAATACAAACACAGGGAGGCTAAACAATACACTACTAAATAACAAAGGGAGGCTAAACAATACACTACTAAATAACAAAGAGATCACTGAAGAAATTAAAGAAGAAATTTTAAAAACCTAGAAACAAATGGCAATGAAAACACAATGAGCCAAAACCTATGGGATGGAGCAAAAACAGTTTTAAGAGGGAAGTTTATAGCAATACTATCCTACCTCAAGAAAAAAGAAAAAGCTCAAATAAACAACCTAACCTGGCACCTAAAGCAATTAGAGAAAGAAGAACAACAACAAAAACCAAAGTTAGCAGAAGGAAAGAAATCATAAAGATCTGATCTGAAATAAATGAAAAAGAAATGAAGAAAACAATAGCAAAGATCAATAAAACTAAAAGCTGGTTCTTTGAGAAAATAAACAAAATTGATAAACCATTAGCCAGACTCATCAAGAAAAAAAGGGAGAAGACTCAAATCAACAAAATTAGAAATGAAAAATGAGAAGTAACAACTGACAACTGAAATACAAAGGATCTTGAGAGACTACTACAAGCAACTATATGCCAATAAAATGGACAACCTGGAAGAAATGGACAAATTCTTAGGAAAGCACAAGCTTCCAAGACTGAACCAGGAAGAAACAGAAAATATGAACAGACCAATCACAAGCACTGAAATTGAAACTGTGATTAAAAATCTTCCAACAAACAAAAGCCCAGGACCAGATGGCTCCACAGGCAAATTCTATCAAACATTTAGAGAAGAGCTAACACCTATCCTTCTCAAACGTTTCCAAATTATAGCAGAGGGAAAAACACTCCCAAACTCATTCTAAGAGACCACCATCACCCTGATACCAAAACGAGAAGAAGATGTCACAAAAAAAGAAAACTTTCAACAAAATTCAACACCCATTTATGATAAAAACTCTCCAGAAACTAGGCATAGAGGAACTTATATCAACATAATAAAGGCCATATATGACAAACCCACAGCCAACATTGTTCTCACTGGTGAAAAACGGAAACCATTTCCTCTAAAATCAGGAACAAGACAAGGATTCCCACTCTCACCATTATTATTCAACATAGTTTTGGAAGTTTTAGGCACAGCAATTGGAGGAGAAAAAGAAAAGGAATCCAAATCAAAAAACAAGTAAAACTGTCACTGTTTGCAATGAAATAATACTATGCATAGAGAATCCTAAAGATGCTACCAGAAAACTACTAGAGCTAATCAATGAATTTGGTAAAGTAGCTGGATACAGAATTAATGCACAGAAATTTCTTGCATTCCTATGCACTAATGATGAAAAATCTGAAAGAGAAATTAAGGAAACAATACCATTTACCATTGCAACAAAAATAATAAAATACCTAGGAATAAACCTACCTACGGAGACAAAAGACTTGTATGCTCAAACTATAAGACACTGATGAAAGAAATTAAAGGTGATACAAACAGAGGGAGAAATATACCATGTTCTTGGATTGGAAGAATCATCATTGTGAAAATGACTATACTACCAAAAGCAATCCACAGATTCGTTCCAATCCCTATCAAGCTACCAATGGCATTTTTCACATAATTAGAACAAAAAATTTTACATGTTGTATGGAGACACAAAAGACCCTGAATAGCCAAAACAATCTTGAGAAAGAAAAGTGGAGCTGGAGGAATCAGGCTCCCTGACTTCAGACTATACTACACAGCAACAGTAATCAGGACAGTATGGTACTGGCACAAAAACAGAAGTATAGATCAATGAAACAGGATAGAAAGCCCAGAGATAAACCCATGCACCTATGGTCAAGTAATCTATGACAAAGGAGACAAGGATATACAATGGAGGAAAGACAGTCTCTTCAATAAGTGGTGCTGGGAAAACTGCACAGCCACTTGTGAAAGAATGAAATTAGAATACTCCCTAATACCATACACAAAAATAAACTCTAAATGGATTAAAGACCTGAATGTAAGACCAGACACTATAAAATTCTTAGAGGAAGACATACGTAGAACACTCTATGACATAAATCACAGCAAGATCCCTTTTGACCCACCTCCTAGAGTAATGGAAGTGAAAACAAAAATAAACAAACGGGACCTAATGAATCTTAAAAGCTTTTGCACAGCAAAGGAAACCATAAACACGACAAAAAGACAACCCTCAGAATGGAGAAAATATGTGCAAACAAAGCAACTGACAAAGGATTAATCTCCAAAATATACAAGCAGTGCATGCAACTCAATATCAAAAGAACAAACAACTCAATCCAAAAATGCACAGAAGATCTAAATAGACATTTCTCCAGAGAAGATATACAGATTGCCAACAAACACATGAAAGGATGCTCAACATCACTAATCATTAGAGAAATGCAAATCAAGACTACAATGACATATCACCACACATCAGTCAGAATGGCCATCATCAAAAAATCTATAAACAATAAATGCTGGAAAAAAAGGAATCCTCTTTTACTGTTGTTGGGAATGTAAATTGATACAGCCACTATGGAGAACAGTATGGAAGTTCCTTAAAAAACTAAAAATAAAACTACCATACGATCCAGCAATCACACTACTGGGTATATACCCTGATAAAACCATAATTCAAAAAGAGTCATGTACCTCAATGTTCATTGTAGTCCTATTTACAATAGGCAGGACATGGAAGCAACCTAGGTGTCCTTCGACAGATGAATGGATAAAGAAGATGTGGCCCATATACACAATGGACTATTACTCAGCCATAAAAAGAAACGAAATTGACTAATTTGTAGTGAGGTGGATGGAACTAGAGTCTGTCATACAGAGTGAAGTAAGTCAGAAAGAGAAAAACAAATACCATATGCTAACATATATATATGGAATCTAAAAAAAAAAAAAAAAGGTTCTGATGAACCTAGGGGCAGGACAGGAATAAAGATGCAGACATAGAGAATGGACCTGAGTACACGGGGAGGGGGAAGGGTAGGCCGGGATGTCATGACAGAGTAGCATTGACATATATACACTACCAAATGTAAAATAGCTAGCTAGTGAGAAGCAGCTGCATAGCACAGGGAGATCGGCTCAGTGCTTTGTGACCACCTAGAGGGGTGGGATAGGGAGGGTGGGAAGGATATGGGGATATATGTATACACATAGCTGATTCATTTTGTTATACAGAAGAAACGAACACAACATTGTAAAGCAATTATACTTCAATAAAGATGTTAAAAAGGAAAAAAAAAAAAAGAACCTGAGCTTCATTAAGTCCTGAAACCAAGTGTGTGATCTCAGTTGGAAGAATGTGGGTTTTGGCTGGGTTCAAGTCCCAGCCGTGTGGGTTGGAGTCCTAGCCCGTGGGTTCAAGTACCAATCTGAGGTGCATGGTTTCACAGACACGTAAGGCATATATGTGCCATGATGTGAAAAATTTGGGGAAACACTGCTGTAGACTCATCTTCTGTCACCCTACACATGTGATGCTCCAGTCACATGAAGTAATATAATAAACAACTTATAAATGTATGTTTATATCATGTCTATGTGGATTTACTCCTTGGTGTATCCACTATGCTGGATTCCTTCTACTTCTTCCCTACCTGGTAAATCCCTACTTACTTCAAGAGCAGTTGAAATTTGACTTCAAAAAGAGAAATTTGCTTTTTTTTTTTCTCAAGCACTTTGTACCTCTGTTAGGGTACTCATCACATTGTACTGTAATTTACAGGTTTATACAGCTGTCTCATTCACTTAAAGCACATAGGAGATATTCAGTAAAGATATGGTGAATGAATAAATGCATGAAATGTGGAAGGCAAAAACTGCATTTTAATCATTTTAGCATTACCATGAACTTGCTAAGGGGTAAACAAACTATGGCCTTTGGACCAGATCTGGTCTGTGGCCTGTTTTGTTTCTGTTTTTGTTTTTTAATTAAGACTTTAATTTTTTAGAGCAGTTTGGGCTCACCGCAAAACTGAGGAGAAGGTACAGATATTCCTCATATACTCCTGTGCCTACCCGTGCATAGCCTCCTCCATGATCAACATCTCCCACCAGCCTGGTACATTTGTTGCAATTTATGAATCTACATGGAAACATCATAATGACCCAAAGTGGCCTGTTTCATATAGCCAGCAGGCTAAGAATGTTTTTTACATTTTAAAAGTTGCTAAAAAACAAGGAAAAATATTATGTGAAAGAGACTGTACATGGCCAGCAAAGCTGAAAATATTTACTATATCAGGCTCCTTATGGAAAAGTTTGTGAATCTTTCATACCTAAATCAAACAATCAAGATTAATTGGTTGATTTCATAAATATACTATGTATAAATAATTTCTCTTCTTAACTCATTCTTGTTTTTCACCCAACCCTGTTTCTGGCTTCAATTATACCACTTTTCCCTGTTAATCCTCTAGTCAATATTTCTTAATTTATTATTGAACTATAAAACAGATACAAAAGAAGCAAAAATCATAACTGTAGAGTTCAAAGAATTATCACTAAGTAGGCACACTCAAGTGACTACCACCCAGGTCAAGAAATAGAAGATTGCCAACAAATCAGAAGCCCCCATATACCTTCCTAATCATTATTCTCTTCCTTAAAAGAAGCCATATCCATTACTTCTAGCCCCATAGACTGTTTTTGCCATTTACGTATTTTTTATCTTTATACATCAATAAATGGAGTAATTCAGCATGTAACCATTTATATCATACCTCAGTTTTTTGCTAAATACTAGGTTTGTGATACTTTTCTACTTGATTGTAGGTAACAGTAGTCAGTTCATTTTCCTTGCTGTATAGAACTCCATTGTTTGTGCATCTTGTTTTCCTTTTTAATGTATTTTACTGTTGGTAGACATTTGCATATTTTTATGATTTGGGATTAATGTGAATAATTCTGCATTAAATGCTCTTACACACGCATTTTTAAGGCATCTCTAACACTTTTCCCACTCAGTTGAGTTCCCACATGATCCACCTGCCTCTGTTCATCTCCTTCTCTGTGGTTATAGATCCTAGTGTCATCTCAGGGAGACAAAACAGAGTGAGGTTAAGAGCTCAGAGTTTGGAGCTAGGCCACCTGGATTTAAATCTGGGTCTCCCGTTACTATCTATGTGATCTTAAATAAATTACCTACCTTTTCTATACCTTGATTTTCATATCTGTAAAATCAGGATAATAGAATTAATTGAGTTAATATTTGTAAACTACTTACAGCAGTGCTTGGCACATAGTAAGTGACAAATATGCATTTCCTCAATAACTAAATAGTTATGCGAAAACACATCTGCATTTAGAAAGATGCCTTTATCTTGAACAGGTCACATGACGCAGGTTAACTACTTTCTTCTATTCGAGAACAATTAAAAAAAAAAAAAAAGTCTAGGGCTTCCCTGGTGGCGCAGTGGTTGAGAGTCCGCCTGCCGATGCAGGGGACACGGGTTCGTGCCCCGGTCCGGGAAGATCCCACATGCCGTGGAGCGGCTAGGCCCGTGAGCCATGGCTGCTGAGCCTGCGCATCCGGAGCCTGTGCTCTGCAACAGGAGAGACCACAACAGTGAAAGGCCCGCGTACGGCAAAAAAAAAAAAAAAAAAATCGAATGGTTCAGGAACTGGAATTTAAATTAAACACACACACAAAAATTACCATAGCCTCAAGTTTTTGTCTAGGGATATATTCTTTATGTACTCTACCCTAAATATATCCAAAACAACTGAAAACCTAGGCAACAGATAGGTGTTCAAAACAAACTTATTGAATGAATGAAATAAATACCATGCCTCCCAAAAAAGGGATCAAAAAATTCTGATCACTGTAGTCTCAAAATTAAAATCAGTTCACAAAATAGCTAGCTTTTTCATTTAACTACAGTTTGTTATACTACCTGAGAAATACTCTCTAATTCAAGTTAAAAACCAAGTATGTATTTATTAAATCATGTTCTCAGTACTGTGATGAACTCTGTGAAAGAACTCTAGAGGAACATGCTGTATAAAATAAATAAGTAAGTAAACAAATAAATAAAATTTAAAAATTCAAAAAAAAGAACACTAGAGGAGTATAATATACCATATTTTCCCTAAAATGCTTGCAATTTTGTTATTCATTCTTTCATCCTGCATTTATTGATTGTCTATTGGATTCTATGCACTTGAAGGCTACCCTTACGTATTAAATAATTAAAGAATATGGGATGACAGCTACTCAGATACTAAAGCAGGGCTGTTTTTGTTCCCAAACCAAATCAGAATGCCTTTCTGGAATCTTTCTCAGAATTTTACAAGCTATAACAACATCTCCGAACCTCATTTTAACTAGACCTTTGTTCTACATGGATGAAATTGATTTTCAAATCAAGTAATACAATATGCTGCTTTAGATGCATGTTTAAAAATTAACATTTTTATGTCCATCAGCTAGGTTTCCTAAGTCAATGGAAAAATCCCATTTCTCTTGAGTCTGATGAAAGGCCAGCCTATCTAATATGGGATACTACAGAAAATACCAAGTGGAAAGAAGGAAAAGGGTTTAGGTAATGGAGAACATGCAAATGTTTAACAACCAGCTGTCTGAAGAGAAGGGCCTGACTTGTATCTTTTGCTCACGTCTCTGGTGTAAATATTACCAGCACGGCAGCTTTCAAGCCCCCAGGGAGATGTCACTAAACATGGAGCTGGAAAGCTGTGCCATCAGCTTTCATGAACCAGTGCAAGTTCATTCCAGCACACTACTGAGGGCAGACAGAGCAAGAGAGCTTCAAGTTTCCTTTGAAGAACAATCCATCCTCCATGGCATGGTGGACATGACAATGAAGGGGTCCTGCCCTGCCTTGAGGAGTAATCATAGAACTGAGGTGGGTCAAATAGATTCTCTCTCCCAGGAATCTGAATCTTGAGTGGAGCACACTAAAGAACAAGTGCTTGAAACAAATCCCTGACAGTTTCTGCCTTCCATCCCAGCCCCACCCAGTGCCCAAGCTCTTGGCCACCTAATTTATGAAACCTGGATTTTCCAGGTTTCTCCATGGTTCTATGAGCTTTTTGAAATCCTTCTTATAGATTTCTTTCCCCTTAATCTGCCTAGAGTCAGTCTCTGACTTAGACAAGGAGTAAAGCAACAGATTTCACACTTATTAGTTTGGGATAATGTGTATTTAAATAGTTGCTCCACAACTCTCTCTCCCAGACTCATTCTGAGTCTTACGAGGAAGGAGATGGCACGGAAGGAGTCAAAAGTAATTTAGTGGCAAAGGCACAAGGTGACACAACTTCTTTCCCACCTTTTCTCATTATGCCAACTAATTACATCTAATATTAATAGAGAGTGGTTTGGGTAGTGGAGGAGTACCATATTAGATTAAAAGCTAAGCTGCTGTAACAAGGAGATGGGAAGCAATATGGAGGCTTAAAGCAAAAAGGACTTTATTCCTCTGTCTCACAAGAGTTCCAATGTGGATGATCTGGGTAGGGTGAGCTGCTCTGCTCAACTTGGTCACTCAAACATCCAAGCTCCTACCCCTTGCTGCTCCATCTTTCCTTAGGCATCTTGTTACCTGTATGATTGAAGTTGGGTTCCTACCAAATCCAGTTTCCAGCCATCAGGAAGCAGATGGAGAACAGGGAGGAGGCATGCTCATATTTCAAGGGCAAGAACTTTGCCATATGAAAAAATGTAAGTAACTGGTCATCCACATATCCAGATACAACTTAGTTACAATGCAAAAGAGAAAAGGAAACATTGACAAGAAAATTAGCCATCTCCCCGACAAGAGCCTTTTAGAACCATTTGCTGCTACTTTTTTTTTTTAAGAACACAAGCACAGATCATAAATGTGAAACGTGTTCCAAAATATTAAAATAGAGTCCAACATTCTAAACGTTTTCTATGTAATAAGTTTACATAGGTTAGCAGTTCTAAACTAGAGTGAAATAATACACTGGGACATCTTAAATGTTTGTGAAATGTATCATAAGGAATCTGTTAGTAATAATCTTCAATGTATTAAAAGTTGAAAAGAATTTATTTTTGAAAAATTAGAATCAATTCAAGATTATTCCTATAGCAATATTTCCTAAACTTCTATCATTCAATTAGTACTATCAGGATTTTCTAACTATATTATTATTGTAGCATATCTGCATTATTATGCATTATGGGATATATCTTTACTGTTATTTACTTAAATCTTTTTCTTTAAATGGGCTCACTTTTTGACTTAAATAAATGTATTTATGAAGGAAACTTTATGTCACTACTATAAATGGAAAACCAGTATCACTTGCCAAAATAGAAAATAAAATTTAAAATAAATAAAATTAATAAAAAATTAATAAAATAAAATTTAATTTAAATTTAAATAAATAAAATTACTACACAGTGTTGTTAAGTTTTACTTAGATACTGTTACTCACTAGAGACTGTTGCTAGCTGAGAACTCTGAGTCAGAGCTGGCTTTTGATCTGTTCAAAAGGGAGATAGTAAAAGCTGAGATGTTTAAAGAAAGACTGGCAACAAATTGAGTCTTTCCCCTTGATGTAATCTAAGAATTGAAAGAGAATTTAAATAGGATTAAGTGGCTATATGCGTCAATGTTATTTGATTCCTATCTATGAACTACCTAAAATCACTCTTTGAGAAACCTGGCCCTAAGGAAAATGCCACTTTTACTCATTTGCACATGGATATGTTTTGTGAGTGAGAGAGAGAGGTGTGAAGTTACAGTTAGCACACAGAAGTTCTATAATAATAATCCTGCCAATGCCATGGGTTGTGAACATCATCATTCATCTGTGTCCAGGAGTAAGAGGGGACAAGGAATTTCTGTCCTAATTCCAGCTATTGTCTCAGAACCATGAACTGGAAAAAAAAATGCCACAAAAGATTAGTCATTCATACCCATGGGCCTCATATATGAAACACCTTTCCCTCCCAAATGCCATTTGGGTGAAGTTTGACTTCCTGACTTCACAGGGCTGTTTTCCACTACCAGATCTCCTTGACATGCTCTCTGGAATGTTTGTGTCAGATGCTGCCTCAAATGTTTTAATCAACCACACACTCCTCCCATGAAAAGAAGATGATTTGAATATCTGGTTGGCAAAACTAACCTATAATTATGCTGAGTATCTGACTGCCTTTGATATTCCTAAACTTATACCGCACTCTAGGAAAACATTTTCCTTTTAGAAACAGACAGTCATGAAGCATGAAAATAGTTGTGGCAGCCAGTCTGTCTCTTCAAGTGGCATCCAGCTATTGCTAGTCATCAGGGCTACAAAAGGAAAAGACTTCAACTCTCCAAAAAACTGGAGCAATGGAACACTATGGCCACAGATAGACTAGACAATGCAAGAGAAGTGTAGCAGGATATGCCACCCCAAAATATGTCACTTTGACATAAGGATTATTCTGAGCTGAAGGCAATTGAGAAGAAGAAGATACTAGAAAAGCTCTCTGATCTCCCTCTATTTGCCTAACAGTGGGACATAATTTGTAAAAGTGTCCCTTCTTCCCTATAAGGAGGGACAGGAGTAAATCACTGGAGACAACTCTAGGACCTTACCAGCCCAGACACCCATCAGAGGAAGCTACATAACAAACCTCCCTAAAAGCAGCCCTTATCTACCCTTAGTTCCTCTATATATTTGCTTTCCCACAATGTGTCACCCCTAGAAGCTCAAAGTCCTTTTTCTTTGTCTTGTCACTTCTCTACAAAATTATTATTCTTTGTTAAGATGCTACATAAGCTCAAGTTCTAATGATTCCCTTTGAGTTACTCATCACTGAGGGCTCCCATGCATGTGTGACATACATGTTAATAAACTTCTGTTTGTTTTTCTCTTGTTAATCTGTCTTCTGACAACCTAATTTACAGGGCCCTAGCCAATGAACCTAAGATGGGATAAAGAGAAAAGAATTTTTGTCCTCCCCTACACAGAGATACAAAGACTAGATGTACAATTTCTCAGGGATAGGGATCAAGATTTAACTTAAATATCTGGTTACCATAGTGAGACACCAATTTAAATGTGACATTGACATGCATTCAGAGATAACTGAGGAAACACTATTGATGATGAGGATAAAGGGATGTGTTCTAGCCATGTGTTATGTACATTATAAAGGTTGGTTCATTTGTTTCTCCCAAGTCTTTGAAGATTAGCAGAAGAATATGAGGATAACTTATTGCAATTTTTCTCCCTAGTGGTAAGCCAATCAGACACTCAGGGTCAGCAAACCACAGGTTCAGGAACTATCTCAATTTCAATCATCTATCATTTGCTCCCTAAACCATTTACTCTCAACTTGGAAGTGATGAGGTATAGTGAGGGAGTTTCTATACGGGAGCTATAACACACTCCTCCAAACCCCCAAGATTTTGATGTTCCTAAGTGTTCCCTTTCCACATCATTGAGAAGCATTGCCTTAGTAAATTACTGTTGCTAAGGGTAATTTAAAATATTCTTCAGGTAAATTCTGCAGGTAAGTTGAGAACCATTTCAATACCTCAATTATATAAATGGTCCCTGAAGATCTTATATTTCAGAGACTTGGGCTACATGTCTAAGACTGCTGCTTACAACTAGAAATAAGAGAGAAACCATTTTCAAACCATATTATGCTCTCTATCTTTCCCTGAGTACAGCCCAACTCTCCAAATTTTATGTCTCTCCATTCCCTCTAAAGTAATTTTCTTGGTGTCCCAGGGACATGTACAGGAGGACGTTTCAACATGTCCTCCACCTTGAGATATCTATGATCCTATAATACAATCAGAATAGAAAACATCATTAATATCTGTCAAGTAACTGAACACAAATATCTCAAAACTTTAAAGAATCCTATTACAGCCTTCCCAGTACTTCTCAAATGAGAAGAAATGGACCTTATCTGGGGAATTATTTTCAGCTGCAATTTTTAGCCACTATAAACCAGGCTCAAAATCCAGAGCGGTTGGATAAACATTCTTAATTTACATTTGGAAAAATATATTTAAATCTCTTCACACATGTGTATGTATTTATTGTGTATAACTAACTTATCTGATAACAGAAGGCTTACAGAATGCTAGCAGTGGGGAAGAGTTGTAAGTGGAAAAATGTTGCATTAGTCTGGTTCTTTAATTACAAGCTGTTTGCACTGTGGGTTGCTTATCGATGTATTTTTGTTTGTGTATATAGAGGTTGATCCTGGATATTTGCAAATAAACTTGTGAATAGGAATAGTAAAGATGGTTTTGTTATTCCTCCTAAAGGGAGTCTCATGATTTGAACCTTTTTCCAAAATCACAAAGATGTAAAAATTTCAGGGGTAGAGAGGAAGTTATGCAATCCAATTATTTATTCAATTATTCTTCCTACAATATGCTTGACAAATAGTCATTCAACCCCCATCCAGGTTCTTTGAGTCAAAAGGAATTCCTGGAACAGTCTATGCATTTGCAGCAGATGACTAATGTTTTAGCTCTGCATCTTGCATTTCTTCTTCTTCCGAAGGATACACCTTGGTTTTCCTTTGGGGAATTGTCCTTCTGCGTTTAATGTTGTCTTAATAGTACCGTCAGCTGAGGTGTCCTCTTCTCTGTTAGCCAAGGAGTGCTCATGTGATCCAAGCTATGACAATTCAAATCTACCTCCCAGGGATTTAAATTCTGAGTGTAAGGGGGCAAGAGAGAAAAATAGTTGGAACCAATTTATCCTAATGGCAGTATCTTGAAGAGCCTGGTTTCCTTAAAGAACAGGTTCTTCAACTGAAATTTCAGATCTGCGAGCACACAATACTTTTTCATAAATTTGATTTTTGCCTAAAACTAGGTAAAAATCAATTTATATTATTTTCAACCAAAAAACGTATTTGCTACCCTACTGGTCTTGTATTTATCCACCTGGAGAAATGTAGACAGGCATACTCCCTCTTTAATATTACAGTCTTTCACATGCATGACTAGTTAGCATGTTCTTCAATCAGTTTTATTTCCTTGTATGACTTTTTAAGAGGCCAACTCACCTTTCCTCAACTTCTGCTATGTGTCATATGTTTACTTTTTTGCCCTCATTCTCCCTTTTCTCCCCCACTGTCAGGTATTCCTGAAAATGTCTGAAATACAGGATGATAAATTCTTGCCCAATTTTTATTCCAGCACTTTTGCAATGGTTTGTAAAGGTTGTACAGGAAAAACTGTAAAACTATAAATACAATAACCAATGAGTTGACATATGGTGAGTGGAGGCTGGAATTCCCCATGCCACAAAATTTCACTGTTCTGCACATCCTTTTTTCACTCTTGGTGACTGAGGTATCTCAAGTTTCCTTGACTTGCTTACACCTTGACTTCCATTGTATACAATGTGGTGTTTCTGGCCTTCATCATCCTTGGGGCTTCAGCCATTGGCATTATTTTCCAAGACTCAAAGAAAATTCTTCCATTTCTGGCATAAATTCCATTGTATGTTTGGATACCTGAATTCCTTTGAAAATACATGGACAAATGGCTGGGAAGAAGAAAGAAAACTCATAACTTCTTTTTTTGCATCACATAATTGCTTTATTCCTTTACATATATCTTTCTCATTCTTGCTCTTGGAACAAGGTAAAGAGTACCTTCCGGCTTCCCCTGGAGTCTCTCTTCCCAGTCAATTTACAGACCCTTTCCATAGTACTTCCTATGAGGGGATGAGCTCATCCTCCCCTACAAGGAAGAAACCCACTACTGGTCAACTTGCTAACTTAGCATGACCTGACTCCGACTGGGTTTCAACACGACTTCAAGTCCTTTCACCTTTCTATCTGATCTCCAAACATGCTCCAGCTGGTCTGTTCCTCTCAATTCCATAAATATGTACTGAGCCCCTACTAAGTGCCAGGGTCTCTGGGTAAAAAATCGAATTAGACCTGCATCCTGCCTCCAGGGCAGACGGACACATAAGCAACATGGCAATGAAAAGTGATGAATGTAACAGTACAACTGAGTCTGCGCAAGATGGCAGTGATTAAATCTGGTGAGCATGGGGTCAGGAAAAGTGTCATAGAAGACAAGAGGTGACCTTGAGCTGGCTTTGGAAAGATGAATAGGAATCTACCAGGCAGACAAGGGGGCATGCCACACACTTAAAAGGGAATGTGTCGCTTCAGGTGTGCAGAAAAAGGGGAATGATCACTTTCTTCTATCCTCTATAATTGCAGCCTATGATCATATTAGTCTTTTTGGCAGCCACAACACACAGCTGGCTGACAGAAGGCTAAAACCACATCTTTCTTGCATTGTTTTGCCATATCAATGCTCATCGTTCATGCCAGTGAGTCATTACTCTAAATCAAGGAAACAAAAGCAAGCCCTGAGCTTCTTTGTCTGTCCCTCCTTGATCACAGCTTCTTGGTTCTGGAAAACGCAGCCTCGTCTCTTCCACACTCAGTGTGAGAACCCCTCCTCCTTCGCCAATTTCCCCTTCCACTCTCCCTCACATGACTCCTTCAGAGATGAAGTGTTCTGAGCTTTGCAGGAGGCAGAAATCATCTTTCGACAAGTTTTACAGACAGTTTAGATGCAGTTTCTACCCAGGTGTTATCCAGTGTTCTCTGAAACCATTCAAAAGAAAAGAAACCAAAAACATGTTTGCAAAAATCAAATTAAAGTCCAGCTCTGAGGGAGACGCAGCTATCTACACCCATACGAGCTTTCTGCCAAGAATGTTTTTAATGTAATAATTGCTCATCCATAAACCTATAATAATTGATATTTGCAATATGATAGCGCTTCTTAACAATTTTTTGTTTCCAATTTCTCTGCTTCTCTCCTCACCTCATCTGCCCAACAACCCCCTGTGTCAGTACATTCTTGGCTCTTAATGACCCTCTCAGCAGCTACTGATCAAAGTCAAATTTTAATTACAAGTCTAATTTTGGAAGTTTGCTTCCTTTTAATCTGAACTTTTAGAAGGTAGTCAAATGTGTGCTTGCAACAACTCACAGGAAAGACATCAAGATCTAGGACTAGTTAATTAGAGATGGCCAGCTAGTTTTGAACCTCATGCTTCCTACCAGTTTGTATCTACCAGGTGATTATACATATAAAATGTGAAATACATCACTAATGACTGCAGTATGACCTGGGAGATGGGAAGAGTGGAAACAAGATGCAATTGTGTGACCACAGAACTTTATCCTGATCATTTGAGAATGGCTACTTTTTCTCTAATACTCTTTTCCTTCCCCAGTTTGGTCTGAGCCTACACCAAGCTTTCTCTGCATCTCGGCACTGTTGCCACTATCCCTTCAAGAATATCTTACTTCAGCCTTTGGAAACCTTAACGATTCTTACAAGACCACCTCAAAAACTCCATCTTCTGGGCTTCCCTGGTGGCGCAGTGGTTGAGAGTCCGCCTGCCGATGCAGGGGACATGGGTTCGTACCCTGGTCTGGGAAGATCCCACATGGTGCGGAGCAGCTGGGCCCGTGAGCCATGGCCGCTGAGCCTGTGCATCCGGAGCCTGTACTCCACAACGGGAGAGGCCACAACAGTGAGAGGCCCGTGTACCATAAAAAAAAAAAAAAAAAAAAGTCCATCTTCTTTGCAGCTTTTTTGAGTCCTCCCAATAAAAATGACCTCCCTCTGGAAATCCCATAGCACTTTTTGTCATCATCAATATCAAATAGTAAACACAATGATAACTTGCATTCATTGAGTGCACACTATATTGGTGCATAGGAAACATTATCTGACTGTATCGTGCCAACAATTCTATTGTGTACTATTTTCATCCCCATTTTCTAGATAAAGAAACGAGTCTCAGACATGTTAAAATGTGTTCAAAGTAAAATAACCATTTAGTGGTAGACTGAGAATTTGAATGCCAGGTCTATCATAGCAAATCATAAGGATTTATATTCCTCCTACATGCACAAAAATAATCATCGTTAGAATGTAAGCTTGTGCAAGAAAGAAATTATATCTCATATTTCTTTGAATTTTCTAATGTTCACCAAGTTGTCATTTAATAAATATTTTTGGACTGGACGACTCCCTCCTAGAACAAATACAAATATATTTAGAAACTTGTTCATGAGGGGGAATAAGTGACTTTTTAAAGATTATTTCTCTGCTTCCCAACATCTTTATAAATTTGGCACTTCAAAAAGACAACAAAGGTGATGTCTATACACACCACAGCAAAGCTCTAACAGAAAGATAAAAGTACAGACTTATGCATCAATAGTGTCATTATTAGACAGTAGTTATTAAGGACCTAATATGTGGGCAATACCATGCTAAGTGCTGAAAAGGACATGAAGATGAACAAAATTGTTCTTGCCATCAAAGTAACTTACTATCTAGTTTAGGGGCGCAACAAAGAAGAACAGTATTTGCTTTGGCTAATCCAGATTGCCTTCTGAAAAGGTTAGATAATGATAAAAGCAGAGATTTTTTCCTAGAGAGTATTTAAATGAATAAGTGGGAGACAGAGGTAGAACTTAATTGCTATGAGTAACAGAAGGAGAATTCCAGATAGACTCGACTGAGACGAGAAGGCAAAAGAGAAAAACTTTCAATAGCAACATTTTAGGAGGGAAAAAAAAAGTGAGCTGTGAATTGCAAATTGTTTACTGGTGGGTACATAGTGTATAGCCCTCCTCTATGAAATCTTCAGTAGGGTCTACACTGATCACTCATAATCTTAGGTAAGTGAACGTTTCTGGGAAATAAAAAGATGCTCAATTTTACTGCTGTGTCAGAGCAATAGAGTCCAAGGACAGCATGAAGCCTGGAGGGGACCTGAGAGATTTACTAAAGCTAACAGTACAGGACAGCTGCTGTTCCAGATGATCACAGGATCTGCCCCCCACGCCCACTCCTCTGTATGGAAGTGCCTGTACTTACTCTCTTCTCCTTGGCTTTGGCTTCCTGCTCCTTTATCACAGGACCAGTGCCCTGACCCTGGACCCCATTGTTAGAATGGGGAATTGGTGGAATTTCCTTTTAGCTTCTCGGGCTCTATATTGGGTTGAATAGTGTCCTCCAAATATTCATATCCCAATCAGAACCTCAGAATGTGACCTGATTTGGAAACAAGTTTTTTTGCCCATGAAATCAAGTAAAGGTGAGGTCATACTGGATTAGGGTGGGCCCTAACCCAGTGACCGATGTCCTCTTAAGAAGAGAGAAATTTGGGTACAAACACTCAGGGAGAGCTCTGTTTAACAATGGAGGCAAAGATTGCAACGGTATGTCTACAAGCCAAGCAATGCCAAGATTGCCAGCAATCATCAGAAGGTAGGAGTAAGGCATTGAACAAATTCTCCCTCAGCATTTCCAGGAGGAACCAAACCTGCCAACACCTTGATTTTAGACTTCTGACTTACAGAACTGTAAGATAATAAATTCCTATTGTTGTAAGCCACCCACTTAGAGCAGCCCTAGGAAATAATATAGACCCTTAATTTCCTAACAGAGGTTCTGGCAACCTCCAATACTCAACAAGACAATCTTTCTCTGTCCCAGGCCTCAGACCAATTCTAGCCAGATCTACCCTGAAAAATGAGAGGATTCAGCGGAGATCCACACAGAACGAGTTTAGTTTTTTCTAAGATACTGACAAGGAAAACCATAAGACATATTTTTTTCTATCACAACCCTTTCTGATTCTCTACATAATAACAGCTCAGGACTCTTCAGAGGTTTAGGGCTCTTGAGTGATAAAATCACTACAGGAACTCAATAGCCCAGTCAAGTTAACAGACAATAAGTACAATGTGGCAAACTTCATTTATACTTGAAAACACAGATGATAGGACTGTCACTGTCCATGAACTCACATGTGCTCACTCCATACCCTGCAGACAGACAATAAATGCACACTGCCTAGAGTCAGGATGTTGCTCTGCCATGTGGGCATCTCCGTAAATGACCTAGTCCAAGAATTGTTATGTGAAATGAGCACAAGATAAATACTATGCTGCTCTAGTAAGTGACTCCATTCATCCATTTGACAAATATTTTTTTCTTTTCCATTATGGTTTATCACAGGATATTGAATATAGTTCCCTGTGCTATACCGTAGGACCTTGCTGTTTATCCATTCTGTATATAGTGGTTTTCATCTGCTAATCTCAAACTCCCAATCCATCCCTCCCTCACTCCCCCTACCTCTTGGCAACCACAGGTCTGTTCTCTATGTCTGTGACTCTGTTTCTGTTTTGTAGATAAGTTCACTTGTGTCATATTTTAGATTCCACATGTAAGTGATATCATATGGTATTTGTCTTTCTCTTTCTGACTTAATTCCCTTAGTATGATGATCTCTGAGTCGATTCATGTTGCTGCAAATGACATAATTTCATTGTTTTTTTCTTATGTCTGAGAAGTATTCCATTGTATATATGTATACCACATCTTCTTTATCCATTCATCTGTGAATGGACATTTAGGTTGTTTCCATGTCTTTACTGCTGCTATGAACATAGGGGTGCATGTGTCTTTTTGAATTATAGTTTTCTCTGGATATATGCCCAGGAGTGAGGTTGCAGGATCATATATATGGTAGCTCTGTTTTTAGTTTTTTGAGGAACCTCAATACTGTTTTCCATAGTGGCTGCACCAATTTACATTCCCACCAACAGTGTAGTAAGGGTCCCTTTTCTCCACACCCTCTCCAGCATTTGTTATTTGTAGACTCTTTAATGATGGACATTCTGACCAGTGTGAGGTGGTACCTCATTATAGTTTTGATTTGCATTTCTCTAATAATTAGTGATGGTGAGCACTTTTTCATGTGCCTATTGGCCATCTGTATGACAAATATTTTTAAGTGCATTGTTTTGGGGACTTAATTCTTTTTTTAAAAAAGACTTGGGACTCAAGGTATGGTTATGAAGGAAGAGACACAAACACTCATTTATAACACATGGAGATAAATGCTAGGGCATGGGCTTTGGGAATTCTTAGACTTCACTGAAGTTTCACGTATTTAGGAATGAGATGAAGGCGGTTTTTACACAAACTTGTATTGTCAGGTTTAATTGTTTATTTGGTGGGTGAGTCTAGCTAACTGCCCAACATCAGCAACTCAATACAGGTTTACTGTTCTCTATTCATCTTGTGCAAATAGTTACTCTAGTGAGTGATAAAACCTTCGTTTCTTTGAGATAAAACTTCGGTGTGAGCTGAAAAGGCATACAACTTGCCTTGTGTTTCTAAAGATTCCAAAACATCTACAGACATGGAATTTAAGAGAAACCAAGTAATTTATTCAATATTGTATTGTAGAAACTGAAGATTTTAAAAGACACCACGAGGGACCACAGATAAGTGGCAAAGGTCCACTTTAGTGAAAAAGAGAGAGAGAGAAAGAGATCCTTTGAGTACAATTAAGTAATGAAAGTCTGATGCTCCTTTGTTTTGGGGTAAGAAGTCTGTAAAAGGTTTGGAAGAGAATCTCCATCCTCCTGTCCTTGTATTCTCATGAGAAAAATTCAATTAGAGTGAAAATGCTGGTCTCTCTTTCCTGTTCTTTTGGATCCTTCAGAAGAAGGACAGACAGGGGATTCATAAATTAGGCAAAGACACTAGGCAAGTGTGGCTTAGTCCTTTCTGTCCTCTGTTTTTCAGAACTGTTTAAGACTCACTTCTGCAAGAAACCAGATCCTGGTGAGGCAGAGCAAGACAGCAACTGCCCCCTTTGCCTTCCACTCAGTGGGTGACTATAATTCAGTAAAAGCAAGTCTTAGGAATTCAGTTGAGGTACAGACACCCAAGCTGCACCACCAATCAGCTTTATCAGTCACAAATCTGATCCAGATTCTAACTCCTGCATTTCCTTCTCTGTTGGCTCCAAACTCAGGGAGGAAAATATCAGGTGTGATTTACCAACGCCTCAGACAGTCACTCCTTACTGACTCACTTCTGCACTATCCACTGCGATTGCTCCATGCTTCTCCTTATCTCCTTAACTCTGCAGCCCTCCCTGCCAGGTTTCCATTACGAAACGTTTTTAGGCTCTTTTTAATGCTGGGGAACTGTGTCCACCCACGTGGGCTCCCCTCTTCCACGGAACACCGTGGCTTGTCATGAATGTGACTCTGTGGCAGTTTTCATTCTGCCTTGAGTTGTAGTTTTAGAATTTATTTGATCTGCTCTGCTAAACTCTACCCACACACCACCATGCCATCGACTCCAACCTCATCCCCTTCTTCACATGACTGAGCTTCAAGTTCAGGGATGATGGGGGACTCAGATCATCTTCACAGTTCCTACGGCACCTGTGACAAGGTTTGTCAAAAGGGAGCACGTTTCATTAAGAATCTTTATTCTGACACCCCTGTGCCCTGCCTCCCCAATTTCAAGGTAAAAATATCATCACATATCCAATCAACTATTCAAATATCCCTGTGCCTATATTAGCAGTGAGTCCGGGGGTCTCCTCTGGAGGCTCTCTTCCACCACAGGCTTCAGTTTAGAGGGATGCACTCATCTGAAGATGTGGGTCAGTTCTGCTTCCAAATGGCAGTGAAATGCAGGATCATGCCAGTCACATGGCAACACCCAGGCATCAGATGATTCCGTCACTCACCCGTCCTCTTTCCTTGTGGAAAATGTGGTCTCTCTGGGGACCTTGGGGCTCTTTTCTGCCAGTCAGTTGAGACTATCTCGATCCATCAATGAGATTCTAGTTGCAATCTGCTCTTCTGGGAGATACCTTGGCCCCTAGGCAAACTTGCCGCCCCACACTTGCCTGATCAACTCTGCATTAGGAGGGGGTAGCCTTGGTCAGGACTCAAAATATTCAGTCCCACACAAATGCATCCACATTCATCTCACAGCTGCAAAACTAACTCTTCCCTGAAAATACAATGATGCTCTAAGCTCACAAGCTGGGTCCACCTAACAAAGCAGTTCACAGCCCCTACAGCTACAATCTAAAGTTAAGAAAAATAAATTTTCCCTCACAGGCACATCACCAAAATTACTTATGCCCAGAAAATATGTGTATGTGTCTGTCTGTTTGTTTGTCAATGCAGAGTTTAGAATTTTTTTTTAATACAAATGCCTTTAGGAAGGATATATACACTCTTGTTCTCCACAGGATTAGTTACACCCCTGGGGCTGTGGGGATACATACACACACACACACACACACACACACACACACACACACACACACACACACACACACACACACACACACACACACACACACACACACACACACACACACACACGAGGCCACATGAGCTGAGAGAAAGCATAACCTTCACAATACTTGTATGTTTCTGCTATTGATCCTGGAGCTCTTTTTAGCAAACTTGTCCTCTGAACAACCACAGGTAAAAGGGTAGAAATTGAACCTTATCTGCATAGGAAGAGAAGATGGCCCTACGATCACAAATAGGACCAAGGCTTTTCCCAGTCATGCATGTTATTATGATGGTCAGATTGTCTGTTGGATAGTTTAAAATTCTACTCCATGGAATGTATTGAAGTCGGTCGGTCACTGTCCTGGGGGTGGGCGTGGGCACAAGGGCCATCTGCAAGGGATGCGCGGCCTGAGGGTTGATGAATGGGAGCCAGGATCCCCCCACCACCACCTTCTTCTTCGGTGACGGAAGCTCTGTTTTCCTCTGTTTTACCCAGTGGTGATCCCACCAGGAGAAAATGAAGCAGATGAGAAAACCACTGGGATCAGTTAAGATAATTTTTTTAAAAGCATTCTCTTTAGAAAACCCTACACTTCATTTATTTTGCTTAAGTGAAGTTGAAGAGTAGTGATCCTCAACCTTAGATGTGCATTAAAATCATCTGGGGAGATTTTTAAAAATACTGATGCCTAGGTTCAACCTCCAGAGATTCTGATTTTTAACTCATCTGGGCTGTGACCTTAACACTGAGATTTTTTAAAGCTCCCAACAGATTCCGATGTGCAGCCAGGATTAAGAACACCTGCAGGAGAGGGAAAAGAACAGATTTTGGAGCTAGGGAGATAGAGTGGACTCCTGACTCATTTCTAACTCTATAACATAAGCTTATACAAACTCTCAGATCCTCCATTTTATGCATTGATATATTTATGTATGTGTATGTTATTATTCACTTATACCTTTTTTATCCTCAAAATAGCTGCAGGTGCCTTAAAGAAATGCATGTAGTATAGCAAGGCGCTTTGGGAAAAGAAAAATGAAGCAAGAGTAGAATATTCCCTAATGGTTGTCAGATAGACCTCTACACTTCCTAGAGCTTCTTGGCAGTGAGGATAAGTAAAGCGGGACACACAACCATTTGCAAAATATACAGCTCCCATAAGCCACCGACTGCTCAGTGAATCACTAGCAACAGGGTTTTGTTCTGGGGTTCTCCAAAGGGATCACTGTGTGATGTGATAAACAAAATCCTTAAAGCCACAGTAAGAATAATAAGGAGCCCTACAGGGTGGCCCCTTTGTTTCCTACCTACACCTATAAAATGGAGACCATGACAGAGATTGCTAGTACCTGCCCCATAACCAGTGTCTCCCTCCTTACTTCTTAGCAAAAGAACCGTGGTTTTTGGAGGCAGTGATGTACCCAGGTATGGAGGAAGAGGGGGAGGAGGAGGCCAAGAACAAGAACAGGAACAGGAATAGGATGAAAAGGAGAAAAAAGAAGGGGAAGAAAAGGAGAAGAAGAATGAGAGGAAAAGGAGGAGCCCTATATCTTCCCCATTTGCTTGCAGATGGTGGTGGTCAATGGGAAGTAAGTAGAAGTCCTTAAAGACAAGCTAGTCAAGGATATCTCTTTAAAGGGAGATGCCCTAGGTGGGAAAAGTGCTCTTGTTCTTTTTCCTTTCCATTTATAACGGGGTGTGATGGCTGGACTGCAGCAACCACCTCAGGACTACTAGGAAAAGCAGAAAGAATTGCAGAACTCTTGGTCTTGAACTATGAGCTCGCAAACTCTAGTCAGTGACACTTGGACTCCTGATGACATTAAGCCTTTGTTGTTGCCATCATTATAGTCAGGTCTCACCAACTTGCAGCCAAACTCAATTCTTAACTAACATAGGGACAATTATATCTTAAGGACTTGTGAGACTTGAAATGAACATGAGCAGAATTTCTGGAATTTCTTTGTGCTAATTATGTTATTTATCCATTCCATCAAAATTTATTAAATGCCTCCTCTGGACCAGGCACCATTCTTAGTGTTGGAGAATATGACCCTACCCTTATGGGGATTACATTCTACTGAAGCATTACTTCTGTTTGCCCAGAGGTTTCCTGTTTTTATCTCTCTATATTTTTTTGGGTAAATTTTTGGCTTATGAAAAATCTGGATTTAACTACTTTCCATGGCACTTTTTTAGCATTAGATCCATTGACCAAATCAGATTTACATGTATGTGCGTCTGTTGCTATGTAGGTATTGAATATATCTAAACCACACTCTTTATTCTCAAGAATTAATATTTCTACTGGGAGACATAAGACATGAAGGGACAAAAAACAAAGCCAGAAGGGCCAACAGACAATAAGGTTAGTTGCTAACATCCACCAACCTAACTTATGTGCTAGATATTTTTCAAGCATGTCACATGAAGTATCTCATTTATTCCTCACATCAATCTCTAGAGAGAGTGATTAATATTATCTTCATTTGTAAGTACCTCCAAATCACAGAACTTCTAAGTGGTAGTGCCAGGATTCAAACACACTTAGTTCAGTACTGGAGCCCATGCATTCCACTGCTACTCTAAACAGTCTCAAGTAACCAGAGATGCCAAAAAGAGGTAATGACAGCCATCAATGAAAGCTTATTCAAACACTATTCGTGGAGCTCCTTCTGAATGCCAAACATTGCTTGGGATACAAACAAGTCCATCAGAAAACAAACAAAAATAGAAAAGTAGGAAGGAAAACTGTCCATCACCGGGGTTGTCCCTTACACTATCACGATATCAGTAATCACTGTGAGGAAAGCAAAGATTTTAAGTGGGGAACAAGGGAGATGCTTTCAGTATTGTTTTTAGTATTTTAAATACCTGTAGACAAAAAATTAGACCATGTTCCTCAGTAGTCCACCCAGTTACTGAGAAATCTCACCTCTAGTGACTCTCTCCCCCTACTCTTCCCAGATCACTTGTGGAAAAGTTAATCTTCTGTTCTCTTTCTTTCCCTCCCTGGAGACCTAAGTGATGACTGATTTTTTAAATCTCCTAACATTTCCTTTCCTCTTCCTCCTTAAAAAAATAGGTGTCAAAATGAGAGTCTGTGAGGGCCTGCCCAAATTTGGTGAGATGTGAGAGGCAGTGACCAGCATGACAAACCAGAATGGTGTTTCGAGGACGGCTCTACTAGGAGGGAATCATTTGCAAAGTGTGTGGTCTCTAGTGAAAGAAGGGCCCACAAACTCATCCATAATAGAAACCCTTAGCCACAGGCTGTGATCATGCTTTTAATCCTGAGGTCTCTTCACTTTCACAAACCCCAGTGAGCCATGTTGAACGACTGTTCGTTTCTCTTTAAGAGTAAAGAATATTCTCAGCTTCACACCTTCACTCTTTAGGAAAGAAAAAAAAAATGAAGCTCTCACATGTTTTTTTGGAAGTAAGAGAGTCTCTTGGGTAAATATGTTGTATCCTTTACAAATAATAGCCACCATTTATGAGGCATTGACTTCTGGCATGTACCTGCCATTGTGCTAGTGTTCTCTGAGCATTTTCTCATTCAGTCTCTCAACGACCTTGTGAGGTGGAGTCTTTTGTACACCCCATTTTACAGATGAGAACAATGAGGCTTATAAACTATGAAATACAATTTAGTGGTTCCTGAGAACATTAAACATAGAGTCACCATATGACCTAGCAATTCCACTCCTGGGTGTATATATACCCAAATGGCTTGAAAACGGGTATTCAAACAAATATGCCTACACAAATGTTTATAGCAGCATTATTCACAATAGCCAAAAGGTGGAACAACCCAAATGTGTGTCAATGGATGAATGAATAAGCAAAGTGGGATGCAGCCATATAACAGAATGTTATTCAGTCACAAAAAGGAACAAAGGACTGATACACATGAATACAATATGAATGAACCTCAAAAACCTGCAGCCTGCAAAAAGGAGACCCCAAACACAGTAAGATAAGCAAAATGAGAAGACAGAAAAACACACAGCAGATGAAGGAGCAAGATAAAAGCCCACCACACCTAACAAATGAAGAGGAAATAGGCAGTCTACCTGAAAAACAAATCAGAATAATAGTAAAGATCATCCAAAATCTTGGAAATAGAATAGACAAAATACAAGAAACATTTAAGAAGGACCTAGAAGAACTAAAGATGAAACAAACAACGATAAACTACACAATAAATGAAATTAAAAATACTCTAGGACTTCCGGGAAGATGGCGGAAGAGTAAGACGCGGAGATCACCCTCCTCCACACGGATACACCAGAAGTACATCTACACGTGGAACAACTCCTACAGAACACCCACTGAACACTGGCAGAAGACCTCAGACCTCCCTAAAGGCAAGAAACTCCCCACGTACCTGGGTAGGGAAAAAGAAAAAGAATAAACAGAGACAAAAGGATAGGGACGGGACCTGCAGCAGTGGGAGGGAGCTGTGAAAGAGGAAACGTTTCCACACACTAGAAGCCCCTTCACGGGCGGAGACTGCGGGTGGTGGAGGGGGAAGCTTCAGAGCCACGGAGGAGAGCACAGCCACAGGGGTGCGGAGGGCAAAGCGGGGAGATTCCCGCACAGAGGATCAGGGCCGACCGGCACTCACCAGCCCGAGAGGCTTGTCTGCTCACCCGCCGGGCCGGGTGGGGCTGGGAGCTGAGACTCGGGCTTCGGTCGGAGTGCAGGGAAAGGACTGGGGTTGGCGGCGTGAACACAGCCTGCAGGGGGTTACTGCACCATGGCTGGCTGGGAGGGAGTCCGGGGAAAAGTCTGGAGCTGCCGAAGAGGCAAGAGACTTTTTCTTACCTCTTTGTTCCTGGTGCGCGAGGAGAGGGGATTAAGAGCGCTGCTTAAAGGAGCCCCAGAGACAGGCGCGAGCTGCGGCTAAAAGCGCGGACCCCAGACACAGGCATGAGACGCTAAGGCTGCTGCTGCCGCCACCAAGAACCCTGTGTGTGAGCACAGGTCACTATCCACACCCCTCTTCTGGGGAACCTGTGCAGCCCGCCACTGCCAGGGTCCCAGGATCCAGGGACAACTTACCCAGAAGAACGTACGGCACACCTCAGGCTGGTGCAATGTCACGCCGGCCTCTGCCGCCACAGGCCCGCCCCGCACTTCGTGCCCCTCCCTCCCCTCCGGCCTGAGTGCGTCAGAGCCTCCGAAATCAGCGGCTCCTTTAACCCCGTCCTGTTTGAGCGAAGAACAGACGCCCTCCAGCGACCTACACACAGAGGCGGGGCCAAATCCAAAGCTGAGCCTTTGGGAGCTGTGAGAACAAAGAGAAAGGGAAATCTCTCCCAGCAGCCTCAGAGGCAGCGGATTAAAGCTCCACAATCAACTTGATGAACCTGCATCTGTGGAATACATGAATAGACAACGAATCATCCCAAACTAAGGAGGTGGACTTTGAGAGCAAGATTTGATTTTTTTCCCCTTTTCCTCTTTTTGTGAATGTGTATGTGTATGCTTCTGTGTGAGATTTTGTCTGTATAGCTTTGCTTCCACCATTTGTCCCAGGGTTCTATCCATCCGTTTTTTTTTGTTTTTTTCTCTTAATAATTTTTTTTTATTTTAATAACTTTATTATATTTTATCTTACTTTATTTTATTTTTTTCCTTCCTTCCAGCCTTCTTTCCTTCCTCCCTCCCTCCCTTCTTCCTTTCTTCCTTTCTTTCTTTCTTCTTCTACTAATTCTTTCTTTCTACTTTTTCTCCCATTTCTTCTGAGCCGTGTGGATGAAAGGCTCTTGGTGCTGCAGCCAGGAGTTAGTGCTGTGCCTCTGAGGTGGGAGAGTCAACTTCAGGACACTGGTCTGCAAGAAACCACCCAGCTCCACATAATATCAAATGGCGAAAATCTCCCAGAGATCTCCATCTCAACACCAGCACCCAGCTTCACTCAACGACCAGCAAGCTACAGTGCTGGACATCCTATGCCAAACAACTAGCAAGACAGGAACACAACCCCACCCATTAGCAGAGAGGCTGCCTAAAATCATAATAAGTCCACAGACACCCCAAAACACACCACCAGACGTGGACCTGCCCACCAGAAAGACAAGATCCAGCCTCATCCACCAGAACACAGGCACTACTCCCCTCCACCAGGAAGCCCCCACTGAACCAACCTTAGCCACTAGGGACAGACACCAAAAACAACAGGAACTACGAACCTGCAGCCTGCAAAAAGGAGACCCCAAACACAGTAGGATAAGCAAAATGAGAAGACAGCAAAACACACAGCAGATGAAGGAGCAACATAAAAACCCACCAGACCTAACAAATGAAGAGGAAATAGGCAGTCTAACTGAAAAAGAATTCAGAATAATGATACTAAAGATGATCCAAAATCTTGGAAATAGAATAGATAAAATGCAAGAAACATTTAACAAGGACCTAGAAGAACTAGAGATGAAACAAACAATGATGAACAACACAATAAATGAAATGAAAAATACTCTAGATGGGATCAATAGGAGAATAACTGAGGCAGAAGAATGGATAAATGACCTGGAAGATAAAATAGTGGAAATAACTACTGCAGAGCAGAATAAAGAAAAAAGAATGAAAAGAACAGAAGACAGTCTCAGAGACCTCTGGGACAACATTAAACGCACCAACATTCGAATTATAGGGGTTCCAGAAGAAGAAGAGAAAAAGAAAGGGACTAAGAAAATATTTGAAGAGATTATAGTTGAAAGCTTCCCTAATATGGGAAAGGAAATAGTTAATCAAGTCCAGGAAGCACAGAGAGTCCCATACAGGATAAATCCAAGGAGAAATACGCCAAGACACATATTAATCAAACTTTCAAAAATTAAATACAAAGAAAGCATATTAAAAGCAGCAAGGGAAAAATAACACAAAAGGGAATCCCCATAAGGTTAACAGCTGATCTTTCAGCAGAAACTCTGCAAGCCAGAAGGGACTGGCAGGACATATTTAAAGTGATGAAGGAGAAAAGCCTGCAACCAAGATTCCTCTACCCAGCAAGGATCACATTCAGATTAGATGGAGAAATTAAAACCTTTACAGACAAGCAAAAGCTGAGAGAGTTCGGCACCACCAAACCAGCTCTACAACAACTGCTAAAGGAACTTCTCTAGGCAAGAAACACAAGAGAAGGAAAAGACCTACAATAACGAACCCAAAACAATTAAGAAAATGGGAATAGGAACATACATATACATAATTACCTTAAATGTAAATGGAATAAATGCTCCCACCAAAAGACACAGATTGGCTGAATGGATAAAAACACAAGACCCATATATTTGCTGTCTACAAGAGACCCACTTCAGACCTAGAGACACATACAGACTGAAAGTAAGGGATGGAAAAAGATATTCCATGCAAATGGAAACCAAAAGAAAGCTGGAGTAGCAAGTCTCATATCAGACAAAATAGATTTTAAAACAAAGACTATTAGAAGAGACAAAGAAGGACACTACATAATGATCAAGGGATCAATCCAAGAAGAAGATATAACAATTGTAAATATTTATGCACCAACATAGGAGCACCTCAATACATAAGGCAAATACTAACAGCCATAAAAGGGGAAATCGAGAGTAACACATTCATAGTAGAGGACTTAAACACTCCACTTTCACCCATGGACAGATCATCCAAAATGAAAATAAATAAGGAAACACAAGCTGTAAATGATACATTAAATAAGATGGACTTAATTGATATTTATAGAACATTCCATCCAAAAACAACAGACTACACATTTTTCTCAAGTGTTCATGGAACATTCTCCAGGATAGATCATATCTTGGGTCACAAATAAAGCCTTGGTAAACTTAAGAAAATTGAAATTGTATCAAGTATCTTTTCTGACCACAATGCTATGAGACTAGATATCAATTACAAGAAAATATCTGTAAAAAATACAAACACATGGAGGCTAAACAATACACTAGTTAATAACAAAGTAATCACTGAAGAAATCAAAGAGGAAATAAAAAAATACCTAGAAACAAATGACAATGGAGACGCAATGACTCAAAACCCATGGGATGCAGCAAAAGCAGTTCCAAGAGGGAAGTTTAGAGCAATACAATCCTACCTTAAGAAACAGGAAACATCTCAAATAAACAACCTAACCTTGCACCTAAAGCAATTAGAGAAAGAAGAATAAAAAAAACCCCAAAGTTAGCAGAAGGAAAGAAATCATAAAAATCAGATCAGAAATAAATGAAAAAGAAATGAAGGAAATGATAGCAAAGATCAATAAAACTAAAAGCTGTTTCTTTGAGAAATAAAGAAAATTGATAAACCATTAGCCAGACTCATCAAGAAAAAAAGCGAGAAGACTCAAATCAATAGAATTAGAAATGAAAAAGGAGAAGTGACAACTGACACTGCAGAAATACAAAAGATCATGAGAGATTACTACAAGCAACGATATGCCAATAAAATGGACGACCTGGAAGAAATGGACAAAATCTTAGAAAGGCACAACCTGCCAAGACTGAATCAGGAAGAAATAGAAAATATGAACAGACCAATCACAAGCACTGAAACTGAAACTGTGATTAAAAATATTCCAACAAACAAAAGCCAGGACCAGATGGCTTCACAGGCGAATTCTATCAAACATTTAGAGAAGAGCTAACAACTATCCTTCTCAAACTCTTCCAAAATATAGCAGAGGGAGGAACACTCCCAAACTCATTCTACGAGGCCACCATCACCCTGATACCAAAACCACAGAAGGATGTCACAAAGAAAGAAAACTACAGGCCAATATCACTGAACATGAATCCTAAAGATGCTACCAGAAAACTACTAGAGCTAATCAATGAATTTGGTAAAGTAGCAGGATACAAAATTTATGCACAGAAATCTCTGGCATTCCTATACACTAATGATGAAAAATCTGAAAGTGAAATTAAGAAAACACTCCCATTTACCACTGAAACAAAAAGAATAAAATATCTAGGAATAAACCTACCTAAGGAGACAAAAGACCTGTATGCAGAAAATTATAAGACACTGAAGAAAGAAATTAAAGATGATACAAATAGATGGAGAGATATACCATGTTCTTGGATTGGAAGAATCAACATTGTGAAAATGACTCTACTACTCAAAGCAATCTACAGATTCAATGCAATCCCTATCAAACTACCACTGGCATTTTTCACAGAACTAGAACAAAAAATTTCACAATTTGTATGGAAACACAAAATACCCTGAATAGCCAAAGCAATCCTGAGAACGAAAAATGGAGCTGGAGGAATCAGGCTCCCTGACTTCAGACTATACTACAAATCTACAATAATCAAGACAGTATGGTACTGGCACAAAAACAGAAAGATAGATCAATGGAACAGGATAGAAAGCCCAGAGATAAACCCACACACATATGGTCACCTTATCTTTGATAAAGAAGGCAGGAATGTACAGTGGAGAAAGGACAGCCTCTTCAATAAGTGGTGCTGTGAAAACTGGACAGGTACATGTAAAAGTATGAGATTAGATCACTCCCTAACACCAAACACAAAAATAAGCTCAAAATGGATTAAAGACCTAAATGTAAGGCCAGAAACTATGAAACTCTTAGAGGAAAACATAGGCAGAACACTCTTTGACATAAATCACAGCAAGATCCTTTTTGACCCACCTCCTAGATAAATGGAAATAAAAATAAACAAATGGGACCTAATGAAACTGCAAAGCTTTTGCACAGCAAAGGAAACCATAAACAAGACCAAAAGACAACCTTAAGAATGGGAGAAAATATTTGCAAATGAAGCAACTGACAAAGGATTAATCTCCAAAATTTACGAGCAGCTCATGCAGCTCAATAACAAAAAACAAACAACCCCATCCAAAAATGGGCAGAAGACCTAAATAGACATTTCTCCAAAGAAGATATACAGAATGCCAACAAATACATGAAAGAATGCTCAACATCATTAATCATTAGAGAAATGCAAATCAAAACTACAATGAGATATCATCTCACACCAGTCAGAATGGCCATCATCAAAAAATCTAGAAACAATAAATGCTGGAGAGGGTGTGGAGAAAAGGGAACACTCTTGCACTGCTGGTGGGAATGTGAATTGGTACAGCCACTATGGAGAACAGTATGGAGGTTCCTTAAAAAACTACAAATAGAACTACCATATGACCCAGCAATCCCAGTCCTGGGCATGTACCCTTAGAAAACCATAATTCAAAAAGAGTCATGTACGAAAATGTTCATTGTAGCTCTCTTTACAATAGCCAGAACATGGAAGCAACCTAAGTGTCCATCATCGGATGAATGGATAAAGAAGATGTGGCACATATATACAATGGAATATTACTCAGCCATAAAAAGAAACGAAATTGAGCTATTTGTAATGAGGTGGATGGACCTAGAGTCTGTCATACAGAGTGAAGTAAGTCAGAAAGGGAAAGACAAATACCGTATGCAACACATATATATGGAATTTAAGAAAAAAAAATGTCATGAAGAACCTAGGGGTAAGAGAGGAATAAAGACCCAGACCTAGTAGAGAATGGACTTGAGGATATGGGGAGGGGAAAGGGCAAGCTGTGACAAAGTGAGAGAGTGGCATGGACATATATACACTACCAAACGTAAAACAGATAGCTAGTGGGAAGCAGCCGCATAGCACAGGGAGATCAGCTCGGTGCTTTGTGACCACCTAGAGAGGTGGGATAGGGAGGGTGGGAGGTAGGGAGACGCAAGAGGGAAGGGATATGGGAACATATGTATATGTATAACTGATTCACTTTGTTATAAAGCAGAAACTAATACACCATTGTAAAACAATCCTACTCCAATAAAGATGTAAAAAAATAACCAAAAAACATTGTGCTAAGTGAAAGAAACCAGGTACAAACATCACATATTTTATTATAACATTTATATGAAATGTCTATCATAAGTAAATCCATAACAATAGAAAGTACATCAGTGGTTGCCAGGGTGTGGGGGAGGGGGAAATGGGGAATAACTGCTTAATAGGTACAAGGTTTCCTTTGTGGGTGATAATAGTGTTTTGGAACTAGGTAGTGTTGATGGTTGTATGCAAGTTGTGCACGTAATAAATGCCTCTGAAGTATATAATTTTAAATGGTTAATTTCATGTTATGTGAATTTCACCTCTATTTTAAAAATAATAAAAGTTTTTAAATGAGACAGAGTCTGTGGTGGCCGCGGAGGTACTCCACTCAGCTCTTGCTCTAAGAGGACTTGCTGCAAGGGAGGTGGTTGGCTGACAGCCTCCAGTTACCACAGTATTTATGCCCCAACTCCATGCTCTCTGTGGGTTGTTCCCAGTCAATGATGAGACACAGCAGGGGTACTGGAGCTGCACCAGTCCTGCCCAATTCAGGACCCCCCTCACAGGCGAGCTTTGCTTACAACTGAGCTGCAAGCTGAGGTTCCTTCCACTCACTTCTACTTCCCTCTCTTCGTTTTATTTATTTTGGGGGGGGGGGTACGCGGGCCTCTCACTGTTGTGGCCTCTCCCGTTGCAGAGAACAGGCTCCGGACGCACAGGCTTAGCGGCCATGGTTCACGGGCCCAGCCGCTCCACGGCATGTGGGATCTTCCCGGGCCGGGGCACGAACCCGTGTCCCCTACATCGGCAGGCGGACTCTCAACCACTGCGCCACCAGGGAAGCCCTTCTCTCTGTTCTTTAACACATCAGATGTGTCCTTCGCTCCTCCACCTACTCCTGCTCCTCATCGCTTATCCATCACAGACACTTCCCCCCAATAAATCTTTGGCACATCTAATCCCATTTGCTATTTGCTTCTTAGAGAGCCCAAACTGACACAGCCAATAAATTGCCCATAGTTACACAGGTAGATGGTGGCAAAACCAAGACACCGTATCTACACAACGAATCTTCATCAACTGAACAAAAATAGAAAATAAGATGTATTGGATGATCAGAGCTACCTCAGAAGCATTTTCATGTATTTCTGGTGGAATGGTTCTGATTCTCTCATTAAACAGCTGTGATTTTGAGCAAACCACTTACCTTTCTGTATCTCTGTGTTTTAAAACGGAAAATGAAAGGTCACCCGCTTACAACTTGTAAACCACTTCTCTCTCAGGTGTCCATGGTTGAGCTCATTAATCCATCTCAGCCCTTTCTCACACTGAGGTTCCAGGCAGCTATTCTAATTAATTAGAGTTGGGCATGTATATATATGATGAAACACTTGCCTCAGATGGGTAGGGTGTACTATAGCTAGTACAGCCCAATGTGACTAAATCATCACATGTTTTTGACCTTGGCACTACCCAGAGCAGTGAGTTCTCCAAGCAAGACCTCCACTCCTTCCTGCCCAGCATCCTCACTGCCCAAATCGGCCTAAACCAGGACATCTGGATGAACTGATCTTACCCTGCATCCATATTTATGTCAGTCCACACCAGATGCCCCATCTCCCAGATCATCTTTCACCACCCTATAATTCTGCATATCTTCTATGTGACTCTATCTACCACTCCTCCCCATGAGCCTTCTAGAATTCATGGCCCATTGTCAGCAAACCCTTCCTTTTATCTGCATTCCCTTCCTCTTCTCTTACTTACGCTAACTGAAATCTTGCTTTTTGCTGAGAACCCCGGCTCCCTCATAGCACTCTTCTTTTTTTTTTTTTTGTGGTACGCAGGCCTCTCACTGTTGTGGCCTCTCCCTTTGCAGAGCACAGGCTCCGCACGCGCAGGCTCAGCAGCCATGGCTCAAGGGCCCAGCCGCTCCGCAGCATGTGGGATCTTCCTGGACCGCGGCATGAACCCGCGTCCCCTGCATTGGCAGGCGGACTCTCAACCACTGCGCCACCAGGGAAGCCTCCTCATAGCACTCTTCAGTACTTGTTCCTTTCTCTCCCATACTCCTTATACCATTGAACCTAGGGGCAGGCTGCTGTTTTTGCACCTCCTAGCCATTTCTAGATCATTGTCTCTTCCTCTCACTGAAATTCCCAGGCTTGAACTTAGCTCAGTTGGACAATGCTACCACTGCCAACCTCCTTCTCAATCACTAGCCCTTAGTCACTCCTCATTTCTTAACAATTTCAGTACCTGACTCATGATTAGTCTCCAGTATTCTTCCTGTCATGACTCTTGGTGACTTTCCATATCCATTTAGACAGTTCTTTTATTACTCTAGCCTCTTGGTTAGATGCTTTTTGACCTCCCCTCTCCATGCTATTGTGTACTCAACTTCAGCCATCCAATCTTCAGGCTATTTCCTGAACTTAGTCATCACCATAGTTTCCATTTCAAGTATCCTCTTCTCATACCACACATTCTCTCTGTGCAGCTTACTCACTCTTATGTCATGACTCAAATAATTAACAAACCCCACAGGAACCAGTAGACCGTCCATCCCAGCACTCATTCTTCTTTTGTCCTCATTTCCCCACTGTCCCCCAACTTAAATTCCATGGTTCTTTGCAAACAAGCTCAAGTCCCTTTCCCTATTTTCCTCCATCATGATTCCAGGGCCAAGCCCCAATCTTGAATAAATGTAATCCCCCACTTTCTCTGTGCCTACACCAGGGTAATTGAACTTAGCTGGAGAAAAACATACACAAATGCTCACTCATGTCACTTACAATCATTACCATGGCTCTCAAGAGGGTCCTTAAATCTGCCTGACAGGTCCCAATTCGGTTTTCTCTCCCATGATTCTAGGTGACAATTTTATACCTTCTCTTTAAAGTTTCAACGCCTCCTTCCTCATCTTTACTCCCCACAATGATGTCACTTCCAAGTGCACTGAGAAAATAGAAGCAATCAGAAGGGAACTTCTTATGCTCCTACTATCACATTTACTCTCTCTTCACTCCTTTGCTCTTACTCCCATGTTGTCCTACCAAGGACCTGATTATTACAGAATGATTATTTATGTCATCATTTCTTTATTGCTTTGTCATCCACTTTCTCCTGTAGAATCTAATTCCCAAGATAGTAGAGATTTGTCTTTGTTCACTGCTATATCCTGAGCACCAGAGTAATGCCTGGTATATAGTAGCATTCAATAAATATTTTCTAATTGTGCAGCCATTATGTTGAACTGAATTTATGTATTCAATCACCAAACAACCTTGCTTTGTCTCCCATTGCCCTTTTAAACCCACTCTCATGGTTCTAGTCCTGCCAGGAACCTCTGCAGGATTCATGACTTTTTTTTTTTTTTGGTCATCCTTCAGTTTATAATTAGTTTTTTTTCACCTTAAGTAACAAAACACTCTCTCAGTTCAGTAATTAAAATGTGTAGTTCCATGTATATCTTCAATTAAACAGTATATCTTCAATTAAAATTAAACCTTCTCCCTCACCTCTGCCTCAGACTTTTCCCTTTCGCAGTATTTTTCCCTCTTCCCCAATTTGCCATACAGGGTTTTTGATGGCTTCCCCCCAAATCCAACATTTAGGGACGTAAGAGAAGAAAGTAAAGGGAGAAGGACATTTCTTATTAGCTGACACTATCAACTTGACTTGTCATTGACTCTTTCTGAAGTTGTCAGCTGTTGACAACTGACTCTCTTATGAAGCTTTCAGGAGTCATTTGGTGTCCTTCCATCACTGAGGATCTCACCTGCAGTTCCATAGATGTGGTGAATGCGCTTCTATTTTGGCTGACTCTTACTCCTTTTCTCAGATCCTAGGAATTCTGTAGCATCTCCAGCTTCTCTCTGCTTAGATCTGCTCACTGCTTTTGGACGAGACTTAAGACAGTTCCTTGCAGATGTCTCTTGTGTGTAGCCACACGGATTCATATAAAATATTAATTCTTCCTTTACCCTCACAAACTTAAGTGCCTGAGGCTCAATGCAGCAAACTTGCCTTTGTTTTACCAAACTGATCATTCAGCCAGCCAACCCATTCTTGCTGGAACTTGACAGCAAACTGGAGTCTCCAAACAACCATGTCATAATAGCTTAATTTGGTACTTAATATATGCCAGCTGCATTTGAAGTGCTTTAAATACATTAATTTATTTAATCCTCTAACAGCCATTAAAGGTATTATTATAATCATTTCTATCTTACAAATGAGGAACTGAGTCATCCCCTTTGTGGCAAGTCCTGCATGGTGGATTCTAGCCCCACTCTTTGGGGCATGATTTCTAGTACCTCTAGCCTTAGCCAAAACAACTCAACTGGTTAACTAATAATTCTAGAGTAGATAATTTCTCAGGTTATTTCCAGTACTTATAATTTAAAAATTTTAGTGATATCATTTTCCCATCTATCCATGGTGAAGAATAGGAATGGGTTTAATTCATGGTGGTGATGATGGTGCTGACAGTAGAAGATTGGAAAAGGATTTTCCTGGCCTAAATCCCTGGAAGTCCCCCCATGTGATTCTGACTATGACTTTGTAGTTCAGCAGAAGACTAGCATAACACAGAAAGTATTACTCATGGAACCATGGAGTTATAACTCTTCCCTGGTCCTATTAACAGATGTTTAATTGACTATTCAAACTTGCACCAAACTGCATGAAGCAAATGAAAGCATAGTGCCAGAGAGACTAGATACGAAGGCCTGCTTTTTAAAACGTATATACATAAAACCAAGCTCCCAACTGTTTATGCATCTCTGCCCCCATACAATTGCAACATTACTCTATTGCAAAGATTTCAGGAGAGTGGGAACAAAAATTAACTCCATGATAACTAGTTGGAGATTTTCTGATATAGGAAAAAGAGGCAATAAACATGACTTTTATGACAATATTTTGGTACTTGCTGCTGGGGCATCTCCTGCCTGAAAGGGAAGAAACAAGGGAACTTAATTATGCATTCAGAAAGATATTTAATTTGGGTTCCTGAACTTTGGTCTGTGATGATCACAGACTTTATAACTGTGTAGCTGAAGAGCGTCACCATGATGTAGAACTAAGGAAAGCAAAGAAATATTAAAAGTTAGAAAGCTCCTATGCCTCATGTCTTGGATTTTGAAGGCTCTTCAGTGCACCTGGAGAGCAGAGTCCCCTGTCTACCACTATGCAGCTGTAACTGGTGAGGTATCTGGAACTCATAAAAAAAAAAACAAAAGAGAATCCATGAAAATAAGTATGTAATAATAAGGTGGATGTAGAAAGAAAATGATACCTGGTTCTTTCCTCTCTATCCCCGCTACCATTGTCTTGACATTGCAGTTATTGCCTAACTCTTTTCTCTACTTTCAGCCTTCCCTACTCTTATCCAAACTCAACTTCACAGCCAGAGTCATATTTCTAAAATGCAAATCTGATCATGTCACTTCTCCGCTCAGAAACTGTTGCTCCCCACTGCCTACAGGCTAGAGTCCAAACTCATTAAACTGGAAGTCAATGTCTTGAAAAGCTGACATCCCTTTCTGGCCTCATTTCTTTCTTTTTTTTTTTTTTTTTTTGCGGTACGCGGTTGTGGCCTCTCCCGTTGCGGAGCACAGGCTCCGGATGCGCAGGCTCAGCGGCCATGGCTCACGGGCCTGGCCGCTCCGCGGCACGTGGGATCTTCCCAGACCGGGGCACGAACCCGTGTCCCCTGCATCAGCAGGCGGACTCTCAACCACTGCGCCACCAGGGAAGCCCTGGCCTCATTTCTTAATGTAACATTTCCAAACCTATCATGCCCTCTTCTCTGTGAGCCTTTGCACATGTAGCCCTCCTATCTAGAATTCCCGGCAGTTAGGATAAATCATTTGCAAGTAACAGAAAACTCAGCTCAAACAGGCTTCAATAATGAAGCGTATATATCGGCTCACAGAATGGAAAGTCAAGAGGTGGACAGGATTCAAAGTTGGTTTAACCAACGACTCATCGGCATTATCAAGGGTTCACATCTTGCCATCCCTTTTCTCTGCCTTCTACAGCATCTGTTTCAGTATCTGGGAGGTTCATCTTGGGGTTACAGGATGAATATAAGCAGCAACAAGGTCTACATGGGATGGAGCATACATACCTTGAGGAAAGAGTGGTTCCCCAGAGAAAACTCTGGATGTTGAAACGAGAAACAGAGAAATAAACTAAGCGCATCTTTCAAGTCCCAGCGCCTCAGCTGTGGGGAATCCCCCTATCCCCCAGGCGAAGCTAATAGTTTCTGCCTTAATGCTCATCTGATGCATTATACATAGCTCTTTCCTATTTATTAGTACTCCCACAACTCATAAAAGTTTTCATGTTGGCCTATTATGTGCTGACTATTTGATATATGTTAACATATTTAACACTAATAGTAAAACTTTGAAATAGGTATTGGTATCCGTGTTTTATTTATGAGGAAATTGTTCTGAGGCATTAAATAACTCTCCCCAAACTCTAACTTCTGAGTTCATATTCTTTGCTCTATACTATGTAAATGAAAGCACATTACAAAATATTCACTACATAGCAGTCATCAGAAAGGTATGTTGAATGAATCATATCTTATCTTCAATTCAATCATATCTTGAATGAATCACAGCTTACCATATTGTCATATATTTATGTATCTCTCTTCCACACCAACCATAAAATCCTCATAAAAAGGGATTATATTTTATTCCAGTTGAGAGCTCCGAAGTGTCATGATTGAAATTGTGGGCTTTAAATACAAACTTTCTGGGTTAATACCTGAGTTCCTTCACTTCCTATGAGATTTGGGGCAGATTTCTTTTTCTTTTCTTTTTTTTTTTTTTTTTTTGGCCTCATGGCCTGTGGGAACTTAGTTCCCCCAACCAGGGATTGAACCCGCGCCCCCTGCAGTTGAAGCACAGAATGTTTTTGTTTTTGTTTTTCTTTTGCAGTATGCGGGCCTCTCACTGTTGTGGCCTCTCCCGTTGCAGAGCACAGGCTCAGCGGCCATGGTTCACGGGCCCAGCCGCTCCGCGGCATGTGGGATCTTCCCGGACCGGGGCACGAACCCGTGTCCCCTGCATTGGCAGGCGGACTGTCAACCACTGCGCCACCAGGGAAGCCCCTGAAGTGCAGAATCTTAACCACTGGACTGCCTGGGAGGTCCCCCAGGCAAATTTCTTAACCTTCCTATGCCTCATTTGCCTCATGTGTAAAATGGAGATAATAGTAGTACCTATATCATGGAGTCGTTATAAGAACTGAATAAGGTATAGAAAATCCAAACAACTATGCTTGAAACATTGAACAACTTCAGTAAGTATTACCTATAAAGTATTGCTATTTATCTGTTGTCCCCTTAGGATAATGACTGATACAAGGCAAAATAGTCAATGAAGTATGATCAGTCATGGGTAAGATCCTCACCCTGCAGAAAATGTTTAACCTTTCCTCACATTTTTCTTCCGTCTTCTAGTTTCAAGGACACATAACTATTTTGTTAATCTGTAAAGCAACCAGGACTTGTTCAGCACTGAACAATGACCTTTTGGTGTTCTGGACAACACAACATAGGGGACAAAAAAAATCATGTTATGGTGAGATGGAAATTAAACATTGTCTAAGAATCAGGAGATTTCAGTTCTTAGAGTTGCTTTTTTTATTGGAGTATAATTGCTTTACAATGTTGTGTTAGTTCCTGCTGTACAGTGAAGTGAATCAGCTATATGTATACATATATCCCCTCCCTTTTGGATCTTTCTCCCACATCCACCACTAATCCTACCCATCTAGGTCATCACAGAGCACTGAGCTGAGCTCCTCGTGCTTTACAGCAGGTTCCCACTAGGTATCTATTTTACACACGGTACTGTATATATGTCCATCCTAATCTTCCAGTTCGTCCCACCTTCCCTTTCCCCCCCTGTGTCCCCATGTCCGTTCTCTACATCTGCATCTCTATTCCTGCCCCGGAAGTAGGTTCATCTGTACCATTTTTCTAGATTCCACATATATGCGTTAATATACGATGTTTGTTTTTCTCTTTCTGACTTATTTCACTCTGTATGAGAGACTCTAGGTCCATCCACATCTCTAATTGCTCTTTTTAAAAAACTCTGTGGGACACAGGTGAAATCAATAGAACCAGATGAATGTCTGAATGTTGGGATTGAGAAAGAAAAAGAAAGAATCATTCTCAGTTATTCTGATCTAGTTTGTTTCTATATCTATGAGTGTGTTACTATTATATTCATTCTTTTATTTTTTAGGTTCCACATATAAGTAATAATATACAGTATTTGTCTTTCTCTATCCAACTTATTTCACTAAGCAAAATAACCTCTGGGTCTATCCATGTTGTTGCACATGGCAAAATTTCATTCTTTTTTACTGCTGAGTAATATTCCATTGTGTATGTGTGTGTGTGTGTGTGTGTGTGTGTGTGTATCACATCTTTCTTATCCATTCATCTGTTGTTGGACACTTAGGTTGCTTCCATATCTTGGCTATTGTAAATAATGCTTCTATGAACATTGGGGCTCATGTATCTTTTCCAATTAGTGTTTTTGTTTAACCAAAATCTTATTTAAAATGGAGGCAGGAGGCCATAAAAGAGAGTTGTCACGCCCTACCACTCCACCTCAATTGCAGGAAGAGATATATCTTGCATCTCCAACAAAAATAAGGTTACTACTTAGCAGGAGGAAGGAAGAATTTCTTCTTCCCTAGCAACACCCCAGCCAGTGAGAGACTGTCACAACTTTAGATGAAAAGAACAAGTAGCAATAAAACATGTTATAACTCCATTTGTTTACATTTCAAAACTGAGCAAAACTATAATAGAGCCAATCCTTGGTATCCACTGAGGATTGGTTCCAAGACGTGCCTTGGATATCTAAATCCAGGAATGCTTAAGTCCCACAGTCTGTCCTCCTCTCTCTGTATCTGTTGATTCTGCATCTGAGGGTTCAACCAACCTGGAAGGGATTGTAAGCATAGCACTACACAATTTGTGGTTGATTGAATCTACGAATGTAGAACAGCTAATAGGGAGGGCCAACCTTATAACACAGTTGACCTTTGAACACCATGGATTTAAACTGTGTGAGTCCACGTACACGAGGACAGATTTTGGTAACCATAGCAGGTCCTGGAACCAATACCCTGCCAACACAGAGGGATGACTGTATAATATATTGTAAAGATACATATATATGTGGCAGAACTATAAAGAAAAAAAGGGGATCATTAACAAAATGCAGGATAGAGGTTTACTCGGGAGGCAGGGGCACATGCAATCAACATCTTCAAAGATGTTGGTGATTCCTAAACCTTAAACTGGTTGATGGATACAGGGACGTCGTTTTATTATTATCTTTTAAACAATACATTTAAGTCCTCTAAATTCTTCTATTATATAAAATAGAATGTGTGTATGCTATATTTCACAATAAAAATGAAGAATTAAAAAAGAGTCTATTGTCTTGGTCCAGGTGATGGTGGCTTAGTCCAAGCTGGTGGAGACTAAAATATGGGGTCAGATTGGTAATATATCTTAGAGGCAAAAGAGACAGGACTTTGTGATGGTTTGCATGTTAGTGTTGGGGGTGGGAGTGTCAAAGATGACTCCTGAGGATTTGGAATGAAGACTGGGTATACATGGCATTAGGCATTATTTCTTAAAATGAGAGGACTTGAAGTGAAGCAGAGTTTGGTCCTGAGTAAATTGGGGATGCCTGTGAGATACCTGGGTGGAGATGGCTTTAGGCAACTGAGTATGTAGGTCTTGTTCAGAAGAGAGACTGAGACAGGAGGACTCAGTAGGGAGTCGTCAGCAAGAGGATGACATGTCGTGCTGTGGCAGTGGATGGGATCAGCGGGTACTAAGCACAGAGGAAGGCTGTTTGTTCAGTGGTGAGTGCCTAGGTCTCAGAGTCAAATCCATCCTCTGCCAGAATGACTTGGGAGAGTTACTAAATACTCTCTGGCTTAGTTTCTTCATTACATGAAGACAAAGGCAATTGAGGCACATTGCTGGTGCTTGATTAAAGGTAGCCCTTAACTAATATTATTACTCATTAAGGTCACAGAAAATGTTGACCCAATGAATGAGTAGGGAGACTTGAGAAAGTGTCCCTATTCAATTCTGCCCTTTTCATTCTTGCTGGGGAGAAACATCCACCCTTTTACCAAAACTGTACCTTTTATTCCCAGCCTAAGGCAAGTGGAAAGCTGTGGGGAGAAACCAAGGAAGGAGGAAGGAGGGAGGAAACACTGGCTCACCAGATTATACTGCATTTTAACACAACATAAATCTCACCGAACTTGTTTCCTGCCTATTAGCATTGCATCCTGCTCTCTGAGTAGGCTGCCCAAGTCTGTAAATGTATCTGAACCATGCATAAACTTCATTTTCCCTTCCTCTTTTCTTTACTTTTCATTGAGCTCATCCACCCTCATCATTTTCTCTCGATGAAAACCACCATTCTCATCTAGAAAAAACATTAAGCTCTCAGTATTGTCTGTCACTGGGAAACATTTTCAGAAATTTGGTACGAAGATTGCTGAAGAAAAACAAATTCTCTCCAACCTGGCAGAATGACTGTTGCTATACCAAATTTAGTGAAAGATTGCCATCAGGTGTTTAAATGCTTAAGCGACCCAGAGGTCAGAGGATGCCTTTATCTGCTGTTGCAAATTACAGACTCCTAGAATCAAGGGAGGGAGAGTAAACAACAAATACAATTATGAAACTCCTTCTCCTTTGTCTTGTCCATATGTTCATGCAAATTTTCAAAAATATTAATATAAAATATTTTCTATGAAAAATGTGAAATTAAGAGCTCACCTTTTCCATTACTGCAATGTGTTGTTACATCTTCTGAAACTTAAATATTTTCTAAAATTATTATTATTAGGAATGAGCTCTTTAATTGTAAAAGTATTAACCGAAAACATCATTCCTTTTGAGTGAAAGTGAAATGATATAAAATATTAAAGTGGTTTTAACTCTCAGGAAATTACAATGCTATAATTCAGTTTGAAACATAGTAATCCATTCATTTATTCAACCACTATTTAATGAGAACCTACTAGGTGCTAGAGACTGTTCTTGACTCCAGGAAGAAGCAATAGAACTAAATAGATAGGGTCTCTACACACTTAGAGTTTGCATTATAAATGGGGGGCAGGGAGTTGAAGTGGGAGAGGCTGACAATAACTATAAACAAATATACAAACAAAGATTTTGATTTCAGAGCATGAGAAGTGCTTTGAGGAAAAAATAAACAGGGTAGGGACTCAAAGGACCCCGGGAGCAGAGAGTTCAGGAAAGGAAGCAAACCCTCTAGGAGATGGTTTTAATACCAGAAGGATGGGAATAAGCCATTCATGTGATGATGGGAGTGAGGGAAGAGTCTTCCAGGCAGTGAGATTTGGAAATGCAAAGGCTCTGGCTGGGAGAGCACTTGGAATGTTTACAGATCACAAAGTAAGCCAGTGGATGGGGTATTTATGTAAAGAAAGTGACTGTAAGAGTGCATCTGCAAAGCCTCATGGCCAATGAGAGGGTTATATTCAAAATCAATCCATTACCTTTGGACCCAGGATTCTTACTATTGACCTAAAACAATAAAACAGCCAGGTATTTTAACCAGCAAAATGGGTTTATTCAGCAACAGCAAAGAATTGCAATTCGGGACATGCAATCTATGGCGAACCACAGGCAAGTCTGGAGAACAAAGGAGAGAAACATTCTTTACGGAGGAGAAAGGGGAGTTGGGAAGGGTTATTATAAGTCCATTGGAGGAAACTGAGAGTTTGAAGTGTAGTGGCTTTCCAATGGCTGAGATGTGACAGTCTCTCATTGGCTGGGTTTTGCCAGACAAGGAAAATTCTTCCTTCCTCCTGCTGAGTAGTAAAGTAGTAACCTTCTTTCTGTTGGAGATGCAAGATACATCTCTACCTGTTGGGTCTGCAAATGAGGTGGAGTGGTAGGGCATGACAGCTCCCCCTTCTGGCCTCCTGCCTACATTTTAAGTAAGGTTTTAGTGAAACAAAGAGACTAATTGGAAAAGACACATACACTACAATGTTCATAGCAGCATTATTTATAATAGCCAAGATATGGAAGCAACCAAAGTGTCCATCAACAGATGAATGGGTAAAGACGATGTGCTATGTACATACAATGGAATAGTACTCAGCCATAAAAAAGAATGAAATTTTGCCACTTGCAATAACATGGATGGAGAGTATTGTTCTTAGTAAAGTAAGTCAGACAGAGAAAGACAAATACTGTATGTTATCACTTATATGTGGAATCTAAAAAAATAAAAGAATGAGTATAACAAAATTGAAACTGACTCATAGATATAGAGGACCAACTAGTGGTTACCAGTGAGGAGAGAGAAAAGGGGAAGTAGCTGATTGAGAGGTACAAAATACGATGCATAAAATAAATAAGCTACAAGGATATATTGTACAACTTAGGGAATATAACCAATTTTATAATAACTTTAAAAGGAGAATAATCCATAAAAATATTGAATCACTATGTTGCACACCTGAAACTAATATAATATTGTAAATTATAATATGTATAATATATTGTAAAATGTACTTCAGTTTTTAAAATTGAATCCACAAAAATAAATAAATAAGGTTTCTGTTTCTTAATTTTCACATTACCCACTTGTGATCAATCTGAGGAGAAAACTACTACGAATCTAGCAGCTGTTTTGATTTCTCCTTTTTTGTCAGCTCTGTCTTATGGCTGATCAGGTTTACTTATGCAATGTTTTACAAATCCCACCCAAAGCTCCTGGCCTAATTTAGGTCTTCAACATTTTTCACCTGGACCATTGAAGAAGCCCTGGGCTCTGGCGTCCTGCTGTCACCCTCTCCTCCTTCAGCCTAAAGTTTTTCCACTCTGCTGCAAAGTTAGCTTGTTAAGGTACCTCTAACCAGGCTACTCAGCCTCAGACAACCTCAGAAGCTCCCGGCTGCTCAGACTGCTGGGCACACAAATGAAGGGCTCTCACAGTCTAGCCCCAATTTACATTTCCTGCTTCACCTCCTGTATTAGTTTCCTAAGGCGGCCCTAACTACCACAGATGGGGTGGCTTTAACAACAAATTTTATTGTCTCATAGTTCTGGAGGCTAGAAGTCCAAAACCAATGTGTTGACAGAGTTGGTTCCTTTTGAGGGCTGTGGGAGAAGGATCTGTTCCAGACCTCTTTCCTTGACTTATAGATGCCTGTCTTCTCCGTTTCTCTTTACATCACTTTCTCTCTATGTGTATCTGTGTCCTAATCTCCTCTTCTTAGAAGCATGCCAGTCATATTGGATTAGGGCCCACCCTAATGACTTTGTTTTAACTTGATTACCTATATAGGGTTCTATCTCCAAGTAAGGTTACTTTCTGAGGAACTGGGGCTTATGACTTCTGCATATAAATTGGGGGGGAAGACACAATTCAACCCATAACACCTCCCATCTCCCATCCAATATTTTCTTATCCTATGCTCTGATTCCATTTAATATTCAGGTCCCCAAATCATCCTATACTCTTTAACACCACCAGGGGTTTCCTCATTCTTTTCTCTCTGCATATAGAATTTCCTTCATGTCTTATTCAATTTGGTGAAATCTTACTCACCAAAAAAGCCAATCTCAAAAGCCATGACCTCTATAAAGTCCCTTATCTCCCCCAGTACACACATATCTACAATTGGAAGAAATGGCCTCACCCACTTGTGTTTTTGTGGCCATTTGTTTATAAGTTGACATGACTTGTAATGCATTATATCAATTAATTTGAGGCACAACCATATCCCCAGATAGAGAGTGGTGAGCTGCTCCATGCTCTGCATGTAGTAAATCCTCAATAAATGCTTGATGGACCACACTGCATGGCACTGATTTTACTCTTACTTTTTTGGTTTTCTTTTTAGAAATATTTTTTTTTGGAGACTTTGACAGTGACAAATGGCATTATCAAAATGATGATGGAGACAATGTGATGGATCATGTTGTCAGACTCTACAGTTTCTTTTATATATGAGGTATTGACCAGCTGTGTGATTGAAGGAAAATAAAAGTATTATCCATTGGATGAGTGGTTGGACTTGACAACCTTTAAGCTCTCTTCCATCCCTACCATGTTATGATAGAACTTTCAGTTGGATTTGAATATGTAGCTGTTTAATTATTAACCAATCCCATAACCCCCATAAACAATACTTTATTACCCAGCTTTTAAACATGCATGGCAGTGAATAATAATCCAAACCATTAGCCAATGAATAAAGGTGTTCCATGGTCAAATGAGTTTCACTAAAGCTAAATTCCAAATCTCCCTCTTGAAGATGAGAATGATGTCAACATATTAAAGACTGTGAAAAATCCAGCAGCAAAGAAGACTTTTTAAATGTATTCCAACATTTCTGCCACGTATTTGATTACATAAAATTTTATATATATATACAAATATAAATAATGCATAAATGTATAAAATGTTTATAAACATTTGTATATAAATTTGTATTTGTATGTAAATACATTGTACAAATACATTTGTATTTGTATGTAAATACATATACATGTATTTACCTATATTATAAAATTCATGTTTTGTATGTAAATGCAGATATAAATGCAGATAGATATATAAATAACAGTATTGCAAACAGACATTTCATCTTAAGAAACTAGTGTTCTGGATTGGTTCAAGATGGTGGAATAGAAGGATGTGCACTCACTCCCTCTTGCAAGAGCATCAGAATCACAACTAACTGCTGAACAATCATTGACAGGAAGACACTGGAATTTACTAAAACAGGTACCCCACATCCAAACACAAAGGAGAAGCCACAGTGAGATGGTAGGACGGGCGCAATCACAATAAAATCAAATCCCATAACCACTGGGTGGGTGACTCACAAACTGGAGAACAATTATACCACAGAAGTCCACCCATTGGAATGAAAGTTCTGAGCTCCACATCAGGCTTCCCAACTTGGGGGGTCCAGCAATGGGAGGAGGAATTCCCAGAGAATCAGACTTTGCAGGCTAGTGGGATTTGATTGCAGGACTTCAACAGGACTGAGGGAAATGGAGACTCCGCTCTTGGATGGCACACAGGACCCAGGGAAAGGAGCAGTGACCTCATAGGAGACTGAACCAGACCTACCTGCTACTGTTGGAGGGTCTCCTGCAGAGGCAGGATGGCTGTGGCTCACCATGGGGACAAGGACACTGGCAAAAGAAGTTCTGGGAAGTACTACTTGGCATGAGCCCTCCTGGAGTCCACCATTAGCCCTACCAAAGAGCCTGTAGCCTCAAGTGCTGGGTGGCCTCGGGCCAAACAATAAACAGGGAGGGAACTCAGTCCCACCCATCAGCAGAAAAGAGGATTAAAGTTTTACTGAAGTCTGCCCAGCAGAGCAACACCCAGCTCTACCCCCCACAAGACCCTCCCATCACGAAGATTGCACAAAACTCTTAGATAGCCTCATCTACCAGATGGCAGACAGCAGAAGTAAGAAGAAGCACAATCCTGCAGCCTGTGGAACGGAAGACCATATTCACAGAAAGACAGACAATATGAAAAGGCAGGACTATGTATCAGGTGAAGGAACAAGATAAAATCCAGAAAGACAATTAAATGCAGTGGAGATAGGTAACCATCCAGAAAAAGAATTCAGAATAATGATAGTGAAGATGATCCAGGACCTCGGAAAAAGAATGGAGGCAGAGATCGAGAAGATGCAAGAAATGTTTAACATAGACCTGGAAGAATTAAAGAACAAACATCTAGAAGAATTAAAGAACAAACAAACAGAGATGAACAATACAATAACTGAAATGAAAAATACACTAGAAGGAATCAATAGCAGAATAACTGAGGCAGAAGAACGGATAAGTGACCTGGAAGACAGAATGGTGGAATTCACTGCCATGGAACAGAATAAAGCAAAAAGAATGAAAAGAAATGAAGAGAGCCTAAGAGACTTCTGGGACAACATTGAATGCACCAACATTCGTATTATAGGGGTCCCAGAAGGAGACGAGAGAGGGAAAGGACTGGAGAACATATTTTAAGAGATTATAGTCGAAAAAATCCCTAACATGGGAAAGGAAATAGCCACCCAAGTCCAGGAAATGCAGAGAGTCCCAGGCAGGATAAGCCCAAGAAGAAACACACTGAGACGAATAGCAATCAAATTGACAAAAATTAAAGACAAAGAAAAATTATTAAAAGCAACAAGGGAAAAATGACAAATAACATATAAGGGAACTCCCAAAAGGTTAACAGAGGATTTCTCAGCAGAAACTCTACAAGCCAGAAGGGAGTGGCGTGATATATTTAAAGTGATGAAAGGGAAGAACCTACAACCAAGATTACTCTACCCAGCAAGGATCTCATTCAGATTCGACAGAGAAATCAAAAGCCTTACGGACAAAAAAAAGCTGTGAGAATTCAGCACCACAAAACCAGCTCTACAACAAATGCTAAAGGAACTTCTCTAGGCAAGAAACACAAGAGAAGAAAAAGACCTACAAAAACAAACCCAAAACAATTAAGAAAATAGGAACATACATATTGATAATTACCTGAAATGTGAATGGATTTAATTCTCCAACCAAAAGACACAGGCTGAATGAATGGATACAAAAACAAGACCCACACATATGCTGTCTACAAAAGACCCACTTCAGACCAAGTGACACATACAGACTGAAAATGAGGGGATGTAAAAATATATTCCATGCAAATGGAAATCAAAAGAAAGATGGAGTAGCAACACTCATATCAGATAAAATAGACTTTAAAATAAAGAATGTTACAAGAGACAAGGAAGGACACTACATAATGATCAAGGGATCAATCCAAGAAGAAGATATAACAATTCTAAAAATACATGGACCCAACATAGGAGCACATCAATACATAAGGCAAATGCTAATGGCTATAAAAGAGGAAATGGACAGTAACACAGTAATAGTGGGGGATTTTAACACCTCAGTTATACCAATGGACAGATCATCCAGATAGAAAAACTAATAAGGAAATACAAGCTTTAAATGACACAATAGACCAGATAGATTTAATTGACATTTATAGGACATTCCATCTGAAAACACCAAACTACACTTTCTTCTCAAGTGCAAACGGAACTGTCTCCAAGATAGATCAAATCTTGGGTCACAAATCAAGCCTTGGTAAATTTGAGAAAACTGAAATCATATCAAGCATCTTTTCTAACCACAATGCTATGAGATTAGAAATCAATTACAGAGAAATAAATGTAGAAAACACAAGTACATGGAGGTTAAACAATATTTTACTAAATAACTAAGCGATCAATGAAGAAATCAAAGAGGAAATCAAAAAATACCTAGAGACAAATGACAACAAAAACATGACGATCCAAAACCTATGGGATGCAGCAAAAGCAGTTCTGAGAGAGAAGTTTGTAACAGTACAATCCTACTTCAAGAAACAAAAGAAATCTCAAGTAAACAATCTAACCTTACACCTAAAGGAACTAGAGAAAAAAGAAAAAAAAAAAAAACCAAAGTTAGTAGAAGGAAAGAAATCATAAAGATCAGAGCAGAAGTAAATGAAATAGAAACAAAGAAAAAAATAGCAAAGATCAATAAAAGTAAAAACTGGTTCTTCGAGAAAATAAACAAAATTGTAAACCTTTAGCCAGACTCATCAAGAAAAAGATGGAGAGGATTCAAATAAATAAAATTAGAAATGAAAAAGAAGTTACAACAGACACCACAGAAATACAAAGCATCAGAAAAGACTAATACAAGCAACTCTATGCCAATAAAATGGACAACCTGGAAGAAACAGACAGATTCTTAGGAAGGTTTAACCTTCCAAGACTGAACCAAGAAGAAATATAAAATATGAACAGACCAATAACAAGTAATGAAGTTGAAACTGTGATTAAAAATATTCCAACAAAAACAGTCCAGGACCAGATGGCTTCACAGGTGAATTCTATCAAACATTTAGACAAGAGCTAACACCCATCCTTCTCAAACTCTTCCAAAAAATTGCAGAGGAAGGAACACTCCCAAACTCATTCTACAAGGCCACCATCACCCTGGTACCAAAACCAGACAGAGATACTACAAAAAAAGAAAATTACAGACCAATATTACTGATGAATATGATGCAAAAATCCTCAACAAAATACTAGCAAACAGAATCCAACTACACAATAAAAGGATCATACACCATCATCAAGTGAGATTTATCCCAGGGATGGAAGGATTCTTCAATATACGCAAATCAATCAATGTGACACACCACATTAACAGACTGAAAAATAAAAACCATATGATCAGAGACCTTCAAGATGACAGAGGAGTAAGACGTGGAGATCACCTTCCTCCCCACAAATACATCAGAAATATATATACATGTGGAACAAATCCTATAGAACACCTACTGGATGCTGGCAGAAGACCTCGGACCTCCCAAAAGGCAAGAAACTCCCCACGTACCTGGGTAGGGCAAAAGAAAAGAGAAAAAACAGAGACAAAAGAATAGGGACAGGACTTACACCTCTAGGAGGGAGCTGTGAAGGAGGAAAAGCTTCCACACACTAGGAAGCCCCTTCACTGGCAGAGATGGGATGTGGCGGGAGGGAAGCTTCAGAGCCATGGAGGAGAGTGCAGCAACACGGGTGCAGAGGGCAAAGCGGAGAGATTCCCACACAGAGGACCGGTGCCGACCAGCATTCACCAGCCCAAGAAGCTTGTCTGCTCACCCGCCAGTGGGGGGGTGGTGGGGGCTGGGAGCTGAGGCTCCGGCTTCGGGGGTCAGATCCCAGGGAGAGGATTGGGGTTGGCTGCGTGAACACAGCCTGAAGGGGGCAGGTGTGCCACAGCTAGCTGGGAGGGAGTCCGGGAAAAAGTCTGGACCTGCCTAAGAGGCAAGAGACCATTGTTTCAGGGTGCACAAGGAGAGTGGATTCAGAGCGCCACCTAAACGTGCCCCAGAGACGGGCATGAACTGCGGCTATCAGCATGGACAAAAGAGACAGTCCTGAAATGCTAAGCTGCAGCTGCAGCCTCCAAGAAGCCTGTGTGCAAGCACAGGTCACTATCCACACCTCCCCTCCTGAGAGCCTGTGCAGCCCACCACTGCCAGGGTCCTGTGATCCAGGGACAACTTCCCTGGGAGAACACACAGAATGCCTCAGGCTGTTACAACATCACGCCAGCCTCTGTCACTGTAGGCTCACCCATCATTCGTACCCCTTCCTGCCCTCTGGCCCGAGTGAGCTAGAGCCCCCTAATCAGCTGCTACTTTAACCTTGTCCTGTCTGAGCAAAGAACAGACGCCCTCAGGTGACCTACATGCAGAGGCGGGACCAAATCCAAAGCTGAACCCCGGGAGCTGTGTGAACAAAGAAGAGGAAGGGAAATCTCTCCCAGCAGCCTCAAAAGCAGTGGATTAAATCTCCACAACCAACTTGATGTACCCTGCATCTCTGGAATACATGAATAGAAGATGAATTATCCCAAAATTGAGGCCGTTGACTTTGGGAGCAACTGTAGACTTGTGGTTTGCTTTCTGCGTCTAATTTGTTTCTGGTTTTATGTTTATCTTAGTTTAGTATTTAGAGTTTATTATCATTGGTAGATTTGTTTATTGATTTGGTTGCTCTCTTCCCTTTTTTTATATATAGATAAAATATATTTTTCCTTTATCTCTTTTTGTGAGTGTGTATGTGTATGCTTCTTTGTGTGATTTTGCCTATATAGATTTGCTTTTACCATTTGTCCTAAGGTTCTGTCTGTCCTTTTTCTTTTTTCTTAGTATATTTTTCACTGCTTGTTATTAGTGGATTTGTTCTTTGGTTTGGTAGCTCTCTTCCTTCTTTCTTTTTCTTTTATATCAATTTTTATTTAAATTTTTTTATTTTAATAACTTTATTTTATTTATATATTTTTTTATTTTGTTCTTTTTTTCTCCCTTTTCTTCTCAGCCCTGTGGCTGACAGAGTCTTGGTGCTCTGGCCAGGTGTCAGACCTGTGCTGCTGAGGAGGGATAGCCAAGTTCAGCATATTGGTCCACCAGAGACCTCCCAGCTCCACATAATACCAAACGGCGAAAGCTCTCCCAGATATCACCGTCTCAAACTAACAACCAGCTATACTGAACGACCAGCAAGCTACAGTGCTGGACACCTTATTCCAAACAATTAGCAAGACAGGAAGACAAACCCACCCATTAGAACACAGGCTGCCTAAAATCATAATAAGGCCACAGACACCCCAAAACACACAACCAGACGCAATCTTGCTCACCAGAAAGACAAGATCCAGCCTCATCCACCAGAACACAGGCACCAGTCCTCTCTAAAAGGTAGCCACCACAACTCACTGAATCAACCTTAGCCACTGGGAGTAGATACTAAAAACAATGGGAACCACACACCTGCAGCCTGCGAAAAGGAGACCCCAAACACATTAAGTTAAGCAAAATGAGAAGACAGAGAAACATACAGCAGGTGAAGGAGCAAGGTAAAAACCCACCAGACCACACAAATGAAGAGGAAATAGGCAGTCTACCTGAAAAAGAATTCAGAGTAATGATAGTAAAGATGATCCAAAATCTGGAAATAGAATGGAGAAAATACAACAGATGTTTAACAAGGACCTAGAAGAAATAAAGAGCAAATGAGCAATGATGAAGAACACAATAAATGAAATTAAAAATTCTCTAGAAGGAATCAATAGCAGAATAACTGAGGCAGAAAAATGGATAAGTGACCTGGAAGATAAAATAGTGCAAATAACTACTGCAGAGCAGAATAAAGAAAAAAGAATGAAAAGAATTGAGGACAGTTTTAGAGACCTCTGGGACAACACTAAACGCACCAATATTCGAATAATAGGGGTCCAAGAAAAAGAAGAGAAAAAGAAAGGGACTGAGAAAATATATGAAGAGTTTATAGTTGAAAACTCCCGTAATATGGGAAAGGAAATAGTTAATCAAGTCCAGGAAGCACAGAGAGTCCCATACAGGATAAATCCAAGGAGAAACACGCCAAGACACATATTAATCAAACTATCAAAAATTAAATACAAAAAAAAATATTAAAAGCAGCAAGGGAAAAAACAAATAACATACAAGGGAATCCCCATAAGGTTAACAGCTAATCTTTCCTCAGAAACTCTGCAAGCCAGAAGGGAGTGGCAGAACATATTTAAAGTGATGAAAGGGAAAAACCTACAACCAAGATTACTCTACTCAGCAAGGATCTCATTCAGATTTGATGGAGAAATTAAAACCTTTACAGACAATCAAAACTAACAGAATTCAGCACCACCAAACCAGTTTTACAACAAATGCTAAAGGAACTTCTCAAGGCAGGAAACATAAGAGAGGAAAAGACCTACAATAACAAACCCGAAATAATTAAGAAAATGGTAATAGGAACATACATATGGATAACTACTTTAAACGTTAATGGATTAAATGCTCCAACCAAAAGACATAGACTGGCTGAATGGATACAAAAACAAGACCCATATATATGTGGTCTACAAGAGACCAACTTCAGACCTAGAGACACATACAGACTGAAAGTGAGGGGATGGAGAAAGATATTCCATGCAAATGGAAATCAAAAGAAAGCTGGAGTAGCAATACTCAAATCAGATAAAATAGACTTTAAAATAAAGAATATTACAAGGGACAAAGAAGGACACTACATATATTTATGCACCCAACACAGGAGCATCTCAATACATAAGGTAAATGCTAACAGCCATAAAAGGGAAAATCGACTGTAACACAGTCATATTAGGGAACTTTAACACCCCACTTTAACCAATGGGCAGATCATCCAAAATGAAAATAAATAAGGACACACAAGCTTTAAATGATACATTAATCAAGATGGACTTAATTCATATTTATAGAACATTCCATCCAAATACAACAGAATATGCTTTCTTCTCAAGTGCTCATGGAACATTCTCCAGGATAGATCATACCTTGGGTGACAAATAAAGCCTTGGTAAATTTAAGAAAATTGAAATCATATCAAGTATCTTTTCCAACCGCAACACTGAGAGTAGGTAACAATTACAGGAAAAATATCTGTAAAAAATAAAAACACATGGAGGCTAAACAATACACTACTAAATAACAAAGAGATCACTGAAGAAATCAAAAAGAAATTAAAAAATACCTAGAAACAAATGACAATGAAAACACAAAGACCCAAAACCAATGGGATTCAGCAAAAGCAGTTATAACAGGGAAGAAAAGAGCAGTACAATCTTACCTCAAGAAACAAGAAACATCTCAAATAAACAACCTAACTTTACACCTAAAGCAATCAGAAAAAGAAGAACAAAAAACCCCAATGTTAGCAGAAGGAAAGAAATCATAAGGATCAGATCAGAAATAAATGAAAAAGAAATTAAGGAAATGATAGCAAAGATCAATAAAACTAAAAGCTGGTTCTTTGAGAAGATAAAGTTGATAAAATATTAGTCAGACTCATCCAGGAAAAAAAAAGGGAGAAGACTCAAATCAATAGAATTAGAAATTTAAAAGAAGTAACAAGTGACACTGCAGAAATACAAAGAACTTTGAGAGATTACTACAAGCAACTATATGCCAATAAATTGGACAACCTGGAAGAAATGGACAAATTCTTAGGAAAGCATAAGCTTCCGAGACTGAACCAGGAAGATATAGAAAATATAAACAGACCAATCACAAGCACTGAAATTGAGACTGTGATTAAAAATTTTCCAACAAACAAAAGCCCAGGACCAGATGGCTTCACAGGTGAATTCTATCAAACATTTAGAGAACAGCTAACACCCATCCTTCCAAACTCTTCCAAAATATAGCAGAGGGAAGAACACTCCCAAACTCATTCTACGAGGCCACTATCACCCTAATACCAAACCAGACAAAGATGTCACAAAGAAAGAAAATTATAGGCCAGTATCACTAATGAACATAAATGCAAAAGTCCTGAACAAAATACTAGCAAACAGAATCCAATGGCACATTAAAAGGATCATACACCATGATCAAGTGGGGTTTATCCCAGGAATGCAAGGATTCTTCAATATACGCAAATCAATCAGTGTGATAAACCATATTAACAAATTGAAGCAGAAAAACCATATGATCATCTCAATAGATGCAGGAAAAGCCTTCAACAAAACTCAACACCCATTTATGATAAAAACCTCCAGAAAGTAGGAATAGAGGGAACTTACCACTACATACTAAAGGCCATATATGGCAAACCTACAGCCAACACTGTTCTCAATGGTAAAAAATTGAAACCATTTCCTCTAAGATCAGGAACAAGACAAGGTTGTCTGCTCTCACCACCATTATTCAACATAGATTTGGAGGTTTTAGCCACAGCAATCAGAGAAGAAAAAGAAATAAAAGGAATTCATATTGGAAAAGAAGAAGTAAAGCTGTCAATGTTTACAGAGGACATGATACTATACATAAAGACTCCTAAAGATGCTACCAGAAAAATACTAGAGCTAATCAATGAATTTGGTAAAGTAGCAGGATACAAAATTAAAGCACAGAAATCTCTTGCATTCCTACACACTAATGATGAAAAATCTGGAAGAGAATTTATGTAAACACTCCCATTTACCATTGAAATAAAAAGAATAAGATATCTACGAATAAACCTACCTAAGGAGACAAAAACCTGTATGCAGAAACCTATAAGACACTGATGAAAGAAATTAAAGATGATACAAACAGCTGGAGAGATATACCATGTTCTTGGATTAGAAAAATCAACATTGTGGAAAATGACTATGCTACCCAAAGCAATCTACAGATTCAATGCAATACCCATCAAAATACCAATGGCATTTCTCTCAGAAGTAGAACAAAAAATTTCAAAATTTTTATGGAAGCACAAAAGACCCCGAATAGCCAAAGCAATCTTGAGAAAGAAAAACGGAGCTAGAGGACTGAGGCTCCTGGACTTCAGACTATACTACAAACCTACTGTAATCAAGACAGTATGGTACTGGCACAAAAACAGAAATATAGATCAATGGAACAGGACAGAAATCCCAGAGATAAACCCACACACATATGGTCACCGTATTTTTGATAAAGGAGGCAAGAATATACAACAGAGAAAAGACAGCCCCTTCAATAAGTGGTGCTGGGAAAACTAAAGAGCTACATGTAAAAGAATGAAATTAGAACACTCCCTAACACCATACTCAAAAATAAACTCAAAATAGATTAAAGACCTAAATGTAAGGCCAGATACTATAAAACTCTTAGAGAAAAACATAGGCAGAACACTCTATGACATAAAACACAGCAAGATCCTTTTTGACCCACCTCCTAGAGAAATGGAAATAAAAACAAAAATAGACAAATGGGACCTAATGAATCTTAAAAGCTTTTGCATGGCAAAGGAAACCATAAATAAGATGAAAAGACAACCCTCAGAATGGGAGAAAATATTTGCAAATGAAGCAACTGACAAAGGATTTATCTCCAAAATATACAAGCAGCTCATGCAGCTCAATATCAAAAAAAAACAAACAAACCAATCCAGAAATGTGTGGAAGACCTAAATAGACATTTCTGTAAAGACACACAGATGTACAAAAAACACATGAAAAGTTGCTCAACATCACTAATTATTAGAGAAATGAAAATCAAAACTACAATGAGGCATTACCTCACACCAGTCAGAATGGCCAATAACAAAAACTCTGCAAACAGTAAATGCTGGAGAGGGTGTGGATAAAAGGGAACCCAAATGCATTGCTGCTGGGAATGTAAATTGATACAGACACTATGGAGAACAGTATGGAGGTTCCTTAGAAATCTAAATCTAGAACTATCATATGACTCAGCAATCCCACTGCTGGGCATAGCCAGAGAAAACCATAATTCAAAAAAACACATGCTCCCCAATGTTCATTGTAGCACTATTTAAAATAGCCAGGATATGGAAGCAACCTAAAAGTCCATCAACAGAGGAATGGGTAAAGAAGTTTTGGTACATATATACAATGGAATATTACTCAGCCATATAAAGAAACAAAATTGAGTTATTTGTCATGAGGTGGATGGACCTAGAGTCTGTCTTACAGATTGAAGTAAATCAGAAAGAGAAAATCAAATATCGTATATTAATGCATATATGTGGAATCTAGAGAAACGGTACAGATGAACTGGTTTGCGAGGCAGAAATAGAGACACAAATGTAGGGAACAAACACATGGACACCAAGGGGGCAAACAGGCAGGGATGGTGGTGATGGTGGTGGGATGATTGGGAGATTGGGATTGAAAAATATACACTAATATGTATAAAATAGATAACTCGTAAGAATCTGCTGTATAAAAATAAATAAATAAAATTTGAAAAATTAAAAAAAAAGAAACTAGTGTTCTGGGGAACCAACTTTAGGAAAGGTGGGCCCTGTAACATTCATTGACTCTAATAACAAAATAGTATGTTTTATTAGAAATACCCATTTATATTTCTTTTTTAATATCATATGCTTATATTTTTCTCCCACTCTACACACATGTGGAATTAAGGGAGTAATATAAAACTCATTTCTCCACCTAATTCCTCCCTAGAGACACACCAGCAAGAGTCCTGAACTTCTGAAGCCAAGGTAAAACTAGTGATTATAATTTCGAGGTAAGATTGTTAGCAATTTATGTAACAGATTCTCATATTTGCTTACCAGTCACTGTGATTTTGGAAGAGCTTTACATTAGATCTCTGACTCATGAGGATTTTGCAAATGATGATTGTGATAGTCAATTTTATGTGTCAGTTTGGCTGGCTCTAACCCAGGGTTATTCAGTCAAATACTAATCTAGGTGTTGCTCTGAGAGTATTTTGAAGACGGGGTAAAAGTCTATAATCAGTTGACTTCAAGTAAGAGACTTTGTTTTAGATAATCTGGGTGGACCTGATTTAATCCATTTAAAGGTCTTAATTGCAGCTGGGGCCTCCCTGATGACACCAGTCTACTTGTGTCATCAGCTTCACTTGACCCCATGGATTCCAGCAGGCCCTTCCTGATGGCCCATCCTATGCATTTGAGACTTGCCTAGACAGTCTCCACAGCTTCATAAGCCAATTCTTTGCCATAAATCTTTTAATATGTATCTCCTGCCAGTTCTACTTCTCTGACTAAGCGCTAATTGATACCAAGGTAATGTGTCTTCTGTGGCCACCACCTTACACTTTATTTTGCCTTTTTTGATCAAGACACTTTGAAGGGCAGGGAGCAAAGCTCATTCAAGTCGGTGATCCCAGTACCTATGGGACTTGGCAGACTCCAGCTTAGTAAATGTACATTGAATGAAATGATTAACCAACATAGGCTGAACCCATGGCAAAGGCACATTTAAATAGGCTTTTCTGTGCCTCTGTGTGGTTTTAAAATAACCCACTGTGGTCATATTTTTTCCGGTTTTGCTGATAAAGGAAAATAATTTTGTTTTTCCCTATCCTTCTATGGAATGAAAGAAAAATATAAAAGCACTATAAACACAAGCATTGGCCAATTTTTAGGGAAATTATATGGAACAAGCACAACAAAATAGTTTCAAGGGTAATAACACTGTGGCATTTTATATAACTATATACTTTTGTAACGGAAAGGTTTCTTTCCAGTCGTATGATAAAATTCCATAAGTTTGTAACTAAGATAACTTTCTTTTAAATCATTTTTATCACACTCTAAAATGCAGGTGTATCATAAGGAAAAAACCCCAGAGTTTCAATGGGGCTGTGTTGGTAAGAAAAGAAAAACAGCATAATTTTCATTGAATGTGTATATGCTAGATGCTGCCCTGGGTCATCCGCATTCCCAGCAAACATGTCCTCCCTCAACAATAGGTCAAGTGATTATGATAAAGTGAAATGGGCTTATGAATGTACAGAAGATGTGTATGTGAGGGGGTGGAAGATAAATAAATGTTACTTGTTCAAGAGAAAAGAAGTGAGGAAAATAATTCAAAGTAGAGTTCTACTATATGCCAGCCTTGGTGATATTGAGAGATAATGAAGTTACACATTTTACATCATTTAATCTTTACAATCCTGTAAGATAGGTTTGTTTGTGATACTTCACAGATGAGGCTCAGATAGGTTAATAATTGGGTAGATAAATGGTTAGTCAAAGAGGTAAGGTTTGAATTCAAGGCTGACTCCAAGGTTGATGCTCTTTTCATTACATAAATGTTTCCCTTGCATTTTATCACACTTTTTACTGGACAAACTCTTTAATATGTGTTTGGGTTAGGGTTCATAAATAATAACACCTATTCCCCACATCCATTTCTTAAGAAAGGAGAAGAAACATTAGGTAGATGGAGAATAAGTATCTCCTTTATTACAGGTAAAAGTGGAAGAGAGAAGCCAGCTTAAATGGGCCTCCACATGAGGGCTTCCCAATACTGACTCCCCAAATCTGGACCTTGGGAAGACCCACCTGAGGGAGAATGTAGACATGCAGATCATAAACTGTTACTCAGAAACTTTGGACCACATGCCTTTTTTCTTACTAGTAGGTAGAGTCAGAACTCCAGCCTACCCTTTAGAAACCAGGCTTAGCCCTGATTCACATGTACTAGTCATATGGAAAACCAAGGCAGAAAACAGCCATGTTGTAGGCAGGCAGATCCAAAGGGAGAAAGCAGAAATGGATTCACCTATGCATGTTTACCCTCTTTCCAATCTCAGCAGTCAAAAGAGTCACACTTCTCCAAGGGAGAGGAGTGAGTAAGTGATGGAGAAATATCAGAAGCATACCTTTTAAAATTTTCCCTCCGGCAAGTGTAGTGGAACCCCACTCCACCAGCATTCCTCACCCTGCTAGTCACAGAAATTTAAGGAGTGAGAATTGAGGCCCTTTCTAATACCTTTCAACAATGTCAATCGGAATGTAGCTACCTTTCTGGCTGCAGATAAAGGAGGAGTGGAAGATTAGCATTTTATTTGGAACAAACTTACTCCACTTTCACGAGATGGTTCCCCTCACCACTGCTTCTTTGGAAGAGCAGGAGGACAGCTGAGTTTTTCCTTAGAGAAGGCTCTGAAATATTTCTTTTTTAATTGATTAAACACCAAAGCCAAGTCCCACCCATGGTTGCAAATTCATTTCTTAGTCTATTTATCATCCAAAATTTTGCCCAGTAAATTATTCTACACGGCTTCCCAGAGCTATACAAAGTGTATTAGTTTCCTAAGGCTGCCAAAACAAATTACCGCAGACTGAGTGACTTAAAACAACAGAAATTTCTTTTCTCTAAGTTTTGAAGGATAGGAGTCTGAAATCAGTTAGAGCCATGCTCCCTCTGAAACCTGTACAGGGAATCCTTATTCTTCTTCCAGCTTCTGGTGTTGCTGGCAATCCCTTAAGTTCCTTGGCTTATAGATGCACCACTTCAATCTCTCTCCCCATTATTAAATGGCTGTCTTCTCCATTTGTGTGTTTGTGTCTTCACATGGTGATCTCTTTTCTGTAGTCCCTTTCTTCTCATTATAAGAACACCAGTCATATTAAGTGCCTACCCTACTGCAGGATGTCCTCTTCTTAACTCAACTAATCACATCTGCAATGACTCTTCCAAATAAGTTCACATTCTGAGTACTGAGAGAACTTCAACACATATTTTGGAAGAACACAATTCAACCTGTAACACAAAGTTATCACATAAATACATAAAGGTACTAAGATGATACAACATCAACAACCTACCCAAAAGAGCTCCAGATTTAAACAAATCTTTCCATTCCTAGAGAAAAATTAAGGCTTCAAGATTAAATGTTCTTGCCTTTCAAGTTAATGTCCAATGATATTACAGTCCAAAAAATCTGGAATTCAGGTCCCAAATTTATCCAGGAGTCCTATAGTACTACCTGGAATGGAGGTGATTCATCCATGAATTAGTTCAATACAAAGAATTAGTTCAATACAGTTTTTTGTGTGTGTGCTTTTTTCTCTCAAAAGTCTGAAGAGTCAATAGGACACACAGATAATCACAATACCCCTCATGTCCACACAATTTAGAGAACAAGACAATCTCCAGTACCAAAGGAAAAGTTACATTCTTCTAATCCAGCAGTGGGTATAATCCTAGTAAAGGAGGAAATATCCAAATAAGTGAAGACATCCAAGTGAAAGAGGAATGTTAGTGGTAAGATGGTTACTACTATGTTTTATGCTTTCCAGCAGGTCCACTCCTAATAACTATGGGGCCCGGAGCAAGAATATATACAAATGGAAGCCCTCATACCATTGTCTAAACATTCAAAAGTTACAGATCAAGTTAACAAACTATGAAATACAGTATGTTTTATCCTCCTACTTAGATAAAAACACAACCTGGAAGTCAAATTAGAATTCAGAATTCTCAAACTCTTCTGTGTTCTTCTTCTAATAACACTTTTAAGAGCAATTAGACCCTGTGGCATCCCCCCTTTTCTCCTGTATCATGTGACCACAGAGCTCTTCTCAGCAGCTTCCTCTATTTTTTTTTTTTAACTTTTTGGTTCTACCTCAGTTTCTCTGCTGTTTCCAGAGCTAGACACTTTGCCTGAGTTCTGGTTCTAAGTTCATCTAAAATATCTTCAATTTGGTTTATCTGCTCTCCCAGGTCTTTGCACTCTTCCCATGTTCACCTGATTCCTGAAAGAAGGCATTCCAGATAAAAGCTATCTTTGGTAAATTTGTGGCCTTTGAGTTTGTGATGATCTCATGCAACTTTTTTTCCTCCTTTGTTCATAGAAACCTTTCCAGTGGATCAAGAGCACCACTAATCTCAATCTGTTTATCAATAAAACACACAACTCTTCCATGATTGAAGCCAGTGTCCAGGCTTCTGGAATAAAAACCATTGTCAGAACTTCTATAATTGAAAAGTCTAGAACCAAAGTGGAACAACGTGATGGGGGGGCGTGGGGGGCGAGAGAATTAATGACTCTAGGACTCTGTAAACAATCCACATGCAACCAAGACGTTGGTCCTTCCAGAATCCTATCACTGACCCTCTTTATTGGTAGTTCACAGAAAAGGGGAAAGAGAGCGAGAGAGAGAGAAAAGAAACAGAATTGGGGCAGCTAATTTATTGCCTTTTATACCTAGCAAAAACAATTTAAAGGCTCAAATATAAAATATAGTTTTTTATGTTCCAGTGGAACTTAGCTACAGAACAAGTCCTGTTCTGAAGTTCTAGGTGAGAACACAATAAAAGCAACAACAATAAAGATATTGTGACAAATACTGATAGATTAAAAGTCAGCATGTTGCAGATCTACTCATTTGAAGCTTTAACAAAAAATAAAAATAGCCTTTCCTTATAATCTAATCACTGTCTCAGTTAAGCCTGAAAGGTCAAAGTCAGCTTTAAAAGTCAGTTCATTCAATCCCCAGTTGACTAGGCTCAGCACAGCCCAAGTGAGTTTCAACAGCAAAAACAACAAGAAGGATACACAATTTTAAAACTTTGCTTGTTCTTCTCTCTGGTCCTTACTATCACAAAAAAAGGGTCAATTCCTTCCAAAGGAATTAAGATAGGTTGAAGGAAGAGTTAACCTTGTCCACTTTCAAGATGACATTGTCTGTCATTTTTTTTTTTTTTTTTTGCGGTATGCGGGCCACTCACTGTTGTGGCCTCTCCCATTGTGGAGCGCAGGCTCAGTGGCCATGGCTCATGGGCCCAGCCGTTCCATGGCATGTGGGATCTTCCCGGACCAGGGCATGAACCCATGTCCCCTGCATCGGCAGGCAGACTCTCAACCACTGCGCCACCAGGGAAGCCCTCTCATGGTTTTACAGGCAAGAAAATCACAAGCCTTTGTATCACAAGCTGAACACACACTGATTATACTGAGGATGAGCAAAGATCTACACTCATACCTTGAGCTATACAAGAACAAATGAAAGACTTTTATTCCTTCAAGAATTATCTTGTGGAAAGAATAGTTCTAAATGATGACCCTTTTTTATTCTGAGAATCTATGATTTTAGGGTTACCAATTTCTATGAACCCAGACCATAAAAAGTAGGTTATGTTGGAAACTTCTTTATGAGTAAGAGAAAATATTCAACTGAAGGAATGGACAAGATATCAGGGAGAAGGAGACATTAGAAATAGGACAGGGTGGATAGAGGTTTACACTCTTTGATGCATGTAACTATCTATAGCTCAACTTAATTTGCTCATGAGCCCTAATTCCTACTGTTTTGGTGCCAAAAGACTCAATCATACCATTTCAAGGTTGTTCCATCAGTTTTTATTGAAACAATTTCTTCCAGTTTAACACTTTCTTTTGGTTTGAACAAACTTCAAGGATGGTCTGTTTTGTTGTTTTCTTTTGTTTTCAGGATCTCTGCCCACCGTTTTACTTTCTTTTTCCCCTTGGACTTGATCTAAAATCCTAGAAAGCCCAACCCTCATGGTATTACCAGAAGGAGCAGTTGTTGGGTCTGTTTTCATCCACACACTCTCACGTGGTCCAACTGTTCCACCAGGCCATGTGATGTCCTGCCCCAGAATCCACTGAGGTGTAGCTGGATACACCTGAATCCTTTTGAAATGGTACTAACACCACCACTGTGGTCCGTGGTCTCCTTTGTGGCCTACACTCAGAGCGTCCATCCTCATCCGCACCTCAAGCCCCTCCCACTCAACCAGTCTTCTTCACGTTTCCCTACAACCAAAAAGCAAACTTTGATTTTGCCATGTGCTGGAAACTATTTACATAGCATTTACATTTTATTAAGTATTGTAAGTAATCTAGAGATGATTTAAAGTAGATGCGAAGATGTGCTAGGTTATATGCAAATGCTATGCCATTTTATATAAGGAGCTTGAACGTCCCAGGATTTTGATGTCGGCAGGGGAAACTGGAACCAATCCCCCAGGGATATTAAGAGACAACTGGATGTGATAGCCTGCCTCCTCTACAAGCTGTAGCCTTGATGACCTCTGAGAGACAGCCTTGCCTCTTCATACGTAAAACCCATCTTTGGTAATAGAGCAGAAAATCACTTTCTCTCAGTACAGCCAGGCTCCTGGAAACACTGAGCCTCATTGGTGGCAAGGTAGACCAGGAGAATTATAGTTGTCTGGCTGCTTGGGGCTGTACAGGGGTTAGGAAACTTGGAATTGTGTGGGCTTCCGTGGATGCCTAGCCTAACAGGCTCAGCTGAGGCAAAGACTCATTGTAAGGGACTTTTTCATTCCAATTAAGGCTCCTCTCAAAATGGGCAGAGCTGCTGTATGTTGCCTTTTGAAACACTGTTTTCTTTTCTTTTTTTTTTTCGAATGCCACTTTTATGATGTTTCTTAAACATTACTTGAGGCCCCTACTTTAAGATGCAAAGGGTAGAAAGTGCCACTGGGCTACAAACTACTGGCCTTTGAGGTTTGAGCCTTATTTCAAGGATACAAATATGTAATATTAAGTACTTTGCTTTTTTATATTCTTTTCCATTTGGGTTTATTACAGGATATTGAATATAGTTCCCTGTGCTATACAGTAGAACCTTGTTCTTTATTCATTCTATATATAATAGTTTGCATCTGCTAAACCCAAACTCCCAGTCCATCCCTCCCTCACGCCCCCATCCCCTTGGCAACCACAAGTCTGTTCTCTATGTCTGTGAGTCTGTTTTTGTTTTGTAGATAAGTTCATTTGTGTCATATTTTAGATTCCACATATAAGGGATATCATATGGTATTTGTCTTTTTCTTTCTGACTTACCTCCCTTAGTATGATAATCTCTAGTCGATTCATGTTACTGCAAATGGCATTATTTCATTCTTTCTTTATGGCTGAGTGGTATTCCATTGTACACATGTACCACATCTTCTTCATCCATTCATCTGTCAACAGACATATAGGTTGTTTCCATGTCTTGGCTACTGTAAATAGCACTGCTATGAACGTAGGGGTGCATGTATCTTTTCAAATTACAGTTATGTCCAGCTATATGCCCAGGAGTGGGATTGCTAGGTCATATGGCAACTCTATTTTCAGTTTTGTTAAGAACCCCCGTGGCTGCACCAATTTACATTCCCGCCAACCGTGTAGGAGGATTCCCTTTTCTCCACACCCTCTCCAGCATTTATTATCTGTGGACTTTTTAATGATAGCATTCTGACTGTTGTGAGGTGGCACCTCATTGCAATTTTGATTTGCATTTCTCTAATAATTAGCGATTTTGAGCATTTTCTCATGTGCCTCGTGGCCATCTGTACGTCTTCTTTGGAGAAATAGACATTTAGGTCTTTCTGCTCATTTTTTGATTGGGTTGCTTGTTTTTTTATTATTGAGTTGTATGAGCTGTTTGTGTATTTTGGAAATTAAGCCCTTGTCAGCCGCATGATTTGCAAATATTTTCTCCCAGCCCATAGGTTGTCTTTTTGTTTCGTTTATAGTTTCCTTTGCTGTGCAAAAGCTTATAAGTTTGATTAGCTCCCATTTGTTTATTTTTGCTTTATTTCTATGAGGTTTGAGCCTTTAACTGATATTTTTGGGGATAAAGAAGTGGTGTTAAGTTTGCTACCTGAAGTTCTGGAACTTTCCATCTCTTTTGAACCACCTGTATACAGGGCCAATGAAAGGACTGTGGAGGGGCTACCTGCTCTTTCCATGCCATCAATCCACCCCCTTCCTTGTTCCCAATCACCACTGGCTTCAAGTTGGCTCTGACTGGTCTTTCAAAATATCTTCAAGTCAGACTATTAAAGGGCTTACTCTAGGCAGGAAGAATAAAAGTGACAACACTGAGTAAACAGTAGTGGGGTGGAAGGAAGGGACAGCAAGAACTAGAGTTTGACTTCAGTTTAGGTTTAGACCATACTGTTAAGAGCCATGATTACAGAGTTTATTCAATAGACAAGGAGGAACCACTAAAACGTTTAGGTTTGTGAGCAATATAACTAAACCAAGTCTGGAAGAAAAAACTTAATGATCTGAAACAGTCCTCTGTAGGAGCTCAGAATAGATGTGACTTTGGGGAAAAAAATCATAATTTACAGACACATTATATGGACAAAGGGGCACTGCATCCTAGAAAATGTCCTTTTCCCAAAACCTGAACCAATAACTTTTACTGAAAGACCATAGAACTCTCTCTAGTAAAAATAGTTATTTATATCATTAAGGCATAAACATAGCCTTGAGAAATACAAAACGCATCAAGACACTTTTTTAAAGAATATTAAATATAGGTCACTCACAAATCTCCCTGGCCGATCACACCGAATGCATTCAAATTACACTCTGATGACTTACACTGTGCCAGCCTGGCCTGACTTCCGAGTGGCAGCAGCTAAGATGTGCTTTAAAAATAGCTTTTCTTTAATTGGATTCAAAATCAATTAAAATCCCATTAGGAACATAATTGTAGTGATACAAATCATAAAATCATATCTTTTAAAATAAACTAAAAAATGGGGGATGCTGGCATAATTAAGGTTAGGTACCACATAGACAGCATTGTACTTTTCAGTCACCACCTGCTCAGATGCAGGTAGATGCTTCCTTTACTGAAGAAGGAACAATTGGAAGAGCATGTCAAATGCAGGTGTGGACACCAATAAAACGTATAGATTCCCACTGGTTCTCTTCTGAGAGCCAAAAGCCTTATGTATATCCCATCATGGTTCCAGACACATTCTACATCTTTTCTATCAACTGATTAACCAGTTAGAACATATTAAGCAACACCCCCTTCTACTTACTTTATTCAAGATCCAACTCAAATGTTGTTCTTTTGACAAAGCTAAGCCCGCTTCTCTCAGCTGCAGTTACTAGTTGGCTTCTTAGAACAACCATAACACAGTCCTTTGGCATTTATCACTTCAAAATTGCTTCCAGTATAGACTCTGTCCTTGTTCTCAAAGGGTGGTCTTCAAACCAGCAGCATTAGCATCGCCTGGGAATCTGTTAGAAATGCAGAGGCTCAGGACCCACTCAGACCTGCTGAATCAGAATCAGCAGTGTGACTAGATGCTCGGGTAGCTTGCCTAGACATTCAAGTTCGAGAGGCAGTATACTTTGCCTTGTTCTTAGGAGAGTGCCTTGGAAAGAACTAATTCTCAACGTACAATTTTAAATAAATTCTTTTTAAATTTTGATGTATTAGCAAAATTACATTTAAAAATTGAGCCCATTTTTTTTCTATATTGAGGGCATCCTTTGCTTCTGAGTGGTAAGAATTAAATGAGACAATTACATATAATGTGCTTATACAAGGCAATTAGATTTAAATCACTTAGAGTGCCTATCATTGAGCTTATTAAATGCTAGTTAATAACATCATTATCTAGACTATTAAACCAATTGGTTTCTTTACCCATACAGGCATGATCTCCCTGTTTTGGTCAATGTATTCCAGTATAACTTGGCTGAATTTTGCTTCCATTTTAAAGCAGAGATATGACACAATATTGTAGAATCATTATTTTAAAAACCAGTGGGAAAGGCAATGGAGATGTGAACTTTTTCTCTTGTAGCAGATGACTGTGAGCCTTAATGTGAGGAATACAATTATTGTGGTCATCGTAGAGTACATTTAAGTAGCCACTGAGTATCTGAGAAAATTCAGAGCCCACAGAAGATGTGTGTTCAATATAGCATAGTGCTACAAAAATGGTTTTTGTGGAAGGCAGAGTGGGAGGAATCTTCCTTCAACCAAAGTAAATTCTAATTTTCAGTCACTGCCTTGTCAATCTTGCCTTTAAAAATCTTTTTAAAAGAAGATATTTAGAAAAAAAAATTTGTGTTAGAAAAGCACATTTCCAGTTTCTGGAATGATCCTCTGAAATGATTCCAGTTTCTGGAATGAGCCTGTATAAAAATGAAGTGCATAGTTTAATTGTCCTTTTATCAGATTGGGGGTGGGTGTGCCTGATAAGATTCCCTTCAGCAGACTATTGACTCTTTCAACCTTGCCTCTTGAAACCTTTCTGAAAACAGGAGCTGATACTGCAGGTTTTATATTTATAATGATTAATTAATTCTGCGTTAAGCAATGTTCTTGACTGCAAGAACAAAATCCACTTTAGAAAGCCTAAATGACAGCTTGCCTAAAATAATTAACACCCATCCGGATAGAATTGAAATGTTCTTACTCTACCCAGGCAGATTTCAGCAATTTAATTACTAGTATTGCTAGTTGTTCTAGAATTATAATAAAAATAAGGAGAGTTTGATAAAGCAATGGTGTAGATGAAAAAAATCAAGCAAGGGATAGGAAATGAAGAAACAACATTTAAACGAGGATGCACCTAAAATTATTACATACAACCCAGGCACAAACAGGTATTTTGGTTGGGTGAACTATAGACATAAAAATGGAGCTGATTATGGTCTAGGTTTGGAGAGAAAGCTCTGAGAACACCATTGTAGCTCTCTGGAACTATTAACTACCCCAGTGAAGTATTATGTAACTGTGGCTTCTGAATGTCAGAAGTTTAGCATTTTATTGAAACTCCTTGGCCCTGTCAACTTTATTATCTAGTTCACTGGGACTTAAAAATCTCCAAATTTAAGAGTTCTGACGTCTGGTTCATGTGACATAAGTAAATAAAAGAGGCAGAAGCATGTGATATTGCCTCTTGCCTTTTCCCATGAATTTCTGAGTATAGTTCATAAAATTACCTTACAAGTGGATGCTTTCAACCAAAGCAAACTCAGTGTAGGGCCTGTCAGATTACGTCTCTATAAAGTGACAGCTTTGCTGATAAAAGACTTTGATGGCATCCTCAGTTTTCATTCTCCCATCTCCCTGTTTCGTATTGCCTAAATATCCGGTAAATGAATTCTAAGTATTTCCTCCTGTTCCACATAAAATCCTCACTACCTTTTTAAAGTTTGCTTTTAAAGAAGTAAAAGCAACCGAGTTCCTATTCTGAATGAACAAATCAGTTCTTTTTCTTAAGAGCAAAATAAGTGAGACTCTTCTTTTCTTTGTAGATTTAGCGAGTGTAGTCCAAAATTTCACTGATAGGATTGATTCATAAAATCTTTGATCACATTTTCCTTTCTGTTAGTTTTACTAGTCATACGGTGACAATCTTGCTGTGGCTACCAACTTCAATCCCTTCCACAGCTTGGAGAATCATCCAAATTTACAGAGCTGCTGTCTAAAGCTACCCTATCCAATGTGGTAGCCACAAGCCACTTGAGGATTTCAATTACTATTTGAAATGTGTCTAGCCACCACTGAGATGTGCTGTAACTATAAAATACATAATGGATATCAAAGACTAAGCACAAGGGGGAAAAACAGAATGCAAACACCTCAGTCATCTCCATATTGATTACGTGTAAAAATATTTCAGATATATTGAGTTCAAGAAAATATATTAAAATTAATTTCACCTCTCTCTTTTTAACTTGTTTTAAGGTGACTACTAGGCAATTTTAAATCACATCTGTGTCCTGTTTTGGGGGCTCACATTCTATTTCCATTGGACAATAGTGGTGTGCAAAGGGCTATGCACTCAACATTTTACAGAATACGCATCTGTATGTTCTTTTTTTAAAATAAATAAATTTATTTAGTTATTTTTGGCTGCTTTCGGTTTTCGTTGCTGCACGCGGGCTTTCTCTAGTTGTGGCGAGCAGGGGATACTCTTCGTTGCGGTGCGTGGGCTTCTCATTGCGGTGGCTTCTCTTTGTTGCGGAGCACGGGCTCTAGGCGCACGGGCTTCAGTAGTCGTGGCGCATGGGCTCAGCTGCCCTGTGGCATGTGGGATCCTCCCGGACCAGGGCCTGAACTGGCAGGCGGATTCTTAACCACTGTGCCAGCAGGGAAATCCCTGCATCTGTATGTTCTCATTATGGAAAGAGAGTAGGCTTTGGGATCAGAATTATGGCTTTAGATCCTCTTTCTGGGATTTTCTATAAATGAAAAGCAGAATGCCTATGTCTCAGAGTTATTGTAAACAATATATGAATAAACTATTAAAGAGTCAAAGATGATGCCTGGCAATGCTGTAGAAGAAAAGGCTTGGAACGTCTTTGAGTACAAGTCTCTCCCAGCATCATGGTTGTGGGTCAGGTAACCTCCAAGCATCAATTTTTTTCATGCACAAAGGAAGGGGATGACACAGCCTTGCCACGTCATGGTGGTGACAATGAAGCTCTCAACAAGTACAGACCATTATCAATAGTCTCTATAAACACAATTATATTCCTTTTTCTTTCTACCATTTACGGCTTAGCAGGTGCCAGGCATCGTTTTCAAGAATTCAGATACATTTTACCATTTAATCCTCACCACCACCACCACAATAATAATACAGTAACAGCCAATGTTTGTAGAGATTTGACCGGATCCTGAGCAAAGCAGCTCATCTGTGTCACCTTACAGCATCACAATGGAGTGTGCACTCTGGTAAGGAAAGTGCAGACACCAAGCATTATTAGACACATTTTCTGGATGAGGAAATTGAGGTTCGGAGAGGCTAAGTAACCACCCAAAGTCACACAATTAGTAGGAGACAGAGCTGAGATTCCAGTACATTGGTTTTAAGCCATTCTCTTAATCACCACAGCACTGAGTCTGCCGGCATCCTCTCTCCCTTCTCGACTTTGTTCCCTTCTGCCTCCTTCCCCTTCCTGTCTTTTCCTTTCTCCTTCCCATCCTATTCTTCCTTCCTTTATGTCTCATTTTCTTTTATTCTTTCTTCTCTCCAACCACTTTTAAGATGTCAGTTTACATGTAAATACCATTTTTTCTCTCCCAGTAACGTGTAGTTCAGTGCATCAAATAACTGTTCTTCAACTTTTTTAAGCATCTCTGCCAAAACTGTCTCTGCCTGTGATGCTGGGTTTGTGCTTTTAGTTGTAAATTAAGATCTGGTTACTGCTCCTCTAACATATTAACAGTGGATTCATGCAGCCTCTTGGAGTTGCAGTTGAGGACTGTCAGATGTCCTGGCAAACCAGTCACATAGCACTGCTGCTGGGTTCCAAACTGTCAAGAATATATATGATCTCATAGTATAAATCATAGAATTTAGTACTAATCAGCATCTTGGACGTCATCTAGTTTCTCCATTTTACATCACCATCATCATCATCATCATTTCTATATTTTACAAATAAGGCAATTCTACCCCAGAAAGAGTTTGACTTGATTTTATTTTTCACATAGCTATTTAGTCATTAAGGTCTAGAGATAATCCTGTGTTCTTTGTATCATACTAGTCTATCTCCAAGCTTATTTATCTTTTAAAAAATAGCTAAAATTGTACTTTTAGATACAAATCTCCATTTCAGAAAAGAAAATTCAGGGAAAGCAAAGCAGTATTAAAATTTTTGTGGCTGAATCCCATTATTACTTTTTTACCTATATTGCTCTATTACTATATTATCTATATTACTACATAATTATCTATATTACTGTTTATCTATATCTCTTGACCCTGTTTTAAACTGTATCCTGTCCCATAGCCAAGCTTTCCTTGGCTCCAAACTTCAGTGCAGAAAAGAGCAAGCAACCTGTCTTTTCCCCAATGCTTGACCTTCTAGCATCCAATGGAAAACCGGTTGCTTGGTTACAGAGCTGCAAATCCACACCTGCCTAGTGTACAAATCAAAACAACAAAGGTATCAAGTTTGGCTAATGTCTCATTTGCACCTGTCTCCTTTCACAGATCTAAACCCTCAGTACATGTTAGGTATTATTGTTATACTTAGGACTGGAGTTTTACCATTTCAAAAACTACTCTGGAGGAGATATGGGGATATACGTATATGTATAGCTGATTCACTTTGTTATAAAGCAGAAACTAACACACTATTGTAAAGCAATTATACTCCAATAAAGATGTTAAAAAAAAAAAAACTACTCTGGGAAAACATGCAAAGCTGAGTGAAACCCTCTAAGCATCTCTGATCCAACTTTACTAACCATTTCTCTGTACACCTCCAATAAAGCTTTTCAAACTCGGGAGCATCACTTCCTGTTTATCTACTCTCAGTAACAGTGAGCCATTGTGCAACACTGTGGGGAGGGGTGATTATTTGAAAACACCTTCACAAGTAGAGTTGTCTCAATCTGAGAGAATATTGACAAACTCGTCGTGGTGGCAGCTTACTCCCTCTGTGTTTCATACAATCCCCCCCTACCACCTCCATGTCTTGTCACCTTCCACAGTCAGTTATTGTGATTATATCTTCTAAGGAAGGTGGCAGAAATGATCGTTTATTGTTCTACATCTTTAATACGCTGATGAGAAATGAACTACAAGTTTATTAACCTTGACCAGACTGTAATAAATTTGATGGAAATAATTTGTAGTGACCATAGTACACGTTGACATCCCTCTAATCTCTGAGGCTGGTTACCAGTCCTTTTGATCCATATCTCTAGCAGGGGAATCTAAATCTTTCATATCTCATGGGGTCATTAGTTCTTAGGAGAGTTAGATATATTTTCCAATTGTGCTTTCTGGTGAGTGAACAGAAATAAGTCACCAGCACCAGTAGCTTTAAATAGCATCAATGGAGTATCCATCTACTCCCAGCAGAGCTCTGGGCATAATATAAAACCAGGTAAGTAGAGGCCATCCTGCCCTCTAGGAGCGTAAACACATACCAAGTCTGTGGATACATATAGGCTTCAAGCGTGCACTTCTAGCTCCTATGTGATGGACACAGCACTCAGTTATATAACATAAAAATATTGGGTTTCAACACTTATTACTGTGGTCTCTATTCATGGCAAATTCTGTAGAAGTGTATTAAGTGCTTTCCTAAGAGAGTATGTTCTTAAAACTTGTGTTGATTATCATTTTGCTTCAAGACTGAGCCATAAATTGAACTTGAATTATAACTCGGTGCCGTCTACAGCCTCTTCCTTTCACGTCAATCAAACTCTGGTGCAAAGATGCAGATTTCTGAGCGATGTGGGGTGGATGTCCCAGGGAATAAATACCATACAATACATCATGAATATCCTTTCTATAATATAGAGAGAATTGTTCTTTGTTTCTATAATATAGAGAGAATTAAAAGGAAATAGATCCCTGTTTCTCCCATAACCCCAAACATAACAGACTAAGTGTGAATATGTTCCCTTTGAGAATAATCGTTCTTGGATGCCTGATGACCTGATGTGCATGCAAAAGGTATTTCGATTTCCCTCCTCTAAATTCTCTCTTGGTTATTTCTTGAGGTCTCCCGGGTGTGTAATGTACCCTCTGAAGCGTTTTCTTGCTTCACTCCAGACCATCAGTTGACATCCTATTCTTCTAGAAGCTTCTCCCATTTTCACTTCATCCAGGGTCCTCAGTGGGATCAAAGATGTCCACCTGGGGGTCAGAGTCAGAATGTCCCTCCTCCCCACATTGTGAGCTGAGGGGTCCCAAAACAGCACTGCCACCCTCTCAGGCCTCACAGAGGTAGAGGCACCAAGTCACGTTTCACACAGACACGAAGAGAAGGATTACCCACCCAGGCTATCCAAGCAAGTGCTGCTGAGACCCCGGCATCTAGAATCCTCTCAAAGTCGACAGAAAGTAGTCCAAGAAGCTGAACCTCCCATGCATCCGAGGTTTTCCCCGGCTTCCCTTCACTCCCACCAGACCTCCCCTCCCACACAAAATCAAATTATGAAAACTAGAAGTCTAGCTCCTGAACCCAAATAGAGCCAGGCAGGGGACTCTCAGGAAATAGCAGAAGAACATCTCACCCTTTCTGAGCACCTAATGTAAGCCAGGCATTGCTCCAAGCACCTGGTGGGTTCAAATCCTGACTCTGCCACTTCTGACTGTGCGACTTCAGGCAAATTTCTAAACTCCTCTATGCCTCAGACTCCTCAGCTGTAAAATAAGGATAATAATAACCATAATAACAACAATACCTTTGTCATAGGTTGCCCTGAGAACCAAAGGATTCAGACATAAAAGACTTAGAATAACACCTGACACATAATAAGCAGGATGTTGTTTTTAATTGTTAATCATTCTCACAATAACCCTCCTAGGACTCACATTATTCACAACTTGCAGATGAGGAAACCAAAGCCCAGAGAAGTAATGTCACTTGTCCCGGGTAACCCAACAAGTAGGTGACAGACCTGGGACTCAAAGTCAGAGATTCCAGAACCACAGCCCAAGCTTTGAACCCCACCTTCGGGACCTGTTGTGTGCAACAAAATTCAAATCTGCAGATTACCTAGCAAGAGTTTTGTAAAATCCCCATTTTAGCCCTTCTGCTTGATTATCTCCAGTTTTTGCATAGTGGTGGCAACAAGGAATAGTAAGCAAAGAGCCCCCGAGCACCAAATACCCTAGCAGTGCCCTCTGCAAAGATGTCTTTTCCTCTCAAACACAGTCAGTATTACATCTTTAACGCCTGGTGCCACATCCCTTCAACACCAGTAATCGCCAACCATTCCTCTCTGATTTTTGTCTTGCGTTGTCCTGTTTTGTTATCCTCCAGTACCAACACTGCCTTCACTCCCCCACTTCTCCATTGCAGCTGGGCATCTGCCCTGAACTTTTCTCTTTTGCACTTTATTCCATCAAATAACCTATAACCAAAGTTCTGAAGCAGAAAACTTGGGCAGTGCAGCCCTCCCCCTAGTGGTGATGCAGGGAATATCCTAAATTTGCCTGCGTTACAAATGAGTTGTTTTGTTAAAACCTACCTCCTTCTTTGAAAGATATTACAAAAAGAAGCAGCAGACGAGTGTGGAATGTCAAATGAGGATGAAACAGGTTTCTGAGGCGCCCTAAAAACATAGGTACTTCAGTCATCTGGAGGCTAAGTGGAATTCATAAGTTGGAGTTGGGGGAGGGTAAGAAAACTCAAATTTACAGGGGAGACCCTTATGGTGAAGGTCCCTGATGCAAAAGGGAGTAAGCTACGTGTGGGCGGGAGGAGGGAATAAAGGAAGGCCAGAGAGGCTGGAATTCACAGAAGAGAGAAAATTAGCAGGGCCAGAACATGCAAGCTCTTCTAGGCAAAGTTTAGGATTGGGGGGTTTTGTCTAAAAGCAATGGGAAGCAATTAAAAGTCTTTAATCAAGGAAGGGGCATGATCAGACTAGAATTTTTAGCCAGTCCCTTACATCATATCTATGCCATGTTAGAGCTGGGAGTCTTTCCCAATCCAGTGATTCTGTTATCTCCATTATCTTCATTTCATATTCCTTGACATGGGCGAGACTAAACCAATAGCAGTTGAGACCTGCTCGCTGAACCCAGACTGTAGGAGAGATGCTGTCACCGGGAAGCAAGGGATATTTATAAGTCAGCATTCCCTCCTGGGCAGATGTCAGCTCCATCTGGAAATGGCTAAACTTATTTGTTGGAATAACAAGTGTAATAATTCCTTGGCAATCTTCCCCTCTGTGAAAGGAAAAACTGTTCAATATAAATGCTTCTCTGTGGTTATAATACATTTGCTTATCCGTTTCCTTATCCAAATGACAAGGGAGTCCCAGAGAAGCCTGGAATTTAATATTGCCAAAACTCTACCCATCCTCGAGGCACTTTTCCATGAAACCTTTCCGGCTATGATCTGCCTCTTTCTTCTCTGCTCTCCTGTAGTAACTGGCATCACTCCTTGGAATCGAATAGTCAAACCTCTGTTAGCATAGTCAAAAGAGAAGCTGTGAGATCTCCTCCCTGCCCCCAGCCTGCTAATGCGATATAGAGACAAATGCAGAGATGGGGAGATGCATCTACAAGCCAGGGAACACCAAGGATTGTCAATGAACCACCAGAAGCTAGGGGAGAGGCGTGGACCAGATTCTCCCTCACAGTTCTCAGAAGGGTCCATCCGTACCAGACCTTGATCTCGGACTTCTAGTCTCCAAAACTGTGAGACAATACATTTCTGCTGTTTAAGGCACCTGATTTATAGTACTTTGTTAAGACAGCTCTAGCAAACTCATACAGATTTTTGTCTCAGTCTTCCATGTCTGAGGAAACATCACCCGTATTTCCCAAAAAACCAAGGTCACAAAGTTAAGAGTCATCCTTGATTTGTTCATTTTCTTCAACAACTCCCTGTATTCCAACCACCAATCAATAAGCGGTCTGTCAGTGAGTAACATCGCCCCCTTCCCTCCATTTTCACTGCTATCCGCTAATCTAAGCTTCCATTATTTCTTGTCTGGGCTGTTACAGAAGATTGTCTTATTTTTCTATTTAAAACCTTCCAGTGGCTTCTACTGCATTTCAAGTAAAATCCAAACTCTACCCAGGGGCCTCCTGGGCCTCACATGACCTTGCCCTGCCCATCTCTCTGGCCTCCTCTCTTACCCACCTTATACCCCACACTTCAGCACACTCACCTTTTTCTGTTGTTAAAAAATCACAAAGCCTATTCCCATTTCAGGACCTTTGCACTAGCTGTTCATTTCTGAATGGAACGTTCTTCATCCAGGTATTTGCATGGCTGACTTCCTCTTGCCTTTCAGACCTCAGATCTAATGTTGAACTCTTCAGTGAAGTACTCCCTGACTAGCTAATCTGAAATAATCCTTCAATCCCCCTCAATCACATCTTGACTTTGTTCTCTACTTGTTAAATTCTATTACTTGGTAATTTATTTTTGATTAATTGAGAATATTGATTGAGCTCTTACTCTGTGCTGAGAACTCTTCCAGGTACTATGGAATACTGTCGTGGACTGATAAAGTCTTTGTTCTCAAGTTTACCTTCCAGTGGGGAAAGACAGATAAGTGACTTATCCCAACCTTATGCTTTTCTGGTTTATTCATTTCTTAACTGTCTGCCCAGCCCACTGCTCCTCCACTGCTTACTAGAATGTAAACCATAAGACATCAGGGCACTGTTCTACCTTGTTCATCTCTGTATCTCCAAGGCCTTGAAAAGATCCTGGAATATTTTTATTTAGATAAAAGTACGAACAAATAAAAGGGAAAAAAAAGAACGAATGATACAGTACTTGCAACATGGCATTGCAAACTTAAATCCCAACTCTATCATTGAGCATGCCAGTTTGCATAACTGAGTCTCAGTGAACTCACCTGTAAAGATGGGAGTGATGATAACTACCTTCAGGGTTATGTGCATTAAAGAAGATTCTGGTTTGTAATATTTTGCACAGTGTCTCATACACAGGGCATGCACAGTAAATGCTTAATTAATTAAAATTTATGAAGGTAATTAGGAGCCTTTCTTTGAAACCTAAAAATTATGACTGGGTTCCCAGGTAAATTTTTAGATTTTACTAGTACCTTAATTCTGCAGTCATCTTCCCTTTCTTTTTACTCCTATACAATCTCTTTCTTGCAGAACTGGTGATTTTTTAGTTTAAACCACAGGTAATCAGATACATGCTTCATCTGTAATAAGCAACGCCACTTATTTTTACAAAGAATTACACACAGCCTTGTATTAATTAACAATTCCTGTTGGTTATAGGCCATCTCTTCAACTCCACTGCAATTCTCTTGGGAAATGGAAATGACTCACACCCATCTTTTGGCTGCCTTAGAGCCCACTCATCACTGCCACACAAAACCTCCTTATCTGTTGGGTAGCCCTAAGGAGAGGCCCACATGGCATGGAACTGATGTCTCCCATCAACATCCAGGACGTGAGGCCTCCTCATGGCCACATGAGTGAGCTTGGCAGTGGACATTCTTGAACCTGTCAACAGCCATGTGAACAAACCTGGAAGTGGACCCTTCTCCAGCTGAGCCTGAGATGACTGCAGCCCCCACAGATACCTTCATTTCAGTCTTGTGGGAAACCCTGAATCTGGGGCATCCAGCTAATCCACTCCTAGATTCCTAACCCACAGAAACTCTGAGATAATGAATACGTGTTGTTTTAAGCAATTAAGCTTGGGGATTACCTATTACACAGCAATAGATAACTAATACACTGATGTAGGGCACTTGGTAGTTGCTCAATCAATGTTCTTCAAGTAACCAAATGAATATCTTCTGACTCTTGATTGACAATTAAGACATATTAATTCAGAGATTTATAAAAGCAACTTTTTTTACTTTACTCTGCAATCCGAAACTACACAAATATAAGTATAGAAATCAGAGATTCTTATTCAATTAATAAAATTTTTGAAGGCACTAAGTGTCAGAAAGTGAATACGATACACTCTCTGACTCCAAAATGGACCTTCCAAACTAGAAGGAACACAACAGTCTTCTTATCACTCCATATAGTGGCACCCTTTATAGAATTCTGAGCAAATGAGAACTTACTAAATCTGATAATAATTTTAAAAGAATATTGAACCAGACAAGCCTGTATATAAGTCTTGACTCTCCACTGACTAACAAAGATGTCTGGAGGAAGTGAATAAATCTCTCCAAGGCCTCAACTTCTTTACTTCTTTCATTGTAAAATAGGTATCATGATATCTACCTTGTTAAAGATTTATATGGTCCAAACCCCAGGTTCAGAATTTCTAATCCAAAGAAACAAAACAAAACAAAAAAGATTTATGGCCTCCTTTGCCATAAATAAAAACAGTATCGTCAAGTAGGAAAAATACAGAGAGGGTCAACTACGAGGATCCCATAGAAAAGCAAGTGACTCATGTTGGGAGATCGAAAACCTATAGGCAGGAATTTCTGAGCAAGCATGACTATAACTAAACCTTTAAAACGAACTGGGGTACACTTAGATCTCAGACTTTTCTCCACATCCTCCAAGCCCATATGGAAGCATGAGTCACTTATTTTGAGAAAAATAAACTTTAAAAATGACTGTGTAAAATAGGTAGTAAACATAAGAAACCAGTAAACCTGAGAAATGGTATGGGATGAAATGGAAATGCAGAAATATAGAACTGAAAGGGGATTTGAAAACCCAGAGCTTATCTGAAAATCTTAGAAAAAGAGAAGAAAAGTCCAGTAAAAGACAGAATAAGTGTCACAATGTTTATTCATGAAAATTTGTCACTTTTAGTTTCTTGGTGCCTGTTTAGCTTTTGTTTACACACAATTCTAACAAATATGGAAATGTAATTTTTCAGTCCTCTCTAGATTAGGCTCAGTTGCATAGTCAAACAAGCTAGAAGCACTGGGAAGCACTAGTCTGACAGAAAGAACACAAATGACAAAAAATCAGACAAAACCTGAAAAACAATAATAAGAGCACTCCGAGGCCATTTAATGAAGAGGAAGGAAGTCCTACTTAACACATAACATCAGTGCATCCCTATTTTATAGAAGTACGTAAGTATTCTGATTAAACTGAATCTTTCCAAAGATGAAAAAACTTATGTTTTGCATTTCCTCTCTCTAAACGTGAAAGTGTGCCATAACTTTTAAAAATTTTTTATTGTTATTTTGCATTAAAAATTGTATACAATGTCGCATTTCAGTCACCATCCATTGAATTCAAATATAAATCTCCCTAACTTTGTGACAGCAGGTAAATAAAATATTAAATATATGCATTAAAAAAAAGATCTCAGACATCTAATGAATCACTGAGGGATGCTAGGCTGCATGAAGTAGCCACTAATGTTTGATTTTGACATCCAGAAAGATGGGCACATCTATGTTTCACATGTCCCTTGGGACGATCAGACAGAGGGTTCTGCAGGTGAGAAAGAAGTTTCAAACCATGGTGCCTGGATTTTTCTTTCTATGTGCAGTGATGGGAAATACAGAGGCACACCATGGATGACTCTTTTACAATATCACACTGTACTTTCCTGGTATAGACAGGGTCCTTCAATCAATTTGCCCTGTATTGTCAATTGTCCCATTTGCAAGTCATTTAACCAAGAAGTACTTTCCTACCTAACATTTTTCTCCCCGGTGGTTCTTCAAGGATCTCCTATGGCATGAAAACATTCTGTGCTGGATATTCTCCACTTGCTCCTACGGATCTCTCCCCACTCTGCTCTGGGCCCCAAAAGGCTGACCTCTAAGCCCTGCCTCACAGAACTCCTGGTCCCCCGGCTTCTGGGTAGCTACTCTACCTATGAGAGATGATGGGAGGGGAGGAAGATTGTATTTTATCCCCCCAGTTTCCTTTCTGCTGGACCTATCATTAAATGTGGCTTCCTTCCTTCCTTCCTTCAATTCTTCCTTCCTTTCTCACTCTCTCTCCTCTCACTTTTTTCTTTTTTCTCTCTCTGTCTCTCCCAGTCTCTCGCTTTCTTTTTATCAACTTCATTTGCCTGTTATGAAACCCCTTTCACTTGTACTGTTCAATGCGTCTTACCAAATGTGTAACCACCACCTGTGTAACCACCACCGCAATCAAGAAAGAAAGGCTTCCATCACCACGAAATGTTATGTAGTCTCCCCTTGCAGTCAGTCCCTGCCTTCCCGGGTGCTGGTGACTATGCATCTGACTTCTGTCAGTATAGATTAGTTTTACCTTGATTAGAATTTAATGGAAATGGAATCACAGAGTACAAACTCTTTTGTTCAATATAATTATTTTGAGATTTATCTACGCTGTTGAGTCTATCAGTAGTTCATTACAGGTTATTGCATTGTAGTATTCCATTTCAGACCTATCACGACAAAGACCGACATTGGCTACTTTCATATAGGTTCTCCTACGACTGGTATTTTCCCTGGTTCCACCACCCTTTTTGGTTTCCCTTAAGTCTTCTGCCATCTTTTTAAAGAGCCACTTTATGAAATTCTTGTCAATGATCCCTTGTGGCTATGCCCTCTGTCTCCTGCTGGGCCTCTAATTGACCCACCATCACGTAGGAAACACAATATGAAAAGAGCATATACAACGTTCATAGCAGCACTGTTTATAATAGCCAAGACATGGAAGCAACATAAGTGTCCATCAACAGATGAATGGATAGAGATAACGTGGTACATATACACAAAGGAATATTAATCAGCCATAAAAAGAATGAAATAATGTCATTTACAGCAACATGGATGGACCTAGAGATTATCATACAAAGTGAAGTCAGAGAAAGACAAATATCATATGATATCACTTATATGTTGAATCCAAAAAAAAAATGATACAAATGAACTTATTTACAAATAAGAAACAGAGTCACAGACATAGAAAACAATCTTATGGTTACCAAAGGGGAAGGCATGGGGAAGGGATAAATTAGCAGTTTGAGATGAACATATACACATTACTATATATAAAAGAGATAAACAAGGACTTACTATATAGCACAGAGAACTATATTCAATATCTTGTAATAACCTATAATAGAAAAGAATCTGAAACATATATATATATATATATATATATATATCTGAATCACTTTTTTGTATACCTGACACTAACAGAATATTGTAACTCAACTATATTTCAATTTTTTTTAAAGTGAAGAGAAAAGAGTATATAAACTTTTGTTCTCTAAAGTTGTGAATGTTTCAATAGACATCATTTGATCATCCTTCATTGTGTCCCACTATGGCAAAGAAAAGTAGATATCAGCCTTTTTTAACTGCAAAGGGAAGAGAAATGTAGAGATATCCAGCTCCTTGCCTGTGGTAGGTCAAGAAATAGTAGGTAGAAAAGGGTGAGGGCAGAAGAGCCTGAAGCCCTTGAATTTCTAAACCTTGTGCCCCTTTAATTATTTAAAAATAACCTATTTCTTCAGCTAATAGAGATATGGATGTCAAATAAATATTTGAAAAATGTGGGAAAATATAAAGAAGTAAAATTTAAAAATTCATAATCCCACTTTCCTAAAATAAACATAGCTTATTTCTTTCCAGCCGTTTTTTTTTCAGGTGTTCCATATGCAGCTGTTTTAAAGAAAGAGGGTAGTTGGTTTTCTGCCTTTTTGCACCTAACTATATATTTCAGCATTTTCATTATCATTAAATATTATTTGTAGAGATTTTTTTTAATGGCCATATAAATCTTATATTGTATAGCGCATGCATGGGTTCATCTTCTTCCCTATTGTGATCCTTGGCTTCTAGCAGGGAGCTACACTTTGCAGAAAGCAAACCAAGTTTCAATCCACTCATTGGCCATTGTGATGGTGTTCTTTGACATTTAGGGCCAGCCTCAATCCTAAACAGAATTTAAAATCAAGGGACTTAAGAACTGAGAGAAAGGTGCTTGACAGCTAGTGGAGGCATTTGGGGAATATTCACTGGGTCTAACAAGAAAACTGGTGGGGTTCTCAGTCTCCACCTCCAGATAACTTTGAAAGCCTGCCCTGCTGAGGTTCAGTTAAGGTGAGAATGATCAGGTAACTTCACAGGAAGACCATAATTCCTGCAATAACAAATGCCAAATTCTGCCATTTTAGCAGTTCTGAGTGACTGCCTTGTTATTTCTAAGGGTTTTAAGGGTAGTATTTGTCAGTGGTAGTCACACTGACTTTTCAAAGTAATTAACTTTGTATCCAAAAATAAACCTAATTGTTTAACCACTGATGTGTTAGGCACCAAGGGAGGGATGTACCACTTTCTTTGGAATTAAATCTGATTCCTTCAGCCTCTTGATTTCTTTCTCCGGGAACCATGTTATTGTCTTGTAAAATGGGCCACCCCTCCCATTATCTCCTAAGTAGCAGTTAGGCTGGGGAGAAAACAGTTATACTGATATATGAAGTTGGAGGCAGATGCCAAGCTAAGTGATTAATTGAGTACCTTAAATGGGAGAAAATACTTCCAAGAATCAATAGAGGTGCTAATTCGGCTAATTGTTGGACAGTGTTCCTTTTTTAAGTGAGTGATTTTCCCAATTATTGTTTATCATGTTGATTTTTTGTTTTTTACCCTGAGTTTATCAGTTTTGACTTTACTAAACCCTCTATGATATTGGTTTCCAATGTGTCTTGGTCCCAAAGTTTTTATCTCCAACCTAATGACAGGTAGTTTTCCTGGATGTGCTGCTCTTACAGTGCAAAAACCAGGCTTGGTCTTTTACCAAAATGACTCCAGCAGGGACAAGTTCCTTCTAATGGTATCTAAAACAAAAACAAAAGTCCCTGTCTCACTAGAGTGGATGGACCAGGAAATAAATGTTGAAGCACATTACTTAAATTTACAAAGGTAACCAATAGACAAACTGAAGATTAATATCTTACTAATTAAAAACAGGGAAGAGAAATACAGAGGGAATGGATAATAAACCAATGTCTTACCTCTCTAAAGGTGTTGGGAAGGGGGTTTCAATAGATTTTGCTCAATATTGGTAGTTCAAGACTTTGGTCAACAATGGATACAAGGAGTAGACATAGGGAATGGAGTGACGGGACAAGAAGAGAGAATTTTCTCTCTTTTATTTAACCTTTCTATGTAATAACGTAAAATTAATAATAACATGACCACAAATGTGTTAAAAGTTTGGAAAGAATAGTGAGCAGATAAGAAGGGAAGAGGAAACCTGGAATCCTAGAATGTCAGTGAAAGAAAGCAGGACCTTTTGGTCCTCACCCTCCACGTCCTCTGCCTACCTTTTGTCTGTGGAAAAACTTTAGCCAAAGAATAAGTTTAATCAGAGAAGTGAGAAAATGCAGAAGCAAAACAAAGCAGTCAAACAGGACAAAATAATAGTAGTTTAGTCAGTAAGCAAAGTAAAGGACATTTAGTTCCTTCTCAAGGGCTGTAGATAATATTCTGAGCCATATCCTATTAACTTGTGAACTGTCTAATAGATACTGAAACCCCCATCAAGTGGAAGAAGTTAACTACATGATCATCAGACTGTAGCCATGACCTAAGCTGCCACAATTCTGATAACTGGCCTCAAGGAAATGGGAACAAACTGACCCTGGAACCGAAGATTAACTGTACTTACAACAATCAAGACAACGCTGGTCAGACCACCGCATGACCAATTTCAAGATGGCTGTCAGAGCTGACTGTGCTGGTTCTGCATGTAGCCCCCTCCCTCCATCTATAAAAGCTCTTGCCCACCGGTTGTCAGTGAGGGGGAGTGAGCCTTTGAACAGGATTCTGCCCTCAGCCCACCCCCTGTGGTCGGCATCCAATAGAAAGCAAACTTTCCTTTCCACCAACTTGCCTCTTTAATGGCTTGGGCAGCAAGGACCCCACTTTCGGTTACATCAGGACTAAGAGAGACCCAGGAGAACAGTCTTTTCCCACTTACCTCCTTTACAAATGACAGACTGAGGGAAAGATGGTTGACTAACAGAGATTATTACAAACTTTGAGATGCAAAAATAACAAAGCAGAGTATAGTCTACTGATATGTGTGATATTTTCTTGGAATAATACTTGGAAAATTCTCCTTGCTAATCCCCACTCCCAAGCCTGCTCACTAATGCCTGAAATTCTTTTAAGACAGGACTAAGCCTTTCATTCCAAAATGAGGGATACCCTAGGGAGAAATTTACACATTAACTCAGGGTTCTGCCTGAGTGATTCTGACCTAATTTGAAACAAAGGTTTAATGTCTGCTATTAGAAGAGTACAAAACTCTGAATGCAGAGACAGAGGAGGCCCTATCAATATGAGCTCAAAAATGTATGACCAGAGGCATCGGATACAAATATTTTACATCATAACTGTTTCCTTCTGTCAGCTCTTTCTCCAGCCTCCTTCTTTCTTTCTGTGCAATGGCCCATGACGTTGGAGTTGTTTTTTATGGTGAAAATCAGCATTAGAACTGGAATTTCAAAGAGTTACTGTCAGAGTCTGGTTGGCATCTTTTGGCAGACCTCCCTGCTGGAGTGTTCAGTCATATCAGGGTGGTAATGATAAACTGGAACCAACATATAAGCTGGTGGCTAACCTGGAACAGAGAAGAATTTTTCAAGGCCTTTCTCAGGGAAATTGGGGTTCACTGATTAAAAGAATTCACACGAACATCAAGGCACCACCACACCACCACCAAGTGTCTCCCTGCAAGTAATGTGGAGACATCATCACCATCATCATCAACACTGCACTTGGGTTGCCATGTGACCTAGAACTTATTTCACTTCTCTGAGATCAGCCCGCTCATCTATAAAATGGAGATGTTGAACATGGCCCTGCCCACCTTGTAAAGAGACATAAATGTGGATAAATAAATGAGGCAAAGATGCGTAAGAAAGCCATGAGAAAGCACTAAGCAAATATGAAAAGAATCAGAAATGACTCCAAGGTCATGAGCTGTTTGAGGTCGGAGATACCAAAGAGCATTGCATGGAGTGTTGCACATTGTAGATATTCAAATGTGCTTTATGCACATGTAACAGAGAAAACAGGGCAAAAATAGACAGGAATGTAAATGATAATATAACTGATTCTATAAGGTGGCATACGATTAGTGAGGGGTATGAATAGTCAGTGCTATAATTTTAGAGGATACTGAGTCCTCCAGAAGGATTCTGGAGTGAAATTATGGAAGAGAAACTTCAGCTGAGCTTTGAAGGACAGATCAGGTTTAGCTAGCTATTGAAGAAAAGAAAAGATGACCAAAGGTAGGGGCAACATATAACTGGCAAATTAATCCAGTTCTTATAATACATCCAGATATGGTTACATATCACAAATTCATTTATTGGATTTGCTAACTCCTCTTGGGAATGAAATTGAAGTTGGAGGCAGGGACACAGGTGAAGAATGGGTTGGACAGTGTTCTGAACTAGATGGACAAGCACAGATGGGTTAGCACAATAGTGAGGGAGATGGCATCAGGCGGAGCAGCTAGATAGAGTCGGGTGTGTGAGATTCTGAGTGTGAGACACTCTAAAAGGAAGCAAGGAGGGGACCAGTGAGCACACGCTTCCACTTCTCATTATTTTGTCTTTGAAAGAAGGACCACTGTACATAGCTGTCTGGGAAGTGGCCATTGCAGTCAGTAGGAATTATGCAACGTGACCGCCCTCTCCCTGAAAGCCTAGTTAACTCTCCAGTTTGGGCCTACAAACTCTGCAGTCTCCTCTTCAATATCTTCGGCTGGGATTTGCCCATCCCGGTCTCTGCTTCTAAACCATCCCATGGAGCCAGTGCCCATCAAGTCAAAGGAATGTCTAGGCCTGGAGATTGCCTGAAGCTGCCTAGCATCAAGGTTCAAACCTTCTTTGTGGGTTTATGTTTTATCACGGAAATTCAGAGACTCGGGTGAATTTTGTGTTACACTCTATAATGAACCTATGCCTATGAGTGCAACAAAAAAATAACATAAAATTAACATTTTAAGAATAATAGTTAATCTGTATGCAACACTGACCATGAGCCAGGCTCTGATCTATGCCCTTTACTTTCATTGTCTGTTTTAATCCTCACAGTATGAAACAGCATGATTATTATTGTCATCATCCTCCTTTTACAGGTGGAAAAACGAAGGCTTGGAAAGAATAATTACTTTACCCAAGCACACTCAGCCAATCAGTGCTGGAGACAAGATTAAAACCCAAGCTGGCTCACTCCAGAGCTCAGGTGGATCCTGCAAGGCCCAAGCAAAGTTTCTCCTCCTCCACAGATCTCTCCACATCCCATGTACGGAGCTCAGTGTCCTCTGAAGTCACTGCATTTATCATCCATCCCCTTCTGTAATCATATACCCCTTATAGTATTAGGTATATTGTCGTTCACACTTTTATGTCAACCTGCCTACTCCAGGGCCTCTAGAACTCCCAATCCCAAGACCTCAAGTTTGAGAAGGACAGAGCTACATGACTAGGCCTGCCAGGGAAAGTCTTAACATTGTCTGAGCTACATGACTAGGCCTGCCAGGGAAAGTCTTAACATTGTCTGAGCTAAGCAGTAAGCTTCAGCACGTGTCACAGCCTGAAGGCCTCCAATGTGGGGGAACAAAATAAAAGAGGGCAAAAGAAAGTGGTGGTGAGGGGAACAAAATAAAAAGATTTAAAAAATGTAATAGAGGGAAAGGAAGATGGGATAGAAAGAAAAATAAATACAAGTAGTGTATTAGCCTGGGTGTGTTAGAGCGAAAACAAGAATGAGAAAGGTATCTGCTACCATGCATATCCCATGGGTTACCCAACTCACATGGGCTGGCCCAAGCTCAAGGCTAGTCATTAGAAAACAAGAGCTCTGACCCTACATTCACTACTAATTAGTCAGAAAATCTTTAGCGATTCAACCAATTTCCAATCAACCTACCTCACTTAATCTCAGTCTCTTCTACTCCATTACCTCTCCTGACTACTGCATTAGATGACTGGAAGACCCAAATGGAATTATGCAACGTATGAAACGTTGTGTGAAAACATTTTTGGGGGAAAGAAAGCGTTCAGCGGAATATTCCATTGCACTGCTAGAAAGTAATGTACATCAGCCATGCTCCATGCCGAGTGTTAGAGATCCAGAGATGGGCAAGACCTCATCTCCACCTTCAAAGGATCCACAAGGCAGGGATGGAGACAAGATGGATTAACAAGTGTATTACAAAACATTATGACAGGTGTAATAAGAAAACACATTCCAAGAGTAGGGAATGGTTAACTCTATCAGAGGATGGCAGGGAAAACATCATAGAAGAAAACACAGGCATCAGTATTTGTTTTACGGGGAAAAAAAAAAAAGGAAGGTGATGAAAGAAAAGACAAGAAGTAAATAAAAATGTCCAGCTTTAAACCCACCTGATTCGGTATCAGAGTAACAATGTATTTATTAATGTCCAACTTCTTTCCTCTGCAATTTTAATCAAGTCCTAAAAGACACTTGTGAGATTAAATCACCACCCACAAGACCTTGATTTATCCAGGGAAAATGGACTATTTCAGCCTCCATTCCCTGAGCAGAACAGACAAGCCAATTTTGCCTTAAAAAAATCAACAGGTAGGGGTATAACAAAGGTCGTATATTATGAGGCTGCAGATGGAAATTCAGCCCCAGCAGTTACATCGACACAGTTATTACTGTTATTACAGCTAACCCTCCTCATTCCACTGACATTATTAACCAAGACAAACGTGGCCCTGCAGCTTTATTTCATGGGGCAGATCACCTGTTAAACCAAGAACAATATCACTGTCTTTTGTAGCATTTCCAAAACTGCTTCCCGTCTCTAAGAGATTTCCTGGGCTTTTTTCCCCTTCCCCTCAAAATAGACACCATCTATCTTGTACATGTTGTTTTATGGCCAGAATCTGTTTTGCATACCCCCGTATATCCCCGTGATATTCAGTCAGGTAAAAGATGTGCAATTGTTGGGATCATTTGTGAAACTATTAACATGCTCTCTGGTAATATTATTTAGGTGCTTACCGAGTGAATCCACCCCTTAAAAAGCTCAAAATTTATCAGGGTATTTTTTTCTCCTCTAACCAAAAATGCACATTTCAGAATCCATGAGAGAAATTCACCCCGGAATTTGAGAGTGCTACGTTCATCTAGAGGAAGAAACCATGTCCTAGACAGTATAAATGATTTGACCAGAGCTACACAGCTATATGTGGCTGAACAGGGACTAAAAGTGAGGCCATATAAAATGATTTTTGCCTATTTAATCTAGGAAAATTGGCTACTCTTTTGAAACAGGAACACAAATCCTTATTTGCTATGTGGGTGATAACTAAAATTCAAACCACCTTTATTTGGCTGGTAGGGTGGGCTAATTTTTGCATGGAAATATCTCTCATTTAATTATACTTTTTTCACCTTAATTAATGTATCGAGTAAATCATTCCCACACTCCATGTCATGTGCCTCAGATTTGCTTCAATTTGAGCACGGTCCCTTCTTGTCAAAGGGGGAAAAAAATCCCCTCCGAGCATTGATGATCCTGGAACTGACAATATTGACTATTTTTGATGTAGCCCTAGGTGCCCTGTATAATTGTAAATAAAAACCCAGAGAGAAATAATTACAGTAGTCACTCAATAGTATCCTTGGTTTTCTTATGAATGGTACCCTCAAGAGGCAGAGTCCAGCAAGACGTTTATGACAATGTGATCCTTAAAAAAGGGGAAATATCTTCTTGGTTTTGTGAAACTCCAAATGACCAAAGGTTTCCCAGGAGGTCTGCCATATGGCTTGGGCTTTTGCATGTCTTTTCTTGAATTTTCTTCTCGAATAAAACACACCAACATGTTGCTGTTGAACGACAACAAAATAGCAGGACTTGATATTCCAGCCGCGTCAAGGTCGGAAGCCTGAACTGCGAGGACCTCTGCCTTGGCCTCCACTCTCCCTGCCACGCTGGCTGCCGGCAGACCAGCGGGATGAGTGAGGGCAGAGCCTGTCGCCTCGCCGGCTCCTCTGGTCTGTGAGCAGCCGGACTGATCCAGGGCCAGACCTGGCTCCCCAGCTCTCTGCCTTTTGGCAACCAGCCACCTGGAGTCTGTTCAAATGAACAAGCTGCCTTTTCTTCCTACATATTGGTTTCTCCTCCATTTGAAAACAAAACTCTTCCCCATCTGCTTGCTTCTGGGATCGCCATAATTGCATGGAGGATAATTGGCGGCAACTCAATCTGAGGAAAACCCCGTTGATTCAAAGCACAGTCTCCATAAACGTTTGTGTTTCATCGTTTTGCTAAATGGAGCCTGTGTCCCAGCCAGCTTTGCTAACGCAGGAAAAGAAATTAATGGGAGGCATATAAAGAGGAGGGAGAGCATTGAGCGATAGTCTACCATGATCTCTTTGTTTCTAAGAATTCTCAACTGTCAGGGGATCCGTTGATTTGTCTGGAACGTGCCCCGCCTCCAACCCCAATCCATAAAGCACCAAAGTAAATGACATCAGAACGGAGCCCTAAAAACAATGGCACTGCCAAGAATAGGGCTATTTTCCTGACTCCACGTCCTAAACTGTGGCCCTGGATATAAGTACTGAGCCAGTCAACTTCCATTAAAAAAATAATAATAATTGCCTTAATACCTAACATTTGCTTTCTGAAATAGTCCTTGATGCCGTGAAATAAGCCTCTCAAGTCTGTGCATAGTCCAAGCGGGGAGGACAAGAGAATAAACTTGTCATTCACGAACCTGGGTTTGAGTCTTGACACTCACCAGCTGTGTGACCTTGAGCATGTCCTTTAACCTCAGCCTCAGGGTCTCATCTCTAACACGGGGGTGAAGAATCATTTCAAACTCACTGGGTTGCTGTGAATGGGATCGTTCATGTAAGGATTACATCAGTCTCTGATGCATAGTAAGCTCTGTAACACTGGGTTATTATTGCTTATTACATTTGGTGTTCATTCAACAAACCTGTACTGAGCATTTCCTACCTATCAGGCACTCCTTTATGTTCTGGAAATACAGCATAGAAAAAGATAGACAAGGGTTGGCAATCATGAACCTTAGAGACTTGGAAGGGAGGCAGGCAATAAAGCAAGGAAATAAATTAGTAAACAAGATTGTTTGAAATAGTAACAATTTCTATGATGAAAATAAAACAACCTAAATGTCCACTGACAGATGAATGGATAAAGAAAATGTGATATACACACACACAATGGAATATTACTCGGCCATAAAAAAGAATGAAATAACGCCATTTGCAGCAATGGATGGATCTAGAGATTATCACAGTAAGTGAAATAGACCAGCCAAAGGCAAATATTATATGATATCACTCATACGTGGAATCTAAAAAAAATTATACAATGAGCTTACATACAAAACAGAAACAGATCCATAGACACAGAAAACAAACCTATGTTTACCAAAGGGGAAAAGATGAGGGAGGGATAAATTAGGAGTTTGGGATGAACATATACACACTACTATATATAAAATAGATAACCAATGAGGACCTACTGTTATAGCACAGGGAACTATACTCAATATTTTGTAATAACCTATAGGGAACAGAATCTGAAAAAGAGTATATATAACTGAATCACTTTGCTGTACACCTGAAACCAACACAACATTGTAAACCAGCTATACTTCAGAAAAAGAAAACAAAGTAGAGGAGTAGAGAAAGACTAAGACAGGGAGACAGGGACTACTAGCTTACATAGAATATTTAGGAAAGGCCTCCCTAAAGAGGAAATATCCGAATTGCAACTTGAATGCTTAGGCATAGGAAAGAGTTATGGTGAAGGTCAGTAGTGGGAATGACCTTGACATGTTCAAGGGGAAAAAGGTAGACCAGTGAGGCTGGAACACAGTGAACGAGGGACGAGAGACATGAGATGAAATCAGAGGATTTGGCAGGACCTTGTAGTTCAAGGTAAGTGTTCTTTTGTAAACTGTGGAAGGCTCTGGGAGGAACTGGTGTTTTGTTATTTTTCATGTTGCATGTTTCATGTTTCACTTGGCTGCTTTTTTTCATGTTTCATGTTTCACTTGGCTGCTTTGAGAACAGGTCATGGACAAGAACAGGAGCACACCAACAGGAGGCTGGTGCTGTGACCTTGTTGGGACATGATGGGCACTTGGACCAGGTGGAAGCAGCAAGATGGAGAGAGGTAGACAGCATTCAAGCCATATTCTAGAACAGCAATCTCTATCAACCTGGCACGTGCTTACTTTCCCTGATCTGATTAAACTCAGGTTCTGAATTTCAGTCATGAGATCACCTGTCCAGCAGCATTCACACAGACATAGAGACGGTTGAAAAGAGGTATATTCAAGGGATTTCTTTTACTATGCCAAGTAGACACCATAGGGTAGAAGAAAATACCCTGGGCTTTTAGTCAAAAGAACCAAGAATGAGTGGGCTGGACTCCACCACCTACCAGCTGTGTCACTTTGATCAAGACAGTCAGCGTCCAGCCTCAGCTGTTACATCATCTGTAATATGAGGGGGTCATACCAAACTCATGGAATTGTGGATGATAATGTATGTGGAAACTGTTCTGTGAACTTTAATGTGGTATTAAAATATAAGAAAGTATTTCCAAACAGAAAGCTGGAACAGATGGTTTCTGCTTTTCTTGATGTTCGGTGCCCAAGTGTAGGGCCAACTGGGCCCCCATCTTGTTTGAGTTTCTATATGTGTTTCCTACGCCTGCAGTAACAAATTAACACAAACTGGGTGGCTAAAGATAAGAGAAATTTATTCTCTCACAGTTCCAGAAGCTAGAAGTCCAAAAACAAGGTGCTAGCAGTGCCATGCTCTCTCAAAAGACTCTGGGGAAGGGTCCTTCCTTGCCTCTTTAAACTTCTGGTAGCTCAGGCATTCTACGCTGGTAGAACACCAACTAATGCTGGTAGCTTGGAGCAACATCACTCCAATCTTTGCCTCCGTCTTCACATGACCCTCTCTCCTCGATGTCTGTGTATCTCCGTCTTCACAAGGTGTCCTCCTTGTGTTTCTGTTTTCTCTTCTTATAAGGACACAGTCAGATTAGGGCCCACCTTAACCGAGTATGACCTCATCTTAACTTGATTACTTCTGCAAAGACCCTATTTTCAAAGGGTACCAGGTACCAGGGAGTAGGACTTCAACATATCACTCAAAGGGACACAAAAAAGGAAATATGCAGATTTGGACTATCTTGGTATCTTGCTAAACAAGAGGGCAATTCCCAGTTTTGAGTTGCGGGAGATAGCTTGGCAAGAAGGCAAAATCAAGAATCCAGGGTACAGGGCCATCGGTGGATGGGATAAATGGGATAAGTTTGATGTTAAGGTTAAAAATTAAGCTGGAGCCATCTGGTGGCCCTAAGGAGGGTTGTCAAGTTGGAAGAAAGGAAAAGAGGGACCAGAGAACAAGCCAGCATTGTTATGGGGAAAGGAAGATTTGAACTGGTACAACCGGGGTCTGGGGGCAGTTGCCACACACAGTGGACACTGCCAAGGCATTCCATTTGTCAGGCAAAGAGTATGTTACCCAATAAGAAGCAAAACGATTCAAGGAAAGCAGGTTTCAAGTTCTGCAGTTCATTGACTGAGCACAGGTGGAAGCCCTAAAGAAATCAGACTGTAAGTAACTCTGAATTGTATGTGTGTTAGATGGTGGCTCAGTCTGGCAGGTAGCCCTGTGCCTAGGCAGACAAAATGGAGAATTAAAAAAAAAAATTGTCCTTTGTTGGTTTCCTTTTTGGTTTTTGTTTTACTAAAACTTCAGTTTAAACCTTTCATGAATATATGCTTAATTTCACTAAACAGAGATAGTAAGCAATAACCCCAACGTATTAACATTTTCCCTTTCTCAGCTGGGGGAGGGCCTCTAATCCTGGAATTAACTAGGTACATTAAAAAAATATTCAGATGGAGCTTCATGTGATATCTTCTGAAAGAAATTAATTCAAGGAATGTCAAAGTTTATGTAGAAAAGAAAGAACTGGAATATTCTCTTTCCACAAGAAATCATAGTGGCTTTCAGGGATCAAACAGTAGGCAAATCATTATCCTAGTGCTCCTGAAATGAAGCGTGCACTTTGAATCCATAAAGTGGGACTGACAATGTTTCTTTCACGGCATCAAGTACTGCCATGTGAATTTCACTATATATAATTTCACCCACATATGTCATATCAAACCACATTAGCAGACATTTAGAAGCACCAACACTGTACCAACCTCTGAGATTCAATAAGCTAGTGTAGTTGTAATGGCACTGTTATATATAACATAAATAAATATATGTGTTATATATTTACTCACCTATCTCCCACCGTAGACTGAAAGCCCCCTAAAAGTAGGGGCTGTCTTTCATTTTCATATCCCTGGGCCACTGTTTAATCAAAACACAAAGAATGAATTTACCTGGCATACAAATATCTCACATCCCCCTAACTCTAGGAGAGAAAGCTCCCTCGGGGAAGATAACATCCAAATTGCAGTTTTAAGGAAGAATAAAAGGACATTCCAAGCAGAGAAAATGAAATGAGCAAAGGCATGGAAGGAGGAAATCATGATGTGATGATTAGAAGAATGTAAATTTGATGTTAAGACCAAAAAATTAGCTGGAGACATACAGTGGCCCTATGCAAGTGATCCCAGACTGTCTTCCAGGCTTCAGTATCAGTTGGGGTTCCATCTAGAAACAGAAAACACCCCAGGTGTTTTAGTCGGGGAGGGATTTAACATAGGAAATTGGGAGTTTATAGGATTTTTGGAGCTGCTGGACTGTACCTCCAGGAACATCTGCTGATCTATATAGAATTAGCCACCAGGAAAGCTTGTATATCTGAGGCCCCTGAAGCTATGCCAGAATCAGGAAGCTGGAACTGCCTCTCACGCTCAACTGTGATTTCCTCCAAATGCCCAGGAAGCTGATGGTGGTCAGTGGAAAGCTTCTGCAGAAACACCCACCTATCCAGGCCCTTGTCCAAGAAGGGCAGGAAGATAGCACCTTCCACATATTGCACAAAATCACTCATTGGTAGCACCTAATTCAAACCCAGAGCTCTATCCATAAAGAATTCTCAGAAATGTAGTTTTCAGCTTTTTAACCTCTTCAACTAGAAGGAAGCTGGTGGTTTGAGTGATGGAAACCACAGTATTCAGAAAATCTATTACAGGATTAAAGCGCTGATGATAAAAATGATGGTTTGAGAAATTTTTCCAGGATGAATTAAACAGAGTCTGAAAACAGAGAACCAACATAAACAAATGAAAAGACTTATTTTACAATGTGAACTAAATATTAATCAGAGATTCTATTGATGACAAAAATCTTTTTTAAAAGAATATCTTTCCTGCTTTGGAGTGTGCGTGTGTGTGTTTTAAGGAAATTGTTTTATGACTGATAAGGGCATTTATCAGTAGGGAACAATGAAATGCTGATAAGGAAAAAGCGTCCCTCAGCTCAGAAGGACTGCCTACTGTTGTCATCTTACGCTGTAGCTCACTGGATCCTGGAACCATCCACGGGATTTCTTGAATACATCTGGCACTTCAAATATCAGCTGCAGTTTTAGGTCAAGCGTTGGCTTAAATTTCTATGGGGTTTGTTCAATGTGGTGTCTCGGGTTTGGGTATTGGCGAACTGTCATTGTAATTGTGCATCTAATTGGATGTGACTTCAGTATGTACCTTTCACTAAAATCTCCTGAGCAGCTTTTAGAATCCCTGATTAGTTTAGGAAAAGAAAAAAGTTTCTCCATTAAAAGAAAGAAATAAAAATGGCCACATGAGTCACGAGGCTTTCAAGATCTGTAGTTGTAAAAGAACGAAGTTTCCATCACTTCACAGCTACTTTCCAAGTAAGCTCCTCTCCAATGCACCATCGGGCAGTGGGGACACATGTATTCAGCCTGGACTGAATCCCAAAGCTGCTCTGTACCAGCTATTTAACTACTCCAAACCTCAGTTTCATCTTCTGTAAAATGAACATGACACTTATTTTATAAGATGGTTGAGGGGATTAATATGATATATAATTTCTGGCATATAGTACATAGTTTATACTATATACAGTTATAGTTTCAATAAATGTTAATGCACGCCTTCTCTCTCTCTCTCCTTTTCTACTTAACTATATGCTTAAAGAGCATACCGTGTGTCCCCTTGTTCCTAGTACCTACATATATACCTGGCATATAGTAGGTTCTTGATAACTGGTTTTTGGATTAGTTAATGTTAGGATGGACAGGTGGGCTGTTCACAGCAGCCGCTTATACCATGAGCCACTGTTGGTTGATTGTCTGGGCTGTACCTATGTCTCTGTAATGCTGGGTAGTGAGCTTATAATGCAGGTTCCAGCCCATGCTAAGCACAGAAGTAACAGTCAAATTTATTCCTGACTAGAACTGAACAGCACCCTCCCCTTACTGCCTCGGGAGGCCTGACTTGCATTTGAGGCCCCAGGAGTAATTGTCCTTTCCAACGGGCTTATTTCACAGTCGATTATGCTGTGGCAGCCCCAGACATCCCATTTTAAACATGTATAACATGTCCTTGAAAAACCCAATTGCTTCAACAAGAAGCAGTCACTCAAAATATTAAATATCACTCCATCTTCAAAGCAACTTATCATATCATCCAGCCTCTCCTCTGGCAAGATCTCCTACTATCAAAAAATAAAAGAAAAAGAAAAAATACTAGGCTTTGAGATGCAATCAGACAATTGCCGAGCCATGGTAGCCATAGTGCTGGACATCATCAAAGAAACGTCACCTGGTGAAAGGCTCAGATGTAGCCATTTGGCCACGAATATCCAAACTAGTACTTTGTGCCAAATAAACACAGGGCTCCGATTCGCCACAACATGAAAGAACTTAGATGTGCAGCTCCCATGGTCCTGGTGGGAGTCCCATGACTTATTCTCACCTCCCGGAGCCTCCAAGGGGTTATTTACCTTGGCTGCCTAAGCCACTGCTTGTATCATTAGTGACTGCAGAAAGTAGTGCCAAGTCCACTCCACTGCTTCCAAGTCACTGTGAACCACAGAGACAGGGTGCTTTGGATAACTCCTGAGGAGCAGGCTGCTAGATGAGGTTTTATCTCCTCCCTGAGAAGTGAAATTATGCGAGCCTTTGATCTTACTTTATTTTCCTTCTCTGAAGTGAACTTTTTTGCTTGTGTAAAGTGCCAGACTAACAGGCCAGGAAAATGAAGGAGTATACTTGCCAATGAGAAAGGTCAAAGAGGAGGAACAACCTTGCTGTCAATGGTCAATTCTGCCTGCTCCCCACCCACCCTTGTCTAGGGAGTTTAGGAGAAAAAAGTCCAAAAATCAGATGGTGTCTTGTCCCTGTTTCAGTCTAATTTGAAAGCTTGGCCAAACTTCCTTGCTCCCCCTCAATTTTCCTGTCTGTTGAGTGGGCAGAGTCACTCAGATTTTTATTCCTCGGAGAGATACTTGAAAACAAAGGTGCTTTCAGGCTTGAAGTACTTCTGAGTTTACCGGAGCGCAAGCAGGATGGTAACTCAGTCAGTGAGAACCGCATTTGCTTCTGGGCTAGGAGGAGTGTACACAAGGGAAACCATTCATCCACTGTGTTCATCAAGTTCCCACTCTGTTCCCCAGACTGTGGTTAGCTCTACATGGAGTAGACAGAGACATAGGAATGGAATCCTGTCCTCAATCAAGGATTGTCTCTGCAGTTTCTTGATTTTTCTGAAAGTGGAAATATAGATCTAACCAAAAAAATAAAACGTAGCCAATGATTTATTGAGAAGGAAAAAAGTTAAACCAGAACTGACTTAGCATAACTTAAAAACTGTGAAGTATTGTGGAGGTAGCAGTTGCACCAAGTAACTACCACCCATAGGGATGGGAAAACTGAGGGAACAGATTAGCATCATTAAAACAGAACAAAGACCCAATAAGGCTGAAACTCGACTCAGACTTTCGAAGAGGAAGTGCTGCGCGGCTAGAGCTGGTGTCTCTGAGGGTACGTGATGGGATTGGTCCTACAAGGGTCTGAAAAATTTCAACATGCTTTCAGCTGCTGGGGTGAAGAAGCATCCCCTGAGTGATACGGACAGGAACCGGAAGGTGAATAAAGCAAGCAGGAAAAAACAGGAAGTAGCAGGTCCCTTCACCCCTCCAGCCTTGCTCACAGTCTCCCTCTAGTGTCTCCTTTTGGCAAAACAACAGAGAGGAGAGAGCAAAGCAGAAATGTGGTTGCAGAGCCCCAGTGCCAGCATGACAAAGAGGAAAAGAGAAGGGTCAGTTTGGAGTGGGGAGACAATTCCTTAATAACTGGCCCTCGGAAATAACCAAGGAGAGAAAGAGATATGTACCATTTGGGGGGCGGTGCTATAAAGACAGAGGGTAGAGAATAAGACTCAGGAGAAGCAAAAAAGTGGAACAAGAGGTAATTGGTAAAAAATGTAAGCCTTTGGATTTCACAAGCAAAATCTGAAGAGAGAGTAAACAACACAGAATGTAGGATTAGGGCGAGGCCATTGGGGCGGGGACAGGTGGCAGTGAGACAGATAGATCTTAACATCAGAGGCATGAACTTTGATTTAAATACAAGTTCCATCAATTATTCAATGTAGGACACTGGGCAACTTGCTCAAACTCTTTGAGTTTCTTTGTCTACACCTGCAAAGTGGGGATGATAACACTATCTATGTCATAAGGTTATTGTGAAGGGCGAATGAGATAATTTTGCAAAAGAGCTTAATGGAGTGAATGGCATAAACCAAGGTCTCATTGTTTTGTTTTGTTAACATATTTCGAATCTATTTACATTTATTATCCTCTTTAGTGATGCTATGGAAGAAACTGTTATTTGTGTCCCAATATCTACTTTTCTTTCAGTATGATAATTTTTAGCTGGGCACATGGCTATGCAGAGTATTGAGTCCATCTCTCATGTGTCTTTTATCTGTACCCAGTAGACTAAGTTCTGACCAATAGGATAATAAGTCAAGTGATGGAGCAATTTCCAGCTAGTGCCTTTAAAAAAACAGGGCACCCTCTCCTCTTCCCTTTCTCCCTTCTCCTGGCTGGAATGTAGACATCACGGGGAGCCATCTTCAACTTTGTGGATGAAGGCAGCACCTTCGGGATGGCAGAGCAACAACATAAAAGGAACCCGCATGACAACATAACACAGCCGTCACAGCAGGTGAGACTTTGTGTAAGAGAGAAATAAACTTCCACTGGGTTAAAATCACTGTAATTTGGAGTGAACTAGACCTGGTCCCTGTCTTCACGGGGCTTGCATTCTAAAAGGAAAGTGTAGCTGTTATAAAGTTGTATCAGAGAAGATACTTTTAGTTTCAGCAAACAAAATAACCAGAAACTAAAATGTTGTGAAATAAAGGTTTGTTTCTCTCACATAAAAAAGAATTCGAGTGGTTCTGGAGTTCATTCAGTAGCTCAGCAATAACAGGACTCTGTGTCTTCTTCTCTGTGATGCTCTTGCACCTGTCCTCATGGTGTAAAGACAGCGGCCACACCACCACCATCGTATCCTCACACACAAAAATATGTAAAGCAAGAAAAATGGGGAAAGATGTACTCCCTGTTTGTCTTTCTCTTCCATCAGGAGGGAAAGTCTTCGACAAGTGTCCTTATCAGGTTTGGTCTCAGGTCCCGTTGGTCAGGATTGGGACACATGCCAATGCCCTAGCAGCAAGGGAGGTCAGGCAAGCAAGGAACTGATACTTTAGGCTTTATAAGCTTTGGAAGGTGGGCTCCGCAGGAAAGGAAGAAGTAGGGTAGCAGTACTGTTAGGCATCAATCTTTATAGGAATGCTTCTTTGCTTTCTGTAATTTTCACGTGGGCAGGTTACTGCTGAAATTCTTCTCCAAATGGGCTTATTTATATCCTACCTTCTTGCTGAGCTGTCCCCTTGTATTGTAGAGGAAATAGAGTAGGGTTAATTACTTAAAAAAAAATTTCTGTAACTATTTTTTCATTCAATTCTACCATGCATCAGGCTCTGCATTGAATGCTTGATACACATTATATCATTTAATAAAGCATGCTTTCTGAAAATTGCTGGTCATCTGCGTGTTACCTTCCAAAGCACTGCATTTGAGTATGAATAAAAATAAAGCTGGATGATAGAAGGCACTGTGAATCAATTTTCAATATGCTCAAGAATCAGCATTGCGGAAAACAGACATCTTATTACCTTGGCCAGACTACATAAAGTGTTGGCTTAGCTTTTAGCTATGGCTTCAAATCAATTCTGATAATGGTAACAGAAAACACAGTGAAAAACTAAAACATATCCGGAATTTTCCTGTCAAACATACCAACCACTCCTTGGGAAATGAGACATTGGTCAAGAATTTAGATTGACTTACCAGGGCCATTCTGGGACTTATTAAAAAGTCTCAAAGTTCTTCTAATTTGCTTAAATATTTGCTGCAGTTTTGCACTCTGCCAGTTACTTGCAATGCATAAATTGCTACACATTCTCCTGCAGATTGTGAGCTTGCCTTTAAATCTGCTGAGTTTAAGGAATTAATGCTTGGAGACTTTATTAAAACTGTCACTCTTACATCCCATCACCCTCAAACAAATGGTCAGATTGCAGATATGGTAGAAGCTACTATACATGCGATGAAGAAGCTTGTAGAAAGAATTGTCCAATGAGACTAGACGGATTCCTCATCACGGAGCATGGCTCGAGGGTGGAGCCAGGTCTGTGGTTTAGCCAGCTGTGCAGAATCTCATGCCTTGGCTATATCTAGACTTCTATATGTATAGGCTCAACACAAACATAGCCTAGAATCATTGGTTCTCAAACCCGTGTAGTCATAATAAGCACATTAAGGGGGATATTAAAAAATATATATTCTTGTATCTTATCCCAAACTGTGTATTGTGTAGATCTGGGCTAAAGGCAATGAATCTGCATATTTGACATGAGTCCCAGGTGGTTCCTATGCAGGTAGACTAGACCACAGACCATAATTTGAGAAACATGATTTAGATGCTCCTTGGTTGGCATCTACTATTCCAAAGTTGAGTTATACATTTTAGTCTTTGTAAATAATTATGAAGTTGGCCTAAAGTGGATTCCTTTAAAACTGAAATCACGTAGGCCAATGATTAGACATCAGAAAAATCAACATGGCATTACCATGTGGACCAGCATGAGGTTTGTATATGTGTGTACACACACACACACACACACACACACACACACACATACACACACACACCAGCCCAGTAACTGACAGAATCAGAGCTATTAAAGCATCCGATCTCCATCACTTAGCAAATAAACTATCAAATCTATAAGAAATAGAATGTAAAGAACATGATAATTATTTTAAGACTACCACAAACTGCTATAATCAAGTCATCTGATAGTTTTATATCTATTGGTACAACAAAGATCAACTTGAGGTGTCCTCTTCCAGGATAAACACTTATATTAATGTTAGGGAATAAGAGTAAAGATTTGATAGCCAAGAACTTAAGACACCTCAAATCTTACCCTAACAAATATCCTTATCTCCCCATAAGGTTCCCAAGAGAGACCTATGCAAAATATAGAAGCAGGATATTTAGAATAAAAGAACCACTAAATTAACAGCAGCGCAAGAGCCTCCTACCATTTTACTCTGTTAGTGGCAGAACTGGAGCAAGTTTGTTTTTGTCTAGAGACCTAAGAAGGGCCTAAGATTCCCTCCCTCTTCCTGCAAATCTAACTTCTGAGGCAATGATACAAAGTCAACTCTGTGTGGAGGGGAATGGAAGACAGGCGCCACGATACAGAGAAGAGAGAAAGAGTCAGTGAATGAGGAGTAAATACAGAGGGCGGGCCCTGGCCTGAGTCACCTACCACATCATACGCTGAGAGAGACTGAAAAATAATTAACCATGGTTCTCTAGAATGGCAGGCTCTGCCTAGATCTGCTTATTATATGAAGAGATATCGCAAGGGAGAAGGAACTAAGCCATTCCCACCTGTAAGAACTGGAAGCCTGCCTGTAACAATGGTATGGCCCTAAGGAGCGCTTTCACCTGACCGATCATATTAACAACTGCTTCCTCGCAGCCAGAACAGAGGGATAGGGCAGGGGCAGCGGAAGGGGAGACCAAGTTCCTTCCGGCTGTGATTCACTCCATAATTGGTTCTGATGTCAAAATGGAATTGTCAATGTTTCTTCACTCCTGCCCACATTTCTAAATCTTAACCAACTTTTAGGATTCAGTTCAAACACGTTCTTCTGCCTGACACCTAGGCAGGCAATTCTTCCCCTGCGATCACATGGCTCACAGCCATACCATCCGATACTTGCCCGCTCGCCTACTGACAGATCGTGAATGACTACACTTATGAGAAAGTAAGCTAACCCTTGTATGAATTCATAGAATAATCAGGAGAGATCTCAGAAATGCAGTCGTGCCTCATCTCAACTGGATTCTCTATTCCTCAAACACAGAACTTCTGTTTCAAATATTTTTGTAATCTTTGTATCACCTGTAATGTATAATCCAGAAATCCCCTCATTTACGAACAATTTACAAATTTTCATAGTAGCAAAGATTTTCACTCAGGCAAAAGTGAAGCAATCTGCTGGCCATCAATAGATGGTTGGACACGGTCCCCTGAGATGTGGGGATCAAGTCTTTCATTAATTAATGGCATGTCTGAAGCAGTTATCATGTTATCAACTTATTTTTGATAAAAAATGAAAATGCAAGCATATTTGGAGAAAATGTTTAAGAGGGTTTTAAAAATCAGAGCTGTCAAATAATCACAGTTCTTCTACAAAACTTGACAGAAATATGCTGAGAGATTGCTTGTCGGGTATCCTGGGAGTTCTGAACAAATAAGCTAATGAACAGCCTTTTGAATTTTGACTTGATCATAAGTTAAAGATGATTTTGGACTGGCATGTAGTAAGTGCTCAGTAAATTTATATCTGATTTTAATTTCTTTGACTTCAGAACTAAATTTTAACCTTCTCAAAGGCAAGAGCCTTATCAGCTGCTTCTTTTGGATTCCCCACAAAAGACGAAGCACAGTGCTAAACAGCATTGCCCACCATAGAAAGAGAACAAATTTTTAAAAATCATCATCCAGATAAGTCCATAGTACATACTTGTGTGTGAGATTCTACATGCTAACCCATATACTTTCACTCCAAGAAAGTATCCCAGGAAAAGAAGGTAAGGGAAAGAATATGGAGAAGATTTTCAGACACTGTGTGCAGCAGAGTATGTAAGTTCAGGTCAAACAGCTTGGTTTCTTCAGATGGAGGCACTCATTAAGTATTCAGCTTTGGGTAAGTTGCCTAGTCATTCCGTGCCTCAGTTTACTCTTCTGTAAAATGGAGGTGACAGTAATAGCAGGACCTATCTCATACAGACACTCTGAAGCTTAAAAGAATTAGGGGTTGTCAAACTACTACCCACACAGAAATCTGGCTCACTACCTGTTTTTTTATAAATAAAGTTTTATTGGAACACACACACAAAAGAGTTAATGCATGTGAATGCTTAGAGCCTTCCTGTCCTCTAGCCAACACTCAGTGAATGCTAGCCATTGTTTTTGTGGTGTCAGGAGACCTAGATGGTAGTCCTAGCTCTGCTGCTACTGAGCCTTTTGATTCTGTTTCCTTGTCTAAGAAATGGAAATATTTAAACCAGATGACCTCTAGCACTAATTCTAACCCGAGTTTTTCATATTCATATTATTTATTCAGTAAAGAAAATGCATATGGTATTTGAAAGAACAATATAGACAAAGAAAAAAGAAAGCGAGCAGAGTAAATTATTTGAAAGAAAGCATCCTGCCTCCCCCTCTCACACCCAAAGTAAAAAGCAGCTAAGAGAAGGAACAGGATACAAGAAGAGATAGTGACACTATAAAAAGAAAGGAGAGGCAATATTTCACTCAGGGCTCTATTGCTTTTATTAACTGGGAGACAAATTCACTCAGAACTTTTAATTCTTCAAATAACAGGCATCATAAACACCATTATCTGTTTGCTTGTGCCTGTAACATTTACTGTAATTCCTCAGATGAAAACCTCAGCTTCTAATATTACAGGACAAGGACGGAGTGAGGAAGGCTTAATGTAATTCAAGATATTCAAAGGTAAAAAGCTTCAAATGAAAATTATCACAATGAGCAAGAATAAAATTATTATAAAACTGTCACATTTCTAATATTTCCTATCACTTCTGACCATAAGCTCTGCAGCTATAAAAGCAATATCTTTTACTCCCCAGTGTGCAGTCGTGATGGTTCGCATTCTTCAAGGCTTATGATGTTAAAAATGCCTTTAATTATGTTCCAGATAGCTATTCGTAAGGCATTCTTAAACCTCTCCAAGGTCAGCATCTTCCTTCTCACTGATTCTCAGATCATCACTCTCTGATTCTAGCTTCACTGACACAATATTCATTTTATCCTGGGGAAAGACACAATTGCTGAATTGGTCACACTGGCATCCGGGACGGGAGCAAGATTGTCCCAGAAGGTGCCTTTGCTGGGCACTTGACGTCTGCATCGGTCTCCTCTGCCATTCTTTAGAGGTCAGCCAAAGAGAAAATTCAGACGGGTACTTAATGCAATTCAAAAGTCTGAGCGCTGCAAACAGCCACCACCTTTTGAGGCCATTTGGAGACCCTGAGTATCAAGCAGATGGTAAGCGGCACAGCCCCTTATAGATTTGTGTTTCTGGCAACACCTTGTAATGGGGAGCAGGAATGCAATTTTGAGTTGCCCATTGCAGTGCTAAGTGGGCACCTTGAAAATTGAAAACCTAAGTCTACCCATAGTTTATCCTGAATTTAAACAATCGCTGGCTATCCTGCATACAGTAATAGACTTTGCTCCCAAACCATTCATTTAAATGCTCAGACGCTAAAACCCCAAAAAAGAATCAACTTCATGGATGGCTGGCCGTGTTAACAAGTAGCGACTGGGGTATATTTCAGGAGCACTGCCTCACCAAGTTCTTGTTAAGGGTATGGTAATTTTGGAAATGTCCTTGTTTTCAGGGATTTTCTTTTCATTTACACACATACCCACCCTCACAGACCCATACATCTGTTTCCCCTATGTGAAAGTTCAGAAAGCCTGCGAAAAATAAGTAGAAAGGGAAGCCAAAGCCCAAAGCCATGCAGAAGAGAGACCAAGTACAGACTGGGATACGGAGTCGCTTCCAGGTGCCAGCCAGGTAATGGGGAGTGACTTCATTCTCTTTTAATAATTTTTAATAATAACTTTACTGTGGTTTTTCTGCTTATCGAGAGAAATCTATGCCTGTTATAGAAAATTTGGAAAATACAGAGATGTCACGGAATAAGTTCTACTACTCAGGGACCATCACTGATAAGATTTTGATGTAAATTTTTACTGAGTTCTTTTTATAGGCATAATTGCATTGTCTATTTGTTTTATACCTCTTCACTTCTAACCTCTACCTAATCACAACATTTAATGACTTTGCTTATTTATTCGTTTATTGTCTGGCACCACACCCCTGTCCCCAAATGCTCCTTCTGCCCTGGAAAGTACGGTTCCGAAAGGGAAAGTTGTGTCCTAGTCTTTCCTTTCACAGAACCTGGGACCTCTTGGGTACCCAATAGATTAGTGAATGCACCAATTCATTGAGATCCTATTGAGCATGTAACTTTAGGTCTCATATTTCTCTCCCAACACTGCAACAGTGTAATAAGCACATCTCGTACGTCACTACAGAATCCCTCCAATCTCTCCACTTATCCATCCCCGCAGGCCCTGATGCAGCTAGAGAATGCCTCCCACAGACTTTTGCTTCCAGCCTGAAGGCATCTCTCATTCCCCAGACAGGGAGACTCATGGGAACCCTATGCATAACCTGGAGGTGTGCCCATAAGCCATGCTTGACCAATGACAGCCAGGAGCCAGTGGATAAATCCTCTTTTCATCCCTGAGGAAGATGGTTCTGAGATATATTTCGTAAACCTCTCTGAAGATCCTGATGGGTTTGAGTTCATCAGCCATGGACAACATGAAAACACAACCTCATTTTGTTTCTCCCTGTTTCCCTCTCCTGTGTTCTGTAAGCCTGTTCCATGGAATCCCATCCTAAAGATCCTACTGGCACAAAGCCTTCATCTCAGATTCTGCTTCATAGGAAATCAGCCTAATAAAAATAGAATTTTTATACATTATTATAAATTATTGAAGACAAATTTAATGGCTGTATAGTATTCTACTAATATAAATTACTATAGCTAGGTAATACTTTTAATATTTCTGAATGTTTAGGTGGTTCGTTGCTTTTAATCTTACAAATAAAGCTATGTAGAACATCTTCACATGTAAAGCTTTTTCCTCATTTAAGAAATGGAATTAGTGAGTCAAAGCTAAGAATCTTTTTTTTTTTCAGTTTTAGATCATATTGGCCAATTTCTTTCTGGAAAAGACTGTACCATTTTATAGTCCCACTAACAATATATGAACTTGTTCTTTCATTGCAACATTGCCAACACTGGATACTATCTTTACTTGTATTTTTGATAATTTGGGAGTTGACTAGATTTTGTACTCTAATTTGCATTTCTTTTATTTATAGTATTTCCTCTTTTGGAAACTGTCTCTTATGCAAGAGCAATACTTTTCAGAATTTTGTGAAGCTCTGGGTTAGACATACCCTACAGCATAAGCCAAATCCCCCTACAAGATGGCCATTTGGGTAATGACGTTGGAAAGCAATTCAGAGAGAAGATTTGAGTTGGAACAAGAGGGAACTCTCAAATTGAATAAATATGGTGCCTACTACATGCTGGGTGCATTAGAAAATATTGAAGATCCAAAGATGAAAAAGATAGAAAATGTCATCTTGGAGGTAATAGTCTAGTGATCATGCTGAGGAGGAAACTAAATGTCTGAAATAAAGTCATCCTAGAGGATGGTTTGACTGGAAACGGCAAGAACTAGTTCAAAATCCTCTCATTTTAGATTAAGACAAATAGATTGTTTGGACTGCATTTAGTTTGGCTATGAAAGAAAGTAAACAATGCTCATGGTTTAGAGCTAGACATTCTGGATTAAGCTCAAGTGATATCAAAGGGGGTAGACGGTAATGTGATACTATAATAAGAAAACCTGAGCATAAGAATCAGGCAACCCTGGTTTTAAAACTGAATTCTACCACTTCTAGTTTATGGCCTTGGGCAAGTTAGCTTCTCTGGATCTCTATTTCTTATCTGTGCAATGAAAATTATAATACCTTCCTGACAGAGTTGTTATGTGACTTCAAATAAGATCATGTATGGAATAGCCTAACAAATTCAATGGCACAAAGTTGAAAACCAATAAAAATCATAAAGAAGAAAAGTTAATGCTTTTTTAAAGTCAAAGGCAAAATTCCTCTGAGAATGAGAATTGTATTTTGTTACATAAAATAGATCAGTGTCACATTTCACTGTGAAAAGAGAGGCCTGAGACCAGAGTCTGAAAATGAAGGAAAGACTCTAGAAGATAGGAACTATGAAGAAGGTAAAAAGTAGTAACCAAAAAAAAAGTCCTGATTAAAGAGAAACTGTTCCAACAACTTTTTTAAGAATGAAGGATATGAAACATGCACTTAAAAGTTGTTTGTTGCATGGTGACCAAAGTTAATGATACCTGAGGGCTTCCCTGGTGGCACAGTTGTTGAGAATCTGCCTGCCAATGCAGGGGACGCGGGTTCGAGCCCTGGTCTGGGAGGATCCCACATGCCACAGAGCAGCTGGGCCCGTGAGCCACAACTACTGAGTCTGCATGTCTGGAGCCTGTGCTCCGCAACGAGAGGCCGTGATAGTGAGAGGCCTGCGCACCGCGATGAAGAGTGGCCCCCACTCGCCGCAACTGGAGAAAGCCCTCGCACAGAAATGAAGACCCAACACAGCCAAATATAAATAAATAAAATTTTTTTAAAAAAATGATACCTGAAATTTGCTAAGAGTGTAATGAAATTTGCTGAGAGTCTTTTGTGTTCTCAACACTCAAACATGTAAAAGGTAACTATGTGAGGTGATGGACATGTTAATTAAAATGATTGTGGCATCATCGCACAATGTATATGTATATCAAATAATTACATCATTCACCTTAAATATATGAATATTATCAATTATACCTCAACAGAGCTGGGAAAAAAAGTGACTTTTCTGCTCACCAAAATTGGGTGTTATCATCTTCAATTTTGACAATAAGATTTGTGAATTATTTTTATTTAATAATTGTTTTAAGCTGCATATTTTATTATTAGTGGGGTTGAAGACTTCCCCCACATTGAAATAGTAAAAATATTCTCTTGAAAAAAAAGTTATTTGCTGGGCAATGCTGAGATGTAACCCATCCTTCTATTTCTAGAACTACAAGAAAACAAATACCTCTGTGATGAATGTGTTAATTAATTTGATTGAGGTAATCTTTTCACAAGATACACATATATCAAGAATCACATTGTATACTTTAAGTATATTACAATTTTATTTGTCAATTATACCTCAATAAAGTTAGAGAACAAAAACAAAAACCTCCAAAAATCTTTGCTGTACACATAGTCTATTATCAAGTGTGTTAACTAATACACATATATGGGTTTAAGATTACTAGCAGCTCTTTTCCTTCCACAGTCAGGACCGGTTTGTTGAAAAAACGTGTTAGATATAGGAATTACAAAAAATGATGCATACCTACTTAAAATATTTTTATCTGCTAATTTTTGCATGTGAATCTAATAACTTCTACTCAAGTAAAATTCTCTCAGTTGGCTTCCCAGCCATCTTTCTTGCATAAACCATACCTATAATACAGCATTAATTTCCATTTTGGTTTTGCTAAAGTGGAACAAGAACTTAAAGACACTTGCAAAATAATCTGAGTACAGAATCCTTCTAGAGTCTTCTAAATTTTTCCAAATCTATTACTGTTATTTTTCCCAGTTTTAATTTAATGCTGTTTTTAAACAACTCATCTTTATGGAGACTTGCTATTATTATTCCATAATAGACAAAAGTTTTCTTACTCAATTATTTAATCAGTTAGGATAATATTTCTATAAATTAATTACTTATACTAAAACACATATGTAGTAAGGCAGTTTGGTAACAGACATCTCTAATTTTGCTAAGCATACAACCTGACTGGTAGAGGTGCATGTGCATGAGTGTAGTTCTAGAGGGTGGCCTATAATGACTTCTGTTTCTAGCAGTATGGCAAACTAGATCTTTCTGAACAACCTTCTTGACTGGCACAGCTAAATTGTTGGATAAAACATACATATTCAATCTTCTAAAAAGAACTGCTGAGTCAGCGTAAAAGGAAGTCCTTCACAGAGGTCAAAGAAAAAGTAGAAACAGGAACCTTGAAAGATAAAAGATACTAAAATCGAATTATATGTAGAGGTTTCTAGTAAACTCTGGAGTTCCTGAGCTCTGCTTTGATGCTGTAAAAGGTAAGGGGACTGGAGTGAAAATCTAGGATTTGCCCAAGGATGGGACCTGTGAAGACAAACTCCACTAGGCTCAGCTTCCAAGGACTGCTTACTCAAGGTAAAAAGAGACACAAGGAAAATTGCATTTATCAGTTCATTGCATTTATTGATTCTATGCTGAGTCGAGAGAGAAAAAATCTCATTTGAGAATTTGTTACCAATAGGCAATCATTATAGAAGTTTACAATCCAAATCCATGCTACCATCTGAATAATAATTTAAAAAATTCCAAACAAGTAGAGTGATCCTGTGTTAGTAATGCTACCAAATATCCTAAACAAACACAAATGTAGTTTGGAGGAATCCAACTACAGGCTTGGCCTCAATAAACTGTCATAAAGTGCCAAGGAAAATGAGCAGACCACAGCCAAAAATCACAAAACACAAAAGTGATAGCCAGAAGAAACAATGAGATGGCAAATCAGAACTGAAAGTCCTCAGTAACTGCAATATCAGATGCAGAGTATAAAATATACAAATTCAATATGTTTAAAGAAATAAAAGAGAAGCTTGAAAGTAAAACAGAGGAAAGAGACTCTAAAGAGCAACTAAATAGATTTGGAAAGACCTAAATTACACTCCTAGACATGAAAAATGAATTAATTAAAATTAAACACAGAATGGGTAAATTAAACAGCAAATTGGAGACAACAGACAAGAGTGCTAATGAGCTGAAAGACCCAAATAAATTATCTAGAATGCATCCCAGAGAGAAAACTGATTGGAAACAAAGAAGGGGGTAAGAGTCATAAAGAATAGAGGGAAAATGTCCAGGATAAGCCTAATTGGTGGTCCAGAAAGAGAAGGTGTTAGTCAAAATAGGCTAGTCTATGACATAGCAACAAAGTAAGCCCCAAGTTTTAGTGGCTTAACAAAACTAGTGTATTTCTCACTCACTTAAAGTCCAGTATGAATCAGTCAACTGTTCAGGGAAATATTCTCCCCTGAAGAGCCCCAGAGATACTGTGGATCTTCCATCTCAATGAGTGGTCCCCACAGTTTCTGCCAAAGGAGAAGAGAAAGCTGGAGGGTCAAAGAATAATCAAAAATGATAAGGTGACTGCATAGCATTAGCTCCGCCTCTGTTTGCCCTTCAGTCATGAAACCATTCCATTCTTCCACCCACACATAGAACACACTCAATCCCAACCCAAAGTCCCATCTAGTTACTGCTCTCAGCTCAAAATCCGAAGATTTTAATAATCATATTAGTCTCTTCAAACATGGGCTCTCTTTTCATGAGATCTGTGAATTAAAAAGTCATCATTATGCTCCATCCTATCAAATCAACAATGATGAAAGGGAAAAAAATTGCAATAAATATTTCCATTCTGAAAGGAAATAAATGAAAGATATAATATAACATAAGATAATATAATATTTCACTAAAATCCACTGGGCAGGCATAGTGCATGCTCCTTATTCAAAGGAGATTTTCCTTGATTAAGCCCTAATTTTCCTATTTTAAAATCTTTTTCCATTGGTCTTATGCCCTGTGGTGTCACGCTGTAAATTATTCCTTTTTACTTACTATCATTTGCCACATCTAAAGTGGGCTTTGGGAGTCAATCACTCTTGTGGTCTGCACAGATTTCACAACTGATTTTCTGTTTATGAAAAGTTGGAACCCAAAAGTTGGTTTAAATTGTAAAAGTCATATGCTTTTTAAAAATCCAGGCTAATAGTTTCTTTGTCAATATAGGTTTTCTAAAAAATTAAGTTTCTGATCTATCTGCTTTCAGTCAGTTACACATGCCCATAATGATATCAGAAGTACCCTGAGAGATCATTTTCAGATATGATTTATTTCTTTGTTTCTTTGTCCCACATACCTCTCTCTCTCAATTTAATGGCAGATATTTTAAGGCTATTTGGAAGAATGAGTGAAGTGGCCAAACCTATAATGTGATGTCATCCTGGATCATTTTATCTGTTGATAGGTTTTTTTTTTCATCTTTATTGGATTATAATTGCCTTACAATGTTGTGTTAGTTTCTGCTGTACAACAAAGTGAATCAGCTATATGTATACATATATCCTCTCCCTCTTGAACCTCCCTCCCATCCACCCCATCCCACCCCTCTAGGTGGTCACAAAGTACCGAGCTGATCTCCCTGTGCTATGCGGCTGCTTCCCACTAGCTATCTATTTTGTGGAGCCCCTGAAGGCAGGAAAAAGAGAACACATACATGGAATATGTATTTATTCCTGTGAGACTCAATCACTAGACCTTCAATGGTAGAAGGAACCCAATGCAGTCAACTTGCCATCACTTGGCTATTGGTTTATTCAAAGAGTGGTGCTGTATCAGTGTCTCATCATTGATATCTATTATCAATCAATTGATCATTCAGCAGTGGCAACAGCACTATCAGCCTTGATGAGTGTAAGCCCATGTTGTTGAGGCCATTCATGGCCTCCATCTCTGTCACCATGGATATCTCATTCACGTGCCCATCACACCAGCAATGGGTGGCCAAGGACAGATGGTGGCCAATGACAACCAGCCAAGTCAGTACCTCTTTCATGGAAGATGCTCTCTTATGGACATTTACGTCTTATAAAGATTTTCACACTTAGCATCTATTCCCGTGTATTCACCTACATGCCTCTATGCCAGATCACCTTGTCACGAGACTTTTATTTTTTCTCCTTTCAGATGTCTGATCACCTGTTCAGGACATTCACATCTTCCCATGAATCCATATATATTTTATCCTGAGGTTGTCCCTCCTCTGGTCGCACAAAATGATAACCAGATGCACCACTTGTATATCTGCCAAACTTGAGTGGAACCAGCATCCCTTCCACCCACATTCCACTGGCCATAACTCCATCTCTTTCAACTCTAACTGAAAGACAGCTAGACAAGCTAATATTATTCTATGCCTGAATGTTCAAAGCTTTGCCTCTGCCACAGAGATAATAGAGAATACAGAAAAGGTAATGTTCAAAAATTGTTGAGAATTTTCCAGAACTATTTAAAGACACCAATATTCAGGTCTAGGTATTACAATAAATCCCAAGAAGATTAAATTAAAAGAAATAGACACCTTAATCATCATCATAATACTGAAGATCACCAAAAAAGAGAAGATCTTAAAAGACAAATTGCCCACAAAGAAATGGATATTAGACCAATTTATGACTTTTCAATAACAACAATGAAAGCCAGATAGTAATGGAATAATACTCTCGATGTTATGAGAAAAAAGTTTAACTATTGTTCAAGAAAAAGGGTAAAGACATATTTAGACAGATAGTATATGAGAAGCTCAACCCAGCTTCTCCCTAGAGTAAAGTCTATGGGATGACTTTAAACGGAAGGAAAACAATCACAGAGTATCTGAGATAGAATGATAAGAAAAAAATAGGAAGTGTGGGTGAATTTAAATCAACATTGACTGTTCAAAATAACTATAAGAAATTTTAGTTGTTGTGGAAAATAAAGGAGAATTAAAATACATAATATTAAGACTTAAATTGGAAAGAGGGGTGATCAAGGTTAAAGTATTTAAGGTCCTTGAATATCTCGTAGGACAATGAAGTGGTGGTGATTGGTGGTGGTGGTTAAATAAACCTGTTAAAAGTGTCTGAGTAACAAAAAATAATACACTGAGCACATAACATCAACCATATAAAGGGAAAAAATAAAAGAAAATAAGACTTAGCCAAATAAGTATGCCACAGAAGACAGATATAGACATAGACACATCATATTATTTTACTTACAGATAGATAAAAATAAGACAATGTATTTTCATGTGTACATATAAAATCATCAAGGAAATTTAGAGAGTAATTTAGAGAAAATTCAAGGCAGTGCTTACCATGTGGAGAGTTCAGGAGGGGGGAGAACAGTGAGAGGGTGCCATGAGGGAGGGGCATAAACGTTTCTATTTTTAAGCTAGAGGGTGGGCACTCAGGTATTTACCTTATTATTCTTTTTTAAAGGAATCATAAATGTTTTAAATACTCTTTTGCATGTGTGATATATTTCATCAAAAAAATATACTTAAAAAAAACGTGGACTGCTAACTGAGTATTCAAAGTGCCAGGAGTGTTAGTCGGTATGAATTGTCAGCACATATATTTTAGAGAAGGAATGGAGAGTGTCAATTAAAGCAATAAATCAATCCAGAAAAGCATTAATCCAGCAATTTGATTAAGTAGAGATCAGATAAGAGTGATTTCACTCTGGGTAAATACAACTATTTAAATGTGCTCTCCCAGGGGAGGAGAGAGGAGGAGAGAAAACCTAGTAGAACTCAGTGCTCTTGGTTTGGTTTCTTGGAGACTGCGCTGGATCTTGGATGTGGATTTAACTGACTGTGATGCTTGTTTCAGTAGGACTCTGTATGCGTTAACTGCATATTGTGTGCCTACTGAATTGCACTTCTTAATGGGCTGTATCTTTCTATAGTGCATTTCCTCCTCCATGAAAAGCACAGCAATAGGTTACTGTTCAACAAAAAACGATGATAGTTTATAAGGTTTGTGTTTCTTATAAAGTTGCTTGAATAGTGTCTGCTCAGCTCCCTGAAGAAACTGGGATGAAATAGTAGTATACATTTTAATAAAATATGCAAGGAGTTTGAACACTAAAACTGCTGTTATCAGTATTACCATTATCAGTAGAGAAGTTGTATACCTAATTCTCCATACATTGTACTAAAAAATTAAAGCATTATATCTAATACAATGTCAAAGACAACATTAAGGCAAAAATTAACTACAGGAATGCACAAAAGTGAAAGAATGGAATTCCAAATGAACAGATTAGAGATACGGTAGCATTAAGATGTCTTCAGTTTCTAGAATAAATACAGAGAGTTTTCGAATGTAGTGCTCTGAAAAAAAAAATCATTCATGGAAGTTCTACCTATAGTCATTTACATTTTCATAAATGATCTGTAGCATGACTAGTTGTTAAAACACAATATTGACTTTAGGGAGATAATGAATCAACAACCAAGAAATGCCCAAAAGTGAATTCATCCAAACTGTCATCATTAGCCAAACACTGTTTTGTTAGAAGTACAAAGACAGAACAATCAGGATTCCTGCCTAGTCAGGTGAGTGAAGCAAACAAGTCAAGAGACTCCATGCTCACGTAGTGAGTCCCTGGTTTCCTGTTCTCTCTTAGTAGGTGCTTATTGAAATGTTATTTAAATGATGGCTATGTGGTATGTTGGGTCAAAGTGCTTTCAGAATACCAAGGAGTTGGTGATGTTTGAGCTGAATCTTTAAGGAAGGACAGGGCATTTCCAAGAAGAGAAATATTCAGTTGGAAGAGATCAATGGAAAGAAAGATTGTTTATTTCCATTTAAAATGTAAGGTAATGCAGGGGTAAATGGACACGTAAGCCCTGAAAAGTTCAGAGGATGAGGATAGAGATGAGACTGGGAGGTAGAATGGGCCATATAATAAAAGACATCTATTCCAAACTAAAGAGCTTGTAGTTGCTCCTACAGAAAATGAGTCCTCAGAGGTTTTTCTGTAGGGGAGTATGTATGCAGGCTTGTTTCTATAAAGAGGAGATCTCCTGTAGCATAACAGTTGCTGGATTGGGAGAGGAATGCCATGTCTTAGGCCCTGTGTTAGTGGCCACACAAAGATAAAGAAGATGCTGTCACTGCCTTCCAGGTGGTGGACACCTAGTGAGGGACGCAGGTAAAATCAGGAGACAGATAATAGCAAAGGCTAAGTGCTGTGATGAATTTATACACAGTGGTGCTTTGGAAGTACACAGGAGGACTACCTACCTCATGGTGGAGAAGTCAGGGAAGGCTTCTAGGAGGAAGTGTCAGCTGAACTGAGCCTAGAAAATCAGGCCATAAAGGCACATACGCTGTAATTTAACTCAGTGCTCAAGTCACACCATAAGGTTAAGAGATCATAACTGATTCTTATCCAATCACATGTGTTTTGGGGAACATGGCAGGGTATAAATATAAAAGCAATTAATTTAATAAATCAATAAAATAATAAGAGCAGTATTTAATCTTATTAAGCACAAAGAATGTTTCATTGATCAATCATGCACAGAGAGTGTTTATCAAGGGCTAGGCACCAGAAAAGCTTCAGGGGAATTTTCAGAAGTACCAGAACTATGACCAATGGGCTTCTCACAATGGGAAAGGACTTAGAATAGGTCATATTCCACTATGTTCCTTTGAATACTGAGGTTCCATTTCTGCCACCATTAAGAAGCTTATAACCTAATAGATGAAGCAGATTTTTTTCATGCCAGAAAAAATAAAGGAATAAAACAAGACTTATGAAAATGTAAGAATGAGTGGTATGATACAAACAGAAACTTCCATGGCGATTATGAGAGATAAACTGAGAAATTCCAGACAGAGGGAATACTCTGAAAACAGTGCCTAGGAATAAGCAAAAACATGGCATTGTCTTTTTCCTTCCTTCCTTCCTTCTTTCCTTCCTTCCTTCCTAACTTCCCTTCCTCCTGCCCTTTCTTCTGCCCTCCCTCCCTCTCCCTTTCCTCTTTTCTTTCTTTCCTTCTTCCATAGATATTTATTGAACCTAAAATTATTTTTAAAATCAAAAACGTATTCCCTTACTGCAGATTGCTTACAGTTCAGTGAAGGGACACCAAGAAAAGAGAACATAACTGGCCCTCCTTCCCCTCCTAAATCTAATTCCCTCTTCTGGAGTCAGAAATAGGGAGTTGATCAGGGAATACATCCCAAAAGAGGTGATGCCCAAACTAAATCACAAAGGAGCCCAGAAGGTAGGCAAGGCAGAAAAATAGCTCACGCCAAAGCAAAATACGGAGTGTGGCATATTCAAGGAAACACAAGGATTTAAACAGCTGAAACTTGGGATGTGCTGGAGAGGGATGAGGGGTAGAATCTGAGGAGCAGTGCGGTGATGACTCACAGGACAGGAGACTGACCCAGCTGGTGGTTGAGGAACAGTAGGAGATAAAGTTGAATAGGTCAAATAAGGTCCTGCCAGCTAGAGGAGAGCAGATGGACGTCGCGTAAAAAAGGTTTCTAATCGTTCTGCAGAACTGTGTTTGTTAAGCAGTTTTGCACACTTGAAAGCAACCTGGGTACATTTAGGCCTTACAACTATAGTTTGTGTTACCTGTAATTATTATTAATTAAGGCAGAGACTGGTGTATATGAAAGGAGTGTGGAAATCTGCAGGGTTCATTTTTGTATTTGTCAACTTTTATTTGAAAACAGCAGGTGAAATCCTGATTTGAGCAACATTTAGCCTCAAACTATCATGCAGATTGTCTTGGTATCTATATAATTGCAAAGTACTGCTTTGGTCAAAGCTCCTGAACACTTTTTGTTGCTAATTTTGGCAATAAACCTGTTAATTAGTTAATTGTAAAACGTTAGTGAATCAAGCAAAAAGAATCCATCTGTTTATAAAATTTCATCTCTTCTGGGCATAATATTTAAAAACAAGAGCTGGCTTGCACTGTATTGCCTACTAACTACAGACATTGTCTGTGAAATATTTGTATAGTCCCCACTTAGGGCTAAGAGGTGATATTTTAATGCAACCATTTGCCGTATTTGAAGGTAATTTTTAGGTACATGGTGCTGCATACAATTTGTTTCAGGGACTGGTGGAAACTGAAAAATTGGTGAGAGATATATGACTTTTTCCTCTATATCCCAAGCTGAACCTAGAAATAATTAGCCAGACAGGAAAAAAAATCAGAAGGGCATTTCACACAGAGACACACAGTAATAAAAGCAAGGAGAAAAACAGAAAAAAAAAAAAACAGAGGACAGCATAAATTCCTAAACAAAGAAAACTTGTAGTGCACCTAGGAGAAGGGCCAGAAAGAACACTGGTGAGCTAGGCAGGGACCAGACTGTAAAAAAATGTGTTTCCATAAAGAGGGATTTCTCTGCAACTGTACCATCAAGTTATGGGAATACATTGAAAATCCTCCATTTGAAGAGTCTAATGAAATATTTCTTTTTAGGAAACGTTGACAATCATCCCCTTGGAAAACTGGGGAGATTCCTAAGGTCCTCCTTTCCCCAGCTCCCAGGGGGAAGTGTAGTGAGAAGCTCAGGAAAACCCAGGCATCCAAGAATGAAGTAGGGAAAATGCCACCAGACTGGGAGCCAGAGACGTGGGTTCTAACCCTAGTAGCATACAGACCAGCGAGTGAGCAAAGTCATGTCATTTGGCTCCCCGGGTCTCTTCTTTTCTTGGTAAATGGGAAAGTTGCTTTGGGACACACTTTGTCTGGGTTTAGGAGGATGGGTTTACATAGTTGTATTCACAGTCACTTTCATGTATAGCTAAGTTATTGATAGCCACAGGGATGTAGGGATGGCTTTAAGGAACTTCTACCACCGGGAATTGGAGTTAACCTGCCTCCTGACATAAAGATGCAGGGAAAGGGGCCAAATCACAATATGAACTCAGGCTCCCATAACTGGAATTATGTAGGTTTGGAGGAAGAAACAAAGTTTGAAATATAAGATACCAGGAGCTAGTCCATTGTCCAAAATCATAAACAGAGGATGTAGATTTGATGGACACCTAATCATAACGGAAGTTACTGCTTTGGTTATCATCTGAATTTTTAGTTACAATTTACCTTTTGATATCAGAATGATTTCTATTGATTTTTTAATTGCTGATCATCATAGATTTTGTTTTGTATCCCATTAATTGTCTGAAGTTTCTTTTGAATCTTTAATAAATAAATTTAAAGATAACAAAGGAAGGTACCCTTCAGATATATCAACATCCAAACCACTTGTTTTGTTTCTTTAAACATTCAGAACATCTTAAATCTCTTTGTAAAATGCAATGAAAATGAAATACAGATTAGGCCTCTGGAGAGGAGCATCAGAGGATCTAAACCTCCCAAACATTTCACCTCTCATGTATGCTTTCCCTCTCTGTGGACTTTATTCTCTCTTGATGCAACTAGTCATTTCAACACTAAGGGAGACCCACCCACTAATAACTCCCATGCTCATATTTCTTCCTCCACCATATATTACCTAGTTGTAAGTCAAAATTCCATTTATTATATTATTTTAAGGCCTATTTTGCTTTGCTATTCCACTTGGGGGTCCCAGTGAGCATCTGTTGTTAACGACTCTGATTTGCTCATGAAGTCTTCACTTAAATATTCAGCAAAGCTGATGAAGAGAACGTACCATGATATGATGAAGTATGTACAGCCAAATTAGTGGAGTCACTTATGTCAGAGACAGACTGGAGATGGTCAGTGCAGGAGCATAATGGAACCTTAACCTAACCATACAGGAACTTACAACTCTTCTCAGAAATCAGCAGAGCAAGACAGCCACTCCCCAAATGCCATGTGTGTTCATGCTATCTCCAGACTTCCTTGTTCTCCCAACTCAAGAGTCCCTAATCCAATAGGGAAGAAGACCTCTAGGCAACCAATAATCTGAAAAAAAAACCAAAAACTAAATGACTTCTACGTTTACTGCATAAAAATCCCCTAGTCTGTGAGCAACTTGGAACTCATTGCTCCCATCGTCTTGAGTTTCCTGGCTCGCTGATGGAAAGCTTTGCAATAAACTCATCTTTTTCCTTTGTTTTATTCAGTGTGCAGAGCTTGGTTTTTGACACGTAGAAAGAGCCCTGAGCTGGGAGCCAGAAAACCTAGTCTCCAGTCTAGTCTTGAGAGCTGTGTGGCCTTTAATAATTCATTTAATTTTCTTTAGCCCCAGTGTCCTCAACTATAAAAACAGAAAGTTGGACCAGGTATCATTTTAGATTCCTTCCAGTTAAAACATTCTGGAATTTGATTTCCCAGGCTAATTTGGGGGGCATCCATTTGCTTCCAGCCCTGGTAAACAGAGGCCAGTGCTGTTACAACCTGACAGCTGGAGAGACAGACGAGGAATAAAAGTTTCCCTAAGTGTTCCTGTTCCTCCTTTTTTGTAAATAAATGAAAAGACTTCATTTTCCAGAGCAAATCCTGAGTCGCAAATGCCATTTTTTTCTGCATGGGGAAGTGAAAAAAATTAGCATTTAAAAATATGCAAGCAAGTAACATTTCGTTTGTTTCCCTAATGTCTGATTTAAAGATAAAGATCTTTTTTCAGCACTAAAAGCAAAACCACCTAATTCATCTGGCTTAGAGGATCGTTTACATATCCAATGGAACATTTATTTTATCTGACCAGAATTGAAGATGATGCAACATTCTTGGCTGAGATTAAAAATATATAAGGATGGAATATTGATGGCAATACGCAGGATAGAGAAGAACAGCCCAGATGATGCACTGTGGATGATAAGAATGAAATGGTTCTTAGCTAAAGTGAAATGATAACCTCAAAAGATACAGATTAATGACAGTAGTTTCTAAGATTGAAAAAGGAGAGGCAAGGATAAAAGAGGAATAAATTTAAGCATTTCAACAAAGGATGGAGAAATTTAAAGGATAATGTTAATTGAATTATGTGTTGTAACCAGATAATACTCTATTATACAAAGATGAAAGCCACAGTCGTATCAAACCATCTAGTGGAAAGACATCAACTGAATCTGCAAGGGTTATTTTTAAAGTGGCAGATTCTAATATGAATCCAAATTTCTGGGGTACAAGTTTAGTTTAAGCTTCTCAATTTATAATGGTGATGAGCTTAGTTTGATTGCTCAGGAACATATTTGGCAGATGTATGGCAACTTCAGGATGACTGAATGCATTGTTACTTTTCGTCCAGAATTCATTGATTCATTTTATATACATTTATTGAGTTCTTCTATCTGTCCATAATCCCAAATGACTCAAAAGGCACTGTTTTTCAATTTTCATTCATTCAACAGACCTCTCCTAAGTACCATCTGTGTGAAAAGCATTGTGGTAAAGTTCAGAGGTTAGAATAAATTAACGTGTTTTTTGAGGACAAGAGCTATATTACCTTTACCTTTCCATGCCTGCCAAGAGGGCCTGGCCTGATATAAGTAGTTGATAAATGTTAACTTGAACTAAACCTTTTAGGGAAGCAGATATACATAAAACTATAAGCTAAGAGAACCAAATATTATCTTACAATGTATAGAATCATGAACTAAAAAAGTTGGAGGAATATATGGAAGCAACCTAAGTGTCCATCAACAGATGAATGGATAAAGAAGCTGTGGTATATATATTCAATGGAATACTACTCAGCTACAAAAAAAAAGAATGAAATTTTGCCACTTGCAGCAACATGGATGGACTTGGAGAACATTATGCTAAGTGACATAAGTTAGACAGATAAAGACTAACATTGTGTGATATCACTTGTGTGTAGAATCGAAAAAATACAACAAAATAGTAAATATAAAAAAAAAGCAGACTCATAGATATAGAGAACAAGCTAGTGGTTGCCAGTGGGGAGAGGGAAGGGGGGAGGAGCTATGTGAGGGTTGGGGATCAAGAAGTACAAACTATTAGGTATAAAATAAACTATAAGGATATATAATACAATGTTTATTTATAATAGCCAATATTTTATAAGAACTATAAATTGAATATAACCTATAAAGATTGTGTATCACTATATTGCATTCCTGTAACTTATGTAATATTGTGTATCAACTATACTTCAATAAAAAATAAAGAAAAAATTAAACATTAAATTTAAAAAATTGGAAGAGATCATATATGTCATTGAATCTTATGGAACAAATCTAGGTTTGTTCCATGAAATAAAAGTATTAGGTGTTATTAAAATTAAATGGGGTGGGAGATTCCTTGGTCAAATAATTTCAAAGGAAACAGAATCAAACAAGTTTCTTTATTTCCCAGAGACTTTGATGAGCTAAAATTTTGTATTTCTCTCAAAATCAGATAGAGCACATAGCATTTCCAACCTTATTCATCCAGGGGCTTTTTTATTGTGAAACTAATGTCTGACTTTGGTAAGGGCTCAACTGGTCCATTTTCCTTGCTTTACCCCCCAACCTCACCACTCTTAAACCAGTGAGAGACAATTTTGTAACTCTGCCTAAACAATTCAATAAGTGATTCATCCAATTTTTTGAGCAAACGTTCCGTTATTGGTTAGCCTTAATCGTCGGAAATCTTTAGAATTTTGAGCTGAAATCTACCTCACAGTCTACTAGAGCATGTGTTAGCAAACAATGGTTGGAAGGAAAAATCTGCCCTGTGGCCTATTTTTGTATGGTCCTCAAGCTAAGAATATTTTTAAAAATTTTTAAAGACTAAAAAGAAGAATATGCAGTAGTGATCATATATGGCCCATCCAACCTAAAATATTTACAATCTTGACTTTTACAAAAGAGTCTACAGACCTGTGCTGTAAAAAAAATTGTCTCCAGAATTTTTGATCATGCCCTCTGTGGCAAGCAGTCTCTAAGGTAGCTTCCAAAAATCCCTACCTCCTTGTATTTAAGTCCTTGTATAATCCCCTCCCCTTGAAAATAAGCTAGATTTAGCAACTCACTTCTATTCTATTCTATTCTATTCTATTCTATTGAACAGACTTGTTTCTATTCTATTTCCCTGAATAGAATATGGCAAAATTGATGGAATGCCACTTTTAAGTTGTAAAAGACTTTGGCTTCTGACTTGGATACTACCTCTCCCTCTCTCATTCAACTGCTCTAAGGAAAGCCAGCTGCCATATTGCTTAGCTACTTTATAAAAAGGCACGGAAAGTAGAAAGGTCTCCAGCTAACAGCCAGCGAAGGACTAAGGCCTTCAGGCCAACGGTCTGAAAGGGACTGAATTTTACCAATAATCAGGTGAGTGAACTTAAAACAATCTCCTCTAGTTCAGCCTTCACATGTGACCACAGCCCTGGTCAACAGCTCTATTTCAAATTCATAAAGGGACCTTGAGCTAGAGGCAGCCAGCTAAATTACATCCAGATTCCTGACCCATAAAAACTGAGATAATAAATGTTTGCTCTTTTAAGATGTTATGTTCTGGGATGATTGTTAACCAGCAATAGATAACTAACATATACTCCCATTAGTAAAAATTTTCAGGGCATGTAGTCCCAATATGTGTATATTTACCTATGATTTATAAACATCTCCTACTGCAAATTTTTACTTTAAATACTAGTAAGGCTTACATTTTTTCTTAATTTTTAGATAAAAATAAATATAGAAGGAAGTTTTAATAACTCGTTATGGGTATGGACCCTGTTGGATTGGTTTATCCATCCCTTGATATGCTCACTTTTCATGCCTACTTTGCAGAACACTGCGTAAAGTAACATAATAACACAAACACTCCCCAAAATTATAGACATAGAATTTTATTTGATCACTTTATCCTTTCAGTAGAATCAGTTCATTCTGTCTAAAATATTTTATTTGTTCAGAAATGTTAGCTCTTCATTCATGTTAATCAATGGACAACTCATCACAGATGTCACCTTGGAAACCTGTACTTCAGTTTGTAGGAAATTTTCAGACGTCTAAGAGAGTTTGTTCTGTCTTAAGGGTTACTTGGCCACTGAAGAGGAATGTTAACAGCTGTGGGAGAAGCAATTAGTGTCCATTCTATCCTGATTCACAATTCTGTAAAATGCCTGGTAGCATTTTCTATGGTTTTACAAAATGGCGACCTTCTGTTTCAGAGTGCTGGGTAGACTGAGTTCTGTATACAGTTATCATCTTGTGGATGCCCCATGTAGCTTCCAATTAGGAAACCAACACTAATTTCACTCCCCAACCAGACTGAAATATAAAAGAGACAGATAAGACCTTCATAGTGAGGTAGGAACAGAGATTTCAGGCAAGCAGAATTCATGAATATCAACTTTTAGGAGCATTCAATTAAAAATGCAAAGGCAGAGTTCTCTGAAAAACTGGAAGGCTCTGGATGAAAGGAGAGAGATTAGTGAGAACCCTGTGATGAATGTACTGTTTTCATACAATGCCCTAATCAGGAGATGAGTGGTAGTTGTTATGAAGCAGCAAGTTGGGAACAATGCCTTTCCCAGGGAAGTAGTCACTACAAAACAGGGCTGCAGTAGGAGGATACTGACTTGTACACATGAAAGAGAATAATTAATTTAAGACGTTGTGTTCGACATCTGGTGAGCTTCCTTGGTCCCAAACCAAAAATACTAGAAACTGGAAAGTAGTGGGTTATTTTTCCCTTGGCTTCCAAACTTCCTATTTTTCTCGCTACACGTTTCATATTATCCCAATTATCTAAGTTGGTGCATTAATATAGAAATACTATGATCTTCCATTTTCCCTAATTAAGACTATTAGGAAGACATTTTATGCTCTTATTTTTTTAATGAAACTCAATCTAAAGTCACTGTATCAGATCTTATTAGCTGCTACATTATAACATACAATATTTCATTGGGGGCAAAATGCCTAAATCAAAAATTAGATCCAAACTTCAAGAATGCAAACTATGATAGTAACATAGTCATGGTCTTTTGCATATATTTTATCCCGTATAAAATAAAACTTCCCTTGTGTTAAGTTTTAGTCACGCGTGTCCCCAGGAAAAACTGTGACATGGGAGACCTGGGAAGACATTTTACCATTCCATCTTTTCAATAATAGCGTGTCCAAATTAAAAGTCCCACGTATTTTAAGGAGGATGTGAGAGGTGAATAAAGAGTTGACCCACACTAGGTCATATTTTAAAAGAGCAAAATAGGAAACTTTCATTCAATTATTTCAGGAAGTATACTTAAGTGTTAACTGCATTGTGAGCATGAAATTAATCACAATGGGATGCGGTAACATACTGAAGAAAGATGTCTCCACTGCCCAGCATACAGTAGTTGCTCAATACAATATTTTTAAAATAAATGTATAAAGTCCTTATTCTTTTCCCTAAAGAAACATGCAATCTAGGTGAGATTAATAGACATTCTCTCATCTAACGTTCACCATACTTCTGTAAGGAAGGAAATATTTTTAAGCTAATTTTGTACTTGGGGAAACAGGGGTTCTGAAAAGCTAATTTGTCCAGCCAAGTTCAGAGAGCTAGAAAGTGTGGAGCAAGGAATTCAACGCTGTCTGTCTCTGGAGTCCAGACTGTTAACTTGGACTTGCATCTTTCAGCCGCTGATGTTTCACTCTTATGAGAACTAAGAAGGACCCTCAATGATCTCCTGCTAGTAGTCCTTCAGTCCTGGCCTCTTTTTAGTATGATTTCTTCCCTCCTCTATTATTCTCCTTTAGAAATGTTATAGTAAGACTATTCAGCCTCCTACAGGAAATCTTCCACCCATAATTATTAAAACACAAGTAAACGTGTACCCCCAACACTTGAGGGAAAAACCATATTTCAAGTAAAACCTTCAGGACTGCCTGGCAAGCTGCTTTGCATGTGCCCAGGGCTCAGAACCACCACCACTAGGACAACTGATACTCAGAGATGTTTTCTTTGTCATTGCTGGACAGGAAAGACCTTTCTCAATGATTTTCTGTCACCACTTGAAAGTGATAAGTTCTATGAACAGTTTAACGGCCAAATAAAGGATTTCTGGATACCCCATGGAGGGGATTCTCAATTTTGCTGTGCTCCCAGTACATCTCATAGGTATGCTTTGAGGACACGTCGATGTTCAAATTTTCACCAGGCCTCAGAGTCATCTATTTCTCCTGGAACAGCTCACACTGGTAGAGCTCAGCTGAGACTAGAGATAAAGAATCTTAGGAAGCTGACAATCAATATAATACAGGGCCTCAATTTTAGCTTATGGGGACAGAAAGCTTTTTCGTTTAAGGTCTAAATTTTTTAAGCCTTAATAAATTTGAATAAAAGGAACTGTACAGTGGGGAAATACACCAGAAAATAAAAATGACATGTAGCGTTCCTCAACTAATAGGAATGAGTTGCTTCATGCAGCCAAGATATCGTGTTGCCTGTTTTCTGGCTTTTTTGTCTGTTTGTTTCTGTTTTTACAGCAGTAAATCCTTAAACTATAGCATTCTTTGCTGACACTCTATTACTCTTGAAGTAGGTATAGCCCGTCTTGGCCAAAAGGCTTCATCCATCCACCCAGAATTGGAACCAACTGAGAAAAATGGCAGCTCTGATTCCCCCCCAAAAATGACAGAGTGCCAAAACACCATAGAATTGTTCTCACCCAGTTTTTCTGTAAAGTCTGATTTGTGGCCTATCAATAGTCTGCACTGTGTGCTTCATGTCACCAAGATTACTGGAGGTCAGAGATTTGGTCTCTCCTCCCTCTGGGAAGCCTTCCCCAGTTTTTGGGCATCTGCTCATCAGACACACTAGCTAGAGATGGACGATCATGATGAGATCTGAGAAAAAGTTTTAAATCTCAGAGGGTTTTTGTTCAGTTTACAAAATGCTTTCAGATATATAATTTGATTTGTAACAACCTTGTTATAAGAACATGCATTCTATAATGAAGGAAGAAACTTAGAGCAGTTCAATGGCAAGACTAAGATGATCAAGGCATTTAAACAGTAGCACTGGAAGCTCTACTTGCATCTTCTGATTCTTAGGCCAGTGCTCTTGCCACCTACCTTGCCACCGTTAATGTTAGTTGACTCACTGGAATATACTAAGGCCTCTCAAAGTGGTCAGCATCTGGCAACTCTTGAGAAATGCAAATTCTCAGGGCTTTCTCTAGACGTGCTGAATCAGAAATTCAGGAATGGGTACAGCAATCCATGTTTTAACAAGACCTGTAGGTGATACTAATGCCCACTCATGTTTGAGAACCACTGGCATTTGCTGAACATTGTAGCCCACATATTACTATGAGTGCCGTATAATTTTCCATCAAACTTCTTAAGGATCAAGCAATATGCTCGTATTTACAGTAATCAGAAAGCCATCCCAGGAAATAGTCCCTATATCAATAGTTTTTATATTAAGCCTCTAGAACACCTGAAAGCCACGAGGAGAAGAATGTTTAAAGCTTATCCACACAATGCAGGTGACATGGCCATTATTTGTAGCTTCCCTTCCCCTTATTCCCTACCATTTGGAGATAAAGAAAATTATTTTTATCTCTTGAGGTCAAGATCGTCCAACTATTCAATTTTGTCAAAGTAAAAAAATATTTATCCTAGCTACGCAAATTATTTTTCAAGGGTCTTCAATTCTTTCTCAGTCTGCCCAGAACTGTGTTTTTATCCAATTCATAGGCAGTCAGAAAGAGTGATTACTTCTCCCCACCCCTTGCCCACTTCAGGGGCACTGTAAACATAAACTCTTTCAAGGGCTTTATTCCACTGTAGTTTGAAATGTGCATGCCTTGGATTTCATCAAGAAAAAAGAAGGGAGGTTAGGCCCCCCTGTCACATGCTCCATAGGACTCTGTGCTTCTCCTTTACAGCCCTTATCACACTTCTAATTACTTGTTCAATGTCACTGTCTAATTACTTGTTCCCCACATGTTCTCAATTAAGACTTTTAGAGGCCCTAAGCTCTGACAGGATAATGGTGTCTACTCCAATACCATATGGATTTTGAAATTAAGAAAAAAAAATCAAAACTTTCAAATAAATTTAAGATGTCCAGCAAGGTTTTACTTCCCATCATGACTGCTTTGATGCTTTGCTCCAAATATCATATGCCAAACTTAATTTTTAAAAGAGTGCCAGAAGGCAGCTCCTTGGCTGGTGCCCTAAGCATGTGTTGGTCTTCCTTTGGAAAATCCCACACCATTTCCACATAAATTGTAAGTTTCATGAGGACCAAAGCTGTATCTGTCTTGGTCACAATGTAGTCCTACAATGCCTGAGGTAAAATAGGTTCTTAATAAATATCTGATGAAAGGATACAAGAATGAGTGAGTGAGCAAGTGGGTGAGTGAATGAGTGAGTAGGACAGAGCAGTAGGACGAGAATGAGGTAGAAAAAATAAAATGACAGGGAGAACAGGAGGAGGAAAGGAAAAGAGGGGGGTAAGGAGGCAGAAGAGAGAGAAAGAAGGCAGAAGAGAGGAAGGAAATAAAACCAGTTGGTTACTATCTTAATTCTGCTATAGTTTGCAGAAAAGGTGTACTGATACTAGACACTCTAGTCCGTTGTTAGAGCTCAAAGAATTATCTGGTTCACTATTGCTTAATTCCAGAATAAATGTTGCCCTCATCCTTTTATAGAATTATGAACTGGGTATTTACTTGCATGGCACAATTTTCAAATACGCGACAGCCCGTTGCTCACACTTTGTCATGGAATTAAATTTGCAGCTGCCGTCCAATCAGTGAGGAGGGCCCACCGTGCAGATAGTGCTGTGATACATGAAGTTAGCTATTCAGCTGTTACAGTCCTTGGCACTTTTGATTTCTGTCACCCTAGAAAATGAACAGCATTTGTGCTGACAGCTTTTTTTTTTTTCCCCAATTCATCCCTTACTAATGAAGCTATTCCAAACCGAGGTGTGCATTTAAATAAATTTTACAAGCCATATCAAAACAGCAATGTTAACAGTACTTGTTGCCAAAAAAAACCCATGCAAATTACAGGGAACTTACACATGCAAAACATTTAGCCAAAATAGGGCTTTTAGATGACATCAACCTTATAAGGTGTAAACACACAGCAATGATATTCAGACCTTGTTTTTCTCCTTTTTCTTGATAAGAACAAAAGTATGCTTTGGCACAGCGTTCAAACTCATCAGATAAGCACCCAAGAATGGCTGTATTGCACAGTCTAAAGTTTAGTAGGGAAGGCCCATATGCTGTATAAATAAGCTCCTATATCTTTAGGTCCCCAGGTCCTAATGTGACAAGGATATTATTATCCACTAGTCAAAAAGCCTTTTTAGAGATAGTTTCCCACTTAGCCCTGTTATTTTAATTTGTGCACAGATTTTAGCACAGGCAATTTCCCCATACAAGGGCTTTTCACTAATAGAACTATACTATCTTAGCTCAGGATGGCCTTTGGTTTTTCAGTCCACTGGGTTCAAAAGATTATTTCCTTGTGCTGGAAAGTTTTCCACACCACCCAGGAGCCCACCATTATCTGCACGAAACACCCCAACCCGCTACATCCTCCAAGAAGCTACACAGCTGGGCCCAGCATGAAAATGACAAGCATTAGAAAACTTCAAGAGTTTATTTTCCTCTGGCTGGGCATCTTGGCTTCTGGACTCCCGTCAATGTCAACACAATGCATGCCTTTCAATAAAAAGTGATCTTAACAGGATTAAAGGTAATTTAGAGTCAATAAGAAGTTTGCCATCGGGCAGAATTATAATAGACAGTGTGATCAGAAGTAAGAGAATCTGGAAGGTTTTCAGAGCCCATTCTACTGTAAAAATGAAAAACGGAGAAGAGAAAAAAAATTTATTCTCAGCCAAACCCTTTCACTAGTTCCATCTTCCATTCACAGTCTATTAAAATAGTAAGAACCGTGTATTATCATTTACGGGGAGGAAAAGAAGAGGGAGAGAAAAAAAAAACAAGTGTGATTTCTACACCAGTCTTCTTTGTTGCTACGCAAGTGGTAAATCAAATGTTTTCGGTTCTGCCTGATGTGTGACCTGAACCCACAAGAGGCCCCTGGAGCCCAACACAGAATTATATTTGAAGCAGGACAGTTCCCAAATCATCATTCAGCAGCCAGCAGCTTTAGGAAGGCAATTTACTCTTCTGGAAGGCAGCCCTCCATCCCCTGGGCAGGATGAACCTGGTAAAGTAATGGAGGAATTGAGCACTGGATTGGAACTCTAGCCCAGGGAAGGATAACCCTCCTCTGCCAGAAGGATGAGCTTTTGCTTTCTTGGAGCTGCCAATGGATGCCCTTCACTGAATCACTGCTCTAGTACACATGGAAGGGATAAGGAAGCAAAGTAGGCATGTAGCAAGAGGTGACTGCCTGAAATTATTTCCCTAACTTTCGAGTCTGCACTAATATTAATAGAAAAAAATAATAATAGCTACCACTTAATGGACATTGTAATTGCCACTTAGTGGAGGGTGTCCTAAGTTACCTTATGTGTACCACCTCATTTAAATTCTCACTATAGTCCTATAAAGTAGGTAGTTTTATTTTAATTCTCACTTTACAGATGAGGGAAAGAAAAATCAGAGGTCGGATTTAGTCACTTGAGGGCGTGTGTTCCATAAACGCTAGGGCTGTGATCAAACCCTGGGTTAGCTGGTGTTATCCATGCGCTTAACACATCTGCTCAACTGGCAACTGGAAATGCAACAGTTTTATCGTGGGAATAATTTTGGTTTGGTCAGTGCCATTGCTGGGAAGAGTAACTAATTTATTAAAAGAGATTCAAAAACAAAACAGCCTGCATGAGTGCAGAAACAAAGAACATAATGTTTGGTATAAACAATGGAAGTCTTAGGAAAGAAAGAAGCTACACATCTACTACTTTGTGAAATGACTGGCCGTGAAATATAGAAAATCAACTAAAGCTTCAGAGACACAGAAGATCTTACACTGAAATGTTGTGGTTTGGCTGAATCGTGTGTCATTGAAAATAACTGGGAGCCAAAAGCCCCGGTGCCAGGCTTGATTCTGCCACAACTTTATCATTAAAAATATGAAGTAGCATTTTGATGTTTGGAAACAGACTGGTTGCAACACTGGCTCCACTACTTACTAGCTCTGTGGTTCAGGCAAGTTACTTACCTTTTTTCTGCCTCAGTTTATTCATCTGCAAAATGAGGATAACAGTTGTAGAATTTGCATCATAGTAAAGGATTAAAGGAGTTAATCTACATCTTAAGTTTCCACTGCAAATAAGAATTTGCCTAACATCCATTACATAACTGATTTAATACACATTTATAAGTTGCTTAGCTATGCCAGATATCATGCTCGGTACTAGAAATGTTAAGATAAGACCTCAAAGTTGTTTGCCATCGAGAAGGGCCAACAAAAAACATTATGTGTGACAGAGATATATTAAATTGATGAGTATAGCCTAGTGGTAACAATTGGTTTATAAGTATCTAGAAAGTGTAACAAGTACTTAAAGAACAGTTGTTGCCATGATGTGTTTAAAGTATCACCTAGATGGAGTGAAGTGTATACTTGTCAATTTCTGTCACTTGTATCACTGTTTCCTTACAGAGCCATCACTGGCTTATCTATGTCCATTACTCCAACACCCAGTGAATCATCTGACCGCTGACATTTGTCTTTAAAAATATGTTCTAATAGGGCTTCCCTGGTGGCGCAGTGGTTGAGAGTCCACCTACCGATGCAGGGGACATGGGTTCGTGCCCCGGTCTGGGAGGATCCCGCATGCCACGGAGCGGCTGGGCCCGTAAGCTGTGGCCGCTGAGCCTGTGCATCCGGAGCCTGTGCTCCGCAGCGGGGGAGGCCACAACAGTGAGAGGGCCACGTACCGCAAAAAAAAAAAAAAAAAAGTTCTAATAATAAAAGAAAACAGAAGCTAAGGAAGAAAATTTAGGAACAAATTATAAAGAAGGAAAAAATTTTCATACCACAACCCAGAGAGAGAGATAAAAGGAAATATCAAGACATTAACAGTGGTTATTTCTTTCTTATCTTTTATCTCCATCATCTCCATATACGTTGCTTATATTTCTATAGCTAATATATACTCTGAATATATTAACTCTTCCCACGTACAATTTTAAAACTTTTGGCGGGGGTGGGGGTGTGAGGGAATAATTTCAGATTTACAAAAGAGTTGCAAAGAGAGTCCAGAGAATTTTATATTCTTCACCCAGCTTCCCCTAATGTTAACTTCTTACATAACCATGGAATATTTATCAAAACTAAGAAGTTAACAATGGTAAAGTACTATTAATTAAACTGAAGACTTTATTTGGATTTCTAGGGTTTTCCACTAATGTCCTTTTTTTCTGTTCCAGGACTCAATCCAAGGGACCATGTTGCATTTCAGTTCCTGAGTACTTTTGATACATTAATTATATTTATACATTAACTGTTCATTTATGCACTTCCCACCTTAACCAGGGCCCTTAACACATCAACTGTATTCTTCTGCAAAGAAGCTTTCTATCTGGTTCCTACATCCCCAGTTCTGTGCCATCTTTCAATATGTTGCTTTTAAATCATCACCATCCTGTCCAGAAATCTTTAGCCTTGCTCTAAAAGGAAACCAGAAAGTCTTTAAAGAACATCAGAGACTCTCCACATTCTGGTCCCAACCTGCCCATCCTCTCCCCTAAGGAGAGCTGGAGTAGACCCTGCCTCCCACCTCCAACAAGCTTTATGCTTTCCACCTCTGTATTTTTACATGTAATATTTATATTATATTATTTTTATATTACGTTATTTTCCTTGCCCATGGAGTCATATCCGACCACGCCATCTAGCAGAGAGCTCTCTCTGCTCTTAGCATCTGGAAAATTCACCCAGCATCATTTATCATTTCATGTCCCTCTCCTAGTTCCCAAACCAGACCATGAGCTTCTTTTAGAGAGGAACTGTCTTGTCTGCAGTACCGCATCTCTACAATGTACTGCACAGTTTAGTTTAATAAATATGTACTGATTAGGCTGCTAGAAACCTTCACTTCTAATAATTATAAAAATAATGGCAACTGGCTTGCCATTCCAATATGTTGACTGGTTTCCAGTCCAATATGTAAGGAGCTTGCAAGTCATTGCTCCCATCCTAAGGACAAGAAGAAAGTCAAACAAACTGAAAATTAACAATTCTTCTTAGATCCATCAGACAATTAAGGTAACAGGGGAAAGTGTTGCCACAAAATATTGGAGAGACGGTGAATCACAAGTTCCCAGAGCAGAAAACTCTGCAGGAACCAGAGGGAGTGAACAAGTATGAAAGTTAAACATAATGGCTCACACTCATTGTGCCCAACCTCTCTGAACATGTGACATCGATCGGCTTGTTTAACTTTCACAACAGCCTTATGAGGAGCCCGTGTTACAGATAGGGAAACTGAGGTTCAGGGACACCCAGTAAGGTACTTAATGTCACTTGGCTAGTACACGTCAGAGTCAGGATTTAAATGCGGGTGAATTGGCTCTTAATGATTACACTATATTGGCCTCGAAACAGGTACCAATACCATCATTCAGGCAAAATCACATAAGACAGTCGTGGGTCAGGTGACACTTAGAGACCCTGGGAAATCCTGGGACAATGGGCTCCATTTACTCTCCACAAGAGATACTCATTAACTCTCACCATTGGGAATCTAACCCAGTGCTTCCACCATCTCCCCATCTCACCTACTGCCACAGTCTATAAGGTTTCTTCTCCCTTCCTGCTGCTGTAAGCCATAATTCTAAAGCCCACCATAAAGTGTCTCCATGTCAAAATGTCTTCTGATTTCATTCTTTAAGGCTCATCATGCTTTGTGCTCTGTACTATATCCCTCCCAGGACAACTGGAGCCTAAAATATCATGATCAGTGATGAATATGTGTTCTCCAGGTAGGAGTATTGCTAGTAATTAAACAGTATTAATTCCATCAGTTTTGATTTATTCTGCTCTTTCAATAATGAAGCTCAATCTTCTATTTTCTTTCTGCCTTGCTCCAAGCAATAGAATTGATGTTTGGGGATTATCATATAAATCTACTTTTTGGCCAGCCAGTGCTGGGGAATTTTTTCAATATATTACAAATGTATTCATTACTCTCTCGTTCATAAAAATAATTAAAAACTACAGGCCGAATAAAAATTCCCAGACCACAAAAGTCTGACTGGCACTCCACTGCCAAATACCAGCGTTGCCAGTGTCTTAGTTTACGGGTTTCTTAATGAGAAACTGTATTGCTCATTCAATAAAGGACTTAGGGGACATGTCCTGGTGTTGTTTGCAGGAGTTACGAAAGTCCTATACATCAAACTGAAAAGGGACTACTATTACTTTCTGCATGTTTTTAGCAATTCAGAAATGACTTACCCTAAAATGAAAACTATCAAAAAAAATTCTTTAAAAGTGATCCCCAGGATGTTAACAACATGTGTTCACAATGCCATTTTTTTTAAAAAATCAAGGAAGGAAGGTAGAGAGAAATACAAGTAGATCCAATCCATCATTGTGATATCCAAGTTTCTTCTTAGATAAAACAGACATAAAACATGTGCTATACAAGCCTCAGATGACCTTCAAGACAACTAAGTACAGTGTATATGGATTTTTAAGTATAATTAACAACTCCTGTTTTTCTATTTAAAGAATACAAGTTCTGTTTCTTTGACAGGCAATAGCAAATCAATTCTGTTCTCAAATGCTAAAAAAAGCAATTAAAAATAAGATGAATTAAAATACTACAAGGGCTCATAGGGTTTTGGCTGGTGGACTTTTTTTTCCTCACCTTAACTTATGGCAATTTTGTGTTCTTTGTTTGGACACTTTTTAAATTAATTAATTATTTTTTAACATCATTATTGGAGTATAATTGCTGTAAACTGTTGTGTTACTTTCAGCTCTATAAAAAAGTGAATCAGCTATATGTATACATATATCCCCATTTCCCCTCCCTCTTGCGTCTCCCTCCCACCCTCCTTATCCCACCACTCTAGGTGGTCACAAAGCACTGAGCTGATCTCCCTCTGCTATGCAGAGGCTACCCACTAGCTATCTATTTCACATTTGGTAGTGTATATATGTCCATGCCACTCTCTCACCACGTCCAGCTTACCCTTCCCACTCCCTGTGTCCTCAAATCCATTCTCTACATCTGCGTCTTTATTACTGTCTTGCCCATAGGTTCATCAGAACAATTTCTTTTTTTCTTTAGATTCCATATTTGTTAGCATATAGTATATGTTTTTCTCTTTCTGACTTACTTCACTCTGTATGACAGACTACAGGTCCATCCACCCCACTACAAATAACTCCATTTCATTTGTTTTTATGCCTGAGTAATCCATTGTATACATGTGCCACATCTTCTTTACCCATTCATCTGTCGATGGACACTTGGGTTGCTTCCATGTCCTGGCTATTGTAAATAGTGCTGCAATGAATATTGTGGTACATGACTCTTTTTAAATTATGGTTTTCTCAGGGTATATGCCCAGTAGTGGGATTGCTGGGTCATATGTTAGTTCTACTTTAAGTTTTTTAAGGAACCTCCATACTGTTCTCCATAGTGGCTGTATCAATTTACATTCCCATCAACAGTGCAGGAGGGTTTCCTATTCTCCACACCCTCTCCAGCATTTATTGTTTGTAGATTTTTTGATGATGGCCATTCTGACTGGTGTGAGGTGATACCGTTTTAGTTTTGATTTGCATTTCCCTAATGATTACTGATGCTGAGCATTCTTTCATGTGTTTGCTGGCAATCTGTATATCTTCTTTGGAGAAATGTCTATTTAGGTCTTCTGCCCATTTTTGGACTGGGTTGTTTGTTTTTTTGATATTGAGCTGCATGAGCTGCTTGTATATTTTGGAGATTAATCGTTTGTCAGTTACTTCGTTTGCAGCTATTTTCTCCCATTACGAGGGTTGCCTTTTAATCTTGTTTATGGTTTCCTTTGCTGGGCAAAAGCTTTTAAGTTTCATTAAGTCACATTTATTTATTTTTGTTTTTATTTCCATTTCTCTAGCAGGTGGGTCAAAAAGGATCTTGCTGTGATTTATGTCATAGAGTGTTCTGCCTATGTTTTCCTCTAAGAGTTTTATAGTGTCTGGTCTTACATTTAGGTCTTTAATCCATTTTGAGTTTATTTTTGTATATGGTGTTAGGGAGTGTTCTAATTTCATTCTTTTACATGTGGCTGTCCAGTTTTCCCAGCACCAATTATTGAAGAGGCTGTCTTTTCTCCATTGTATATTCTTGCCTCCTTTAACAAAGATAAGGTGACCATATGTGTGTGGGTTTATCTCTGGGATTTCTATCCTGTTCCATTGATCTATATTTCTGTGTCAGTACCATACTGTCTTGATTACTGTAGGTTTGTAGTATAGTCTGAAATCAGGGCACCTGATTCTCCCAGCTTTATTTTTCTTTCTCAAGTTTGTTTTCGCCATTCGGGGTCTTTGGTGTATCCATACAAATTTTAAAACTTTTTGCTCTAGTTCTGTGAAAAATGCCGTTGGTAGTTTGACACGGATTACACTGAATCTGTAGATTGCTTTGGGCAATAGAGTCATTTTCACAATGTTGATTCTTCCAATCCAAGAACATGGTATATCTCTCTATCTGTTTGTACCATCTTTAATTTCTTTCATTGATGTCTTACAGTTTCCTGCATATAGGTTTTTTGTCTCCTCAGGTAGGTTTATTCCTATGTATTTTCTTTTTGTTGCAATGGTAAATAGGATTGTTCCCTTCATTTCTCTTTCAGATTTTTCATCATTAGTGTATAGGACTGCAAGAGATTTCTGGGCATTAATTTTGTATTCTGCTACTCTACCAAATTCACTAATTAGCTCTAGTAGTTTTCTGGTAGCATCTTTAGGATTCTGTATGTATAGTATCATGTCATCTGCAAATGGTGACAGTTTTACTGCTTTTCCAATTTTGATTCCTTTTAATTCTTTTTCTTCTCTGATTGCTGTGGCTAAAACTTCCAAAACTATGTTGAATAATAGTGGTGAGGGCGGGCAACCTTGTCTTGTTCCTGATCTTAGAGGAAATGTTTTCAATTTTTTACCATTGAGAATGATGTTGGCTGTGGGTTTGTCATATTTGGCCTTTATTATGTTGAGGTAGGTTCCGTCTATGCCTAGTTTTGGAGTGTGTTTATCATAAGTAGGTGTTGAATTTTGTCGAATGCTTTTTCTGCATCTATTGAGATGATCATATGGGTTTTCTCCTTCAATTTGTTAATATGGTTTATCACATTGATTGATTTGCATATACTGAAGAATCCTTGCATTCCTGGAATAAACCCCACTTGATCATGTGTGTGATCCTTTTAATGTGCTGTTGGATTCTGTTTGCTAGTATCTTGTTCAGGACTTTTGCATCTCTATTCATCAGTGATATTGGCCTGTAGTTTTCTTTCTTTGTGGCATCTTTGTTGTTGGTATCAGGGTGATGGTGGCCTTGTAGAATGAGTTTGGGAGTGTTCCTCCGTCTGCTATGTTTTGGAAGAGTTTAAGAAGGATAGGTGTTAGCTCTTCTCTAAATGTTTGATAGAATTCGCCTGTGAAGCCATCTGGTCCTGGGCTTTTGTTTGTTGGAAGATTTTTAATCACAGTTTCAATTTCAGTGCTTGTGATTGGTCTGTTCATATTTTCTATTTCTTCCTGGTTCAGTCTTGGAAGGTTGTGCTTTTCTAAGAATTTGTCCATTTCTTCCAGGTTGTCCATTTCATTGGCATAGAGTTGCTTGTAGTAGTCTCTTAGGATGCTTTGTATTTCTGTGGTGTCTGTTGTAACTTGTTCTTTATCATTTCTAATTTTATTGATTAGAGTCCTCTCCCTCTTTTTCTTGATGAGTTTGGCTAATAGTTTATCAATTTTGTTTATCTTCTCAAAGAACCAGCTTTTAGTTTTATTGATCTTTGTTATCATTTTGTTCATTTCTTTTTCACTTATTTCTGATCTGATCTTTGTGATTTCTTTCCTTTTGCTAATTGGGGGGGGTTGTTCCTCTTTCTCTAGTTGCTTTAGGTGTAAGATTAGTTTGTTTATTTGAGACTTTTCTTGTTTCTTAAGGTTGGATTGTATTTCTATAAACTTCCCTCTTAGAACTCCTTTTGCTGTATCCCATAGGTTTGGGGTCATCGTGTTTTCATTGTCATTTGTTTCTAGGTATTTTTTGATTTCCTCTCTGATTTCTCCAGTGATCTCTTGGTTATTTAGTAGTGTACTGTTTAGCGTCCGTGTGTTTGTATTTTTTACAGTTTTTTTCCCTTAATTGATATCTAGTCTCATAGCATTGTGGTTGGAAAAGATACTTGATATGATTTCAACTTCTTAAATTTACAAAGGCTTGATTTGTGACCCAAGATATAATCTATCCAGGAGAATGGTCCATGAGCACTTCAGAAGAAAATGTATTCTGTTGTTTTTGGATGGAATGTCCTATAAATATCAAATAAGTCCATCTTATTTAATGTGTTATTTAAAGCTTCTGTTTCCTTATTTTCATTTTGGATGACCTGTCCACTGGTGAAAGTGGATTGTTAAAGTCCCCTATATGATTTTGTTACTGTTGCTTTCCCTGTTTATGGCTGTTAGCATTTGCCTTATGTACTGAGGTGCTCCTATGTTGGGTGCAAAAATATTTATAATTGTTATATTTTCTTCCTGGATTGATCCCTTGATCATTATGTACTGTCCTTCTTTGTCTTTTGTAATAGTCTTTATTTTAAAGTCTATTTTGTCTGATATGAGAATTGCTACTCCAGCTTTCTTTTGATTTCCATTTGCATGGACTATCTTTTTCCATCCCCTCACTTTCAGTCTGTATGTGTCCCTAGGTCTGATGTGGGTCTCTTGTAGACACCATATGTACGGGTCTTGTTTTTGTATCCATTCAGGCAGTCTATGTCTTTTGGTTGGAGCATTTAATCCATTTACTTAAGGTAGTTACTTACGGTAATTATCGATATGTATGTTCCTATTACCATTTTCTTAATTGTTTTGAGTTTGTTATTGTAGGTCTTTTCCTTCTCTTGTGTTTCCTGTCTAGAGAAGTTCCTTTAGCATTTGTTGTAAAGCTGGTTTGCTGGTGCTTAATTCTCTTAACTTTTACTTGTCCTTAAATATTTTAATTTCTCCATCAAATCTGAATTAGCTCCTTGCTGGGTAGAGTAATCTTGGTTGTAGTTTTTTCCCTTTCATCACTTTAAATATGTCCTGCCACTCCTTTCTGGCTTGCAGAGTTTCTGCTGAAAGATCAGCTGTTAACCTTATGGGGATTCCCTTCTATGTTATTTGTTGCTTTTCCCTTGCTGCTTTTAATATTTATTCTTTGTATTCAATTTTTGATAGTTTGATTAATATGTGTCTTGGTGTGTTTCTCCTTGGATTTATCCTTTATGGGACTCTCTGAACTTCCTGGACTTGATTATTTCCTTTCCCATGTTAGGGAAGCTTTTGACTATAATCTCTTCAAATATTTTCTCAGACCCTTTCTTTTTCTCTTCTTCTTCTGGGACCCCTATAATTTGAATGTTGGTGTGTTTAATGTTGTCCCAGAGGTCTCTGAGACTGTCCTCAATTCTTTTCATTCTTTTTTCTTTATTCTGCTCTGTGGTAGTTATTTCCACTATTTTATCTTCCAGGTCACTTTTCCAGTCTTCTGCCACAGTTATTCTGCTATTGAGTCCTTCTAGAGAATTTTACATTTCATTTATTGTGTTCTTCATCATTGTTTGTTTGCTCTTTAGTTCTTTTAGGTCCTTGTTAAACATTTCTTGGATTTTCTCCATTGTATTTCTGAGATTTTGGATCATCTTTACTATCATTACTCAGAATTCTTTTTCAGGTAGACTGCCTATTTCCTCTTCATTTGTTTGTTCTGGTGGGTTTTTACCTTGCTCCTTCATCTGCTACATATTTCTCTGTCTTCTCATTTTGTTAAACTTACTGTGTTTGGGATCTCCTTTTTACATGCTAGCAGTTCATAGTTCCCGTTGTTTTTGGTGTCTGCCCCCAGTGGATAAGGTTGATTCAGTGACTTGTGTAGCCTTGCTGGTGGAGGGGACTAGTGCCTGTGTTCTGGTGGGTAGGTGCTGGATCTTGTCTTTGGGGTGGGCAGGACTGTGTCCAGTTTTGTGTTTTGGGGGTGTCTGTGAACTTAGTATGATTTTAGGCAGCCTCTCTGCTAATGGGTGGGGTCATGTCCCTGTCTTGCTAGTTGTTTGGCATGGGGCATCCAGCACTGGAGCTTGCTGTTGGTTGGGTGGATCTGGGTCTTAGCATTGAGATGGAGATCTCTGGCAGAGCTCCGCCAATTGATATTACTTTGTGCTGTGAGGTCTCTGGTGGTCCAATGTCCTGAACTCAGCTCTCCCACCTCAGAAGCTCAGGCCTGACACCAGGCCAGAGCACCAAAACCCTGTCAGCCACATGGCTCAGAAGAAGAGCGAGAAAAAAAGACTGGAAAATAATAAATTAAAATTTATTTAAATAAAACAATTTTTAATTAATAATAACAAATAATAAAAGAGAGCAACCAAACCAATAAACAAATCCACCAGTGATAAGAAGCGCTAAAAGCTATACTAAGATAAACATAAAAATCAGAAACAAATCATTCACAGACAGCAAACCCTATTCTACAGTTGCTCCTAAAGTCCACCGCCTCCATTTTGGGATGATTCGTTGTCTGTTCAGGTATTCCACAGATGCAGGGTACATCAAGTTGATTGTGGGAATTTAATCCACTGCTCCTGAGGCTGCTGGGAGAAATTTCCCTTTCTCTTCTTTGTTCTTAGAGCTCCTGGGGTTTGGCTTTGGTTTTGGCCCCACCTCTGCATGTAGGTCACCCTTAGGCATCTGTTCCCCGCCCAGAAAATAGGGGGTTAAAGCAGCAGCTGATTAGGGGGCTCTTGCTCACTCATGCCCAGGGGAGGGAAGGGTACGGTAGTCCTAATTGGAATGCGGGGCAAGCCTGCAGCAGCAGAGACCAACATAACATTGCAACAGCCTGAGGCACGCCGTGTGTTCTCCGAGGGAAGTAGTCCCTGGATCACAGGACCCTGGCAGTGGCGGGCTACACCAGCTCCATTTGGTGGCGGGTGGTGGTGGGGTGTGGATAGTGACCTATGCTTGCACACAGGATTCTTGGTGGCTGCAGTAGCTGCATTAACGTTTCATGACTGTCTCTGGTGTCCAAGCTGATAGCTGTGGCTCACGCCCGTCTCTGGAGCTCATTTAGGCGGTGCTCTGCCTTCTGTGGGCAGACAGGGAAGGAATCCCCTCTCCTTGTGCGCCTTGAAACAACAGTCTCTTGCCTCTCAGGCAGGTCCAGACATTTTCCTGGACTCCCTCCAGGCTAGCTGTGGTGCACTAGCTCCCTTCAGGCTGTGTTCATGCAGCCAACCCCTGTCCTCTCCCTGGGATTCGTACTCCAAAGCCTGAGTCTCAGCTCTCAGCCCCCACCTGTCCCGGTGGGTGAGCAGACAAGCCTCTCAGGCTGGTGAGTGCTAGTTGGCACCAATGCTCTGTGCAGGAATCTCTCCGCTTTGCCCTCTGCACCCCTATTGCTGTGCTCTCTTCCGTGGCTCCAAAGCTTCCCCCCCCCCACCCCCCGTCTCTGCCAGTGAAAGGTCTTCCTAGTGTGTGGAAACTTTTCCTTCTTCACAGCTCCCTCCCAGAGGTGCAGATTCTGTCCCTATTCTTTTGTTTCTGTTTTTCCTTTTTTCTTTTCCGCTACTCAGGTATGTGGGTATTTTCTTGCCTTTTGGGAAGTCTGAGGTCTTCTGCCAGCGTTCAGTAGGTGTTCTGTAGGAGTTGTTCCACATGTAGATGTATTTCTGATGTATTTGTGGGGAGGAAGGTGATCTCCACATCTTACTCCTCTGCCATCTTGAAGGTCCCCCACCTACGGCAATTTTAATTTACAGGGCTAATTAGAGAAGCACCTTTGGTTTGATCCATCTCTTGGGACAAAGAGCAGGCCTTTCAAATGCAGCAGAGATCTGCGGAGGCCACAGCACTGTGAGGCAGCCAAGCCACTGATGCTAGATTGTTTGTTTCACTTGGTAGACCAGATGTGACAGATCGTTTTATTTACAGCAAGAATATTAATTTTCTAGTTTTGGTAACAAAAATACAATGCTCATTTGTATTGTTGTAAAACTTGTAAATATGCGCTGCAGGATAAGTAGTATTCAAAGCAACATCCTAATTAAAAGGAAAACTCAGTTGTTTTGCAAGATAATATAAGGAGGGCACATAAACTGTAAATAAGATGCATGGTAAAAATGAAAAAGACAGGCTGGATAGGAGAAGAATGAAAAAAGATTTGGAAATGTGCTTTTAAAATGAACACAAATTGTGAGATAATGTTTCATTAAACAACGAAAATAACAGACGAGTGGCAACGATGTAATAGAAATTCCTATGTATACCATTTTAATTTTAATATAATTTTCCCCAGTGCATCCACGTTTATTGAACTACTATGACAGTTTCTTTCTCACCCTGTCCAAAGTTACTGAGAGAATGTACTTTGCTGTAAATAATTCCCTGATTATGAACATGAAAACAATCCAGAAACTGACCACAGTGTTTTTTAAAAATGGCAGAGCATCCGCTCGGGGCCAAAGCCTTAAGAGAATGGCAAAGTATGTTCCATTTCCTCAGGCAAGCAGAAGGAGAATATAGAAAACCACCTTCCCTATGTCTTCCTGCATAAAGTAACTCCACACACTTGTTTCTTTTTTACTTTTTAAAAAATGCAGAGAAGACTTCGATGACACCATAGTCTACACTGTGCTGGCCATAACAGAGCTGATGCCAAGGAGGTGCCAGGTCCAGTAAACAAGCATTGATGTGACTTGAGGAAGATGCACATCAGTGCAGCCTCAGTTTCTCAGTCTGAAAAATGGGGTGATAATACTTACCTCTTCTCTTCAAGCCGGATACACACATGAAAGTTTAGTAAATACTACTTAAATATGGATGTGAGGGCACAAAGTCCACATATGTGGAAGATGTGATGGAGTGAAGACAGGAAGTCCAGAGGGAGCCCTATATCTTACTGACCCCCACTGAGGAAGCTGAGTAAAATGTCCAAGGCCAAGCAACCTCACATACACCTCAGGCATTTCAACCACCGAGGTAAGAAATCCTCCCCTCCTTTGCTTACACTCATGTAAGTCAATTAACTCATGTATTTATTTATTGGCTGTCATCAATGTTCTGACGGATCCTTAATTTTTTTATATAAATTTATTTATTATTTTATTTAATTTTTGGCTGCATTGGGTCTTCGCTGATGCACGCGGGCTTTCTCTAGTTGCTGAGAGCAGGGGCTACTCTTTGCTGCAGTGCACGGGCTTCTCATTGCGGTGGCTTCTCTTACTGTGGAGCACAGGCTCTAGGCACGTGGGCTTCAGTAGTTGTGGCACACGGGCTTCAGTTGTTGTGGCTTGTGGGCTCTAGAACGCAGTCTCAGTAGTTGTGGGGCATGGGCTTAGTTGTTCCGCGGCATGTGGGATCTTCCTGAACCAGGGCTTGAACCCATGTCCCCTGCATTGGCAGGCAGATTCTTAACCACTGCGCCACCAGGGAAGCCCCAGATCCTTAATTTTAAAAAATATCCAAAAGTAGACACCATGCCCTGCTCATTCTTTTGCTTTTAATCTGGTGTGGTTATAGAGTAGGAATCCAATTTCTGTTAAACATCAGTGCTCAAATACTCTTTTTTGCCATTCACATTCTGGTTTGTTTTATTACTTTCTTATTTTCCAAAAGTTTATCAGGCAAGAGAAAGACGTACTTGTTCATGCATAGGTAAACTATGTGCCAAATATATCACCCAATCCATTTTATTAACTAGGTTATCAGTTAATCCCTTTGGTGAACAGAATTCATAATGATACAGAGGGACTAACTTTTAATTTTGATTTTTATACTAGATTAAGTAGTAGAAAGTTATGGAACACATGCCAATGGACCTACAAAAGCAAAAATAGCTTATGTAAATAGAAAAAAATAGGCTCATAAACAAGTATTTTTATAATAAGTGTTCTGCTGTTAGAGTTGCAAATCATGAGCACACTGTGTTTATAAATTTTGCATTATTTTTTCTAGAAAAATTCTAAGGACTTAAATCGAAGTTTCCAAGTCCATCTGATTTCTTAATATAAAAATCAATTGCAGTGGTTTTCTATTCTATTTTTTTAAAAAGCTTCATTGATCAAATACAAATAGAGTAAAAGTCATCATTAAATACATCCCCAGACATTATATATTCAGACTTCATGATCACGGATCAGCTGGTAGGATCTATTTATTACAAAGGCAACTTGAGGATGTCTGAAGGATCTAGCAAAGCAGATTTCCTTTCCGAGAGCAGAGGCCCCTTCTCCAGGTGAAATTGCCCAGCCACCCTTCCTACAGAGGTCCCTCCAGGCCATTGTTTCAGATAATCTTAGCATACTCCTTGGCTGACATGTGAGGCACTCGGGGTCTTGCTGGATCTTCAAAATCAACGTGGAAGAGACCAAACCGGCTGCTGCACCCATGCGTCCACTCAAGTTATCCAGAAAAGACCAAGCACAATATATTTGAAGACTGACTTTATCAAGTTGGATAGCTAAAATTACAAAAACAAAAAATTACCATTTCCCCAAAGGTTTTATGAGAACACAAAATCATTGATGACCAGTGTGGATGGGTGTCTTTCTCCTGCAGAGGATCACAGTGGGAACAGAAAAAGCCTTGTCTCAATCCCCTTTTTATTTATTTTATTTTATTTTATTTTGCGGTATGCGGGCCTCTCACTGTTGTGGCCTCTCCCGTTGCGGAGCACAGGCTCCGGACGTGCAGGCTCAGCGGCCATGGCTCACTGGCCTAGCCGCTCCATGGCATGTGGGATCTTCCTGGACCGAGGCATGAACCTGTGTCGCCTGCATCGGCAGGCGAACTCTCAACCACTGTGCCACCAGGGAAGCCCCTCAATCCCCTTTTTAAATTTCCTGTTTTAACCAAGCAAGGGCTTCATTCAAGAAGTTAATTTACATGCCTTTTTATTTGTTGTCCCCCCCCCCTTCTTTAGATTGAGGAGCTCTTTAATCTCTGAATTTCATCCAAGGTCCAAGAATATAATAGGTCCCAATTAATTTTTATTAAAATTGTAAATAAATGAATAAATAAATTATGACACTAAAAAAAGAAGTTAAATTACATAATTCTAAATATTTGGTTATTCATTCATTTTGACATTCATTTTATTCATTGTCTTTTACTCAGTACACATCTTTTCAACACCTACTATTCTTCAGACACGAAGAAACACACACACACAGGGTTTCTCCCTAATACCTTAGAAATGTATTCAGTAAAAATACTACCCAGATTCTAAATACAACTTCAAGATAATCTAGAAAGCACATTGGTAAATTAGAAAAAAGTGATAGCAGCACAGCTGAGGAAGACCCAGTACTTACCTTGTGACCAAACTGAGGTATATCTTATAATTCTGGAAATAGAATCTCCAAAATGAAAAGGAGCAGCACAGGGTTCTGGCTGTGCCTTTATCCTAGACTGAGTAGGCACAGAAATGCCACAGCATCTTCTCTGCCCCACATCTAAACTCAGAGTAGTGCTTAAGCCCTAAGAGACAAAGCACTAGACCACCTCCCCTCCAAATGCACATATGCACAAACACAATATTCTATATAATTTCATCTGTGGATGCCCCAGACACCATCCGTGGACTCCATATTAAGACGCCAAAGTGTGGAGAATTCTTTAAGTAGTTTTACACTGATTTCTTTCTTTTAGTCAGGGAATTGAGCTCATTTTTTAATTAGCATTTTAAGTTTGGCAAAACCTTTAGGTTGTGTGAATCTTTGCATTGAGCATTTTCTTTTTTTAAAACCATAGCAAGTAAACCTTATCTATGGGATGTACTTAAATCTGTTTCATGGTGCAGAAATTAAATTCAAAGGCAAGTTTTCTTTATAAGGTAGACATAATCCTAAATAAGTTAGGTGAAAATGAACATTTGTATAATAAATCAAATTTTAATTTTACTGGGGCTTTCTTTCAACGTAAATGACTCTTCTAGCTTCAGCAAACCAAGATCCACTTTTTAATTTTTTCTGTTATAAATCTGTATTTTTCAGGTCTCTCAAAATTACTATACCCATATACTATTACACATGTGTTGATTGCCAAATCTTAGAATTTTTTTTAACTATGGATAGTCCATAGACAAATGGAAGTTTTTTTTTACTATGGATATTCTGTAGACAAATGGAATGTTTTTTATTAGTGTGGATATTCTATAGAAAAATGGAATTATTATTATTATTTTTTACTATGGATAGTCCATTGACAAAGGTTTTCTGACAGGTTAATTGATGCATAACCCCTCTACCTTTGTGCATGGAGGCATACAAAGTGCTTTACTTAGAGAATGCCCTGTGAATGGCCTCAAGGCAGGAATTAAACCAAACTGGATTGACTCTTTCTAAATAAAGTATTATTGGAAAATGAAATATATACCATTCAAGCACATCAAGCTTTACAAGAGTTAAACCACTTACTAGGTATGCCTTCTCCTCCCACTTGACCACCTTGTCACATGTCTCCTCCCCTCTCTTGTCAACCACAATCTGCAAAATACAAATATTTTTAAATAATCTTTTTAAATTTAATTTCTGGAAGGAATATATCTAAGAATGAAAATGACTAAAACCAAATACCAGGCCATAAAATGGCAATCTTTTTTGACTGCCTTATAATTCAATGTGGGGACATGTGAAAATCTGCATATCTTCTTTCTCATTTGCAGAACTACTTCTCAACAAGGCAGTCTGCCAGGTATAAAGCCAGACAGTTTCTGAAAATATGCACAGTGCCACCAATCATGTACAAAAAGATTGATTCATGTGCTAAACCAGGAGATAAAAACAATGCCCTGCCTGCTTGGAAGGGAGCAAAAAGGAAATCCTGACAATTTCACTGTTAACTGCCAGGAGTTCCGCAGCAGGTACTAAACGGCCTGAGTGACACTGGTGGATGTCTCTGCATTTTCATTGCAGGAACACTCAAGTAGAGAATTACCTGGTTAGGGCTGAAGAGCTAGCCTGCTGGAATCCTTCTGATGGTGCTACCACTGGTAAAAATTACAAAACCGTATCGGAACCTGCATGCTTCTCCTGTTCCTACCTCCTCAAGAACAGAAAGAGACCATCATCATATTTCTTGTCACCATGATTTATGGGGTCCCAAATCTTAGTAGGGAAAAAACATTTCTGTGAATTCACTCTCTTTCTTTAAGCAGAGTTGCAGGCAAAGTAAACCCAGACTGACAGGAACTGCAGATGGGTACAAAGTACACGGGGATGAATACGATACCCATACCGGGGTCAGAGTTTGGTTTTGGAATAAAAGGCCAGTAGGAAAGATCTCACAGTCAGCAGGTTGAATTTAAAGATGCAAGGAGAAAAATATCTAAGATTTGTTGATATATTATAGCCTTCAGCTGTTCTCATTATAAGAAATCTATGCCAGTGTTGTACTATACACACACACATACTTATGCATGTACACATACACTTACTGCCCTGTGTTGGCCAAACTGAAAAGGTTGAGGAAACAGTCCTTCACCAGACTGTTCTCACTGCTGACACCAACTTCAAGTTCAAGGGGTTCCCAAAACCATGCTCAGTTTCAATAATTTGCTAGAAGAACTCTCAGAACTCACAGAAACCTCTTATAGTCACAGTTATGGTGTATTACAGCAAAGGATACATAATAATATAAGCCAAAGGAAAAGACACATAGGTCAGAAATTGATATCTTCAAACATAAAGTTTACATTGTCTTTTTCCCTAGGAGTCAGGACAAGTTGTCCTCCTGGTGTTGACATGTGACAACACACACAGAGTATCGCCAACCAGAGAAGGTCACCTGAGCTTCGGTGTCCAGTTTTTATAGGGACTTTGTTACATTGGCATGACTGATTGATTGCCCATGTGGATGTCTCAATCCCCAGGTCAAGTGACACCGTGTGACCCAGAGTCCCTCACTCAGTCACATGATTGGTCTTCCTAATGTGACTGGCACTCACCCTAAACAAGGACATTCATCAGGTTGTAATAGATTTTTTTCTCCCAGAAGCTAAGGGCAAAGGCCAATCCATGCTTTGGGCAAAACCAAACTCTTTACTACACACACACATATGAACACACACATTTCAGAAACACCTTATTTCATGGTATTGGGCAAATTCCTCTCAATTTACTGACTTAACGAGGTATCATGATTATGCCTCTGTCTATCATGTTAGAAAGGGCTAGAAATCGGGCACTCAGCATCAGTGGGATTTATTTCCACACAGTTTATAAACATAGATAATCTGTGTTTTCAAGATTGCCTAGAACGTATGTAAGACATCCATGAATGTGACATAACTATGAAGCTGTAAAACATACCACTAATCCACAGACCCAAGCTGCCAGGACACGAAACAGTGGAAAGGTCCAGGACAGTGTAAAAGGCAGCACCTCACAAAAAGAGAGAGAGAGAGAGAGAGAGATAAAGCACCAAGAATGGATAAGAAGAAAAATTATAGGCCCTTAAGTTATGACCCTGGGGGTGAGTTGGACACCAGGCAGGGCCTGGGAGTGACCTGACTGCGAGACTACTTTCCTCCTGAGACATCTCTGTGCTGCTCCTTTTAAAGGCATTTCTTGGTTGAGTAGAAACATGTTTTCATCAGACCATTTTAGGTTCAACTGTTTTGTGCCCAAGAGAATAAATCTAAACTTCTCATCCAGAGAAAGGCAACAGTCAGGCCTTCAAGTTCAGGTCACTGCAGATATTTACCAAGACAGTTCACTTATTCATTGAACAAATGTTCATTAACTGTCTTCTATGTGCTGGGTACTGTTCTGGCTCTGAGGTTACAGCATAAGAGCTGTGTGGCTGACAAGGTCTTGGTGCTCTGGCCTGGTATCAGGCCTGAGCCTCTGAGGTGGGAGAGCCAAGTTCCAGACTTTGTACCAGCAGAGACCTCTGGGCCCCAAGTAATATCAATCAGCAAGAGCTCTGCCAGAGATCTTCATCTCAATGGTAAGACCCAGATCCACCCAACCAACAAGAAGCTCCAGTGCTGGACGCCCCATGCCAAACAACTAGCAAGACAGGAACACAATCCCACCCATTAGCAGAGAGACTGCCTAAAATCATACTGAGTTCAAAGACACCCCCAAAACACACCACTGGACATGGCCCTGCCCACCAGTAAGACAAGATCCAGGCCCCAACCACCAGAACACAGGCACCAGTCCTCTCCACCAGGAAGGCTACACAAGCCAGCGAATCAACTTCACCCACAAGGGGCAGACAAAAAAAAAAAATGGGAACTACGAATGTGCAGCCTGGAAAAAGGAGACCCCAAACACAATAAGTTCAACAAAATGAGAAGACAGAGAAATATGTAGCAGATGAAGGAACAAGGTAAAAACCTACCACATCAAACAAACGAAGAGGAAATAGGCAGTCTACCTGAAAAAGAATTCAGAGTAATGATAGTAAAGATGATCCAAAATCTCAGAAACACATTGAAGAAAATAAAGAAACGCTTAACAAGGACCTAGAAGAACTAAAGAGCAAACAAACAATGATGAAGAACACAGTAAATGAAACTAAAAATTCTCTAGAAGGACTCAACAGTAGAATATCTGAGGTAGCAGAATGGATAAGTGACCTGGAAGATAAAATAGTGGAAATAACTACCACAGAGCAGAATAAAGAAAAAAGAATGAAAAGAATTGAGGACAGTCTCAGAGACCTCTGGGACAACATTAAACACACCAACATTCAAATTATAAGGGTCCCAGAAGAGGAAGAGAAAAAGAAAGGGTCTGAGAAAATATTTGAAGAGGTTATAGTCAAAAGCTTCCCTAACATGGGAAAGGAAACAGTCAATCAAGTCCAGGAAGTGCAGAGAGTCCCATAAAGGATAAATCCAAGGAGAAACATGCCAAAATATATATTAATCAAACTTTCAAAAACTGAATACAAAGAATAAATATTAAAAGCAGCAAGCGAAAAGCAACAAATAACATACAATGGAATCAGCATAAGGTTAACAGCTAATCTTTCAGCAGAAACTCTGCAAGCCAGAAAGGAGCGGCAGGACATATTTAAAGTGATAAAAGGGAAAAACCTACCACCAAGATTACTCTACCCACCAAGGATCTCATTCAGATTTGGCAGAGAAACTAAAACCTTTACAGACAAGCAAAACTTAAGAGAATTAAGCACCACCAAACCAGCTTTACAATAAATGCTAAAGAAATTTCTCTAGGCAGGAAACACAAGAGAAGGAAAAGACCTACAATAACAAACCCAAAACAATTAAGAAATGGTAATAGGAAAATACATATAGATAGCTACCTTAAATGTAAATGCATTAAACGCTCCAACCAAAAGACATAGACTGGCCAAATGGTTACCAAAAAAAGACCTGTACATATGCTGTCTACAGGAGACCCAATTCAGACCTAGGGACACATACAGACTGAAAGTGAGGGGATGGAAAAAGATATTCCATGTAAATGGAAATTAAAAGAAAGCTGGAGTAGCAATTCTCATATCAGACAAGATAAATTTCAAAATAAAGACTATTACAAGAGACAAAGAGGACACTACATAATGATCAACTGATCAATCCAAGAAGAAGATATAACAATTATAAATATTTTTGCACCCAACATAGGAGCACCTCAATACATAAGGCAAATGCTAACAGCCATGAAAGGGGAAATCGACAGTAACACAATAATAGTAGGGGATTTTAACACCCCATTTTCACTAATGGACAGATCATCCAAAATTAAAATAATTTTATTATTTTAATAAAATTATAATAAGATTTAAATGACACATTAAACAAGATGGACTTAATTGATATTTATAGGACATTCCATCTAAAAACAACAGAATACACATTCTTCTCAAGTGCTCATGGAATATTCTCCAGGATAGATCATATCCTGGGTCACAAATCAAACCTTGGTAAATTTAAGAAAATTGAAATTGTATCAAGTATTTTTTCTGACCACAACAATATGAGACGAGATATCAAATACAGGAAAACAACTGTAAAAAATACAAACATATGGGGACTAAACAATACACTACTAAATAACTAAGAGATCACTGAAGAAATCAAAGAGGAAATCAAAAAATACCTAGAAACAAATGAGAATGAAAACACAATGACCCAAAACCTATGGGATGCAGCAAAGGCAGTTCTAAGAGGGAAGTTTATAGCAATACAATCCTACCTCAAAAAACAAGCAAATCTCAAATAAACAACCTAACCTTACATCTTAAGCAATTAGAGAAAGAAGAACAAAAAAATCCCAAAGTTAGCAGAAGGAAAGAAATCATAAAAATCAGATCAGAAATAAATGAAAAACAAATGAAGGAAACAAAAACAAAGATCAATAAAACTACAAGCTGGTTCTTTAAGAAGATAAACAAACTTGATAAACCATTAGCCAGACTCATCAAGAAAAAAAGGGAGAAGACTCAAATCAACAGAATTAGAAATGAAAAAGGAGAAGTAACAACTGACACTGCAGAAACACAAAGGATCATGAGAGACTACTACAAGCAATTATATGCCAATAAAATGGACAACCTGGAAGAAATGGACAAATTCGTAGAAAAGCACAACCTTCTGAAACTGAACCAGGAAGAAATAGAAAATATTAACAGACCAATCACTGAAAATGAAACTGTGATTAAAAATCTTTCAACGGGGCTTTCCTGGTGGTGCAGTGGTGGAGAGTCCGCCTGCCGATGCAGGGGACACGGATTCATGCCCCGGTCCGGGAGGATCCCACATGCTGTGGAGTGGCTGGGCCCATGAGCCATGGCTGCTGAGCCTGCGCGTCCGGAGCCTGTGCTCGGCAACGGGAGAGGCCACAACAGTGAGAGGCCCGCATAACGAAAAAAAAAAAAATCTTCCAACAAACAAAAGCCCAGGACCAGATGGCTTCACAGGTGAATTCTGTCAAACATTTAGAGAAGAGCTAACACCTATCCTTCTCAAACTCTTCCAAAATATAGTAGACAGAGGAACACTCCCAAACTCATTCTACAAGGCTACCATCACCCTGACACCAAAACCAGACAAAGATACCGCAAAAAAAAAGTTACAGTCCAATATCACTGATGAACATACATGCAAAAATCCTGAACAAAATATGAGCAAAAAGAATCCAACAGCACATTAAAACGATCACACACCATGATCTAGTGGTTTACCCCAGGAATGCAAGGATTCTTCAATACATGCAAATCAATATAATACAGCACATTAACAAATTGAAGGAGAAAAACCATATGATCATCTCAATAGATGCAGTAAAACCTTTTGACAAAATTCAACACCCATTTATGCTAAAAACTCTCCAGAAAGTGGGCAGAGAGGGAAACTACCTCACCATAATAAAGGCCATATATGACAAACCCACAGCCAACATCATTCTCAAAGGTGAAAAATTGAAAGCATTTCTACTAAGATCAGGAACAAGACAAGGTTTTACACTCTCACCACTATTATTCAACATTGTTTTGGAAGTTTTAGCCACAGCAATCAGAGAAGAAAAAGAAATAAAAGGAATCCAAATTGGAAAAGAAGAAGTAAAGCTGTCACTGTTTGCAGATGACGTGATACTATACATAGAGAATCCTAAAGATGCTACCAGAAAACTACTAGAGCTAATCAATGAAATTAGCAGAGTAGCAGGACACAAAACTAATGCACAGAAATCTCTTGCATTCCTATACACTAATGATGAAAAATCTGAAAGAGAAATTAAGGAAACAATCCCATTTACCATTGAAACAAAAAAGAATAAAATATCTAGGAATAAACCTACCTAAGGAGAAAAAAGACCTGTTTGCAGAAAACTATAAGACACTGATGAAAGAAATTAAAGATGATACAAACAGATGAAGAGGTATACAACGTTCTTGGATTGGAAGAATCAACATTGTGAAAATGACTATGCTACCCAAAGAAATCTACAGATTCAATGCAATCCCTATCAAACTACCAATGGCAGTTTTCACAAAACTAGAACAAAACATTTCACAATTTGTGGAAACACAAAAGACCCCAAATAGCTAAAGCAATCTTGAGAAAGAAAAACAGAGCTGGAGGAATCAGGCACCCTGACTTCAGACTTTACTACAAAGCTACAGTAATCAAGACAGTATGGTGCTGGCACAAAAACAGAAATATAGATCAATGGAACAGGATAGAAAGCCCAGAGATAAACCCACACACATATGGTCACCTTATCTTTGTTAAAGGAGGCAAGAATATACAATGAAGAAAAGACAGACTCTTCAATAAGTGGTGCTGGGAAAACTGGACAGCTACATGTAAAAGAATGAAATTAAAACACTCCCTAACACCATATACAAAAATAAACTCAAAATGGATTAAAGACCTAAATGTAACACCAGACAGTATAAAACTCTTAGAGGAAAACATAGGCAGAAGACTCTGTGACATAAATCACAGCAAGATCCTTTTTGACCCACCTCCTAGAGAAATGGAAATAAAAATAAACAAATGGGACCTAATGAAACTTAAAAGCTTTTGCCCAGCAAAGGAAACCATAAACAAGATGAAAAGACAACCCTCGTAATGGGAGAAAATATTTGCAAATGAAGCAACTGACAAACGATTAATCTCCAAAATATACAAGCAGCTCATGCAGCTCAATATCAATAAAACAAACAACCAATCCAATAGTGGGCAGAGGACCTAAGTAGACATTTCTCCAAAGAAGATACACAGATTGCCAACAGACACATGAAAGGATGCTCAGCATCACTAATCATTAGAGAAATGCAAATCAAAACTACAAGAGGTATCACCTCACACAGGTCAAAATGGCCATCATCAAAAAGTCTACAAAGAATAAATGCTGGAGAGGGTGTGGAGAATAGGGTAACCTCCTGCACTGTTGGTGGGAATGTAAATTGATACAGCCACTATGGAGAACAGTATGTAGGTTCCTTAAAAAACTAAAAGTAGAACTACCATAGGATCCAGCAATCCCACTACTGGACATATACCCAAAGAAAACCATAATTCAAAAAGAGTCATCTACCACAATGTTCATTGCAGCACTATTTACAATAGCCAGGACACTGAAGCAACCTAAGTGTCCATCAACAGATGAATGGATAAAGAAGATGTGGCACATATATACAATGGAATATTACTCAGCCATAAAAAGAAACGAAATTGAGTTTTTTGTGGTGAGGTGGATGGACCTAGAATCTGTCATACAGAGTGAAGTAAGTCTGAAAGAGAAAAACAAATACCACACGCCAACATATATATATGGAATCTAAAAGAAAAAAAATGGTTCTGAAGAACCTAGGGGTAGGACAGAAATAAAGAGGCAGACGTAGAGAATGGACTTGAGGACATGGGGAGGGGGAAGGGTAAGCTGGACGAGGTGAGAGAGTGGCATGTACATATATACACTACCAAATGTAAAATAGATAGCTAGTGGGAAGCAGCTGCATAGCACAGGGAGATCAGCTCGGTGCTTTGTGATCACCTAGAGGGGTGGGATAGGGAGGGTGGGAGGGAGACACAAGAGGGAGGGGATATGGGGATATATATATATACATATAGCTGATTCACTTTGTTATACAGCAGAAACTAACACAACCTTGCCAAGCAATTATACTCCAATAAAGATGTTAAAAAAAGGAAATTATAAGCCCCTAGATTTCTGTGTTCAGGTAATGGCAGATTACACTATTCAATCAAGTAATGAAAATAAGTAAACATGCTGACTAAAATTTTTTAAACATATTTTCAAAACAATGGAAAGCTGTTAATTTCATAGGGAATTAACAGGCCAAAGCAGGAAGTGGGAACTGAGATTCGTGGGCATGGCAGCTACTTTTGCCTGATGGAATTTTCCAGTCTTAGGAAATCAGAAACTTTTTCTATTTTCTGGGGTGAGAATAAGTGTCAAAGAAATCTACTATGAGACCCCACACTCAGAAAACTAAGATCCCAAAAGACTAAACCCTGAGTGTAAGTGTGAGCCAGAAGCAAACCAGTCACTGTAAAGTCTTAAGTCACATGGTGGTTCAGAAAATGTTAAGTCTGGATCTTGGATTGAGGTGACCCCAGACTAACAGTACCCAGATACTGGGAAGATACACATTCAAATTCTTTCTAAAGGGAGATACCTATATTCTAAACCTCAAATTATTATTACAAACATTTTAAAGTATAATCATCAGCACATGTATGACCATACAGACTGCTGGAAAATAATGACATAAAAAAAATCACCAGAATCAACAGACAAAAAGAAACAAACCCAGAATGATCTCAGTTATTAGAATTGTCAGACAGACTATAAGGTAACCATGTTCATTATGTTTACATCATAGAGACCAACTTGGAATATCTTTTGAAAAAGAAACCTCTGCAAGATTGGGTTTGCACCCCAGGTCCAGCAGTCACTAGCTGAAGGGGCCTCTCATTTCTCCTGAGTACAGTGGAGACACTAATTCTTACTCCTAGGACTGTTGTAAAGACGCAACAGGATAGTGTGGACCCCAGCACAATACCTAGCCCATGGTGAGTTTCTGTTCCTTTCCTCTGGCCACCCCTTAGAAGAATATAGAAGCCAAAGTAAAAATACACTTTGATGTGCCCTCTCCTCCATCCCAAACATTTTGATAAAGTAGAAATTGGGTTTAATGAACATCTGCAACAGTGTAAAAGGGAAAAGGGAGTCACAGGGACAATATTCAGTCTGAGAAAGGTGACTGTAAAGACAAAGGGACAGCTACAGACTGTATAAATCTGAAGGCAGGGCTCTTTACATCAGTTGACAGACTCCTTTCTTTGCTCCAGGGTGACATCTCCAAGTCATTGCCTGGCTTCCTTCTTCCCTGAGCCCTGAGAAGCAGTTCTAAGACCCCCATAAAGCACTGAGTTTCTGATGTCCAAGCTCTCAAACTCGTGTGATGTTAGTTGAGCAGGTGCCTCCTGAGATTTACTTCTCGAGCAGCAAATCCTTTCCGAGATGTGGAAAAAACTAGGAGAGTGGGTCTGAGTCGAAACCTTAAATACTATGTGGCTAAGTCAATGTCATAACAAGTCCAAAAGACAGGATGCAAAACCACCTCCGATTCAAGGTTATTGAACTAGAATGGGAACAGGTCTCAGACAGACACCAGAGTTGGGGAGAGGTCTTGGGGAGTGTTCACAGAGGCTCATGGATTATCTTCTATTTGCATTAATTTGTTGCTGCATATGGAAAAAAGCAAGACAATATAAAGACATGGAGCCAAAACAAATGTCAAAATGATTACCAGTCCACCAAGGAATTTCCTCAAAATGTTGACTCTGACCACCCAAACCAGTTACATCTTGGGGCATGGCTTTAAAAAAGTTTGTTAGCCTCATCCCAAACCCACTAAAATCAGAGTCTCTTGGGTTGTGGGTTATGGGCTAAATTATGTCCCCCATAAATCCACATGTTGAAGTCCCAACCCCTAGTACCTCAGCACATGACCTTATTTGGACATAAAGTCTTTAAAGAGGTGATTAAGTTAAAATGAGGTCATTAGGGTGGGCCCTAATCCAATATGACTGGTGTCTTCATAAGAAGAGAGTCACTAGGGGTGCATGGGCACAGAGGAAAAACCAGTGAGGACACGGTGAGAAAGTGCTTGTCTGAAAGCCAGAGACCTCAGGAGAAGTCAAACCTGCTGATAACTCAATCTTGGACTTCCAGCTTCCAGAACTGTGAGAAAATGCCTTTCTGTTGTTCAAGCCACCCAGTCTACGGCACTGTGTTACGGCAGTGCTTAGCAAACTAATACAGGTTGAGAACTGAGAATTTCTATTTTCAATAAAATCCCTGAGTGATTTTTATACTTAATCAAGTTTGAGGCTGATAAGCCTAGGATAAATTCTGATGGTCAACTACGATTTTTTGAACACAGCTTGCAACCCCAGAGGCATCCCTCTGGAGGCTTATAAGTGTTAGAGAATCACCATCAGCCCCTTTCCTCAATAGTCATAGCTAGAGGAGCTCTGTGCAGAGACACAGCTATGTGCAGGCCAAGTCACAGCACCTTTCAGGCATGAGGACCACAAGACACTAAGGGAAAGATGCTGCATGCTCAGGAGTGTCAAAATGCCTTTTCATCCCACTGCTTAGTCGAAGCCCACCCTTATCCCAGTGGATCATGAGAAATCCTCTCAGTTCACCATGTGTAATGGCTTGATTGGAGGCTCCTCTAAAAGATTTGTCCATCCAAAACCGGTGAATGTGTCCTTATTTGGAAAAAGGGCCTTTGCAAATGTAAGTGAAGGAGCTCAAGATGAGATCATCCTGCATAATGGTGAGTCCTAAATCCAATGACAAGTGTCCTTACAAGATAAGAGAAGGGGAGAAGATATACAAGGAAGAAGGCAATGTGAGGACAAAGGTAGAGACTGGAGTGATCTGCCTACAAGCCAAGGAATGCCAAGGCAGCCACCAGAAGCTGGTAGGGGGGCATGAAACAGATTCTCCCTCGGAGTCTCCAAAGGGAACCAATCCTACTGATAAGCCTTCATTTCAGACTTCTGGTCTCCAGAACTCTGAGAGAGTCAATTTCTGCTGTTTAAGCCACCAAGTTTGTGGTAATTTGTTACAGTAGCCACAGGAAAGAGACCCACCAGATCCTTTGGTGTGGATGCCAACCGGGCTCCAAGTCCCAAACCACCCACCAGAATAGGCTGAGTGCTTATACAAATCTCTCTCAAGGCCTGCAAAGCTGGAGAGAGAAAGCCTTCCCGGGACACAGTTTGAAGTCGATTTTCTGGCCATTGCCCCACATACGAACTGAGAAATTGTGTCTCTCTGAGTCTGATGCAAGTGCACAAGAGCACTACAACTGGAGGACAGCTTCAGCTGTATAAGGGTTCCTAAAAGAGAACTGGCACGCCTGCTGTTTCCCCTTTCTTTCAAAAAAATAAAATAAAACAACATCAGGAAGATCTAAACATAGAAAATGCACAATAAGCCTACCCCCCTAACAACTCCAGGTGAATATCAGTGGCTGGACAGCATCGAAAATGCCCAAATAATCCCAAAGCAGGAGGCCCCGCTGGCACATGGGAACACCCAGAAGCAAAAACTATGACTCTCTGAAAAGAGTCTTTGAAAAGCAAAGGCTAATGTATAAATATTTTATAGGAAAATGACAATTAACCAGAAATGAGCTGTAAAGTTTTCTTAATTATCTGCATCATTCCTATTACTTACATTAGATTGGGGGAAGGGGGGGTGGAAGCTGTAAATAGCAGATGAAAGATATCATATAAAATCGTATTTTTATTTAATTATAAAGCTGATTGGAGGATAGGTACACATTCATTGTCATCTTCTATAATTTCTACATCAATATTATTTTTATGGTTACTTCTGCTACAGTGGGAAGTTCTTATTAGAACCAAAGTTCTCAGCAAATAAATCTGTCTTCTACCAGAAAATCTTCCTTCCTTGCCCCATTCCCTCCTTTTCTCTCTCCTTCCTTCCTTTCTTTCCTTCCGAGATTTACTTTTTCCTTCTATAAAATGGGGGCAATAGCATCTTCTTCCTAGGATTGTTGGGGATATTATATAAATTAATACATATAAAGCTCTATGAATAATGCCTAGTTTATAGTAAACACTCAGTATACACTGCTTGTTGGTACTGTTGTTCTTGTTATTTCTCTCAGAGTCTGGAAGGGCAATGAATGAAATCTGTTTTTTCTCTTCCTCCCATCTGGCTCCAAACAGCTTTCAGAGGGTGTAGAGTCAGCACAAAGTGCTCAGTGCTGAGAACCAGAGAAATCAGGGCATCAAGGGAAAGTGCAGCATCTGGGGCAGGGTTTGTGCTCAGTCAGAAAGGGTCAGTTGTGGGTCATGAAAAATAAATTACTAAAGACAAGGATCTTAGGATGAGGCTGCCAGGAACACCAAGTGTTGCTGAAGCCTTCCTGCCCTGGGGCACTCGGAGCTGGGAATGGCATAACTTAAGGTTTCTGGGATCCTACATCCATCCTACACTTATTCAATAAATATATATTGTGCTAGGAATTGGGACTATAAGGGTGAGCAAAATAAGTGGCCTCTCCTTTTGAAGAGCTTAACAGCTTATATGGAAGACATATCTTAATCAAATTACCACCCTGTGAGCCTTTAATTACAATCCGTGAAAAACATTATGAAAAGAAAGACATGGGAACTGTGGGTAAGAACAGCATATTAGCTAACATTTACTGAGTACTCAGGTACCACTTTAAGGGTTTCATGTATGCATTAATTCATTTAATCTTTACAGTAAACCTGTGAGTTAGATGGATATTACCATTGTCTCCATTTTACAGAGAAGGGAAGGGATCACAGAGAGCAAATATCAGGTCAGTAGGAAGGTTGAGACTGGAACTCAGGCAGGATACCAGCAGAGCCTGCATGCCAAGCCAGGACACTATACTGAGTCATTTGTTTGTTTGTTTGTTTGTTTGTTTTGTTTACAACTCCAAGTTTTTTTTTAATTTTTAAAAATTTTTACACACTTTTTAAAGGTTACTTTCAACTCCAATTCTTTTTCAATTTTTAAAAAATTTTATACACTTTTTAAAGGTTACTTTCCATTTACAGTTATTACAAAATATTGGCTATATTCCCCATGTTGTACAATACATCCTTGTAGCCTGTCTTATACCCAATAATTTGTACCTCCCACTCTTCCACCCCTATATTGCCCCTCCCCCCCATTGGTAACCACAAGTTTGTTCTCTATATCTATGAGTCTGCTTCTTTTTTTGTTATATTCACTAGTTTGTTGTAATTTTTAGATTCCACATGTAAGTGACATCATACAAAATTTGTCTTTGTCTTATTTCACTTAGCATACGCCCTCCAAGTCTATCCATGTTGCTGCAAATGGCAAAATTTTGTTCTTTTTTATTGACTTAGTAGTATTCCCTTGTATATGTGTATATATGTATATATATATATACACACACACACCCCCCGCATCTTCTTTAACCATTCATCTGTTGATGGACACTTAGGTTGCTTCCATACTTTGGCAGTTCTTTGGAAATTGTAAATAATGCTTCTATGAACATTGGGGTGCATGTATCTTTTCAAATTAGTGTTTTTGTCTTTTTCGGATATATACCCAGGAGTAGAATTGCTGGGTCATATGGTAGCAAGACTGTGGAGAAAAGGGAACCCTTTTACACTGTTGGCGGGAATGTAAATTAGTGCAGCCACTGCAGAAAACAATACGGAGATTTCTCAGAAAACTAAAAATAGAACTACTATATTGAGTCTTGACAACATGTTGTAGTGGAAGATCTATCTAAGTCAGCAAGGGTTGGAGAACAGGGAAGATGGAACAGTCTCCTAGAGTGAACTAGAGCTCAGAGCTCAAGGATTAGTTGGAGTTATTGAATGCTACCAGCCAGGGTTCTTTCTTACTTGTAAGTAACAGAAGCTGACCTTGACAGATGAAGCAAAAAAGGTGTCAAGGTGGAAAACTTGGCTCAAACGAAGCTTTCAGAAATAGTGCCCAAAAGCATACCATGGAACTAGTGGGTGGAAGAAACTTCCTTAACTGCTAATGACCTAACAGGCATTAAGTCCCATAGTTCGTGTTGCTGTCAAAACCCAACTTTCTTGCAGCCACGCAGCCACAAGCATCTCAACTACTTCTGCACCAGAAACTAGACTTTATAACCACTGTCATTCTCAAGAGCTGGATGCCTCTGTTGCTATCCTCACCAGCACGTGATAGGTTCTGCCTTCTTCAAGCTGTTTACTTTCAGATTAAATTCTCACATGAGTCAGTCTGATTGGTGGAGACTAGATCACATGTGCATGCCCCTGCTCCAAAGAAACCTGGGGAATGTCATTCTCTACCTTGACTAGACACAGCTCTTAAGACTGGCTATTCCTCAAATGTAGCAAGTGTATTCAACAAGTGCTAAGCAGTCAGAAAACCTGACAGATGTCCACTTCACTAAATGAAAAAGAATAAGAAAATCCAAGAAAAATAAACAACATATGTCAAAGATCAGGCATGGGAAAGTTCACAGCACATTTAAGGAATTTAAAGAATATGATCAATGGATCATGAAGAATTATCAGGAACTCACTGAAACGGAGACTGGAATGGTGGTTACCAAGGGCTGGGGAGTGGGGGAAATAGGGAGACATTGCTCAAAGGGTACAAAGTTTCAGTTATAAAATGAATAAGTTTGCAGGATCCAACGTACAGTATGGTAATGTCAGTTAACAATACTGTATTATGAGATTGAAAGCTGCTTAGAGAGTAGATCTTAAATGTTCTTGTCACAAAAAAGAAATAATAATTATGTAAGGTGATGGAGGGTTTAGCTGATGCTACGGTGGGAATTATATCACAATACATAAGTGTGTCAAATCAACATGTTGTATACCTTAAAGTTACACAATGTTGTATGTCACTGTATCTCAAAAAAGCTGTAGGGAAAAAATAATTAGAGAGAGAGAGAACATGCACTCCAGGAGGCAGGGACTGAGACATGCAGGGCCTTATAAAGATTTTAATCTTTATCTCAACAGCAATGAAAAGTCATGGAAGGAGTTAAGCAAGGGAGTGAGTTTAGCTAATTTGCATTTTTAGAAGAGAACTGTGACCTCTGTGGAGAATAGACTTGAGTGGAATCCAAGAGAGCATTTAGGAGTGATTGCAGTAAACCATGAGGGAGATGATAGGAGCTTGGTCTGGGTTGGCATAAGTGAAGACAAAGAATCAGATGGATTCAATAGATACTCAGATAAAATCAACAGGACTGAACAATTTATTGGAGATTAGTGGTGAAGGAGCTAAGGTGATATAGTTAGCACAATTTAATGGATAGTATTGTCAGTCTCTAAGTTAGGAAATATTGGGAATAGACAAGTTTTGGAGAAAAGGCAGGGAAGATAATGAATCAAGCTTCGGTTATGATGACATTAAGGTGCTTTTTTGACCTCTAAATGAAAAGTTCAACAGGTAGCTGGACAGACAAATTAAAGAGCTCAAAGTAGGTTCTGACATGGAAATGTAAATTTTGGAGTCATCATGTAAAGCTGGTAATTGAAATAATGGCTGTTGAATAGAATTTAGAGAATAAGAAACCAAGACTTGGTACAAGCCTCATGCTATGCCAACATTTAAAGATAAGCTGGAAAGAGAGATTGATGAGGAGGGCCAGAAATGCCCCATGTCCTTGACCTGATACAACCATAGGTGACACTCTCTGTGGATGTAATCTGACCAAAGTCACACAACTAAAAGGGGAGAATTTGGAAATGAATACTAAAACTGTCTGACTCCAAAGTCCATGATCCTTCTATAAGAATACCATGGAAACATTGCAAATCAAGAAAGATTGCACATCTAGGACTGTGGGTGACATGCAAGGGTCAAAGCCACTATGGGAATCACATGGCCAGAGCATAAAAAACATGTGGAGAGCATAAAGCTGGGGGTGACACCTGTAGCACTGACTCCTTAAGAGCAAAAGTCTAGTGCTTGTAGTGTAAGGAAAATTCTCAAGTCTCCTCCACCCCTTTTATAATCCTCTTATATCTCTCCAGGGAAAATTCAAGATCAAAACCAAAAAACTAGCACCATTGAGGAAGAGGATTATTCAGTAATTGGTCCAAGTTTTTCTGGGGTGAGAGTTTTTTGGGTTTTTTTTAATGCTGAGCCTTCTCTTTATTTATTTATTTTTATTTTTGGCTGTGTTGGGTCTTCATTTCTGTGCGAGGGCTTTCTCTAGTTGTGGCAAGCGGGGGCTGCTCTTCATCGCAGTGTGCACGCCTCTCACTGTCGCGGCCTCTCTTGTTGTGGAGCACAGGCTCCAGACGCGCAGGCTCAGTAGTTGTGGCTCACAGGCCTAGTTGCTCCGCGGCATGTGGGATCTTCCCAGACCAGGGCTCGAACCCGTGTCCCCTGCATTAGCAGGCAGATTCTCAACCACTGCACCACCAGGGAAGCCCTGGGGTGAGAGTTTTAAAGGGGATCACCTTATGGAGTTATAGCCTGCACGAGTAGGGGTCTCTCCTTCATGCACCTTAAAGTCAGAGTGGTCAGATGGCACAGCTTCTTTCCCCCTGGAGCACACTTGGCCAATGTTCAGATTTTGTTCAAAGTTTCTCTTTTTGCTACTTGAAAACAGAGCTTCTGGACTTGCTTAGGCCCAGGACAGAGGCAGGCTTGTTGGGTGGGGAGAGGGGGCAGGGAGCACTGGGGACGCACTCTCTCCTGCTGTCTGTTGCACTGCTTCCATTTCCAAGGGCATGGAACAGCGGTGTGTTCTTATTTTTATCCTATTAGAAGGATAAGTTCAGAGATGCTCAGACGAATTTAGGGGAAATTATGGCCTTTCCAGCCTATTTTAACACTGGGTTTTAGACTAACTCTAACCCACCTCTACTTAGGCAAAAACTATGTCATGTGGCTCAGCTTAGCTCATTAGACGTCTAAAAAGAATTGGGGCCACAACCTAATTTGGTTCATGGATCCTCTGGTCAAAGACTATATGATGACACCAAAATTTATATCTCTAGCTCTAGCATCTCTCTTACCTGCAAAATCTATATATAATTTATGACTTTACTTCTGCTCTTGTGATCTAAATGACATTTAAAATTTAACGGGTGTATTTGTACACTGATGTTCAAAGCAGCATTGTTCACAATAGTCAAATGATGGAAACAACGCAAATGTCCATCACTGGATGAATGGATAAACAAGATGTGGTATATACCTACAATGGAATATTATTCAATATTTTTAAAAACTAAAATTTTGATACATTCTACAACATGGATGAATGCTGAAGACAGGCTAAGTAAAACAAGCCAAACTTAGAAGACACCTACTGTATGATTTCACTTATATAAAGCACTTAGAATGTCAAATTCACAAAGGCAAAAAGTAGAATAATAGTTACAAGGGATGGTGGGGAGGAGTGATGGGGAGTTTAATAGGTACAACGGGAATATGAAAAAGTTCTGGAGATAGATGGAGATCACGGTTGCACAACAAGGTGAACTGTAAATTTAATTTTAAAATTTTAAAATAAATAAATAAAATTTAACGTATATAAAATAGAACTCTTGATGTATAACCCATTCCTCAAACCTGCCCCCACTCTATTTTCGAATCTCAAAAAATGGCATCACTCAGTTCTTCATACCAAATGCCTAGACGTCATGCCTGCTTCTCCCTTTTCCATATCCTCTTCGCCTGCCCATCTGTAACAGGCTCTCCCCCCACCCATCTCTTGATCCCTCTACACCACCGCAATAGCTTCCCGACTAGTCTTCCTGCCACAACTCTTGCAAACAATGTAGCCAGAAAGTATAAATCTTCGAAAAACCAATTTACCTTATGTCCTTTTCTAACTCCCCCACTTAATGGTTTCCTATTTCACTTAGTGCAACATTTTAAATCCTTATCTGACCATTAAGGTCCTACATGATCAGGCTTCTGCACAGCTCTCCCCCGTCCTCTCCTTCCTGCTCTCCACTGGCCATTCTCTAGGCACGCTGGGCTTCTTTCGCTTCCTAAAATGTACTGAGCTGTTTTCCATTTTACAGCCTTTAAACAGACTTCCCTTCTGCTTGAATCACTCCTCTATGTCTTTACCTCATGGCTGTTTATTTCCATTCAGGTCTTGATTCAAGTTTACCTCCATAAGAGGTCTTTTTTGATGCCTCTATTTATATTCCCAACTACCTCATTCTGTCTCATCCTGTACTCTTTTCTTTGTGGCCCTATTATTAAGTGAAATTGCCTTGTTCATGTACTTATTTTTTATTATTGATCCTACCTGGAAGACTGAAAATCCCATGAGAAAAAAAGGGACCTTGTCTGTCTATTCTTTTCAATATTCCTAACCCTGAGAATAGTACTTAACACATAGAAGATGCTAAATAAGTACTTGTTGAAGGAATGAAGGAGAAAGGGAAATGAGGAAGGGAAAAAGATATAGGAGGAAGAGAGAGGAAGAAAGGAAGAAAGGAAGGAAGGAAGGAAGGAAGGAAGGAAGGAAGGAAGGAAGGAAGGAAGGGAGGGAGGGAGGGAGGGAGGGAGGGAGGAAGGAAAGAAGGAAGGAAGGAAGGAATGGAGGGAGGAAGGGAAAAAGGGAGGAAGGGAGTCATCTTAATATAATCTTAATAGGACTCTGGTCTCACTATTCCCATCTGGGTATCAGAATCATATTATCTTCAGGCTGAACAGCCAAGATGTCAATGCCATTGATTCCAAGTCCCCATCCAGCACCTGAATCCCTGCTACTGCACTGCTGGATGTTCCTGTCCCACGGGAAACCAGCCTCTGCTTCCATTCCCAACCTGACTATTCCAACTCTCTACCCATTCAGACCTAAGACTCCCCATCACTTTCCACTGGCCTCTCTTCTCTGACATTTCCCAAAAGCTTCTCTGCTGTCTCAGCTGCTGCTACCACACTTCACCTCTGATTACCAATATCTCTCAAGGAACCCTTTATTTGGCCATTGGCTGTATTTCTGGGGTGGTCTTCTTGAGTGTTTTCCTCTTCTTGAGAATTATCACTGTAAGTGCTCAGTGCTCTTGGGCAATGTCACTACACTCTCCTGGACACAGACTAAGCTTGAGTGGTGGCTCCTTGGTCCCAGAAGCCCCTAGGGTATCATACTAGATCTTCAGAAGAAAACAGCTCTCATCAAACGATCTTATTCCTAAGCCTGAGGTACACACTTCGGAATAGCTATTATTTTTTAGATCATAAGAATGTTGATCTACTTGTATATAGAACTAGCGTATCTCTAATAACTACAGTGACCTAAGAACAGCCCTCAAAAAAAGTAGCTGGTTCCCCAGATAGAAATATCAGAGTCCTGTATTTCTACACACAGGTGAAAGGCTAAGTTCTATATTCTAGGGCTCTAGAGGTGGAAAAATAGGCACCATGGGTAAATAAAAAATGGTATAGCTGCACGTGAGAGCAAAAGAAAAATGTGGAGTTTTGCTCTAAAACTAATTTAGGGCTCTAGAATTGTAATTTGTCCAACTGTATTCTGAATAAATGGACTAGTGTTAGTACTTCATTCTTAGTTTCTTTCTTTAATTCCTCCCTTATATCCACAAAATACTTTATACTACATAGCATCTACTATATACAAGTTATTGTTTTAGGCATAGTGATTCTCATTTGGGGGGGTGAGGTGGTATGGAACCTAATGCAGACCTTGCCCTCAAGATGAAACAGAAGCGCAAAGACCCCATACAGTTTCTCTATTATGTGCATTCACTCAACACTGTTATCTTCCCTTTGTAACATGAATAAGACATGGAATTAACTATTTGTTCAGTGTCTGTCCTCTTCTCCAGACTCTAAGCTCCATGAGGGCAGGAAGCACATGGATCTTATATTCCCAAAACTTAGCACAGTGGCTGGTGAAGGATAATTCACTTAAATGAGTGAATAACTACAAATAGATACGGAATACCAAACATAATGTTAGTAAGATGAGAGTAGAGAAAAGGTCATTCTCAAGAAGGCAAGATTATTTACTTGGCCAAGATGACAAAATTCAACTCCAAATTCACCTTGTCCAAATAAAGAGAAAGAAATATCTCCTTCCAATATGATCAACTCACTGCACATTTTGGTTGCTGGGATATTTTTCTGTGGTCACTTGTCTTCAGGACCATGTCTCTTGTCAGTTACTAGTATTTCCATACCTATACGATAAATGTTGAATAAATTACATTAAATACCCCTTAAAAAGCCATTCTCAGAGGAGTTAAAGCCTCCTTTTGTTAATGACAAAGGGAGAGAAAGCAAGTGTTAGCATTCTCCACACCACAATAATACCACAAAAACACAAGTGCTTGCGTTCGGCGGCCACTGTAATTGCCCAGAGTCAAGGGATACAGGAAAGTGAGCAACAGAGAGTTGGGAAGAAAGAGCAGTGGCACGTCTTTAAAATGCTACCGTGTACGGTTTCATATTGCTGGCACCAAGTTCAAGCCCAGGTGGGTACACCTCACCCAGACTGCCTGTCCTGGCCTATCGTATAAGTCTCACTCGTCTGTTTTTTAAGGACAAAGAAGGACACTGCTTGGTGATGTGGCCACAAGCTGTTCGGGGAGGAGACTTTGCTCAGCACATTTCAGCTCCTGAGCAAGGCTGGGCTTGTTTCAGAGAGCCACATAAAATAAATAATCATGCAAAAGCACATTCGTTCTGATAGGCCTCTGACAGCTGCTCCGAGAGGTAGGTGCTTGCAAGCCCATCTTTCAACAATGAACTGACCCAAAGATCCAGGAAAGCTCCAGACAGGACCATATGGCCTGGAATAAAAGCATATTTCAAACTCTGTTTATTATGCATATCTTTCAAAGGTTCACTACTCTGTGATGAAACACTGCACCTGCAAGGCTTTAATAAGCTTCCTAAGCAAGTACAATTATAAAATCCAGGCACCTGAAGAGTTTGTCTTCTCTTACAGCCACCCATGCACTGCCCACCAATGACTTCTCTCATTCTTTTAATTAAATAGGTTTGCAGTATTTTTAAGCTGCAATCAATACTTATTCAGAAAATAAAACTTCTTATAGACCTCAGAGTGAGGGCCATGACATATATCTCTTCCTAAATTCTAGGGACTCCAACATTATTGCCTATCGAACCCTCCAGTCTGCCCGAAAATAAAAGCAGCAGTTTAATCATGCAGCCCCTCAAAGACAGGAGAGCATTTGACATGAATTGAGGTAGGGCTTCATTCATCAGCAATGGCCAGAGCAGAGGAGGCAGGAACAGTTTCCCTTCACAAGTGAGCCCTGTGACTCCACAACTGATCCAAATATTTGAAAAGTCAAATTTGTTCATTATTCACTCAACAAATATCCACGGAGCAGCTATTATGTGCCAGACTCCAGGCAGGGTGCGGTGATTCAGAGATGGATAGCATATAGTTTCTACCCTCAGGAGGTGATGGTCTCATTGGGAAGACAGGTCCAAAGAGAACTGGTTGGAGAATACGAAGAGACACTGGTGGCAGAAAGAGGAGGTGACTTAGCTCTCCTGGGAAGTTCACAAACAGCTTTCCAGAGGAACAGCCATTTGAATCAAAACTTGAAAGATAACTATGAGTTCACTAGCTACCAAGTAAGTGAAGATTGGAACTTTGTCCATGTGTCAATCTTAATGGCCTCTCCCAAGGCCACCAGCAAGGTGATAACAGTTTGAGGCCCAGAGTCCTGTTTCTATCTCTGCCTCTAATTAACCTATGCATGAATAAGACGTGTGTGTCTGAGATTGCTCATATGGTCTAATGATGGGTTTGGAATGGGTGATCTTTATAGGTCTATATGGCATTAGAATCTCTCTAGGGTTCTTTCCAAACTAAAAGTCTACATGAAACTAATAGTCTACCCCAAAATAGTACACAGCGAGACATTTTAGGATTTTAGGAATGGATTTTATGTAAGGCACTTAGCCTAATCATTATGCAGTGTTAGAGTGATTGAGTCTTGACTGCTAAGATCATATCTTATTCCATTTGAACACATGGGGCCTAAGGATTTGTATCCTAGAAGGATTATATCATACAGACTTTAAAATAAAGAATGTAAAGCTAACGATGGTAGATGATATAAACATTTTGACTCTGGGATTACATGGTAGACCTGGAGTCATATGAAAAAAGTAACTAGCTTCCTAGAGGTATGATGATGCCATCAGTAACTGCAAGAAGATGAGCTTCTTTAACCAGTGGTTGTTGTTTGACAAGTGGATAGAGGGCAAAAAAGAGAGAAAGATGGAGGGAAGAAGGGAGAGAGGAGGGGAATAAAGGAGAGAGGAGGCAAAGAGGAAGAGAAGATGCAAGAGGAAAGGAGGGAAAGAGGGAAGGAGGAAGGACCAACAATTAACAGTGTCCCTAAACTGTTGTTATCTCCAGGCTCTCAGCAATGATTCACAAATATATAGCCAGGGCATTAGGTTTCAAGCCTTTTCAGACTCAAGGAGAAGAACAGAGGATTATCAAAGATGATACTGTCCAGGCACAAAGGAAAAGGAACAGCTATGATTTATTGCTAAAAACCATGCTGTTCACAACAATTCTGAAAGACTGATGCTATTCTGTCCATTATATGAACCCAGAAAATGAATTGCAGAGAAAGTAGACATGTGCAAGGTGATAAGAGAACAGGTAACAGAGAAAAGATTAAAACCCAGTTCTCTGCCTCCAAAATCCATGTTCTTCCCAAGATTCTCTCTTGTCCTCTTCCTGATTCATCTTCATGAACATTCACGCCCCTGCTTAGGAAGTAGAAAATAGCCATTTTTTTCTCTATTTTACTTCACGCTTTGAAAGACTGCTGATCACAGCCATGTAGGTGACCATAGCAGACGAAGTATCAAAGGAATTCTGGACAGGTGCCTGACACTGAGCATGCGACTGGCTTGGGCCAGTCCAACCAATGTCTCTTCATTTGACCTCTCTGTCTCTCATATATCAGTTAAGCTTTTCTGGTTTTGAGCATTAAAAAAAACAAAAATATTCCTAAGTGGCATCAGCAGAATCACAGAAAGTGTAGAGAATATGCATGGGAATAGAAACCCTTTTATTTTACTGTGAACTGTATGGCAAAGAAAATTATCAAACCAGGAGAGAACGGGGTCAACAGAGTTTTGTTTTTCTCTTGCTTATGCCAGAACTCTACAAGTCTTTGAACTCCATTGTTTTTCTTGATGATTTTTTTCTTTATTTGGATGATAATAAATCCACTCTTTTATGAGCTACTTCACTGAGGTCAAGAAAACCTACAGACCACCTCTCCCACCCAAACTTTCATTGACCACCTCCAAGAGCAACTTTCTTGAATGAAGGATGGGGTGAATTCACTTCCATTTGGAACTAATAAGATAGTAGCAATTCATGTTTACTGTGTGTTTACCGGATACCAAGCACCTTTTAAGAGTTTTATATGCATATTTAATTTGCTCTTTCCAACAGTACTGTAAGGTAGATACTCATTATTCCCCCTTTACAAGATGAGAAAAATGACTTAGGGATGCTGTGTCATTTGCCCAAGATTATGCATCTGACAATACATGTCAAAGATGATCTCCTTTGTAAATCTCTTGTAGAGTGGAGTGGATTTGCAACTTGGAGATGATTCTTGAAGGGTAACCTCATCATCTTATTCTCATTGAGCAAAATATTTATTCTTCCATTTAATCAACATTTATTGTTTTTTTTCCCAAGCCACTGGGAATACAAAAACAACTTGGATGAGATCCTAATCTTCAAGTGTTCATCTTTCTTATAAGGAAGAGAGATACATAAAGGAGTAGTTGGGATACAAGCAATCAGCGCAAACACTGGGCATCATGGGGGCACAGAAGAGGAACTGTTAACTCAGGGCATCGGGGAAAAGGGATGTCAGAAAAGGCTCTTTAAAGTAGCTGATGCTAGAATGAATAATCTTGAAGGGCAGGTAAGAAGATAATGGGAAGGAAAAGGCCAGAAAGCACAAGAAAAAGACATGTTCTGGGGAACTATACCTAATTTGATGTGACACAAGGCATCGATAAAGGCAAAAGGGCAAGAGTGATCTTGGGGGAATGTGTAAAAAGTGTGTAAAAAGCCATGTCATGAGAGAGCTTGCTCACCATGCTAATAAATTGGAATTTTATGCTGAAGGCAATGAGAAACCACTAGGGAGTTTTAAGTAGGAAAATGGGAAGAATGAATTTGCACTTTAGGACAATCATTCTGGTAACAGACAGAAGAATGGAGTCTGGGAGGCCAGTTAGGAGGATGCTAAAACCCTATATTTGAGGAAATTGCAGTGGATAGGAGGGAGGGGCCAGATACTAAAGATATTAAGAGAAGAATCAAATCTTACAGCCAACTCATTGAAAGGAAGGGTTTAATATGACTCCCAGTTTTATAGCTGTGTCAACTGGGTTAATAAGAAAGAGAATTCAAGAGAATAATCAGGTTTGGAGAATTTAAAATGATAATGCACATGAGGCTTTACAGTATACAAATGAAATTGATAGATAATGTTTTATTATTTCATTAAACAACCCTATGAGGCTGGTGTTATCCTCATCTCAGACAAGAGCCCTGAATAGAGAGATCAAGTGACTTGTCCAAGCTCCCACAAAATAGCAGAGGGAAGAATCAGAACTTGAACCCTTTCTAAATCTCATTTTCTTTCCACTACAAAATACATGTAATAATAGTAGTAAAATAATAATGACAATAGCAAGTGTGTGTTGAATACCCAGTCCCTCTTCTGAGAACTTCGTATTTTTCAATTCATTTAATCCCCATGACAATTCTACCCAACAGGTATTATTGTTGGTCCATTTTATAGCTGAAGCAAATGAGGCACAAAGAGGTGCCAGCAATAAGTGGTATCCGTTGGGGCAAAGAATCTACCTGTTGCCATCTCCCCTATGGGGAGGGTCTAGTGCCACAGCAAACAGAACCACACTGCCGTAAATCAGTGCCTTGACACATCTTTGTGTTCCTCAACAGAAGCCATGGTTCTTTCAAAGCCTGTGAACTAGGGAAAAATCCAAACACAAGCCCTCATTGTTTTAACCCATATATGAAAGTTGACAGCCATTTCCCCCACTCTATCCTCAGTTTCTTGAGTTTACCAGCACAGATATCCAGGCCCTCCTTGCTGGGCTGTTGCCTTCTGAAAGCTAGAGCCAGGCACTGTGGATCCAGTTTGTGTTTTCAATACGGAACCATTTTCCAGCAACTTTGGTGTGCAGGCCTGGGCTATCCTGGAGTGGGATTAACAACCACAGGCTTGATTGCCCGATGCGACAGGCTATGGAAACAGCCCTCTGGAGAACACTGCTCACCAAAAGCCCGTTAGCTAATTACTCAGAGCCCATTTAGTAAGTGAACTTTCTGTGGATTAATTGGAGTGCTGTGAAAGGAAACTTGCAGTGAGAAGCTAGTTCTCTGTAGCCAGATTCCTCCCTGGGTGCACCCGGAATCAGGTGTCCTGGAGAGGCAAATGGTGTAGTGGTGCAGCCACAAGCTCTCAGCCTGGGCTGCCTGGATTTAAGTCCCAGCTCTGGCCCAGCTGTGCAGACTTCAGCAAGTTATTCTGGCCTCAGTTTCCCCATCTGTAAAATGAGGATCATAGGACCTATTTCAGTGATTTGGAGCTCTCAAATGTGGTAATGTCCCTGTGCTCAGCACATAAGAACAATTCAGTAAATGTTAGCTGGTTTTATTTACTGCCCTTGATTATTTGTGTGGAAAAACCCACCTTATTCCAAAGAATACAGTATTAAAAGTGAGAGGAGGGAGAATAAACTTACTCCAGTTTGATTACTCAGTTGTTGTTTTTTTTAAGTCTTTGGGAAGTGGGAGCACACCGTGTGGCTTGCAGGATCTTAGCTCCCTGACCAAGGATCAAACCTGGGCCCCCTGCAGTAGAAGCACAAAGTCCTAACCACTGGACCTCCAGGGAATTCCCTGATTACTCAGGTTTGAGTAAGTAAACTTACTAAGGGCATCTGTGATGTCTGCTACACCCCTCATTCGGCAATTAAGATATAGTTTATTATTAGTTTGTATCACTGTGTTGCTAAGTGACTTTCCTTATACCTAAGCATTAATTATCTTATCAATCTGATTTTATGCTCCTTGAAGACAGGTTCCATGTACCTTCATGTCCACCCATACCTTCTAAACACTCAACAGATATCTGTTTGCTGATTGATGTTCTTGAGTAAATTTCTGTCATTCCTGATGAAAAGCAGCTAGAGTGAATATTGGTTTGTTTGCTTTATTACCAAGAATATTTAATTCTTTCAGATTGAAAGATTCCAATCAATTTAACCTCTATTCATGTTGTGCTGTCAAGTTAGATACACATATAATCAGACCCATAGAATGAAATGGTAATAAAGTAAGCCAAGGCAAGAACTTATACTTCTCCTGAGCCACAGGTAGTTTATTTTCTGAGGATCTCATACGAAAGTTAAAGTAGATGAATGCACAAGGCTTCGTGATCTTAATGCCACTGGAGTTGGTCAACAGTTTAGCCTAAGAAGTAGAAGAGTCTCTAAAAAGCAAATTGAGGAAATTCCCTGGTGGTCCAGTGGTTAGGACTCCACTCTCTCACTGCTGTGGGCACGGGTTTGATCCCTGGTTGGAAGACTAAGATCCTGCAAGCTGCTCCGCGCGACCGAAAATTAAAATAAAATAAAAAGCAAATTGAAGTTCTGCATGAATTAACTGTAATTGTCATTGAAGCTGTGCAAACCTGATCAAATAAGTTTATTGTCTGAAAAATCTGAAGTCTATTTTAGTATAGATGAAAACAGTATGTATCGTATTATTGAAACAACATTAACCCGGTAAACATTTTATGGGTTTGAGTACTTGATGATTACTTATTGAAAATTATAATTGTCACGGTAAGTATTGAACATAATAACCTCATAATGTTGTAAAAGCCAATTATTGCTATTCAATCTCTTTTATGTTTTTAATTTAATCTCCTTAAAAGCATAAAAATAATATATTGATTTGTTTAAAGGAAAAATAAGAAAAAACATGTCACATCTTTTGATAAACATAGGTAGCTGCTGAATGGAAAAGTCAGAACTGGATACCTGCAGACCTGTCATTCAAACAGACTTAGGTAAAGAGTTAAATTATCAAGTTTCTATGGAAATAATTTTGTGCTTTAAAAAAGAGACGAAAACCCTGAAATAGCTTCCTTTCTTCAGTGTGGTCATTTTCCTGATTCCACAAGCAGAAGCAAATACAATGTGACCTGCTAATTCCCAGCTGTGTAAAGATTTAAATCCATGTCTGAACACTGGACAATCAAATTATGTAGTAGTTCAGTAGCCAGAAATAAACCCAACACATAAATGCAGTTTATTTAACATTATTAACACAAATAAAATTTACACCTACAGTCCTGTGCATTAAAAATAACTTCTCTCACATCAAATAGCAGTATTTTGCTATACCAATCAAATTAAACCACCAGAAACATAGAGAAAGAAATCAATTCTGTAACAAACCTTTGAAAAGTATGGCATTCATCATGTTCAAGACAGGTTAATTCCCATTCTAAACAAACTTTCTCTTTCCAAGTTGGGGCCTTTGTTTTACATTCTTTTCTTTTCTTTGCTGGGAATGTGCACAATACAAACATTCTGTCAGTCTAGCCACAAAATCCTTTTTCTCCCAGCTACATGAATTAAAAGGAGAAAAAAAATAAAAACAACACACACACACACACACACACAAACACACACACAATATCCTACTAGACCCAGAAAAATTTAACTGTATTGATTTTAGGCAAAAGTGGGACTAAAATCCTATACCAAGAATGAGAGTTGAATTTTCTGGTGAGAAATGTTTATAGAAAAAGCTTTCCCCTTGTTTCTTGTCAACAGCTTCAGAAACTGTAAAATCACTTCAGCAAATCTATTTGGCTAAAGGGAAAGAAGCCATTTTTAATGGCCTTCAAAACCCTACTCTCCACATAGCTCTACAGATAGAAACTGATAGCCCCAAGCAGAGCCCTACTCTGAACAATAACTGCATCATCCACACTACCTGAATCATCTTCCTAAATTAGCATCCTCTGCAGCCACCATTAGCTCACATTTGAAAGACAGAGTCAGGACCAGTCATCCAAATCATGGACGACAATAACCTCACCTGTAAGTCATGAGCGAAGTAACAATGGCTGCTCAAAAGTGCATACAGAAAGGAAAGAAAGGCATAAGGTGTACATTTTAGAACAGAAAGAGACCTTACTGATTACCTAGTCTGGTCTTGTAGCTTCCATTACATCAGAGTGTGGGAGTGAAAATATGGAATGCAAAAACTTTCCCCACTGGCGAAGAAGAAATGAACCTACAGTGCCAAATGCCCACAGGACTTCTCAGCATTTGTGCAGGTACCTAGTTATTCTTCACGAAAATGGAAACAGTCAAAACTATTGTGTCAAAATTAAGACAGAGAGTTGGCTTTTTAGCTGGGGATTTGAAATTTGCATTTAGTTAAAACCAGTAAGCTGAAACATCAAAGTAAGTTTCTTTGTTTTGTCTCAGTTTTACTTTATATATTTTAATTAATTCATCAGGCATTCACCTATTAAGTCAACAAATATTTACTGAGAGCTACCAAGTATCAGGTACTGCCCTGACTGAAGGGGTAGAAAAATGGACCTAGCAGAAAAAGTCCCTGGGAAAGGGCTGTCAATAAACAAGTACAGGCATGTATACATGAGCTGGTGATAGGTGATACAAAGAAAAAGAAATCAGGTAAGAGCTGAGACTGTCAGAAGATGCTATTTTATATAGAATGGTCAAGGAAATCCTCACTGATAAAATGATATTTGAGACAAGATTTACAAAAGAAAGGGAGCAAATCTGAGAGTATACAATATGAGCATTCCAGGCTAAGGAAACAGCAAGTTCAGGGCTCTCAGGTGAAAACATTTTTGACATGTACAAGGAACAAGAAGGCCAGACTAGATTTGAATGATCAGAGGAAGAGTGGTAGAGCAAGAGGGAAAGAGGAAATGAGGACCATCAGGTAGGGTCTTGGAGGCCACAGCAAGGAATGTGGATCTAATTCCAAGTGAGACGGAAAGTCATCAGATTGTTTTGAGCAAAGAAGTGACCACTAGGAAGCAAGGGCAGAGCAGTTTAAAGAACGCCTGTAAGCAGTGGCAGCCCCTTCCCCACAGAACTTGCTTCATTCAAGACCTCAGTTCATCACCCACCACCACAATCATTACCAACACTCCACCCAACCCAGTAGAACCAGGAAAGGAAAGAGGTCATCTTATTACAGGTCATAGAGCAGCAAACATCCTTTCTTCTGGGACCTCTCCATCATCCCCTTCTGTAATACTGATGGGATCCAGATGTCCTCCCCCACCCCTTCTAAGTCAGGGACTGGTGAGCATTCCTTTGCTCAGGACTAAAGGCAAGAGTAGGATGGCAGAGGTAAGATGGGCAATGGTTGGAGAGCATCCTGCATCTGCCACAGTTTACCAAGGCAAAGATATACAAAGTTCTTATGGGTCGACCAGATGCCAGAAGATAGAGGAATTTAAGCACTTCCAAAAGGGCTATTCGTTAAATGAGGGGACCCTGCAGCAAGAGTTCATGGGGTGAGTGGCCTGCCCATGGTCTCTACTGAGGCTGGCAGGAAGACATCAAGACTGGACCAGGTCTCCTGGGCCAGGTGACTGTGTAGGGCAAGTATGACAACAGCTCTCCCGTGAGCACCCATAAGAGGTATCTTGGGGAAACTGCCACAAAGAAGAGTGAAAACTAGTTGATAAAGGAAAGTAGACTAAAGGGCTCTAAGAAAGCCTAAAAAGCCCCTTACCTAAAACTGTTGCCATTTATGTGATAATAATGTAATTCTGGTGATAACTCATTGAGGAATTTGCAAACACATATGGTTTAAATTGTGAAAACACCCAGTGAAAATTTTCTACTTTAAAAATTCCATAACAAGAGACTGATTAAATAGAGCTTATACATATATTGTCCTTTTACAGAATTAAATTCAAAACAATTCAACACAGAAAAGTTTAATAGTTTTCTCATGAAGTCATATTCACTTGCTCTTGGATTTTCCAAAGTTTTGAAATTAGGCAAAAATATCACTTTCAAAAATTGACTATTTTTTTAATCATGTGTATGATTAACAAGAAATAGTCTGGTCTGTAAGTAGAGCATTAGAATGATGTGACCCTGCCTCTACCTTTTGAACTGTGATTCTATGGACAAGTCACTTCCTTTTGCAGAGATGATATCCTCTATTCAAGAGTTTGCGTATAGAAATACACAGTTCCTAATCTGTGCATTTACAGTCCTTTGGGGAGAGTTCCTCCTAATACTTCTTACCTCCCATCCTGTTTTTACTGCAAGGTAGCCTGGAATCCACTGTGAATGTCTCACAGGCATTGGTTGGTTTTGCCTACCTTGCATCTACCTCCCACCAACCACTAGCAAGAACACCTCAGTTTTTCTGGAAAAATCATACTCTCCATACTCAGTGCACATGTTTGGATGGGACTGGCTCCATCCCCTAGATCCAGGTCTGGACACAAGATTTATTTCTGGTCAATCAACCTTTATCCAAACTGAAGTCATAATGATGTTGGCCCAAAGATGAACTCCTGATTCAAGTTGAATAATCAGAGCTAAGCCAAGCATTGGTTAGAGAAATGGGAGGATGTCATTCTCTTCTATTTGATCTTTTTTTTCCTCCAAAAGGTTTTAATTAGAATAAGTTGATGTGTCTATTACAGGATATAAGAGAATATGAAATTTATAATTAAAATATGATTTATATAGTATTTTCCTTTTTAATGATAGCTATGAAAATAAGGCAAAATCCAAAAATTACTTACATTTAGAATGCTGACACTGTTGTAGCAGGTATTAAAATTTTATAAATATTTCTACTATATACAACATTTCTACCTGCAGATGAGTATCCTAGACTAAGCTAGGTTAGTTCTTCTAGCCTACATATTTTTTTTAATATCTTTATTGGAGTATAATTGCTTTACAATGGTGTGTAAGTTTCTGCTTTATAACAGAGTGAATCAGCTATACATATACATATATCCCCATATCTCCTCCCTCTTGCATCTCCCTGCCGCCCTCCCTATCCCACCCCTCTAGGTGGTCACAAAGCTTACCGAGCTGATCTCCCTGTGCTATGTGGCTGCTTCCCACTAGCTATCTGTTTCACATTTGGTAGTGTATATATGTACATGCCACTCTCTCACTTCATCCAGCTTACCCTTCGCCCTCCCCGTGTCCTCAAGTCCATTCTCTAGGTCTGCATATTTATTCCTGTCCTGCCCCTAAGTTCTTCAGAACCTTTTTTTTTTTTTTTTTTTAGAATCCATATATATCTGTCAGCATACAGTATTTGTTGTCCTCTTTCTGACTTACTTCACTCTGTATGACACACTCTAGGTCCATCCATCACAACAAATAACTCAATTTCATTTCTTTTTATCACTGAGTAACATTCCATTGTATATTTGTGCCACACCTTCTTTCTCCATTCATCTGTTGATGGACACTTAGGTTGCTTCCATATCCTGGCTATTGTAAATAGTGCTGCAGTGAACACTGTGGTACATGACTCTTTTTGAATTATGGTTTTCGCCAGGTATATGCCCAAGACTGGGATTGCTGGGTCATATGGCAGTTCTATTCTTAGTTTTTTAAGGAACCTCCATACCATTCTCCATAGTAGCGGTATCAATTTACATTCCCACCAACAGTGCAGGAGTGTTCCTTTTTCTCCACACCCTCTCCAGAACTTATTGTTTGCAGGTTTTTTGATGACAGGCAATCTGACCAGTGTGAGGTGATACCTCATTTAGTTTTGATTTGCATTTCTCTAATGATTACTGATGTTGAGCATCCTTTCACGTGTTTGTTGGCAATCTGTATACCTTCTCTGGAGAAATGTCTATTTGGGTCTTCTGACCATTCTTGGACTGGGTTTTTTGTTTTTTGATATTGTGCTACATGAGCTGCTTGTATGTTTTGGAGATAAATCCTTTGTCAGTTGCTCCTTTTGCAAATATTTTCTCCCATTCTGACGGTTGTCTTTTTGACTTGTTTATGGTTTCCTTTGCTGCGCAAAAGATTTTAAGTTTCATTAGGTCCCATTTGTTTATTTTTGTTATTATTTCCATTTCTCTAGGAGTTGGATCAAAAAGGATCTTGCTGTGATTTATGTCATAGAGTGTTCTGCCTATGTTTTCCTCTAAGAGTTTGACAGTGTCTGGCCTTACATTTACGTCTTTAATCCATTTTGAGTTTATTTTTGTGTATGGTGTTAGGGAGTGTTCTAATTTCATTCTTTTACATGTAGCTGTCCAGTTTTCCCAGCACCACTTATTGAAGAGGCTGTCTTTTCCCCATTGTGTATTCTAGCCTCCTTTATCAAACATAAGGTGACCATATGTGTGTGGGTTTATCTCTGGGCTTTCTATACTATTCCATTGATCTATATTTCTGTTTTTCTGCCAGTACCATACTGTCTTGATTACTGTAGCTTTCTAGTATAGTTTGAAGTCAGGGCACATGATTCCTCCAGCTCTGTTTTTTCTTTCACAAGTTTGCTTCAGTTATTCGGGATCTTTGTGTTTCCATACAAATTGTGAAATTTTTTGTTCTAGTTTTGTGAAACCTGCCATTGGTAGTTTGATAGGGATTGCATTGAATCTGTAGATTGCTTTGGGTAGTATAGTCATTTTCACAATGTTGATTTTTCCAATCCAAGAACATGGTATATCTCTCCATCTGTTTGTATTATTTTTAATTTATTTCATTGGTATCTTACAGTTTCCTACATACAGGTCTTTTCTCTCCTTAGGTAGGTGTATTCCTAGGTATTTTATTCTTTGTGCTGCAATGGTAAATGGGATTGTTTCCTTAATTTCTCTTTCAGATTTTTCATCAATAGTGTATAGGAATACAAGAGATTTCTGTACATTAACTTTGTATCCTGCTACTTTACTGATTAGCTCTAGTAGTTTTCTGGTAGCATCTTTAAGATTCTCTGTGTATAGGACCATGTCATCTGCAAACAGTGACAGTTTTACTTCTTCTTTTCCAATTTGGATTCCTTTTATTTCTTCTTCTTCTCTGATTGCTGTGGCTAAAACTTCCAAAACTATGTTGAATAAGAGTGGTGAGAGTGGGCAACCTTGCCTTGTTCTGGATCTTAGTGGAAATGGTTTCATTTTTTCACCACGGAGAATGATGTTGGCTGTGGGTTTGTCAGATATGGCCTTCATTATGTTGAGGTAGGTTCCCTCTATGCCTACTTTCTGGAGAGTTTTTATCATAAATGGGTGCTGAATTTTGTCAAAAGCTTTTTCTGCATCTATTGAGATTATCATATGGTTTTCTCCTTCAATTTATTAATATGGTGCATCAGATTGATTGATCTGCATATATTGAAGAATCCTTGCATTCCTGGGTTAAACCCCACTTGATCATGGTGTATGATCCTTTTAATGTGCTGTCAGATTCTGTTTGCTGGTATTTTGTGGAGGATTTTTGCATCTATGTTCATTAGTGATATTGGCTTATAGTTTTCTTTTTGTGTGACATCTTTGTCTGGTTTTTGTATCAGGGTGATGGTGGCCTTGTAGAATGAATTTGGGAGTATTCCTCCCTCTGCTATATTTTGGAAGAGTTGAGAAGGATAGGTGATAGCTCTTCTCTGAATGTTTGATAGAAGTCACCTGTGAATCCATCTGTTCCCGGGCTTTTGTTTGTTGGAAGATTTTTAATCACAGTTTCAATTTCAGTGCTTGTGAAAGGTCTGTTCATATTTTCTATTTCTTCCTGGTTCATTCTTGAAAGGTTGTGCTTTTCTAAGAATTTGTCCATTTCTTCCAGGTTGTCCATTTTATTGCCATATAGTTGCTTGTAGTAATATCTCATGATCCTTGTATTTCTGCAGTGTCAGTTGTTACTTCTCCTTTTTCATTTCCAATTCTGTTGATTTGAGTCTTTTCCCTTTCTTTCTTGATGAGTCTGGCTAAAGGTTTATGAATTTTGTTTATCTTCTCAAAGAATCACCTTGTAGTTTTATTGATCTTTGCTATTGTTTCCTTCATTTCTTTTTCATTTATTTCTGATCTAATTTTTATGATATCTTTACTTCTGCTAACTTTGGGGGGTTTCTTGTTCTTCTTTCTCTGATTGCTTTAGGTGTAAGGTTAGATTATTTCTTTGAGATTTTTTTTGTTTCTTGAGATAGGATTGTACTGCTATAACTTTCCCTCTTGGAACTGCCTTTGCTGCATCCCATAGGTTTTGGGTCATTGTGTTTTCAGTCATTTGTTTCTAGGTATCTTTTGATATCCTCTTTAATTTCTTCAGTGATCTCTTGGTTATTTATTAGTGTACTCTTTAGCCTCCATGTGCTTGTATTTTTTACAGTCTTTTTCCTGTAACTGATATCTAGTCTCATAGTGTTGTGGTAGGAAAGGATACTTGATATGATTTCAATTTCTTAAATTAACCAAGGCTTGATTTATGACCCAAGATATGATCTATCCTTGAGAATGTACCATGAGCACTTCAGAAGAAAGTGAATTCTGTTGTTTTGGGATGGAATGTCCTATAAATATCAATTAAGTCCATCCTATTTAATGTATCATTTAATACTTGTGTTTCCTTATTTATTTTCATTTTGGATGATCTGTCCGTTGCTGAAAGTGGGGGGTTAAAGTCACCTACTATGATTGTGTTACTGTCAATTTCCCCTTTTATGGCTGTTAGCATTTGCCCTATGTATTGAGGTGCTCCTATGTTGGGTGCATAAATATTTATAATTATTATATCTTCTTCTTGGATTGATCCTTTGATCATTATGTAGTGTCCTTCTATGTCTCTTTTAATAGTCTTTATTTTAAAGTCTATTTTGTCTGATATGAGAATTGCTACTCCAGCTTTCTTTTCATTTCCATTTGCATGGAATATCTTTTCTCATCCCCTCACTTTCAGTCTGTATGTGTCCCTAGGTCTGAAGTGGGACTCTTGTATACAGAATATATATACAGGTCTTATTTTTGTATCCATTCAGCCAGTCTATGTCTTTTGGTTGGAGTATTTAATGCATTTACATTTAAGGTAGCTAGCGATATGTATGTTCCTATTACCATTTTCTTAATTGTTTTGTGTTTGTTATTATAGGTCTTTTCCTTCTCTTGTGTTTCCGCCTGGAGAAGTTTCTTTAGCATTTGTTGTAAAGCTGGTTTGGTGGTGCTAAATTCTCTTAGCTTTTGTTTGTCTGTAAAGGTTTTAATTTCTCCATCAAATCTGAATGAGATCCTTGTTGGGTAGAGTAATCTTGTTTGTAGTTTTTCCCTTTTCATCACTTTAAATTAATGTCCTGCCAGTCCCTTCTGGCTTGCAGAGTTTCTGCTGGAAGATCAGCTGTTAACCTTATGGGGATTCCCTAATATGTTATTTGTTGCTTTTCTCTTGCTGCTTTTAATATTTTTTCTTTGTATTTAATATTTGATAGTTTGATTTTTATGTGTCTTGGTTTGTTCCTGCTTGGATTTATCCTGTATGGGGCTCTCTGCACTTCCTGGACTTGATTGACTATTTCCTTTCCCATATTATGGAAGTTTTCAACTATAATCTCTTCAAATATTTTCTCAGTCCCTTTCTTTTTCTCTTCTTCTTCTGGGACCCCTATAATTCGAATGTTTGTGCATTTAATGTTGTCCCAGAGGTCTCCGGGACTGTCCTCAATTCTTTTCATTCTTTTTTCTTTATTCTCCTCTGTGGTAGTTATTTCCACTATTTTATCTTCCAGGTCACTAATCCGTTCTTCTGCTTCAGTTATTCTGCTATTGATTCCTTCTAGAGAATTTTTTATTTCAGTTATTGTGTTGTTCATCACTGTTTGTTTGCTCTTTAGTTCTTGTAGGTTCTTGTTAAACATTTCTTGTATTTTCTCCACTCTATTTCCCAGATTTTGAATCATCTTTACTATCATTACTCTGAATTCTTTTTCAGGTAGACTGCCTATTTCCTCTTCATTTATTTGGTCTTGGGGGCTTTTACTTTGCTGCTTCATCTGCTGCATATTTCTCTGTCTTCTCATTTTGCTTAACTTACTGTTTTGGGGTCTCCTTTTGCAGGATGCAGTTTCATAGTTCCCATTGTTTTTGGTGTCTGCCCCCAGTGGGTAAGGTTGGTTCAGTAGCTTGTGTAGGCTTCCTGGGACTGGTGCCTATGTTCTGGTGGATGAGGCTGGATCTTGTCTTTCTGGTGGACAGGAGAGCATCCGGTGGTGTGTTTTGGGGTGTCTGTGAACTTATTATGATTTTAGGAAGTCTCTCTGCTAATGGGTGGGTTTGTGTTCCTGTCTTGCTAGTTGTTTGGCATGGGGTGTCTAGCACTGGAGCCTGCTGTTCGTTGAGTGGAGCTGGGTCTTAGCATTGAGATGGAGATCTCTGGGAGAGCTCTCACTGATTGATATTATATGGGACCAGGAGGTCTCTGGTGGTCCAATGTCCTGAACTCGGCTCTCCCACCTCAGAGGCTCAGGCCTGACACTGGCCGGAGCACCAAGACCCTGTCAGCCACACGGCTTCTGTCCTGTGTAACTTCTCAATGGCAATGGTTTTTCTGGTGATACAAAGAGGGCTGGTTTTCCTTGAACCTTCAGGCTTCAGTTTTGCCTTGGTCATAACATGCATGTAAAGAAAACACCCAAGTCCAAGGAAAGAATCAAAGCAGGAATCTTCCCTTTGATCTTTATTTTTTCTTTACTTTTTATTTTGTATCGGTGTATAGCCAATTAACAATGTTGCAATAATTTCAGGTGCACAGCAAAGGGACTCAACCATACATACACATGTATCCACTGACGCAAGCCTGTATCTGCTAGCACCCACCACAAGGAGAGAGACTGGTAGTTGAAGAAAATTCACCAGAAAAAAGTAGAACCAAGAGATGGAGAAGGTTAAGCCTCTAAGTCCAATTAATTTTAAAACCTATCCTTGGACATTTCAGCCACTTGAGCAAATAAACTCCCTTATTTCTATTAAGTTTTTTGTAACTGAAACCAGTTTCTGTTAAGTTATTTGTAACTGAAAGAGATGTATCTGATGGACATAGTCTATACGTTGAATTATTTATCCAGTCTAATTCAGTGATATACAAATATTTTTATAATATACGTAGATAATGAGCCAAATAAAATATAAATCAGCATAAAAATAATTTTCTACATTTTTAGTAGGATTTTCTCAACCAATAGATAGTAAAGGTACCATTAGAAAATTTTGCAGAGTAGTAGATGGACCTAGAGAATCATACAGAGTGAAGTAAGTCAGAAAGAGAAAAACAAATATTGTATAATATCGCTCATATGTGGAATCTAGAAAAAATGGTACAGATGAACTCATTTGCAAAGCAGAAAGAGAGACACAGATATAGAGAACAAACTTATGGCTACCAAGTGGAGAAGGGGGGTGGAATGAATTGGGAGATTGGGATTGACATATATACACTACTATGTCTAGAATAGATAAATAATGAGAACCTACTGTATAGCACAGGGAACTCTACTCAATGCTCTGTGGTGACCTAAATGGGAAGGAAATCCAAAACGGAGGGGATATATGTATACGTATGGCTGATTCACTTTTCTGTACAGCAGAAACTAACACAACATTGTAAAGCAACTATACTCCAATAAAAATTAATTTAAAAAAGAAAAAGAAATAAAATTTTGGCCATCCCTTAGGTTCTAAAACTCTATGATGTTTAAAAGTCTTTGCGTTACATGCATCAAGGTATAAACTTGCTCATAAATGACATAGGGACATTAGTCCTCGGAGTTTAATCAATAAGCAGCTGTGTACATTTGCCCGGTATTGTGAAATGTGAAAACTTTGAGACAATGATGTTACGTTGTGGGTTTTGCTGATTAGGGTCATGGAAATAAGGTTGTGGATTCTGAGTAAGACCAAAAAAAATTTTAAATCCAGAAGATGCCTTTTGTTTTGATCTTTCTTTTTGTGCCGGTGGAGATTTCACTCTGGGTAATATAAATCACCATCATGCTAATTAAGCTGTGTTTCTCACTTTAAGGTCTTTTTGTGCTTCCCTCAAAGTGACAACATATGGAACATCATCATTTTCCTTAGATCTGAGATCACAAAGTGTCCACAAGCTATATACAGTTGTAGTGATACAATAGCCAGCAAAAAATAAGGCTTTAAATATCACCCACCACAAAACCTGGAATATAAAATGTGAAATTTGCAGAGGCATGACTAATGGGGTGATTTCTATTTTTCCAGCAACTGAACACCCAGTCCATGAACCGTGCACACATAATACTTAGAAAACAGTCTTAGAGAAAACTGACAGATATATGGGGTATTTTATCTTGCATTATGTGATTTGTAGAAGTAATCTCCAGTGGAAGCACTTCAAAGGAAGGCATTAAACAAGTATAAAATAACTAATCTACAAGTATTTATTAAGTGTTTGCTATGTAGCCAGCCAAATCCAAGGTGGCTGAGGAGGAAATAAGGGTGTGAAATCTAAGGACCCTGTTGAGAGTAACCTGCTAACTGTGTCCCCTCTTTCAGCCTCATCCTTCTAAACCACTATACATGTGGCTCCCAGGCTGATTGATTCAAAGCACAGTCTGACTCATTTCACTGTCCAGCTCAAGCATCTTCTGTGGCTACCCACTGCCTATTAAATACATTCTGGATATCTCAGGTTGGCACAAGATTAGATAGCCTAAACTTTTAGCCTTATCTCCCAGCATTCCCCTTCGGGTGCCCTGACACAAATTAGCATTTTTATCTGAGAAGGAACTGGTTCTAGAATGGCTATGACAATGAAGACAACAATGATGATGGAGAAGAAAAGGAGGAGGAAGGAGACTGACATTCTTCGATTGGTTACCACGTGCTGAGTATTAGCTGTTGCGCTAAGTATTTAATGTCCATAGTTTCATTATAACCCTATGAGGGGTGTACTACTTTCATGTCCATTTTTTTCTATTGAAGTGAGATTCACATAACACAAAATTAACCAGTTTAAAAATTTTTTATTACTTTTTATTGGAGTATAGTTGCTTTACAATGTTGTGTTAGTTTCTGCTGTACAGAAAAGTGAATCAGCCATACGTATACATATATCCCCTCCTTTTTGGATTTCCTTCCCATTTAGGTCACCACAGAGCATTGAGTAGAGTTCCCTGTGCTATACAGTAGGTTCTCATTATTTATCTATTCTAGACATAGTAGTGTATATATGTCAATCCCAATCTCCCAATTCATTCCACCCCCCTTCTCCACTTGGTAGCCATAAGTTTGTTCTCTATATCTGTGTCTCTATTTCTGCTTTGCAAATGAGTTCATCTGTACCATTTTTTCTAGATTCCACATATGAGCGATATTATACAATATTTGTTTTTCTCTTTCTGACTTACTTCACTCTGTATGACAGTCTCTAGGTCCATCCACGTCTCTGCAAATGGCACAAAAATTAACCATTTTAAAGTGAAAAAGCATTTAGTACATTTACAATGTTGTACAACCACCACCTCTGTCTAGTCTCAAAATATTTTCATCACCCTAAAGGGAAGCTCCATATCCATTAAGCAGTTTCTCCCCCTCCGTCCCTCCTCCCAGCCCCTGGAAATCACCAATCTGCACTCTGTCTCTATGTCACCCCCACTTTAAAAATGAGGAAATTCAGTCTTAAAGAGGAGAACCTACTTGTCCAAATTCTCACTGGTAAGAATAGTAGAGCTGAGATTCTGTCCCCTGCCTTAAAACGATTAAGCTATGAGGCTTTTGAAACACATTTACTTGAAGAATAAACTTGCCATGAATACAGGGATTAGAGAGTGGTTGAATGGTGCACCATGGGGAACTAATAACTATAAAATAGACCAGGTCCCCCACCCACCCCTACGACGCCACAGGCAATGGGCCAAAGAGACATCACCGGCAGCTCTCAGCACCATGAAGGCCCCCAGAGGTTCATTTCTAACAAGCATCTGCACCCATCATTTATGTATTATGTGATACGTATTGAGCATCTACCATGAGCTCAGTGCATAAGTTTCAGCTAAAAGCATAGTCTACTTTAAAACCTCCCAGAAGGGACAAGGTTCAAAACAAAATATCTGTAAGCCTGTACATGCCATCCTCCTTAAAATGCGCCATTGTTTTTCTCATGTTGGGATCCTAGTTCTTTTCTAGAATATAGTATGAACATTATAAAATATCTTATATAGCAGATGTAAATATCCCAGACTATAATATGATATGCATACCGCAATATTATATTTATATAATATTACATATTATGATAATTTAATCCAAATCTAGATATAATATTATTATACATAAGAAATCATACATATTAACTCACTATAGTGTTGTAAGATATCTCACTTGACCCTGGTCTAGATGAACCACTACAACAGCTGTCTGACTTGTGCCCCTAATCGCAGCCTTGCAACCTGTATTAGAGCACTCCAGAGAAACAGATCCTATAGGATGGAGTGGTGGGGGTTGGGGGGGAGTTGGTTGTAGAGAGGCAGATTTTGAGGAACTGGCTCACTTTCTTGTGGGGACTGACAAGTACAAAGTCTTCAGGGCAGGCTAGAGCTGATGTTGCAGCTTGAGTCCAAAGGCAGTCTGGACACAGAATTCCTTCTTCTTCAGGGAACCTCAGCCTTTTTCTTTTAATTTCCTCAACTGATTGAATGAAGCCCATCCATACATTATAGAGGGTAATCTGCTTCACTCAAAGTTTACTGATTTAAATGTTAATAACTACTGAAAAAATACCTTCACTTCAACATCTAGACTGGTGTTTTATCAAACATCTGGCCACTACAGCCTAGCCAAGTTGACACATAAAATTAACCATCATATTAGTTATGAACTAGATTTTGAACCACATCCCCACCCCACCCCCCCAAATTCATATGTTGAAGCTTTAACTTCCAATGTGACTGTATTTGGAGAATGGGCTTTAAGGAGGTAATTAAGCTTAAATGAAGTCATAAGGGTGGGGCCCTGATCTAATCAAACTAGTGTCCTTATAAAAAGAGGAAGAGACAGCAGAGATCTCTCTCTTTCTTCCCCATCCACACAGAAGAAAGGCCATGTGAGGACACAGCAAGAAGGCAGCTATGTAAGCCAAGGTGAGAGGCCTGACCAGAAACCAACCTGTTGGCGCCTTGATCTTGGACTTCTAGCCTCCAGAAATGTAAGAAAATAAAATTCTATTGTTTCAGCCACCCAGTGGTATTTTACTATGGCAGCCCTAGCAGACTAATACTCTACCCAAATCTCTCCCTGATAGAGTAGTCAGGGACCCACTGAGAACACACATTAAATTCTCTCCATCCTTTGCCCAGAACCTTACAAGTACTCCTATTTCCATCAAAGTATCAAAGAAGAAGCCCATGCCATTAAAGGCCTACCCTGTCCTACAGGATCTGTTCACAGAGGTTTCCTCTCTCCCTCAGTGACTTCTTTCCCCTCAGCCATGTCATTCCAGCCACTTTGGCCCCCTTGCTGTCCCTGGGCCATGCCAGGCCAGATCCCAGCTCAGAAATTCTATGCTGGATCTTCCCTCTGCATGGGAGCTTCTTCCCAAATGGAAGGACTGTTTCCACTCTCATCTCCAAGCCAACCCTCACAAGACCCCTACTCAATGAGATGTATGCTGCAACCAGCCCTTGACCTCCACCCCTACCCTCTGCTCCCAGGATCTCTGGTCCCCCTGCCCCTGCTTTACCTCATCAGTCCTCTCAGGAACCCCATGAAGTACATGCTATTATTATCCCCATTTTACAGATGAAGAAACTGAGGAACAGACGGTTTCATTACCATGCCTTTGCCCATGAATCCCCAAAGTCTGAAGAGACCAGAAGAGACCAGAATTTGAAGCCAGGCTGTCTTACTCTAATTCCAAACCCTTAATCACTCAATTAGACTGTCTCTAGCTGTTTGTGAGGAGAGAAGGAACTGCCATTTTTTCCCAGCTTTACTAAGATATAATTGACATAGAACATTGTGTAATTTTAAGACGTACAGTGTAATGATTTTATATATGTGTATATTATGATATGATGACCACAGAAAATGCTGCTTTCTGAATGAGCCATGCATTAGGCACAGCTCACAGCCCCACGCCAGTGCACACCCTTAGTACATTGTCTCATTTAACTGCCAAACAATTCTGGGAAGTCAGCATGGTTCCCTTCATACAAATGTGGGCGTGGCTTTTTAGGAGAGACTGGGTAACAGCAAATGAGAGAATTCCAATCTACTCTCCAAAATATTTATCTGCATGCTCCAAGGATCCGGGTTCTCTCCATCTGTCTATTCTGACATCCATGATATCTGCTTCGGTTTCAGGATTCTCTCAGTGCCCCCAAAGCTCCAGGCTCTCCTCTTGTGAATGTAACACGACAGCCAGAATTTCAGACTTCCCTTTCTCACACCACACGAGAAAGACCAAGCGTCTCCTTTAACTGCTCCAATGGAAGCGATAGGAACCACCTTTGTAGAAACGCCAACCAATATCTTCCTGCATCCCTTTAGCTCTGTTTGGGTAACATCCCTTTCCATGCTCCAGTCAAGAGTGTCTCGGGGAAAGGATTCTCTTACTGACTTGAACTAACTAGGGCTCGTCTCTGAAGCTAGGGTGGAACCATTCTTGCCAAAATTAGGGGGTTGAAATGGGGACCAAAGGAATTGCTCAGGGGAAATGTGGGACAATGTCAGAAGAAGTAACATATGTCCACTGGGAAAGGGTAAGGTGTAAAACCATTTCAAGTTTTTAATACTTAAGCAGGATACTGGTGCTTTCACTGGTTGTCAGTACAAGCCTGGTACAAGGAAAGAAGAAGAGTGTGCGGGGGGGGGGTAGTCTGTGTGGGAGTTTGGGGGGTTGTGGGATAAAGGGGGTGCATTTCATCTCCTACAACAGGAAATTGGTAGAGCAAGCAAATGCAAGAACCAGGTCAGACGGAGAGGACCCAGTGCCTTAGGTCAGCCGTGAGCATCAGAATTTACAAGGCAGAGCAAGAACAGGAAGGCAGAAAGGTGAAGGAAAGAGAAAGAGGTTTTGCCTCTTTGCCTCTTTGAAATTTGTCATTTCAAAAATGACAATTTTGCCTTCTCTGTGAGGCATGAGCTATCTATCGGACAAGCAGGCTACCAAACAAGAAGAGATCGACTCTGCAAAAACAAGCATACATTATAGAAATTCTCAGATGGGATGATCCTCCCGAGAATTCTGTTACATCCTAGCTAATTAGCCAAGTAGATAATTCATTTTACTCTTGAGAATCCCGTTTTCCCTGAGGGGGGAAAATACTCAAGGACTGCAAAAAGAGAGTCCGATATGACTATGTTGCTAAGTACCAAGCGTTCGTCCTCCAGGGCTGGAGCCCAGCAAGGGCAAAGCAAAGCCAAATTTTCTGGCTTTGGCAGTAGCCACTCCCCTCATCCTTCCCATCACCCCCTCCCATCTCATTTTCCTGTCCCCTCCCCTAGCATTTAGGCCTGGAGATATCTCATGCCATGGGAATGCAGATCCTGGAGAGAATTCCTCTTGTTACTGCCAAAATATATAGTAGGGAGAAGCACACAGTATGATGTTGGCAGAACACAGGGGGAACAAAAAGCGTACCCAGTGCTCAGTGAGTTAGAAGAGCACCACTGGGTAAACATGGATGAGCAAAGACAGCTGCAGAAATTCTCTTGAGCAACACAGTTCCCCCTTGCCCCCATGCTGGAACAGAACAGGGCTGATCAAAGCCATAATGAAAGTGTGGCTACATCTAAAGACAGAATGGAGCAAGAGAAAAGAGAAGTTTAGCCATAAAAACATAGGAAGTTGGGCAGAATTTATCAATATGTGTCCAGCACATCCAGGGATTGGTGCCCTGGGCAACAAGTACAATTTTTGTGCCCCTATGTAGGAATATTATTATAATAGAGGTGAATGCATTAGGCTAAAAGATGATGAGGCTGTTAGTCCCTGCCCTGGCATGACCATCTAGCTACATTTTAAACTCTTCCTATGTTTCACTTATAGCTTTTTTCCAGAAAGAGTATGTGTTAACTAATTGACACAAATACCTTATGTCCTCAACAGTTGTATTTCAAGTCATAAATTAATAAATCGACACTTTGGTTTATATATCGGTATCTTGCAAGTTGTTAGCTACAAGTCTATTCCATGAGAAACTGCTATACTCTGGAAATGCTGACACTTTAGTTTCTGAACAAGCAAAGCTGAAGAGCATGGCTATGGCCGTCCTCCAAAGGGCCTTGTTCAACTATCTGGCTGGATTCTGTGGGTCTCCTTCCTTTTGTTCATGCCTTTCAAGCTACAATAGCAATGCAGGGTCATCAGCAAGGTCGACTTCATCGCAAAGGATTAGCCTCTGCTCTAATTAGAAATATGAGACAGTTTTGTAGGTTGGTTTTTTGCGGCCACCTTATACAAAGCAGCCAAAAGGCAAAACACCCTACAGAATTTAAGAGCTGTAATGAGTCCTCATTTCACAAAGAATCTCAAAGAAATCAAATGACTTATATATGGCCACACATTTTTGGCAAAAACAAAACTGAAGATTCTTGGTTTAAGTCTAGGGTTTTTTCCATTGCAGCACAACGGTCCCCAAAGACCATCAAGGTTATCACCATATCCACCAAAAACCGTGTTTCTACAACATCATTTGAATTCATAGTTATTCTTGTGTGAATTAAATTTGAAAATATAGCCAATCCCAGTCTATGTCCTCAGTGTAGAAATTTGATTGCATTTCAAAGGTGAAATACTCTGATTAGTTTGTAACCAAATTATAACGGCTCTTATGTCCTCCATTTCCTTACTACAATGATCCTAAGATTTCATATAAAATTTCAACATAGATCAAGTGAAATCTCAATCTCAATACATTGTCAATTAAACGTGAGTTCTAATTCTTACATACCACACAGTAAGTTACTGATAAAGTCACAGACTGTCAAGTATTATTTATTTTGTTATCAGGAGATAATACTATTTAGCCTCTTGAAGAACTCACATGCACCCTTCCACTGGGTGAAGAAAACAGTGCCGCCCACGGTATTTTTCTTTTTGTCCTGGCTGATAGGTGACTCAGCAGTAAACATAATGCTCAATCACAGGAGCTTTGCTAGACCAATGTTTTGGGATATTCATGCCTTTCACTCTAAGCCAGCCATGCTGGGCTCAAGCCACATTCAGGCAGAGCTGCCCAAGAAGAAACTACATAGCGGTCATGAAAAGTGGAGAGTTTAGTGATGGGTCACCTATATTATAGGATGAGTTAACTAACTAAAAATTTAGCAAAATGAAAAGCCAGGGAATTAGAATAGTGTTTCAGACTGGAGAGAGAAACTACAGACAATAAAATAGAAGTAAAACATATGGTGCCTAGAGATCATGAAATCTAGAAAAGAAAGGAACTGATCAGGGCAAAATTCCTGTGAATTCAGCACAAGTGCTCTGCCATCTTCCTTGTGATTATATTGATTGGTTTCCTAGCCCAGCTTAGATTCCTAAAGAGTTACCTTCCTTTAGCTTTTCACTTTTGTTACTAATCTAATTGTATATGTTAATTTTGTTTTAAGCCCTGTCTATTCCTATATGAAAGCAAGTAGCCAAAGTAAATTAGCTATTTTTAAAATCTCTGATGGGGCTTCCCTGGTGGCGCAGTGGTTGAGAGTCCGCCTGCCGATGCAGGGGACACGGGTTCGTGCCCCGGTCCAGGAAGATCCCACATGCCGCGGAGCGGCTGGACCCGTGAGCCATGGCCGCTGAGCCTGCGCGTCTGGAGCCTGTGCTCCGCAACGGGAGAGGCCACAACAGTGAGAGGCCCGCGTACCGCAAAAAGACACAAAAAAACAAAATAAAATCTCTGATGATTGCAGGCGCTAACTGGTAATGCACAAACTATATGTGGATGGGTTAGCAACCATCTTTCTTTTAAAATATGACTCTGATCCTAACTCTGGGCAGTCATGTGTCTGGAGTGTTGAGAAATAGAAAGAAGGCAAGTGTGGCTGGAGTGGAATGAAGCAGAGAGAGTAATGGGAGATAAGGTCCAAGAGTCTGAATAAGAAGGGGACTGTGTAGGACCCTGTCAATCAGTTAAGCATTTTCACTATTACTCTGTGTGATGTGGAAAGCCATTGAGGAGCTCTAAGCAGAGTATTTATATGATCTGACTTACACTTTAAAAGGATAATTCTGGCTTCTGTAAGATGGAGAAATGAGAAACCAGGTAAGAGCCTGGTCCATTAGTCCAGGCAAAGATGATGGTAGCTTAAACCTAGGTGTCTGCAGACTTACCGGTTGAGAAGGCACAAAAAAAAGAGAGGAGACAAAAATGACTCCATGATTTTGAGCTCAAGTCATTGGAAGCTGGGAGTTGCCGCTAAATGAGACGCTGTGTCAAGGCATCAGGCACACAGAGATGAACAAGACACAGTGGCTTTGAGAACCCACAGTCTAGATGAGGAGATGGACAAGAAAACACATGTCAGTAAAAGTAATTCCATTTCTTAAACACTTACTTTGTACCAGACACTGAACTAAATATTCTACAAATACGACATAATTCAGTCCTCATAATGACTTCATGTGGTTGATACAATTCACCCTATTTTATAGATGAGAAAACTGAAACTCAGCAGAGTAAAATGACTTGTCAAAGGTCTGAGAGCTGAAAGATAGAGAATTGGTTTGAACCCATATCTGCTTAACCTCAAACTTATGCTCTTAGGTACTGTGCTTGAGCCTAACTCTGGCTTGTCCTAATCTGAGGAAATGAGAGGCAGGCCCGTGAGGACAGAGAGCAGTTTACACATGACAGAATGATTGCACGATAGCTTTTTTTTTTTTTTTTTTGCGGTACGCGGGCCTCTCACTGTTGTGGCCTCTCCCATTGCGGAGCACAGGCTCTGGACGCGCAGGCTCAGCGGCCATGGCTCACGGGCCCAGCCGTTCCGCGGCACGGGGGATCTTCCCGGACCGGGGCACGAACCCGCGTCCCCTGCATCGGCAGGCGGACTCTCAACCACTGCGCCACCAGGGAAGCCCTAGCACAATCGCTTTTAATCCATGAAACACGAAGGATGGACTCGACGATTTCCATGGTTCCTCTCAGCTCTCAAAGCCTGTATTTTTAAAACATGGTGATGCTTCTTTTCAGTCAAGTGCAAGTCATTTTTATTCCTTAAGATTGAACAGCATATAACACAGTTCTCTTACTTACACAAAGCTATTTCAAGCCGGGCTGAATTGAGCATCAAACCTTACAGTTTGCCCATTTTGAAGTAGAAAGACTATTAATGGTGAAAGAATAGCAGTAAACACAGAACGGTAAAGAACAAGGCACATCAAAAAATAAAGGCCTTGTCACAAAATAAGCAAGGGATATAAAAATGAGGTTTGGAAAATTGTCATTTTCCAGAAAACTGAAGGACTTTTACAACTTTTATACAGAGATCTTGACTGTGGACTAAAAAGTTCAGTAACAACTAAAAAAGCATCTTGCATGTTAACAGAAACTTTAATTTTCATAGTCTTTTTTGCTCCAAATCCTAGTTTGTAATATCACACCTTCAATGTATCACAATAGCAAAATCATACGAACATATTTTCACCCAGAAAGGGCGTAAATCATAAACAGCCGGAAAAAGATAATGCAATGTATCTGTTTGCCTTCAGTATGAGATATGTCTGTGAGATTAAACTAAAGTGTGGCCTAGATTTAAGGAATCACAAAATTAACTTTGGGTTTAATCAGGATGTAACAAGCAGCATGTTTTTCTCCATCATCATCATCACTAAATTTATGATAGGCATCCATAATGTAGGTATCCCTGTAGCAGTAGCAGCTAGGGGGATATGTCACTTGATTTGCTGACAGTGAAGGCAAATGAAGTTACAGTAAAATGATACCAAAGTGTCTGATTAGCATAAATAGAAAAGGAAAAGTTCTAAACTTTGGTTTTTAAACTATACTTCATGGAACTAGAGTGTCATATCCCACAGGGGAAACTCTCCCTCTCCTCCTCTCTCTCCCTCACTTTATCCTCTTTTGGACACTTTCATATGATGTCATTAATATAATTACATCTTAAAATCTCATTTTGAGCTTTAAAATATGTGTGAAACTGCATCTAAGACTATAAAGAATGGATTCAATGTTAAAAAAATATAAAGAAAATTGAAGATTTTACCACATATTTTAAAATCATCATTCTCTACATACTTTCTGGAGACTGCTAGGGGAAATGACAATCAGCTATTATAATGGCTGGTATTTTCTTGAAACGTATGCTAAACATGAAAACCACAATAGAATGTTTAGAGGACTTGAACAGAAGCCTTACAGAAGAATTTCAGATAACTAGTAAATAAATAAAACATTATCTTCTCTAAAATTAAATAAATGTAAATGAAAACAAGAGAGACATACATGCAAATGTAAACATCATTTCAAATTATCAAATTGTATGTTGTGTGTATATGTGCATTTTAAAGACAATATCTACTATTGGTGAAGATGTGGCAAAATGGGTATCCTAATAAGTATTAAGAAAAAATTTAATTTCTGCAAATCAATTTGAAAATATATATTTAAACACTTTTAAAAGTTCATACTTTTTGACAGTAATTTTCCATCTAGAATTATATTTTAAGGACATAAACAGAAGCTGGATCAAAAAAATATTTTCCAATGATTTATCATGATTTTATATAAGCTGTCAGTATGAGCACCTAATTCTCCCAATTTCCATATTCCTATAAACATTCTAAAATACACAATAGGTAAAACCTGCATTAATTCTGGAAACCATACAGGATTTGCTCCATTTGCCAAAAAAAAAAATGTAAGTTTTCTGGCTTGTCTGCTGGAGAGAGAGGGCAGATGGCACCAGACTGAAGGAAGAACAGAGGGTAGATGGATGTGGACAAGAAGTAAATACAGAACACCCTTGTGGAAGATAACACCCCAGCAGGAAGACCACAGCCTGAATTCCACCTAAATGAGGAGGAAAACAATTAGACCCTTGAAAAGTTATTGCCTTTCATAAGAAAAGAACTACCCCTAAAAACTATAGAAAATGCTTTACTCTAAAAGAGACTTATTGCAAGAAAAGTACACATGTTTAAAACACATCTGTCCTTTTGTCTCAAAATTATATGAGGGTTTATTGTATCTATGAAACTAAAGTAAGTAGTCATGAGATCAGGAAAGAACACATGGAAAAACTAAATTACTGAAGAACACATGGAGAAAATAAATTACTGAATCAAAAATCACCAGGGTGGTGGAAATCAGACAACCAGGCATAGTCAAAAATTGAATTAGTATGGTGGAAGACACAACTGGAAATCTGCCCAAATCTCACCGAAGGGCAAGAAGATTTAACTATAAGGGAAAAAATAAAAGACATGGAGAACAGATTCAGAAATGCTGACACTCTATCTGTAAAAATTAGAATCTCAATTAGAGGCTATGGTACAGATAAGACAGACCTAACTCTCAAAGATACAATAGCATAAAATTTTTGAGAGCTTAAGAAAAACCTGAAACTTTTATTGCAAATGGCTTATTGGCAGGCTACATTAGTGAAAAGACAGGAATCATGGGTTACATAACTCAAGAAAAAACAGCTATTCTCATAAGCATCCATGCAGATGCTTAATTATCTACAACGAAACACAAATCAATTTACAAACTTCGCTTCCACAACAGTAACATCCAGAAGAAAATGGATCAAACTTTTAATTTGAAAAAGAAAGAGCAGAAGGAGAGTTTTAGAAGCATACACATTGCTACTCGTGTGCAAGTGCAACGGAAATGCACTCTCAAACAGATGTCAGAAATGCTCTGAAAACATTACACCTGGATAAAACTCATTCCTGAGTAATTTTCAGAAAGATCCTACCACTTCACAATAGCTCAGCATAAATGAGAACACTGGTCTGAAGTATCTCTTAGAAACTAGGTCTTTTTCAATTCTCAGATCCACAGAGAGTCTATGTTCTATGTAAATGATGCTCCACAAATAATACCATGGAAATTTTTAGATTTCTCTTTAATATAAGGAGATCAAAGCCCCTAAATCAGTGATTCTTAGCATTATCTGCACATTAGAATCTCCGGGGAATCTGTAAAATCCCTAATGTCCAGGCCACACCCCCTGCATTTAAATTAGACTCTCTGTTTCTGCTGTGTATTGCAGCACTATTCACAATAGCCTAGAAATTGAAACAACCTAAGCGTCTGTCTACAAATGAATGGATAAAGAAGATGTGATATAGATATAGATCTCATATATATGTGCATATGTGTATATAATACACTATATATATAGAAAGAATATATATATACACACACTGTTATATAAATATACATATATATTATACATATACATATAATATATATTATAATATTATTCAGCCATGAGAAAGAAGAAAATCCTGCCATTTGCAACAACATGGATGGACCTTGAAGGCATTATGCTAAGTGAAATAAGTCAGAGGGAGAAAGACAAATATTGTCAAGATCTCACTTATATGTGGAATCTAAAAAAAGCCTAACTCACAGAAACAGAAATAGAATGATAGTTGCCAGGGGCAGGGAGGGAGGGGATGGAAGTTTGGTCAAAGGGCACAAACTTCCAGTTATAAGATGAATAAGTCCTGGGGATTTAATGTACAGCATGGTGACTATAGTTAATAACACTGTATTGTATATTTGAAAGTTGCTAGGACAGTAGATCTTAAATGTTCTCACCAAAACACAAAAAAAGGCAATTATATGAGGTGATTGAACTGTTAAGTAACTCTATTGTGGTAATCATTTTACGATATACATGTGTATCTAAACATCACCTTGTACACCTTAAAATTATACAATGTTATAAGTCAATTATATCTCAAAAAATGGGAAAAAAATAAAGTATAATCACTGGGGTGGGGGGGGGGGAACCAGGTAGAACTCACTATTTTTGAAATCTCCCCAGGCTATTCCAGTGTGCAGCTGAGATTCAGAAGCAGTGCTCCAAATGTTTGCTCTGTATATAGCAAAAAATAGAGTAATAAAAAGTAATGTCAGAATATGCAAACTTCTATTTTAATATTTTTAATTTCCCAAATTTTTTACTTTTCCAGCTAAGATCCTTTAAAAATACTTGCATATCACCCTAAATGGAAGCTTTAGGCCCCATTGGCTGATCATTCTTAGCCACTCCAAAGCAAAGGCTTGGGAAAGTTGTCTCCATCACACACTCCCTCTGTACTATATCCATTACTCACAGCACATTAATCTAAACTACACTGGGAAAACATAATTTTAAACTGGATTAATTTCAAGGTCAAAAAATGGAAAAGAGACACACACAAAGGGACACTCTCCAGTAGAGGAAATAACTAGGTCCCCAGACTATATGGCAAAGGAATATTTTTAAAGCCTTCCCAGGTATCTTGCATATTTACTAACACAGTAAGGTAAGCAAACATTAAAGATCTGAGGCTGTAATCTACTCAGTGTCAAAGTGGCTCCCAACGTTATAAGTAGCCTAAGGAAGTATGTTCATCTCTTAGGTCACTGTGATAGCATGTGGACCAGTCACTGCAGGAAATATGTTAATCAGATTCTAACACTCCTTTCTGAAGTGTGTGAAAGACAGAAAGGCCAGATCCATGCAACAGCCAAGGTCAGGTCTTTGGCACAGCACAGAGTATTCAGACCAAAATGTTAGGTTGTTAATGTGATATCCAAACATAAGCCCCCAAAACTGTTCCATCCAGACATTTATTTATTAATGTTCTCTAGTGCCCTGAAGGAGGTTTCCAAGTCAAACACGTTGTGATTGATTGAGGCAGACTTGACTTTAAAGAATTAAGTGTACTTACTTATAATTCCATGAACTCTCTGCTTTATAATTCATGTTTTTACCATCAATGAGAATTCCTGAGATCCAATTCTAATGCAAAAATATCTATCCTGACAGAGTTTGATTAAATAAAACCAACACACGTCATCCTGAGCTCGGGATTCATATTAACTTTAAAGACCAGAAGAGATGTGAACCAAAGGAAAGAAACTCACTTTTCATATGCTATAATCGTCCATGTCATGAAAGAAAAAGTACTAGATCTTAATTTTTCCAAAAACTAAGAAGAAATAGTTATGTGAGTTGATAGAGGGTGCTAATTATTGCTACCCTGGCAACTGTAGTACAATATATAAATGTTTCAAATCAATGTGTTGTACACATTAAATTTACATGATGTTATATGCAACATAGATGTCAATTTTTTAAAAAGAAAAACCAGCAAAGTGAGAGCTTAAATTCAGGGACAATAGTACGACTTGGCTATATGAAGTGGTTCTCCGAACCGTGATCTTCCCTGTTGGGCATAAGTTTAAGTATTACTGGTAGGTTGGTGGTGTTTTGAGACCTCATAACTTTGGACTGCTCTAATGTGGAATTTGTAAGAATGACATCAGGGCCTTGGCTAAAACTCCCTGAGATTCACAGAATTCAGGATTGGAAGGTGATCACATCTAGACAGCAGCTGTGCCTTATATATTTCTGCATTCCCCACAGAAACAGGCACACCATGGGGACTCAATAAATATTAGGTGATTACACACACTTGTGGAATGACCATCCCACATGGGGCAGACATCCTCTGAACATCTTTGACAGATGGGCATCTGGCATCTGTTTTCATGCCATCTATTGACAGGTATCTAATGAACTCCTGAGGACATCCGTTCCCTTACTCAGTCCCACTAATTGTTAGAAAGCCCTGTCTTATGTTGAATCGAAACTTGCTTTCATGTAATGGGCCCCCGCTGGCCTGACCTCTGCCCTTTCCAACAGCACAAAATGAGTCTTTTTAGTCTTTTATGTGATAGCTCTTACACAATTTTAACAAAAATTAACAGGCCTCTCCCTATATGAGATTATCCTGGGCATTCTCTTCTGGGTATGATTTAGATTGTCAATATTAACATTAATGCTTAATGGTGCCACAGATAGAAGATAATATTCCAGATATAAACTGAGAGTGAGGCTATTACATCTTATAATCAGGAGAGTTGACACTGTGAATGAAAATTTTAAATGACTAAAACATGTATGTTTAGTATACATGGAGTATATTCAACAATTTCTATTAAGCTTCTAGATTGACTCCTACCAAGTTTCATTTCTAAACCAGGAATGTGATCATGTCATTTTATTGCCTAACATTCTTTGATGGTTCCCCCAACTTTCTTTCAATCAACAGAAATTTATTAACTTCCTATTAAGTGCCAGGAACTATTTTATGTCCTAGGTTGCCAGAAATGAGCAGGGAAGCCCTGTCCCTTCTCTCATCAAGCTCATAGTCTATGAAGACGTGTTAGGAAACTAGTAAACAACTAAGAAGTACAATTTCAGGTAAAGAAAACAGGTAAAAATTGATTGGAAATGGAGGCCAGATGCACAGGGAAAACCTCAGTGAGAAGGTGAAATTTAAGCCAAGACCTAGCTGATGAAAAGGAGCAAACCATCATAAAAGGAGGAGCAAGCGTGTTTTTGCTCACTCCTAATGAGATTTTTGTCATCTGCAAATTTTGTCATCCGCAAATTTGAAATGCATTCCCTCAACTCTTTACCCAAATCATTGGTTAAAATGTTGCATGGGGCAGGGTCAGGAAGTGAGGTGGATGGACCTAGAATCTGTCGTACAGAGTGAAGTAAGTCAGAAAGAGAAAAACAAATACCGTTTGCTAACACATATATATGGAATTTTAAAAAGCGGTACTGATCAACCCAGTGGCAGGGCAGGAATAAAGATGCAGATGTAGAGAACGGACTTGAGGGCACAGGGTGGGAAGGGGAAGCTGGGATGAAGTGAGAAAGTGGCATTGACATACACACACTACCAAATGTAAAATGGAAGGCTAGTGGGAAGCTGCTGCATAGCACAAGGAGATCAGCTCGATGCTTTGTGACGACCTAGAGGGATGGGATAGGAAGTGTGGAAGGGAGGCTCAAGAGGGAGAGGTTATTGGGATATATGTATACGGATAGCTGATTCACTTTGTTGTACAGCAGAAACACAACACTGTAAAGCAGTTATACTCCAATAAAGTTGTGGGAAAAAAATATGTTCATACTATAGTGTAGTCTAATAAGCATGCAATAGTATTATGTCTGTAAAACAATGTACATACATTTAATTTAAAAATACTTTATTGCTAAAAGAAAAAAAGAAGAAGAGAGAAGCTTTAGGAACCTCGAAGTTTCCTGTTAGACTGTTTTGTAGCAACATCTAATTACAAGGACTTTGTAAAGCGAATAATACGCTTTCAGGATATCCAAAGCTGGGCGGAATTCCTCCCCTACTAAACTCCCATCAATAATAGAGAACATCGTACTGCCTGTTGTGGGGTTGTTTCCCTCCCCAGGCAAAGCCACCTAGTGAGGACCAAAGGAACTTTAGATTAACGCATTTCAAGGTATTGATACTTGTAGCACCAGCCGCAGTGGGAGGTTCACAGCTTGGTACCTCAGCCTGATACACTTCAAACTTACTTTCCCAGAGCAAAGGCAGATACGCCTTTCCTGCACAACTTGCCTGCCTTAGTAGCACACTGCTGAGTTAGCAGCTGAAGCCTGGTAAAAGCCTGCACTGTATATGTGTTTACACTGAAGAGGCTTGAGGGCAATATTCTAGAAAGGGGGAGATACACATAACACCGCCACACATTATCACTTGTCCCGGCCACCAGTCCTCTGTGACCTGGAAAAAGCGAAAGGCTCGGACATCTTCCTTGTGTTCTGCATTTGCAACACAGTGTCTCCAAAGAAGGTGCAATTTTCCCCAGTCCCCACCTTTAGCTAGAAAGACCTTGAGGAAATACAAAGCACAAATCTTCTATTTAGATTCCAGTTGTAAACTCTTAAGCACACTAACTCACCCAAACTCTACACATCCTACAGATGTTCACACCTATAGCGTCCCCTATATAAAGGACTGCTGCTTATGTTTACACACGTTGTACTTTGCACAACTCTAGAGAACATCCTTGACATAAAGCCATTGTAGATCTGTTTAGTCTTTGTGACCATTTTCCAGAAAACGTTTTGAGGAAAGGGAGCCTTATTCTAAATGGTACAAAGATACCATGTGGGCTAACCATAGGGCTGCTTCCTAAACTCCCATGTAGGAAATGTCTTTTAAACATATGAGCTACTCAAGGACATTCACTGCAGCACTGTTTGTAAAAGTGAAAAAAAAATCCATCATTTGGACCCCAAAGGTCTGTCAGCAAGCAAATGGATACATAAATGTTGTCTGGTTACACATCAGACTATCATAGGGCCATTTTAAAAAATGAATTCAAGCTAAAAGTATTGACATGGATAAATTTTAAACAATGTAATGTTGAAAACAGCTATGTCTACTGTGACACCATTTATATAAATACTAAGATGCACAAAACAATGTACAAATAGGTCCATGCATTTTGTAGCAAAATGTACATCTAGTGCACAAGTTGATACCCATCATCTTCAGAAGCAGGGTTATCCCAGGTAAGGGATGGAAGACAGGAGATTTGGGAAGGGCACAAAGCGGTTTCACCTGGGTCAATCACATTTTATTTCTTTTTTTAGAGTAGAATATATGGGGCAAAATATTAACATTTGTTAAATCTGGGTCATAGTTATATGTATATTTGTGTTTTTTCTGTATATTTGAAATATTTATTTAAGTGAAAGAGAAAAGAAGTGAAGCCTCATTTCCGCAAAGGAGCTACTATTTTTTGTCGTTGTTTTTCCTGTTGTTTTGGGGTTTTTTCTGGGAGGGTGTCGAATTTTTATTTTATCTTATTTTTATACAGAAAGTTATTATTAGTTATCTATTTTATGCATATTAGTGTACATACGTCAATCCCAATCTCCCAATTCATTCCCCCCCCACCACCGTCCCCACTGCTTTCCATGCTTGGTGTCCATACATTTGTTCTCGACATCTGTGTCTCTATTTCTGCCTTGCAAACCGGTTCATCTTTATCATTTTTCTAGATTCCACATATATGCATTAATATACAATATTTGTTTTCCTCTTTCTGAATTACTTCACTCTGTATGACAGTCTCTAGCTCCATCCACATCTCTACAAATGACCCAATTTCGTTCCCTTTTATGGCTGAGTAATATTGCACTGTATATATGTACCACAACTTCTTTATTCATTTGTCTGTCCATGGGCATTTAGGTTGCCTCCATGACCTGGCTATTGTAAACAGTGCTGCAATGAACACTGGGTGCATGTGTCTTTTTGAATTATGGTTTTCTCTGGGTATGCCCAAGAGTGAACTGCTGGGTCATATGGTAATTCTATTTTTAGTTTTTTTTTTTTAAAAAACGTCTTGATTAGAGTATGACTGCTGTGTGTTAGTTTCTGTGTTAGTTTCTAATTGGTGTGTTACATTTTGCTTTATAACAAAGTGAATCAGTTATACATATATATATGTCCCCATATCTCTTCCCTCTTGCATCTCCCTCCCTCCCACGCTCCCTATCCCACCCTTCTAGGTAATCACAAAGCACTGAGCTGATCTCCCTGAGCTATGCGGCTGCTTCCCACTAGCTATCTATTTTACGTATGGTAGTGTACATAAGTCCATGCCCCTCTCTCACTTTGTGCCAGCTTACACTTCCCCCTCCCCATATCCTCAAGTCCATTCTCTAGTAGGTCTGCATCTTTATTCCCATCTTGTCCCTAGGTTCTTCTGACCATTTATTTTATCTTTTTTTGGATTACATATATATGTGTTAGCATACAGTATTTGTTTTTCTCTTTCAGACTTACTTCACTCTGTATGACAGCCTCTAGGTCCATCAACCTCACTACAAATAACTCAGAGGCGTTCCTTTTTATGGCTGAGTAATATTCCATTGTATATACGTGCCACAACTTCTTTATCCATTCATCTGTTGATGGACAGTAGGTTGCTTCCACATCCTGGCTATTGTAAATAGAGCTGCAATGAACATTTTCTTATATGACTCTTTTGAATTAAGGTTTTCTCAGGGTATATGCCCAGTAGTGGGATTGCTGGGTCGTATGGTAGTTATTTACTTTTTTAAGGAACCTCCATACTATTCTCCATAGTGGCTCTATCAATTTACATTCCCACCAACAGTGCAAGAGTGTTCCCTTTTGTCCACACCCTCTCCAGCATTCAGTGTTTGTAGATTTTTTGATGATGGCCATTCTGATTGGTGTGAGATGATATCTCATTGTAGTTTTGATTTGCATTTCTCTAATGATTAATGATGTTGAGCATGCTTTCATGTGTTTGTTGGCAATCTGTGTATCTTCTTTGGAGAAATGTCTATTTAGGTCTTCTGCCCATTTTTGGATTGGGTTGTTTGTTTTTTTGATATTGAGCTGCATGAGTTGCTTGTATGTTTTGGAGATTAAACCTTTGTCAGTTGCTTCCTTTGCAAATATTTTCTCCCACTCTGATGGTTGTCTTTTCGTCTTGTTTATGGTTTCCTTTGCTGGGCAAAAGCTTTTAAGTTTCATTAGGTCCCATTTGTTTATTTTTGTTTTTATTTCCATTTCTCTAGGAGGTGGGTCAGAAAGGATATTGCTGTGATTTATGTCCTAGAGTGTTCTGCCTAGGTTTTCCTCTAAGAGTTTGATGGTGTCTGGCCTTACATTTAGTTCTTTAATCCACTTTGAGTTTATTTTTGTGTATGGTGTTAGGGAGTGATCTAATCTCATACTTTTATATGTACCTGTCCAGTTTTCCCAGCACCACTTATTAAAGAGGCTGTCTTTTCTCCACTGGATATTCTTGTCTCCATTATCAAAGATAAGGTGACCATATATGCGTGGGTTTATCTCTGGGCTTTCTATCCTGTTCCATTGATCTATATTTCTGTTTTTCTGCCAGTACTATACTGTCTTGATTACTGTACCTTTGTAGTATAGTCTGAAGACTGGGAGCCTGATTCCACCAGTTCCATTTTTCTTTCTCAAGATTGCTTTGGCTATTCGGGGTCTTTTGTGTTTCCATACAAATTGTGAAATTTTTTGTTCTAGCACTGTGAAAAACGCCGGTGGTAGTTTGTTAGAGACTCCATTGAATACGTAGATTGCTTTGGGTAGTAGAGTCATTTTCACATTGTTGATTCTTCCAATCAAAAAGCTTGGTGTATCTCTCCATCTATTTGTATCATCTTTAATTTCTTTCATCAGTGTCTTAAAATTTTCTGAATATAGGTCTTTTGTCTCCTTAGGTAGGTTTATTCCTAGGTATTCTATTCTTTTTGTTGCAATGGTAAATGGGAGTGTTTTCTTAATTTCACTTTCAGATTTTTCATCATTAGTGTATAGAAATGCAAGAGATTTCTGTGCATTAATTTTGTCTCCTGGTACTTTACCAAATTCCTTAATTAGCTGTAGTAGTTTTCTGGTAGCATCTTTAGGATTCTCTATATATAGTATCATGTCATCTGCAAACAGTGACAGCTTTACTTCTTCTTTTCCAATTTGGATTCCTTTTATTTTTTTTCTTCTCTGATTGCTGTGGCTAAAACTTCCAAAACTCTGTTGAATAATAGTGGTGAGAGTGGGCAACCTTGTCTTATTCCTGGAAATGGTTTCAGTGTTTCACCATTGAGGACGATGTTTGGTGTGGGTTTGTCATATATGGCCTTTATTATGTTGAAGAAAGTTCCCTCTATGTCTACTTTCTGCAGGGTATTTATCATAAATGGTGTTGAATTTTGTCAAAAGTTTTCTCTGCATCTATTGAGATGATCATATGGTTTTTCTCCTTCAATTTGTTAATATGGTATATCACGTTGATTAATTTGAGTATATTGAAGAATCCTTGCATTCCCAGGATAAACCCCACTTGATCATGATGTATGATCCTTTTAATGTGCTGTTGGATTCTGTTTGCTAGTATTTTGTGGAGGATTTTTGCATCTATGTTCATCAGTGATAGTGGCCTGTAGGTTTCTTTCTTTGGGACATCTTTGTCCGGTTTTGGTATCAGAGTGATGGTGGCCTCGTAGAATGGGTTTGGGAGTGTTCCTTCCTCTGCTACATTTTGGAAGAGTTTGAGACGGATAGCTGTTAGCTCTTCTCCAAATGTTTGATAGAATTTGCCTGTGAAGCCATCTGGTCCTGGGCTTTTGTTTGTTGGAAGATTTTTAATCACAGTTTCAATTTCAGTGCTGGTGATTGGTCTGTTCATATTTTCTATTTCTTCCTGGTTCAGTCTCGGAAGGTTGTGCATTTCTAAGAATTTGTCCATTTCTTCCAGGTTGTCCGTTTTATTGGCATATGGTTTCTTGTAATCTCTCATGACCCTTTGTATTTCTGCAGTTTCAGTTGTTACTTCTCCTTTTTCATTTCTAATTCTATTGAGTCTTCTCCCTTTTTTTCTTGATAAGTCTGGCTAATGGTGTATCAATTTTGTTTATCTTCTCAAAGAACCAGCTTTTAGTTTTACTGATCTTTGCTATCGATTCCTTCATTTCTTTTTCATTTATTTCTGATCTGATCTTTATGATTTCTTTCCTTCTGCTAAATTTGGGAGGTTTTTTGTTCTTCTTTCTCTAATTGCTTTAGGTGTACGTTTAGATTATTTGAGATGTTTCTTGTTTCTTAAGGTAGGCTTGTAAAGCTATAAACTTCCCTCTTAGAACTGCTTTTGCTGCATCCCATAGGTTTGGGGTCGTTGTGTGTTCATTGTCATTTGTTACTAGGTATTTTTTGATTTCCTCTTTGATTTCTTCAGTGATCTCTTGGTTACTAAGTAGTGTGCTGTTTAGCCTTCATGTGTTTGTATTTCTTACACATTTTTTCCTGTAATTGATATCTAGTCTCATAGCGTTGTGGTCAGAAAAGATACTTGATACAATTTCAATTTTCTTAAATTCACCAAGGCTTGATTTGTGACCCAAGATATGATCTACCCTGGAGAATGTTCCATGAGCACTTGAGAAGAATGTGTATTCTGTTGGTTTTGGATGGAATGCCCTTAAATATCAATTAAGTCCATCTTGTTTAATGTATAATTTAAAGCTTGTGTTTCCTTATTTATTTTCATTTTGGATGATCTGTCCATTGGTGAAAGAGGGTTGTTAAAGTCACCTACTATGATTGTGTTACTGTCGATTTCCATTTTATGGCTGTTAGTATTTGCCTTATGTATTGAAATGCTCCTATGTTGGGTGCATAAATATTTACAATTGGTATATCTTCTTCCTGGATTGATCCCTTGATCATTATGTAGTGTCCTGCTTTGTCTCTTGTAATAGTCTTTGTTTTAAAGTCTATTTTGTCTGATATGAGAATTCCTACTCCAGCTTTCTTTTGATTTCCTTTTGTGTGGAATATCTTTTTCCATCCCCTCACTTTCAGTCTGTATGTGTCCCTAGGTCTGAAGTGGGTTTCTTGTGGACAGCCTATATACGTGTCTTGATTTTTGTATCCATTCAGCCAGTCTATGTCTTTTGGTTGGAGCATTTAATGCATTTACATTTAAGGTAATTATCGATATGTATGTTCCTTTTACCATTTTCTTAATTGTTTTGGGTTTATTATTGTAGGTCTTTTCCATCTCTTGTGTTTCCTGTCTAGAGAAGTTCCTTTAGGGTTTGTTGTAAAGCTGGTTTGGTGGTGCTGAATTCTCTTAATTTTTGCTTGTCTGTACAGGTTTTAATTTCTCTGTTGAATCTGAACAAGATCATTGCTGGGTAGAGTAATCTTAGTTGTAGGTTTTTCCCTTTCATCAGTTTAAATATGTCCTGTCACTCCCTTCTGGCTTGCAGAGTTTCTGCTGAAAGATCAGCTGTTAACCTTATAGGGATTCACTTGTGTGTTATTTGTTGTTTTTCCTTTGCTGCTTTTAATATTTTTTCTTTGTCTTTAATTTTTGATAGTTTGATTAATATGTGTCTTGGCATGTTTCTCTTGGGATTTATCCTGTATGGGACTCTCTGTGCTTCCTGGACTTGATTAACTATTTCCTTTCCCATGTTAGGGAAATTTTCAACTATAATCTCTTCAAATATTTTCTCAGACCCTTTCTTTTTCTCTCCTTCTTCTGGGACCCCTATAATTCAAATGTTGGTGCATTTAATGTTGTCCCAGAGGTCTCTGAGACTGTCCTCAATTCTTTTTATTTTTTTTTCTTTATTCTGCTCTGCAGTAGTTATTTCTTCTACTTTATCTTCCAGGTCACTTATCCGTTCTTCTGCCTCAGTTATTCTGCTATTGATCCCTTCTAGAGAATTTTTAGTTTCATTTATTGTGTTGTTCATCACTGTTTGTTTGCTCTTTAGTTCTTCTAGGTCCTTGTTAAACGTTTCTTGTATTTTCTCCATTCTTTTTCCAAGATTTTGGATCATCTTTACGATCATTATTCTGAATTCTTTTTCAGGTACACTGCGTATTTCCTCTTCATTTGTTAGGTCTGGTGGGTTTTTGCCTTGCTCCTTCATCTGCTGTGTGTTTCTCTGTCTTCTCATTTTGCTTAACTTACTGTGTTTGGGGTCTCCTTTTTGCAGGCTGCAGGTTTGTAGTTTCCGTTGTTTTGGTGTCTGTCCCCAGTGGCTAAGGTTGGTTTAGTGGGTTGTTTAGGCTTCCTGGTGGAGGGGAGTAGTGCCTGTGTTCTGGTGGATGAGGCTGGATCTTGTCTTTCTGGTGGGCAGGTCCACGTCTGGTGGTGTGTTTCGGGATGTCTGTGGCCTTATTATGGTTTTAGGCAGTCTCTCTGCTAATGGGTAGGGCTGTGTTCCTGTCTTGTTAGTTGTTTGGCATAGGGTGTCCTGCACTGTAGCTTGCTGGTCGTTGAGTGGAGCTGGGTTTTGGTGTTGAGATGGAGATCTCTGGGAGATTTTTGCCGTTTGATATTACATGGATCTAGGAGGTCTCTTGTGGACCAGGGTCCTGAACTTTGTTCTCCCACCTCAGTGGTACAGCCCTGATGCCTGACTGGAGCACCAAGAGCCTGTCTTCCACACAGCTCAGAATAAAAGGGAAAAAAAGAAGAAAGAAAGAAGAAGATAAAATAAAGTAAAATAAAATAAAATAAAGTCATTAAAATAAAAAAATAATAATTATTAACAAAAATATATTTTTAAGTATAAAAAAAAAAAGACAGAACCCTAGGACAAATGGTAAAGGCAAAGCTATACAGACAAAATCACACACAGAAGCATATGCATACACACTCACAAAAAGAGATAAAGGGAAAAAAATATATATATCGCTGCTCCCAAAGTCCACCTCCTCAATTTGGGATGATTCGTTGTCTATTCAGTTATTCCACAGATGCAGGGTACATCAAGTTGACTGTGGAGATTTAAACCACCACTCCTGAGGCTGCTGGGAGAGATTTCCTTTTCTCTTTGTTCGCACAGCTCCCAGGGTTCAGCTTTCGATTTGGACCCATCTCTGCGTGTAGGTCGCCTGAGGGCATCTGTTCTTTGCTCAGACAGGACGGGGTAAAGGAGCAGCTGATCTGGGGGCTCTTGCTCACTCCAACCAGGGGGAGGGAGGGGTATGGATGCGGGGCGAGCCTGCGGCGGCAGAGGCCCGCATGACGTTGCACCAGCCTGAGGTGCGCTGTGGGTTCTCCTGGGGAAGTTGTCCCTGGATCACGGGACCCTGGCAGTGGCGGACTGCACAGGCTTCCGGTGGGCAGGTGCGGATAGTGACCTGTGCTCGCACACAGGCTTCTCTGTGGCTGCAGCAGCAGCTTTAGCGTCCCATGCTGTCTCTGGGGTCTGCGCTGACAACCGCGGCTCACACTAGTCTCTGGAGCTCCTTTAAGCAGTGCTCTTAATCCCCTCTCCTCGTGCACCAGGAAGCAAAGAGGCAAGAAAAAGTCTCTTGCCTCTTCGGCAGCTCCAGACTTTTCCCGGACTCCCTCCCGGCTAGCCGTGGTGCACTAACCCCTTCAGGCTGTGTTCACGCCATCAGTCCTCTCCCTGCAATCCGACCGAAGCCCGAGCCTCAGCTCCCAGCCCCAGCCCGTCCTGCCGGGTGAGCAGACAAGCCTCTCAAGCTGGTGAGTGCTGGTTGGCACTGATCCTCTATGTGGGAACCTCTCCGCTTTGCCCTCTCCACCCCTGTTGCTGCGCTCTCCTCTGTGCCTCTGAAGCTTCCTCCCTGCCCACCCCCTGTCTCCACCAGTGAAGGAGCTTCCTAGTGTGTGGAAACCTTTCCTTCTTCTCAGCTCTCTCCCAGAGGTGCAGGTCCCGTCCCTATTCTTTTGTCTCTGTTTTTTATTTTGCCCTACCCAGGGACGTGGGGAGTTTCTTGCCTTTTGGGAGGTCTGAGGTCTTCTGCCAGCGTTCAGTAGGTGTTCTGTAGGAGTTGTTCCACATGTAGATGTATTTCTGATGTATTTGTGGGGAGGAAGGTGATCTCCGTGCCTTAGTCTTCCGCCCTCTTGAAGCTCCAAGTCTATTTTTAGTTTTTTTAAGGAACCTCTATACTGTTCTCCATAGTGACTGTACCAATTTACATTCCCACCAACAGTGCAAGAGGGTTCCCTTTTATGCACACCCTCTCCAGCATTTGTTGTTTGTAGATTTTCTGATGATGCCCATCCTAGCTGGTGTGAGGTGATACCTCATTGTAGTTTTGATTGCATTGCTCTAATAAGTAGTGACGTTGAGCAGCTTTTCATGTGCCTCTTGGCCATATGTATCTCTTTGGAGAAACGTCTATTTAGGTCTTCTGCCCATTTTTGGAATGGGTTGTTTGTTTTTTTTAATATTGAGCTGCATGAGTTGTTTTTATATTTTGGAGATTAATCCTTTGTTGATTCATTTGCAAGTATTTTCTCATATTGTGAGGGTTGTCTTTTCATCTTGGTTATAGGTCTCTGCTGTGCAAAAGGTTTTAAGTTTCATTAGGTCCCATTTGTTTATTTTTGTTTCATTCCATTACTCTAGGAGGTGGGTCAAAAAAGATCTCTTTGTGATTTATGTCAAAGAGTGTTCTTCCTATGTTTTCTCTAAGAGTTTTATAGTGTCTGGTCTTACATTTAAATCTTTAATTCATTTGGAGTTTATTTTTGTGTATGGTGTTAGGGACTGTTCTAATTTCATTCCAAGTGGCTATCCAGTTTTCCCAGCACCACTTATTGAAGAGGCTGTCTTTTCTCCATTGTATATTCTTGCCTCCTATGTCATAGATTAGTTGAGCATAGGTGCGTGGATTTATCTCTGGGCTTTCTATCCTGTTCCATTGATCTATATTTCTGTTTTTGTGCCAGTACCATACTGTCTTGATTACTGTAGCTTTGTACTATAATCTGAAAGCAGGGACTCTGATTCTTCCACCTCCATTTTTTCCCCTCAAGATTGCTTTGGCTATTTGGGCTCCTTTGTGCCTGTAAAAAAATGCCATTGGTAATTTAATAGGGGTTGCATTCAATCTGTAGATTACTTTGGGTAGTATAGTCACTTTCAGAGTATTGATTCTTCCAATCCAAGAACATGGTATATCTCTCCATCTGTTTTTGTCATCTTTGATTTCTTTCATCAGTGTCTTATAGCTTTCTGAGTACAGGTCTTTTACCTCCTTAGTTAGGTTTATTCCTGGGTATTTTATTCTTTTTGTTGCAGTGGTGAATGGGATTGTTTCCTTAATTTCTCTTTCTGATCTTTCATTGCTAGTGTATAGGAATGCAAGAGGTTTCTGTGCATTAATTTGGTATCCTGTAACTTTACCAAATTCATTGATTAACTCTAGTGGTTTTCTGGTGGCATCTTTAGGATTCCCTATGTATAGTATCATGTCATCTGCAAACAGTGACAGTTTTACTTCTTCCTTTCCAATTTGTATTAATTTTATTTCTTTTTCTTCTCTGATTACCGTGGCTAGGACTTCCAAAACTATGTTGAATAATAGTGGTAAGAGTGGACATCCTTGTCTTGTTCCTGATCTTAGAGAAAATGCTTTCAGTTTTTCACCATTGAGAATGATATTTGCTGTGGGTTTGTCATATATGGCCTTTATTACGTTGAGATAGGTTACCTCTATGCCCACTTTCTGGAGAGTTGTTGTCATAAATCGGTGTTGAATTTTGTCAAAAGCTTTTTCTGCATCTATTGAGATTATCATATGGTTTGTATTCTTCAGTTTGTAAACATGGTGTAACACACTGATTGATTTGCATATATTGAAGAATCCTTGCATGCCTGGGATAAATCTCACTTGATCATAGTGTATGATGCTTTTAATGTGTTGTTGGATTCTGTTTGCTAGCATTTTGTTGAGGATATTTGCATCTATATTCATCAGTGATATTGGCCTGTAGTTTTCTTTTTTTGTAATATCTCTGTCTGGTTTTGGTCTCAGGGTGATGGTGGCCTTGTAGAATGAGTTTGGGAGTGTTCCTTCCTCTGCAGTTTTTGGAAGAGAAGGATGGTTGTTAGCTCTTCTCTAAATGTTTGATAGAATTCACCTGTGAAGCCATCTGGTCCTGGAATTTTGTTTGTTGGAAGATTTTTCATCACAGTTTCAATTCCATGACTTGTGATTTGTCATTTCATATTTTCTATTTCTTCCTGGTTCAGTCTTGGAAGGTTATACCTTTCTAAGAATTTGTCCATTTCTTCCAGGTTGTCCATTTTATTGGCATAGAGTTGCTTGTAGTAGTCTCTTTGGATTCTTTGTATTTTTTGTGGTATCCGTTGTAATTTCCTTTTCATTTCTAAAATTATTGATTTGAGTCCTCTCCCTCTTTTTCTTGATGAGTCTGGCTACAGGTTTATCAATTTTGTTTATCTTCTCAAAGAACCAGCTTTTAGTTTTATTGATCTTTGCTATTGTTTTCTGTGTTTCTATTTCATTTATTTCTGCTCTAATATCTATGATTTCCGTTCTTCTACTAATTTTGGGGTTTGTTTGTTCTTCTTTCTCTAGTTCCCTTAGGTGTAAGGTCAGATTGTTTATTTGGGATTTTTCTTGTTTCTTGAGGTAGGATTGTACTGCTATAAACTTCCTTTATAGAACTGCTTTTGCTGCATCCCATAGGTTTTGGATCATCCTGTTTTCATTGTCATTTGTCTCTAGGTATTTTCTGATTTCCTCTTTGATTTCTTCAGGGATCTCTTGGCTATTTAGTAACGTATTGTTAAGCCTCCATGTGTTTGTGCTGTTTACATTTTTGCCCTGTAATTGATTTCTAATCTCATAGCTTTGTGGTTGGAAAAGATGCTTGATACGATTTCAGTTTTCTTAAATTTACTGAGGCTTGACTTGTGACCCCAGATGTGATCTATCCTGGAGAATGTTTCATGCACACTTAAGAAGAAAGTGTAATCTGCTGTTTTCAGATGGAATGTCCTATAAATATCAATTAAATCTATCTGGTCTATTGTGTCATTTAAGGCTTGTATTTCCTTATTCATTTTCTGTCTGGATGATCTGTTCATTGGTGTAACTGAGGTGTTAAAGTCCCCCACTATTACTGTGTTACTGTTGATTTCCTTTTTTATAGCTGTTAGCATTTGCCTTATGTATTGAAGTGCAACTATGTTGGGTACATATATATTCATAATTGTTATATCTTCTTCTTGGTTATTATGTAGTGTCCTTCCTTGTCTCTTGTAACGTTTTTATTTTAAAGTCTATTTTATTTGATATGAGTATTGCTACTCCAGCTTTCTTTTTATTTCCATTTGCATGGAATATCTTTTTCCATCCCCTCATTTTCAGTCTGTATGTGTCCCTTGGTCCGAAGTTGGTCTCTTGTACACAGCACATATATAGGTCTTGTTTTGTATCCATTCAGTAAGCCTGTGTCTTTTGCTTGGAGCATTTAGTCCATTCACATATAAGGTAATTATTGATATGTATGTTCCTATTACCATTTTCTTAATTGTTTTGGGTTTGTTTTTGTAGCTCCTTTTCTTCTCTTGTGTTTTCCATTTAGAAAAGTTCCTTTAGCATTTGTTGTAGAGCTGGTTTGGTGGTGGTGAATTCTCTTAGCTTTTGCTTGTCTGTAAAGCTTTTGATTTCTCCATTGAATCTGAATGAGATTCTTGTCGGGTAATCTTGGTTGTAGGTTCTTCTCTTTCATCACTTTAAATATATCATGCCATTCTCTTCTGGCTTGTAGAGTTTCTGCTGAGAACCTTATGGGAGTTCCCTTGTATGTTGTCATTTTTCCCTTGTTGCTTTTAATAATTTTTCTTTGTCTTTAATTTTTGTCAATTTGATTACTATCTGTCTCAGCGTGTTTCTCCTTGGGTTTATCCTGCCTGGGACCCTCTGCACTTCCTGGACTTGGGTGGCTGTTTCCTTTCCCATGTTAGGGAAGTTTTCAACTATAATCTCTTCAAATATTTTCTTGGGTCCTCACTCTTGTCTCCTTCTGGGACCCCTATAATGCGAACGTTGTTGCATTCAATGTTGTCCCAGAGGTCTCTTAGGCTGTCTTCATTTATTTTCATTCTTTTTTCTTTATTCTGTTCTGCAGCAGTGAATTCCACCATTCTGTCTTCCAGGTCACTTATCCATTCTTCTGCCTCAGTTATTCTGCTATTGATTCCTTCTAGTGTATTTTTCATTTCAGTCATTGTATTGTTCATCTCTGTTTGCTTGTTCTTTAATTCTTCTTGGTGTTTGTTCTTTAATTCTTCTAGGTCTTTGTTAAACATTTCTTGCATCTTCTTGATCTTTGCCTCCATTCTTTTCCGAGGTCCTGGATCATCTTCACTATCATTATTCTGAATTCTTTTTCTGGAAGGTTGCCTGTCTCCACTTCATTTAATTGTTTTTCAAGGGTTTTATGCTGTTCCTTCATCATGTACATAGTCCTCTGCCTTTTCATTTTGTCTGTCTTTCTGTGAATATGGTCTTCGTTCTACCAGCTGCAGGATTGTAGTTCTTCTTGCTTCTGCTGTCTGTGCTCTGGTGGGTGAGGCTATCTAAGAGGTTTGTGCAGGCGTCCTGATGGGAGGGACTGGTGGTGGGTAGAGCTGGGTGTTGCTCTGGTGGGCAGAGCTCAGTAAAACTTTAATCCACTTGTCTGCTAATGGATGGGTCTGAGTTCCCTCCCTGTTGGTTGTCTGGCCTGAGGTGAGCCAGCACTGGAGGCTGCAGGGTCTTTCGTGGGGTAATGGCAGCTTCTGGGAGGGCTCATGCCAAGGAGTACTTCCCAGATCTCCTGCTGCCAGTGTCCTTGTCCCCACAGTGGGCCACAGCCACCCCCTGCCTCTACAGGAGACCCTCCAACACTAGCAGGTAGGTCTGGTTCAGTTTCCCATGGGGTCACTGCTCCTTCCCCTGTGTCCCGATGCGCACACTACTTTGTGTGTGCCCTCCAAGAGTGGCATCTCTGTTTCCCCCAGTCCTGTCAAAGTCCTGCAATCAAATCCTGCTAGCCTTCAAGGTCTGATTCTCTGGGAATTCCTCCACCCATTGCCAGACCCCCAGGTTGGGAAGCCTTATGTGGGGCTCAGAACCTTCACTCCAGTGGGTGGACTTCTGTGGTATAATTGTCCTCCAGTTTGTGAGTCACCCACCCAGTGGTTATGGGATTTGATTTTATTGTGATTGCGCCCCTCCTACCATCTCATTGCAGCTTCTCCTTTGTCTTTAGATGTGGGGTATCTTTTCTAGTGAGTTCCAGTGTCTTCCTATAGATGATTGCTAAGCAAGTAGCTGTGATTCCAGTGCTCTCGCAGGAGGGAGTGAGCACATGACCTTCTACTCCACCCTCTTTAACCAATCTACTACTATGTTTTTTCCCCTCTGATAATTAGTTCCCTATTAGTCAGTGGGTATCCAATTTTTCCTTTTTTAGCAACAGAGTCTTCTTTTCAAATGAAAATTTTTATGGATTTCTGATATATACAACCAATGAAAACTGATGTGCCCCAGAGTCCTAATTTCTCACTTTCTCTCGATACAATCTAACAGAGTCCCCAGAGATATCTCCATGGAACCCAAGGCTCCACAGCACACAGTCTGAATACTACTGCTGTAATGAATGATGAATCCCTTTGCCAGGAAGCTATGTGCCAGTTTTCAAGCTTTCTGTCCACATCTATTGTCAGAACATTTGTATTCTCCCTTTCCCTCCTGGTTCTGGCTTACTAGCTTGCATTTCTTTCCATCAGGAACCTGAATATATAATCAAATGGCCCATCTTCGATAACTGACAAAAATTAATACCTCTCAACAAGTTAAACTGGCATTTAACTGTTCTCCCTACCATTATTCTGAATAAGAGAGATTTAACAGTGTTTGTATTATTCAAAAAATATTTTTAAAACTAGAAATACAAAAAGAAGATGATTTTTCAAAGAAGCAGATCTCTCTTAAATAAAAGGAAAGCAATAAATGACTTAGATTGAATGCAATTACCCAAATTTATAAGAGAATCCAGCATTAGGAATATCAAGAGTTAAAACACAACTTAGACTTATTTGGGGAATCACTTCACAACATATATACGAATATTGAATTATATTGTACACTTGAAACTAATATAATGTTATATGTCAATTATATCTCAACAAAAAAAAATTTAAGTTAAAGAATAAGAAACTTCATATAAACTTTCCTCAACGACTGGCCAATACAAATATTCAATATGACATTTCTGGCATGTATTGATACAAAAAACCAGTGAAGAGATTTTAACTTCAATTTTATGAACATTCTTAAGTTTTAACATTTTATGTTAACATAAATTCATTTGTTCTGCCAAGGAGCTCTGATTCCATAACTAGGAAAATGTCACATTTTCTTAAAGAAGCCTCCTCAGTAAAAATTGACCATTTTTTTGTCAATGGTCAATTGATTGCAATTGACGATTCTAATATACCAAAGTTCAAAATTATGGTTCTCAGAAGATTCAGCATAGGCCTATAATGTAAGTATGGTTTGTCAAACATGAAACATGTTTGCAATAGTCAAACAAATATAGGTTTGTTGTGCCTAGAGAAACAGTGATAACATTACCATTGAGTTATTGGTTTTAATATATGTCTATATAAGGAGGAAAAAAAATCACTTTGGGGTGAAATTACACACAGTAGTAGTAATAGGTAGCTTACCTTATCAACTGATCTATGGTTACCTAGTGTGTTTAGTCTCAGAGACAGCACAGGGTTAGAGTGCTAACTATTGCTTTCTGGCTAGTCACCCAGGCTCCTGTCTTCACCTAGCACACACCCAGACATTGCCAAGGAAGACCCCGTATTTTGACAGGAGCCTCACAAATCCTGGCTTCGTACCAGGACCAACAGTCACCTGATCTTGGAAAGCAAAATTAACTCCTCACCAGCTACCTGTCCTTGCTCCCCATTTAAAGGAAACCATCACCCTCCTTCTGCAGCCACCACTGTATTCACTAAGTACTGGGAATGTCAGCTGGGATGTGACAGATATTACGGAAGAGAAGACTGTTGGTTGGAAGGGGGATTTCAGGGCAAGGCAGAGAGTTAAAGGAAGGCAGCATGAAGCCAGACAGAGAAGGACGGATGAATACTATGTCTTACGGTGATCAATTAAACTTCCAAAATCAATCTGCTTGCCTGAAAATCCATCTTACTGAAATCACAAAGAAACTATACATCGATACATTTTTAAAGACTATTTCTAACACAAGTCAGTTGTTAAGCCATCTTTTAAAGCAGAATGTGACACTATGTGGGGGACCAGAAAAATGGGAGAAACGTGGATAATTCAAAGAAGAACCACAAAAATGATTTAAGTGAACAGTGAAGTTTTCATCTAGAAGGTTATGTAGCCTAAAAAGCCCGGTGAAAATGTCTAAAACACGATTGGATAAAACTAAAGGTTGATGAAACACCAAGATAGATTGGGTACTAATGTCGGTTGAGATGTGCATCTCTAGAAATCCATAGGAAAAGAACGGACAAGGATCAGGGCTAGAAGATTTAGTTACTCATCTGCACAAAATCAGACTGGATGACCAGTATTATGACCTTGTGATCAAAAATACGCAAAGGGCCTTGTGTAGACTCAGACTATTGTTTGAGAATATTTAATGGTTAATTCTAGAATTTCCACCAGGCAATGAAGTCAACACATTGACTCTGAGAATGGATATAAGGCTGTGTGAAGTGAACCCACACAGCAAATGCCCAGTTGATCCACAGGGCAGAGTTTGGGTTCCAGCAATACACAATAAACTCTTTATTAGTCAGATAGGAAATGGAGTGCTCCAGCTAATCAAATATTTTCTGTTAATTGTTACCACATGCAGAAGGATTACAAATTTTTAAAGAATGAGAATATTAAAATACACTTAACACTGAAACTAAACTGATTATAATTTAATCTTTCTCTAATCATTCAGAATGAATTTCAGGGTCATCAAGAGAAATATAAATTATCAGTGCTTGATGACTGTGCAGGAAGTCACAGTTTTTCTAAAATCCTGGATAATAGATGCTGGGTAACAAAGAATTCACTGCATTTTTTATCATTTGGGGGACTTATGTGCCAAGCATTTTTCTAGGATATGAAGTATATCATTAATCCTCACCAAAAATAACATTTCGCAGATGATGAACTGAGACTCATAAAGTTAGGATAACTTGTCCAAGGTTACAAAACAAGACAGGGTGTCAGAGCCAGATTTTGAGGGCAGAACTGTGTCTTTAAGGAATATGTTCTTTCACTATGTCAAACAAGCAAATTCTTGTTATATAAAAGTATTCATAAAATTTTCTGCCTGTCTGTATAAAACTTAGGCACAATCAGTGGGTCATACTCTTTGTTTTTGTTTTTTTTTCTTTTCTTTTCTTTTTTGCGGTACACGGGTCTCTCACTGTTGTGGCCTCTCCTGTTGCGGAGCACAGGCTCCGGACGCGCAGGCTCAGCAGCCATGGCTCACGGGCCCAGTCGCTCCACAGCATGTGGTATCCTCCCGGACCGGGGCACGAACCCGTGTCCCCTGCATCAGCAGGCAGACTCTCAACCACTGTGCCACCAGGGAAGCCCCATACTCTTTGTTTTTCCAGACACGCTGAAGAATTTTTCTCAGCCGTTCTTGAGATTGCTATCATGTATTCACGAGGGCAGCAAACTCTGGGCATGAAATATTTTTGCAAGTTTTTTTTTTGTTTTTTTTTTTAATAAAAGGCCAACTGCTCATTCAAAGGATGAAGAATATAGCCTGAACATCTTCGGAAGAAAATATTTTAAGAGACTAAATTAGCACAGCCTCAGCCACATAACAAAATGATTTACCAATAAATGTATATACTTAATATACATTCATTTACTCATATTTTATTCAGTGATCTAATTTTTGTGTTAATACACTTATCTTTAACTATAAAATACATTGGGTTGGCCAAAAAGTTTGTTAGGTTTTTCCATAACATCTTACAAAAAAACACAAACGAGCTTTTTGGCCAACCCAATATTTGAATTGCCTCGTAAAAGAACATGGTCATTTAAAATTATTTAAGACTTTAGGCTGGATTTACATCTATAAAAGAAATGAATTCAACTTGTTAGGGGAGAAAAAAAGTTATTTCATAAACAGGTGTGGTACATTCCTTCTCCCATCATCTACTTTTTAGTCCCAAGCTCAGTCACAATTTCACCTGAGACATTTATGGCTTCTTGTTCACCTGTATTCACAAGCACCAATTAACATTCTTCAAGGCTCCAATGCCTCTTCTTCCTCCACACATAATGGTTTCACTTATCTCAAAGCAGACAGTGATTCCTATAATGGAATATCACAAACAAGGAGGGAAAGTGGCTAAACTTTAGAAAGGCATGGAATCATCTCCGGCCATGATACTGTTTCATTAGCTAATCTCATTCACACCAAGAAGACGCTGCACTTCTGAGATGACCCTCATCAAAGAGACTGCCCTTCTTGCTTCATGTAGCATTTCCAGATAAGCCTTAAGAAGCCTTAAAAGGAACTATTTTCATCTCTAGCATCATGCTGATATTTTCATTGTATTGAAGAAAATGCTACCTAAACAGTAACTTGGGGTCAAAGGAGCCCTGATTAGAGTTATCTCTCTGCTCAAAAATTCAGAATAAAAAAACAGACTTCCCATATATGAAGTCTCTCCCCAGAATTATTGCGGGAAAGTAATTCTGAAATCTGATCCTCCCTTCTAATTCAGGATCTTGCCCAGAGACAAAAGTTTCATGCTCAAGTTAAATTTAAAGAAAGTTAAAATTACTGCACTGCCTAACTGAATTAAATTATGAATTTATGGCAAAGCTTGAAAATCATACTTAACTGTCTTAAAACTTGATAGATTAGGTGGTGCTTGCCATGATCCTGTTCTGAAAGGTGATTTCACTGCTCATGATTGTAACTGCCATGGAGTTGTTCAATTGAGAATTTTCCTCTAATGCTTTGAACTGATTTGTTCATTCAATTTCCTCTCTGAGATTTTACACTCTCCACAGTAACTTTGTAAAACTTGAAGCTGAGGTGACCCTTCTGTTTCTGAACTCAAGGGATAACTTTCTCAGGGGAAGAAAAGTGAGGTTCATTTTCAATACAAATGAATAAAGGAGGAAACACCCAGATTGAAGGTCAAGAAAATGTTACCTGGAAACTGAATCAATATCAATAGAATCAGTTCATTGGAGAGCAAGGTCTAATTTTATGCCCAGATAAAAAAAGTGTTCACATTTCAAATTAAGTAGCTGGATGAGAAGAATGAAGAAAGTTCTTTTAAAAAGACTATTAATTATAATTCCTTAGACTTAATTTTTTTTAAATAGCCTAAGAAATTACCAAGAGTTCTAATAAAATATGATCCTTGACATACCTGCCGAGAAAGAATATCTAGAGGGTCACATAATTCTTAAACTGGAAGGATCCCAAAAGAATAGCTAGTTTAAGCCTTTTATTCTTCAAATGAAGAAACTGAGGCACAGAGAGGTTAAGTGCATTTATAGAAAGGTTAAAAAACTTTAGCATAGATTTCAATTATTGTCACAACACACCCAAGTTTAATGTCAAAAGGGTACAATTAGCACTCATGCCTAATCTTGATGCATGTAAATTGTTCTCATAATAGTAAAAACAATCTACCATTTATTTAAATTCTTTTAAAAAGCAAAATGATGGTATAAATCTAATATTCATTGAAATTCTGGAGAGTAATTCAGTTTTCCTGCTAATGTAGATTCAATCTCCTAGTCACTCATTAAACATTTACTTAGCACTTACTGAATGCTGAGTATAGAACTAAAAACCCCAAAACTGTATCCTGGTTAGAATTTTGTCTGTAAAAAAATGGTGCATAAAATCTTACTACACACTGCTTTTGTCTGTGAATGCTTATACCTTTTAATAACTTCCATTTTCTCCTAAAAATGGTTTTTTCCCTTCCTTTCAAGGATTATAATGGGCATTGTCTTCAAAAACCAAAGTGTTTCCCAAGTTCCATCTATTCAGTTGGCTTATTCAACAAGTATTCAATTGTGACAGGGCTGCAGTTGTACGAGGGTCTCATGAATCAGTTTATGGCACCAATGTTTAATGTTTTATTCATAATATTGTTGATTTTCTTGTATACAGTGTCAGGCTCAATATTGAAAAAACAATATAGGGTGTAGTTAACCAGGAATTTACTCAATGACAAGCTTGGGAAAGCTGGCAGAAACAATATTTATGTCACTGTAGAGCAACTGTCCAGCATAAGTAATATCAAAGTTATAAATAGGTAAGATAAGACCACAGAGGGGAAGGCCATAGAACTGGTGAGATTAACACTGCTTAAGGTCTAATTAGCAACACTGCAAATCCAGACACTCATTTTCTTAGTGCACCCAGAGCTAATCTCCACTGATGAACTCACAAGACTGATTTATAAGACATAATGTCAATGTAATAATTTATAGTGGGGAATATCTTTTCCAAGATTTGGAAAACTCCAAAAGTTTCCTGAGTAGGAATGACTAACACCTGGCCATCCACTTCTCCCTCTTCTTTCCAAGAGCCCACAGCTGTCCAACAGAATCCATCTTAACACAGTTATCCAGGCAATCCCTGCCAATCACACTAAGAGAAATTCTACTAGCCTTGTTCCAAAGCAGGTTCTTAGATAACTGAGAGGCCAGGTGGTAATCAGGTTATTTTGGAGATCAGAAAATAAGAGCTTATGTAGACAGACAATTGAGGACAACTTCACCTGGGGAAAACCTGAGATGTTCACCTTCTCTCAATTCCAATAGCCCTCTCAACACCTGAATATTCCAGTATTGCTCTCTCCCCAAACAGGTGAAAAAAGTCATCAACTCTTCAAACTCCTGTTTCCATTTCCTTTGGATACATACCCAGAAGTGGATTTTGCTGTATCATATAGTAGTTCTATTTTTAATTTTTTCAGGAACCTCCATACTGTTTTCCATGGTGGCTGAATCAATTTACATTCCTACCAACAGTGTACAAGAGTTCTTTTATCCCCACATCCTTGCCAATAATTATCTCTAGTCTTCTTGATGATAGACAAGAGATATATGAACTCCTATGTTTATTGCAGCATTACTGACAATAACCAAGATATGGAAACAACCTAAGTGTCCATCAACAAATGATCAACAGATCTACAGATGAATGTATAATAATGAAGTTTTGATATATACATACATACACACACACACACACACACACACACACAAACACACAGTGGACTATTATTCTGCCATGAGAAGAAGGAAAAGTAATCCTGCCATTTGCAACAACATGGATGGAACTTGAGGGCATAACGCAAAGTGAAAAGTCAGACAGAGAAATACAAATATTGTATAAAATCACTTATATGTGGAATCTAAAAAAGCCAAACTTGTAAAAACAGAGAGTATAATGGTGGTTACCAGAGGCTGGGGGTGGAGGGAGACGTTGTTTAAGGGTACAAACTATGAACTAATAGATAAATAGGTAAGTTCTGGAGAGCTAATGCACAGTATAGTGATTATAGTCAGCAATACTGTATTATAAACTGCAAAGTTGTAAGAGACTAGATCTTAATTGTTCCTACTGCCAAAAAAAAAAGGAAATAATAACTCTGTAACGTATTAGAGGTTTTAGCTAACACTAAGATGGTGATATTATAATATATATCATAATATATAGATGTATCAAATCAACATGTTGTACACCTTAAACTTATACAATGTTATATCTCAATTATACTTCATTTTAAAAAGCATTATCAAATCCTTATTTTTGCCCCTTTTTCAAGATTCTATTGAGTCTACTCTTTATACTGGAAAAATAGATTTTCTTCAGATAAATTATACTTTGATTATTTTACAGGTCTCTTTTACAGTTATAAAAATACAACTGCACTTCTGTTTGCTGCTACATCAACACAAAAACTACTGGACAGATTGTTCTAAAAATGGAGGATGAGTTTGGAATCATCTAAATAAATTTTTTAAAGGCTGTATAGTAGTATTAAAATTCACTGGGTCTGATGTGGTGGAGAACCTTAAGTAATTATCCCCTCAAAACAGTTGGAACTGAATTAAAAAGAAGCCCAAGGGAATGTCCATCTGTGGGGGCAGAGCATATGTATTAGAATGCTATGGAAATATAAGATAAAGAATGGTTTCTAATCAGGAAGCACAAGGGCAGATGTGTGATTGAGCTGCTTGTCAAATGGGCAACTCCATGAAACCTGTTCCCAGGAAGCAGATGCACCAGGTTCTGTGTTTCTAAGAGGGTGTGCCTGATAAATGGTGTATGTTCCTGATCACATCAGTATGGGCCTCACCTGGATAAGTCTGGCGAAGTAGTTCAACAACAGCAGTGTGTGTGTGTGTGTGTGTGTGTGTGTTTGATTCTGAGCTTTGCCAAGCACCACACCAGTCACTTGGTCATAGAACACGTTCTCTCAAACCCCTAATCTGATCCCACTGTCATAGCCCTTCAGAAACGTGCAGGAAAATAAAAACCATAGAATATGAGAATTGTAAATGTTGACAGGATCTGGATAATGGGCACCGAACACTTCCCTTTGCAGTGGAGAACACTAAGGTCCAGATTATGTATTTTTGGCCAGACTGATGATGTCCTTAAAGGTGTAAAGTAACTATATCAAATATGAGAATAATATCTAACATTTTAAGGTGCTCAGGACATACATACACATAAATTACTTTATTTTCACAACTGACTTTGGGTTAGGCAGGATGGCAATTAGCATCTGTCCCATTTAACAGGTGAGGAGGTTGACATTCAGAGTCCCAATGAGAACTTCCCCAAGCGCACACCACCAGAACCCAGGACTTAGTCTTCACTCTTCAGACCCTTCACACTTTCTACTCTGCCACCCTTCATACGGGAGAATGGAAGACAAAGGTAAGTATGCTACTGAACTTTGGGGAGAAGTAGGGGAGAAGCAATAGGGGAAGGTCATCTGGCGTATCTCTGCTTAAGGTTTACTCTGTAATCTTTGGCTGCCTGAGTTTATGTGTGGTCCGAGTATGTAGGTTGGTGGGATACAGATATATTGGAAATTGTTTTCTTTATGACTTTTCAAATGCTACAAGTCCGTACACTAGCACACACCAACAATTCTCGTGCACGGCCTTCGAATCTCATTCTTCCTTCTCTATTCCGATCTTGACTCCTCTTCGCTAGCTCCATCCAGTCCAGCCAGGAGCAACAGTATTAAGTGCATCCAACATTCCACCCCACACATTCCCAAAGCTGTGAATTCTCTGTGAGCTATGAGATGAACTGCTCCATAGGGCTAGGTTGACAAAGGTTTACTTTGAGAAGCAATAAAACAATAGACATGGAGTGATACTCTATATTCAAGTAACTGAGTCTCTATTCTGAGCTTGCAATGCATTTTTAATACGTTCATTTTTCCAAAAGGTCAATGAGTCAAACTTTGAGATCTTCCCCTAATTCTTAGGACTTTTTTAATGCACATTTAGAAAAACACAGGTGCTTAACACATTTTGTCCAGTTAAATGGGCCTCTGTGATCTGAAACTGGCATAGGCAGGTGGCTGCCAGGTCTGCACCACTTTTGGAAATGGATGTATTTCTCCTTTCCTGGTTCTCCATGGGAAGTGAGGGAGGGAGAATGCTGACAGACAACAGCAGGGTGATTCTGCGCTCAGCATCCTGTCTTGGTGGTATACCCAAGCTGCAAGATTTATAACCTTCTTGTTACAATGCATCAGCTTCAACACTTTCAGTGAAGTCTTCAATAAATCTGATGACATTTGCTGAGGGGTTTTGTCATTAAAAGCCTAAAGCTGGTCATTAACAAATCTTCTCTGCAATCATCTACTACTGTGCTAACTCAGGCATGGATCTCACTGGAAAGTTGGGCTGGCTCAGAAACTTTCCAGAAGGCTGCATTTTTTTTCCTGTGTGGGGTATATTTCTTTAGGGAAAGAAAATACAGTTCCCAATCATTTCATCATTTATTTCTCATTATCCATTGACTAACTCTTCTCTGATAGACACAACCAAATTCAACAAACACGTGTAGAAAGCTACTACATGACAGAAACGGTACTCTGGGCTGAAGATATAACTATAAAAAAGACACAGCTCCAACTCTCAGAGGGCTCAGAGATGCCCCCCAAAATTAACCATCATTATGGAATCTTTCTTAATGTACCAGACTCTGTATTTAGGCTTGATATGCATTATCTTGTTCATTTTTCACCATGTTTTAGAAGATAGATGTTCTTATTATCCCCATTTTAAAAATTAGATGGCTGAAGTATTGTTTGCTTAAGACTTTTCCCCAAATTACTGAACTTGTAAGTGGAAGAACTAAATTTCAAACCCATGTCTTGCCTGACTTCAAGCTAGTCGATCTACCCCAAACAGGACTGGGCCAGGAAGAAGGCAAAGACCATGACATTCCAGTTGAGGAAAGATTGGGAACCAAGCCAAGAACAGGCATATATTCGGTAGGTGTGAGGAGCAGGTTGAACCCAACTGGAATCCCCTTTTAGGAGAGTTTAGGTCATGGGTCAAGTATCGCCCATTGAGAATAACTTCCCCTGATTTCTCACACTTTCTCACCTGCTCATCAACATTCAGATTATTGAGGTATCCCTTTGTGTGTGATTACATATGAACTTAAACTTGCCTGCTGGCTCCAGAGCAGCAAGGACTGGTGTAAATTTTATGTATATAATAAAGATTCATATCATGTGAGAAAAGCCTAACTCTTTGAAGATCACTGCTCCCTGAGCTTTTCCAAAACTTCCTGTGGCAAAACAATTCCAGGTACCCAGTTGATTGACAGTTGTTTCTGCTACAATGGTTTGATTTTTCACCTAATCTGGCAACCTCTCCAAAGGAATAACAAATGGAGGGAGGTCCTGGCTGCTTTGTCTTCCACAGGGTTCAATCATAAATAGCCAGAGGGCCAATGTTACAACACTCATTCAGAGGTTTCCCAAAAAGAATGATGGAGAAAATTGCAGACATGGGGGAATGTTCTGCCATAACTTAGAGACTTGAGGGAGGATGGAATTTTTTTTTAATGTCTTGGTATTCTATTTTTTAAATAATAAGGAAAATAACTTGGGGTGATAAATATGTTCTTAAAAATGCACATTTTGTAATAATAATAATTATACCATCTGTTGAGGGCCTACCATGTGCCAGACAATTGCTTGGGGTTTTTAACACAATAGCTTATTAAACAAAATCTTTTCAACAACTCTGCCAGGGAAAGTGTTATCCCATTTTTATTGCTGAACAAACTGAGAGTTTGGGAGTTTGAACCTTTTGCCCGTCCTTGAATAACTGGAACTGGAATGCAAGCCTAGTTCTATGTTATTTACAGTGTTTTTGTCTCCACTGTGTTGCTTTTCTCTCATCTATATCTGCATTAATTAAAACACAATCTATTTAAAGGCATTTAAATAATGCAATGATTAAAAAGGTGTTAGCTGATTTTTTTTTCTTGAAATGACATTTTTCCTCTTTTTTTTTTTTCTTTCCCAAAAGGAAACAGAAACATTAGCTTTCTTTTTACTGCTCAATTAATTGTTGTGGGATTTTACCTGAAGAGATTAGTAAGACTGCCATTGATCCAACTATGGTGTCATTATGTGCCTGTCTTGATGCGTGATGTTGGAGGGAGGGCTTTTTTCATGGGAATCACAAAGCCATAGTCCATGTATGGACTCCCTGGGTTCTGGAGGGCTCCCACCTGCAGCGCTTCCCACAAATGTCTTCCTCGGTCTGTTATTATTTTTAATTGCACACAAGGTGCTTCTTACTAGTAAGGTTCTCACTAACCAGGATCATCAGCGCTACCTTGGAAGAGTCTCAGGAAATCGATCAGTAACTTCAGCTCTGTACCTCTGACAACAGGCAGGATACAGGGTGTCTGAGTTTTGTCCAAGGTCGTACGACCTGTCGGCTGTTGCAGAAGCAGCATGAAGCACTTTCAAAGAATCTGTGCAAGCCCAGGGCACCAAAGGTGAGGAAAAGTTTGGAGAAGTGTGGTGGGACAAGCAAGCACTCTGAGTCAGAAAGCCCAACACCAACAGTAGTAGTAATAATAATATACACATTCTGCCTTGTTCTAGTAAATACTACTTAGTAACTTTGTGATCTTGAGCAAATGACTTAGCTTCTTTGAAACTCAGTTTGCTCATCTGTAAATTAGGAGCAATGACCTCATCTCACTGTTTTGAAAATAAAATGAGATGACGGCATCAATTAAGACTTTCTTTGTTCCAAGTGATAGAAATCCAGTCAGAAGCAGATGAAGCAGAAAGAGCACTTAGTTGTAAGTAAAAGTAATGTTTCTCAAGAACACGCATGCAACTGGCTCTGAAGAAAAAGTGGAATTAGAGGTGCAAGTGCCCTCCTGAATCTCTCCCCGTTTCTTGTCTCCATTTCCCTTGAGGCATCTGCAGCTCACCTTCTCACTACCCCTAAGCTTTACATGGCAAGGCATAGCCACCAATGGCCTGCCAAGGTCAATCCAAGCTATGAGACAGACAAACTGATTGGTCCAAGTTTTAAATCCTAGGGCAGAACTGGGATTGGCCCAGCTCATGTCATGTGCCTGTATCTAGACCAATCAATTATCTATTGACAAACAGCAGTATTTTATTCTACTTACATGGCCCTTGGTATGGTGAGTCTAAGGATGGGGGGAGGTGGGTATTTCATAGAAAAAAACAGATTCGTTACTAGAAAAGAGAGTTTCACTGCAGATGAAAAAATTGTTGTCCACTACAACAACATATGAAAAATAGCTATCACTATACCCAGTCCAGAATATACACTTAATATAGGGTTTTTGGTCAATGTGTACATTTCTGCACATTTTGAAAGGCTACATATTTTTTAAAAATCAAAATAAATACAATATTTTGTGTTAATTACAATGAATATAAATTATCTAATGTTAAGAATCAGAAGAGATTGTAGATGCTGTGAAAAATTAATGGTTTAAGTACGTGATACTTTTTACATCAATTCAAAAGTACAATAGAAATTCAACAAGTTCAAAAACAGGATTTTGTTCCTAACCCTATTATTCTCTCCTGTTGCTCACAAACCAAATCTTCTCACATTTTCTACTCTTGCCTTCAGTAACTTTTCTATCTTTAAGTTATCTTAGTTTGAGGGTCTTAAAGATCTAAGGGACTGTATAAAGTACTTGAAACAATTTCAGAGAGCAATGAAATGTCCTTATGTTAGCACTAAACAGAGCTGGGAATGAAAAGCCAATTTCAATTTTTTCTCTCTTTTCCCTAACATGCACAGAACAATCTTGGACAAGTCGTTTGTGTTCCCTATGGCATGCATAAATCTGATGATGGTAACTAGCCTACTTGTCTGGTGGGGTGAAGCTGGGAACATCAGTGTATTAACTATGAATAGGGTCATTTATAGGGAGAAGTGGGGAGAATCTCAGAAACCTAGAGATTTCCTTTTCTTATCAGATGGGGAATTCCCACACAGAGGATGAATCCGTTTTGTCTGTAACACAAAAGAATGATTTTGCTTGGATCAATCTGTAGGAGTCCAATTGCCCTCTATCAATAAACTCCAGGCCCAGGTGAGGAACTGAGTCAATATATTTTAGGTTTGGGAAAGAAACCACTTTATGTCACTTTCCAGAATTCCTTCTGGCTGATTCCAGTATGTTACTGATTTATTTTGGAAAGAATCATTCCAGGACCTCTCAAACAGAATGATGAGAAATAACTGTGCCTATCATGGTTAAAAAAAGGAAATTGAAAATCTAATTTTGCATTGAATTTTGTTGCTATGATATTATTCCTTTATAGGGAGGAGAAATTAAATTTACGAAGCAACAGTGTTCCAAGTGGTAGCTAAAAGGGAGAAATTAACTGGGGTAGAAATGTGTGCTACCAGTTAAAGATTATTCCTTCACATTTGTTTTCAAATATGAAAGGAATCCCATCAGGGAAAAGGAGATACCAGAATAATAATATTGTCTTGAAACAAAATTCACAGATTCTATATGACAATAAAAACTGTTTCTGCTGCTTGGTAACAGTTTAAATGAAACATGCATTGATAGAAGATGCATACCACTTTAAAGTTTATTGAACAAATACTTAATTTTGGTCCTTTAAGAATTCTGTCAATTCATTTCTTGGTAGTTAAGATATTAAAGTATGCAAATAAACATGCTCTAGTTGGTCACAGCTGATCTTTTTGTAATAACTAAGGTTCTCTCCCAACAGCCACCACTCCTTCTATTCATGTCACCTTCACCCAGGAGTCACAAAATGCTGAAGACAGTCGCTTTTTACTTGCTTAAATTTCAGCAGGTTGAAGCTAGACCAAAATACTCACCTTCCTCCTTCCTAAATACTTTTTTTTTTCTCCCCTCTCTCTTAATTACATGGCTTTACACTGATTTACACGAATTTCAGCTTTCAAAATCATTGGTCTTTCCTGAATGCAAATAGGCACATGGGAAAATTATATTAAGCTTGCACAATTGATCTTTCATCATTTCAAATGGTACCTTTGAACAGTTCCTGAAACGTCTGTCTGAAATACTCCTAGCGTTGAGCATCATCAAAAGATGTCGGGTCACCCTGGGGAAACTCATTCTCTGTGATGTAAATTACAGGGTTATTATACATATCCTGGAACAAGAAAGCAGAAGTTTTATTCCAAACAGATGTTTAAAAAAAAAAAAAGCTCATTTTATCAGGTGCATTCCCCTCTACCTTCTCTAAACTACAACCCCAAAACTAGTTTTCATCAAATTGCACTGACCCTATTAACTTAATGTTCTGCGTGCTGACCTTTTATAACTAACAATGGAAAAGAAAAACTGTGCAAATATCCATGAAGACAGTCAAATGACTTTTGTTATAATGAGAAGACAGAAGTATCTTTCTTCCATCAGCATCTGCTGATTGTCATTTCTCCTTAACCCCTTGGTCCCTCCCAGCAGCTACAGCCTCTATCCCCCCACACAGCAGGGATCCTAAAAACTGATAACTTAAAATTTTTAATTTCAGCTACCTGGATGCCATCCAGTGTAACAGAGACCCAAAAAGGATCCAGCTATTTCAACCCTTATTATCCCTTTTAGTAATTCCAGTTGTGACCCCAGTCTGAAAAATATGTCCAAGCTACTGTAGCCACAACTGAATTTAATTTAATTTAGGATTTAATTTAATCCTAAGTTTAATAATAGCTTTGAAGCCCTTTATCAGCTAGTTAACCTCCATCGACTTAAATCCTAATCATCTCTTCCCAGGCCAACAAATGTATATGCTATTGCCTAAATCATTCTTTGTTCGGGTTCTTATACACACAGAAATATGCCCGTCTGCCCATCTTCCCATGTTTGAATACACATGGACGCAAACAAAAGGTGCATTTACCTTAATGTATTTCAGTAGTTTACGTATTCCCCACGGCACCACATAGACCCAATCCAAACTTGTACAAGATGGGTCTGGAAAAACTTCAACTTCCGCATCCTGGAGTAAACCCAGTTCTCCTTTCTTATTCTCCTGGTACCTGACTCAGCAAGTCGTATAATTCTGCACAGCAAAGAAATCAGCAGTGCCTTTGATCACTTTATTCTCTTCTGTAAATTCTGGAAGCCTGGACGATGGATAAACTTGCTTTTTACTCGTGAGGGCAACCTGTGACTTGACAACTTCAGGATAATCGCCGTCAATAAATATGGGCTTAGCAAAGAAATCCAATTGGAAAGCCATGGCTCTTTTAGCTGCTTCCTGGTCAGACACTGAGTTGGGATCTGCTGGTTCCACCCAGCCAGCAAAAATTGAGAGAGACACCATACCTTTCTGCTCTTATCAGAATAAGGATTCATAGCTGTGCCAGGATCTGGCATGAGCTTTAATCAAATTACAAGCTGCCTGATAAAACTTTAGTTCCAACGTAAGGCACACCAAGAGGAAACGCACCAAACTCATATGCCAGCAGGGCAAAAATATTAGGCTCATTTATAGTGATCCACTGCTTGACTCGATCCCCAAATGTACTGAAGCAAAACCGGGCATATTTGTTGAAGTGTTCAACGATTGCCTCTGACAACCAACCTCCTTGGTCTTCCAAGGCCTGAGACAAATCAAAGTGATAGAGGGTCACTATGGGCGTGACCCCATTTGTTAACAAATCATCAATGATCTTGTTGTAATAGTCAATTCCTAGGAGAAAAATAAAAGCATAAGAAAAGTTATTTTTAGTACATTGACAGTAAACAAGGATTGGGAGAGGATCAGGAATAATAATATCCTAAATAACTTTAAACCAAAATAAGGTTCATTACTTTCTACCTATAATCAATTAAAGGCTGGGAGGAAACATGAAGAAGTCCAAGGAAGACTGGCTGATCAGAGAGGGAAATGTGATGGGGCAACACGATTGTGGAAGATGTATGTTTTGAAAGGGATTCACTTGGGCAAGTCGGTAGCACTTAACTTTGTGTTATTGGCATGCTTATCAATATTATTTTATTTGTAGGGGGAAGGATAAATTAGGAGTTTGGGATTAACATATACACACTACTATATATAAAACAGATAACCAACAAAGACCTACTGTGAAGCACAGAGAACTATACTCAATATTTTATCCTAACCTATAAGGGAAATTAATCTGAAAAAATAGATATATATGTATAACTGAATCACTTTGCTGTGTACCTAACAAAACACTGTAAATCTACTTCAATTAAAAATTATAAATTTATATGTTCATATTAAAAAAAAGAAATTATTTTATTTGCTTGTTTGTATGTAGATCAACTCCACTTGAATACAAGCCCCCTGATAATAAGGGCCTTATCTATCTAATTTATCTCTGGATCCCCCAAATCCTGGGACAATCCCAGAAATTTAGTAGAGATTCAATAAATAGTTGTTAAATGAATGAACAGATTTCCAAAGTATTCAATATAAGTAAAGAAATTGGACCCAATGGCTGCCTTAGTGCTTCTCCAGACCCATCAGTCTCACAAGTCTAGGAAGAGAGACCCACTGATCATGCACAAGGGCTCAGCATCCGTCCCAGAGTGTGGGTTACAAGGGCAGTGAGCCAGGGACGTGGCACATTAAGGAATGCTCAGTTGGGGAGTTTGCTCTAAATTTCTGACATAGTCCATGGGAATACACAGCTACCCTTGGCTCTCCGCTGATTCTCCCAGCACTGCATGTGTGAGAGAGTTTTTGGATGTGGCAGAGTTCAGAAGCATGTTATTAAGTTGGACATGTTCTGCCTTAGAAACCAATGCCAAGAAGATGTTGGGTCTAACCTAACAATGACTGTCAACTTGGAAGAGACTTTCTGAGGAAAGGCTGATATTAGTTCTTCATGTGATTGTATGTCTAAGAGTATGGAAGGAAACTAAGCAAAGAAAAGAGAAGCTGTCCTGTTTTGAGAGGTTGTGAATATAACTAAATTCATATGCAGAACTGTATTGCATTCAAAGTTTGTATAGAAGCAGGGTCCCTTTATCTCTCTTTTTTTTAACTTATTATCTACCAATTTTAAATATAATAATTTAGATTTTTGCATGTGTTTCACTCATTCAATCATTAATTTATTCATTCCTCAAATACATATTTATAGAGAAACTACTATATGCTGGACTTACAAACGTAAGATAAACATTGTCCTTGACCAAAGAAAACTTAAATTTTAGTCGGGACTACAGACAAATTCATAAGCAATTATCATACAATGTTATTATTAAAAATAAAGTACAGAATGTTACTTAAACATATGATAAGGAGTCCTTATTCCAAACTGAGGGCATCTGGAAATACATTCTGAAAGCAATATAGCATAATGGTTTAAAAAGTGAACTATGGTGACAGGCTACCTAAGTTCTATCCCAAGGCCTTCACCCACTAGTTTGGTGACCTCGGGCAAGTTACTTTATCTCTCTGAATTATCTTTCCTTGTCTGTAAAATGTGGACACTAATAGAAATGTATTTCAATAATTGTTGTGAGAATTTAATGAGTTGATAAACCGAATATGCTTAGAACAGTTCTTGGCACAGTTAGCTATCATCCTAATAATGATTATTATTGTCATGAGTGACATCTAAGCTGATTTTCAAAAGATGAAAATAAATGACCCACATAAGGCAAGGAGGAGTGATCCAGGAAGAGAAGAAAGGGAAACAAATGTGCAAAAGTCCAAAGGAGAAATGGAAATAAACAAAGCCCACCCAAATGTGAGCAGCTTACTTATTCCAAGCTTGTTGTAGCAAGGAGTCAGCCATTATCACCTGCATTTGGCAGATAATTAAAGGCTATCAGGGTAGCAGGAAAGCTTTATTATTAAAAAAAAATGGGGGGAGGATTCAGGTACTTTTGATTGAAGGTTGTTGGCACAGGGAGGCTGGAGGTAGGCTAACTAGAACAAGGGCATCCCAGGCAATTGGTCTAGGAAGCATATTTGGCTTTTTCCGGTTGGTTCTAAGTTCAAAGTAGGGGACAGAGGAGCAAAAAATAGAGAAGCTGGCAGTTGTTGACCACATTCTGACTATTCTAGGCCAACTGCTGCAGTGGGTGTCGTTTGGCTTCCTGAGCTTCTCTTGTGGATCAGAGTTCTATTGTCATGTATGGCCTGGCTTTTGTTTGTTTGTGTATTCATTCTCTTCTGGGAACTGCAAGTTCACCATAAGGAGGGTGTATAGCTCAGCAGAAGAGCAATAAGAATAGTGAGAGGTAAGCAGGGTAGGCAGAAGCCAAATTATGCAAGGTCACGTGTTGTCTGCCTATCTGTCTGTAAGAGCGGGTAATTTTTAACAACAGCTCACTTATTTTGCAAGCATGAACATAATGTGAATCGTGCATAACAACTCCATACTTGGAAGCCCCTTTTGTATGCCATTACTCTCTGGGTGGACATAATAAGCTACCACCCCCACCCCAGCCCCACAAGATGTCCATGCAGTAATCCATAGAATATGTGAATATGTTACTTTACTTTTTATGTTACTGCAAAGGGACTTTGCAGATGTAATTCAGGTTGAGGATCTTGAGATGGGAAGATTTCTCTTGATTGTTCAAGTGGGCCCAATCTAGCTGCATGAGTCCTTAGAAGTGAAAGAGGATGGCAGAAGAGTGGATCGAAGAGATGCAGCAACAGAAGAAGAGGCACAAGAGATGGCAGCATGAGAGGGACTCAACCTACTATTGCTGGCTTTGAAGATGGAAGAAGGGAGCTACCAGCCAAGAATGCAGGTAGCCTCTAGAAGCTGAAAATGATCCTCAGCTCACAGTCATCAAAGAAATGGAGACTTCAGTCCTACAACCACAAGAAACTGAATTCTACCAACAAACTAAATGAGCCAAGAAGCAGACTCTCCCTTAGATCTTTGAAAAAGAATTGCAGCCCTGTTAAGCACTGTGGTTTCATCCAGGAGAGACCTGTGTCAGACTTCTGACCTACATAACTCTAAGGTGATAAGTTTGTATTGTTTTAAGCAAGTAAGCTTGTAATAATTTGTTGCAGCAGCCAAGGAAAACTAGTATACCCACCAAAGTTTATAAAGCTTTTCTTTCCTCTCTCACTAAAAGAGCACTCTGCCATCCCATCTCTGGGCCTCTGCAAGCCCACATTTCCTCACTTGTAAAATGGAATATCCAAAGATTTGTATGATGGGATCATCTTGGTACTGGACTGTGTTAAGGTTTTTATAGCCAACGCCTTCCATTGGCTTTGAATATAAAAATAATATCAGCTTTAATGTTTTGCATTCATACTATATGTACATAACATCACACATTTTGTTTAATCCCCGCACTAAGCACAAGAGGTGGGCATTTTTAGTCTCAATAAACATATGAAAAAACTGAGATTCAGAGAGTGAGTACCGGACAGAAAGCGACAATGTTGTCAGGTGGCACAGCCAACATTTGAAGCCAGTCTGTCTCACTACAAAGACTGAGCTGTTCCCACTACAACATTCCCCTTCTCACACAAATGTTTCAGATCCAGAAACATGGTGATACTGTTTCCCTAGCCTTAATAATCACCACTTTGGAGCTGATTCATAATATCAGGGTTTTTTATTTTTAATTTCTGGAATAATCAATGATTTATAAGCATCATTAGATACGGCACTATCATTAATGATGGCAATCAATGTAATTCAAACAACATGATGATCTGCAATTGAATTGAAGTTAAAAGTTTTTAAGTAAAACTTTGTTTTACTCGTCAACATGGCAGAGCAACAAAGCATTGCATACTTAATATTTATCATCCCAGAATCGAGCACTTTACTTCTGGTTTGTACAGTTATTCGGTGTTGTAATGAAACTTTCCCTTGAGGCAGTGGAGTGAGGCTTTTAAGAGCAGAGCTCTGGAGTCAGACAATTCAGTCAAGGGATTGTGGACAAATCATGTGGCCTCCCTACACCCACGTTTCCTCATCTGTAAAAGAGGAATATTAATAGTGCCACCTCAGGAGTGTTTAAGCTTTGAATGAGAACAATAGAGACTGCTTTAGCTTTATCAGACTCATACAATTCAGGGTAACTAATTCTATGCATAAACATGTATTTTTAAATGATCATCTGTTACTAATCTAGGGAGCATGAAACCCTGAGAGGTCATTTGGACCCTGTTCTGCATCTGGATATTTAGGACCGGGTTATTTTCAGTATTAAAATCTCCACAGCCTTCTTTCATAGTTACTATCATCGTCTCTGTTTTAATTAAACCCACTTCTTATTTGATCTTTGAAAATATGAAGCATATTTAAGTTAAAGGTCTTTTGGAAATAGGGAAAAGAAGCCCACTCACATTAACTCAAATGTAAAGGTGACATTAGAGGTAGAAGGCTGGTTAGTATGTGATGCAGTGGGCATTATTTGAAATGAGTGATGTCAGATACCCAATGACAGGAAAAAAAATCACACTGGAACTTAAAGGAATTAAAGCTGGGAGCTGAGAAAATCTTGCCTCTCAGGAAAGACTGATGTCTCCCATCCCAACTTCCTGCTCAAAGAACCAGCTTCCTTTGTGCATCCAATTTGCTATGGTCTCAAAATGGCCATCCCATCTGCCAATGACATCTCATAACCCTAGTGCCTACCACCCACCAACTCAGCCTCTCAGCTCAATTCCAAACATCCCTGAGAGAGGAAGGCAGTTAAGCAGGATTATCTTTTTTAATGAAGTTAAACAAATTATATGTCACAGGAAAATAAGTCTTTCCCTCATCCAGTCAGCTGCGGCCAAGAGCAGAGCATGATTATGTAGAACAAAGAAATGGGGAAATTTGCTTAGAAGGGGATGTGGCTGAAACTTGCAAAGATAATGTCTCAGTCCATAAAATAACTACACTGGAACTCTCCTAGTCAAACTGTAAATGTCTTAACATAGAATTAATTTTGACCAAGTGCCCACCATGTGTCAAACACATAACTCTCTAGGTTCACTCCTTGCTAGACCCACACCACCCATTTCTTTCACTGACCTATCTTCTCTTGACAAACTGACTGTGTTAGTTTCCTATTGCTGCGGTAATAAATTACCACAAATGTAATGGCCTAAACCAACACCGAGTTATTATCTTACAGTTCTGGGCATCAGATGTCCAAAATGGTTCTCACTGAGCTAAAATCAAGATGTCAGCAGAGCTGTATTCCTCCTGAAGGCTCTCAAGAAGAATCCATTTCCTTGCCTTTTCCAGCTTCTAGAGGCTCGTGGCCCCTTCTTCCATCATCAAAGCCAGCACTGAAACACCTTGTCTCCTGTCTGACCTCTGCTTCAGTCCTTATATCTTCTCTCTCTGGCTCTGATCCTCTTTCCTCCCTTTTTTAAGCATCTGTGTGATTACAGTGGTACCATCCAGATAATCCAGGATAATCTTCCCATCTAAAGATCCTTAACTTAATCACATCTGTAAAGTCCCTTTTACCATGTAAGATAATATATTCACAGTTTCTAAGAATTAAGACATGGACACTTTGAGGGGCCATTATTCAGCCTACCTCACTGCCCGACTTAGAGTAAGAGATTAATAAATGTTTCTTTAGTTATTTACTTAACTACCATTCCTGCTAACTGTGCTCATATTTTAAATCTTAAAGTGCAAAAGAAATTCTGCATAACCATTCCTTTTCCTTTTTATTTCCAATACTTGGGTCTTTTGCTAATCACCTGAAACTTACATTTGCAGCAGATATGAAAATGCACTTGAACAGCTGAGAAATACAGAAAAATGTGATTTCAGTTGCCAGCTCAATCTCTTCTTGTTAAACCTCAAAACCTTGACATTTGAAAGAGAAAGACTGTGTAACAGTGACATTTTGTAAAATATTCTTCCAGCTTGGGAACACAGGATTTTACTTACAAGTTTCTGAATGTCCTCTCATCAAGCTTTAAAATAGGGAGTCAAATACAAAAACAGGAGTTTCTTGGAAAAGATAGTGACAAGGGTTCTCTAATTCTTTACATGCTCTTTTAGAAAATGTTTAAACAGAGAAAACAAATGATGGCCTTTCTGATCTAAAACAGTTCCAACTGCTTCAACAGATCACTGCACAAGAATGAGCAACCACTTATTGAAATTCTGCCTACTGGAAGCACTTCCATTGCCCTTTTGTTCATAGAAAAGTCTGTAATGTTAATCAGCTACGGGCTTTACAAAAGCTGGTGCCAAACATGAAAAGCTTAGTGCTGGGAGCACGTGATCCCCACGTGAGAATTGCACAAGTGAATCCTTCACGTTGTCCAGGTGGCCCCAGTGACTCCAGCCGCCACCACCACTACCCTCTAGCTTTTCTGCTGCCCTGCTCTTGCATTCCTGATCTACAGTGAGCTCCATGAACTCCTGTGTATCTTAAGTTGGTGTTAAATAACTGGATATGTTGGCGTATCGGTACAGATCCACAATCCTTTATATGAAAGTCTTGGCAGCCATGTGTTCAGAATTTGAGGATTTTTAGAGAAGAAACAGAGTACATATTACATATTAAGTTTAACACCCCCAGTGGGTGTGGGTCAGTATCCCTTAATATTTCTGCAGTAAAATAGATAAATAATCTCACCAGGCAAAATGAACTGAGATGATAAAAAACTTTCCCATCAACTCACGTCAGCTTTTGCTGCTAAATCTGTTTTAGAAAGCTTACTGACTTACGAAACCTAAACTTACTAAAATGGATTCAATATTCAGAACCTTTTGGATTTTAGAACTTCACATAAGGGATTATGGACCTATATTACAAGTTGGTGGGGTTTTCTTTTTTAATTTTTATGTTGTTTACCATCCAAATGGAAGCTCAGTTAAAAACTCCAAACTGCTAGAATCATAGGCTAGAACAGTGGAAAGAGTTTTAGTAATTCAGTGCTTCCACCTCATGTTACCAACAGGGGAATTGTAGCACAAAGAATACTAGTGGTTTGGTAAGGTTGTAAATGTCTCTGGATCCTACTTTTTGACATCAGACAGACCTAGGTTGAACTCAGCTCTAACTAAATTTGTCATCTTGGCAAATTTATGCCCAGCCTTACACCCCAGATTACCATGATTCCCTCTGTTTAGGGAGGGCCCTCTTTCACAGGGCTGTTCGGAGCATTAAATTTGCAAAAGCAGGTGCAGTGCTTGGCATAGTGAGTTGCACATACTACATGCTCAATAAAAGGCAACCATTACTGCCCTTAGAGTGATCTGTATGGTTATTATTGACCTAATTCAATTAAATTCAGTTAAGTGTTTACTGAATTCATCCCTGCAAGACACTGTTCTAGGCCACAGGGGTGAACAAGGCAGAATCATCTCCTTTTTATCCTGTAAAAAATTCCAGGGATTCTCTTATCTTCATTATGAGTATGTAGACAGAGTCCCTGACACACAGTAGACACTTAATATATGTTTGTTGGGTTGAATTAAACTCAAAGTGCTCACAGTCTAGCAGGGGAATTAATAATGCCAAGAGCAAAGAGTGGAAGAAAGACCCTAAGAGTTTTTCAATGTGCTATGGGAATTTTTTTTTAAGATTTCTTTTGTCTTGGAATAGGGAAAGACTCTAAAGAAGAGGAAACATTTGTGCTAGCCCTTAACAGTAGAATAAACATTCAGCGGGTATAGCTGGGAGTTTTTGTAAAAGGCCAATCCAGGCAGGAGGAAGAGCTTAGGAAAATTTCTACAAAGGTGGAAAATCACATAGCATGTTTAGTAAGTAATGGGTTATGTGCTTAGGGGCTTGCGTGGAGGAATTGCATGGACCACGTGCATGGGTGATTCAGCCTAGAATGCTTCAGAGGTGAATTAAGACTAAGTCAAAAACTGGAATGATATATGAAGGAGTTTAAATGACAAAATAGAATTTTTTATCTTGCTTTGCTTTAGCAGGAGATGATGCAAGCCACCATGACTTGGGCCAAGCTTTCAGAAAATTGCTGTGGTGGCATTTTGTATGAAGGATTAAAGGACAAAGAAAGAGAGTGAAAGTAGGTATAACCATCAAGGGTATATCAAAAACATCTAAACCAGGGCAGGGACAGAGAAGAAGGCTAGAAGGGGAGACGTTACAAAGGCATAAGAAGAATGGATCATATTTGGCAACCAATTAGATGTAAGAAGCAAAGAAACGAGAAGATTCAGCGATTACTCTTAGTTTTTAATCCTTGAGGGTTATGATGGTGCCAGAGAAAAGAGAGGGTACAGATGATGGATTAGAATGGTGGGAAATTATGAGTTAACTTTTAAACTGAATAACAAATTACCTACTGTTCAAAGTCAAAAAATAAAACTGGCAGGTGATGCCAAGAAAGTAGACCTTCAACGAAGAGTGGTTAAAAAAAGAGGCTAATGTCTTTAGAATCAAGTCATGAACCTGCTAATCTTGCATTGTCCTTATCTGGGGGAGGCTACTTTAAGGCCATGTGCTATGGGTGAGTGCATAAATTGTGGTTCCATTTCACAATGCAGAGATTTCCCCACCTTACAATGCAAGCGCACAAGTCCACCTAGGAACTGTTATCACAGGTTGTTCTTACTACGTAGGAAATCAGATAACTTACTCAAAAAGAACCCCTCAATATCTATGCCGGCCCTTATGGGCTGGAGGTGTAGCAAGGCAAGCAGGTGACTTCATGCACAACCTTGCAGTTGTGAGATGCTGAAAGTACACGCCTCTCAAATTTTCCACGTTAGGTCCCTCCTTGCCTCACCTAGTGCCAACCCTGGGAGTAATGTGAAATCTTTTCCAGAACAAAGGAGCCATAACGGTTCTTTATTAAGAAGTCTTTAAATTGTGATGCAGGGGTTACAAAGCTTTTCCTATAAAGGACCACATAGTAAACATTTCAGGCTTTGCATGCTGTACGGTCTTTGCCCCAACTATTCAATTCTACCATTACATTGGGAAAGCAACCAACTATACGTAATGAACGGGCACGGTTGTATTGCAATAAAACTTTATTTAAACAAAATAGGAATCAGGCCAAGTTTGGCCTCAGGTCATAGTCTGCCAACCCTGTTGTGTGGAAGGAGCTAGCCAGACCTTAGGCTTAAATTCCAGATCCACCAAAAAATACAAATTTACAAAATAACTGGATTTGAACATGCACCTCTGTAAAATGTGATACTTATATCTTCCTCATTGATTTGTGGGGTTTAGAGAAAATGTATGTAAAATGCCTTATAAATAAGGACAGTAGTCTTTTTCATTACAAGGCATAATATGAATAATAACTAACACTGAATGCTTTTACGCTATACCAGCTACTACTGTGTAAAGCACTTTAAAAGATTATTTCATTTAATCTTCCAACAACACTCTAAAGTAGGAGCTATTACAGTATCCCTTTCTACTCATGGGGAAACTGAGGCACCAAGCCATGCCCAGGAGATGCTTATATAGATAGTGTGACGTCGCTGGCACTTAATCCCAAGTAAACAGATTCCAGGGGCTCCGGTGCTAACCTCTGTTAGTTAATTAGCTCCACTAATTCAGCTTCAATTGAAATGCTCAGAATCTTCTCAAGTTCCGCAGGGCTCTTCATGACTCATCACAGCATAACACAACTGAAAATCGTTTATACACAACTTCTGGAAATTCACCTTCGGGTCAACAGCCAAATAACCTCTTGCATAAATAAAACACTTATTCCAACCCCCTTCCTGCCCATCTATTTCCACCCCTCCCAACAAAGATCTCCAGTTGAGGGAAGCCATAATAGTCCTGAGAAAGCTAATGCAAACCCATTTCAAAAAATTTATCCTATAATCACTCTAAAAACTTGCAATTTCAAAGCAACACTGCAGAATAGAATCCTGGATTAATTATGCCAGGCTGTAGCAATAACCTTGAATTAAAGCTGCAACCTTCTATTTTTAAGAAACACTTGCCTTTCTGGTTGATGAAACCTGTCGTCCCATCAGGTAACAGACGTGACCAGGAAAGAGAGAAGCAGTAATGAGTCAATCCAAGCTGTTTGATACATTTCAAATCTTCCTCCCACAGAGTGTAGCTGCCACAAGCTACATCGCCAGTCTGGTTCTTGAAAACTCCGTCTCTTCCCTGATGGGTGAATGTGTCCCAGACACAAGGGCCTTTTCCATCTGTATCCCAGCCTCCTGAGAAAAAGAAGAAAATGAAACAGTTACACTCTTGACATCAAGAGGCATATGTGGAATGTAAATATTTGTCACCCAAAGAACATCCCTCATTAACTCAATGTATCATATTGGTAACTTTAAAATATGCCTTTAAAATAACATGCATGAGTGGGTTATGTGTTCAGCTGTCCTTGATCCCTGAAGCTGACTGGTGGCAAATGAAAAATTGTTGCATAATGCTGTGGCATAGCAGGCTTTCACGGTTCATTATCTGAAGATCTCCCAGCTGGTAGACGAGGCAGGGCTCAGCTTATGAGTGTCTGAATTGAAAACATCTCCTCCTTGTGAACATTTCTCCTGGCCATGACTGACATGCCTTGTCCTTGTTGTGCACAAAGCAGTCTCGGGACCTTATCTTTGACCCCTGACACCTGAACCCTATCCTCCTGTCATCTGACCATGGAGCCTGAGATGGTCTAGTCAACTATTGTGGAGAGGAGGTTAGTTTTTGCCATTGTTGGGATGATATTGGTATCCTACATTCATTCCTTCATACCTCCCTTAATTCAGCAAATGCAATGTGTCAGGCTCTATGCTAAGCACAGTGGCTATCACGGTGAACTCTGCTGTGCTTCGAGTCCTTGGAGAACTTACACGCAATTATAAAACAGCTAACGGAAGGACCGTTGCATGAAAGCCAGGGAGGGGCGTTTATCCAGATGTGGGCAGGAGTCCGAAGTCTCTTAGAGAAATGGCTTCTAGGCTGAAATCTAAAGGAAATGTTGACTCATCAAGGTGAATTTCTCAGAGGTGGGAGTGGGGGGAAAATTTAAAAAAAGAGGAGCCAGGGTCAGAATAAGCCCAGAGGTAAGAGAGAGTGTCACATATTAAAGGGACAGAAGGTAAAAAAATTACATTAGATTTGAAATCCCTATTCACATAGAAATTTTGTTTAAAATGGTAGTTAGAATCCATTTTATGGTATAAAGGGGTAATGTTAAAAATCTCATGACTCCCTAATTCTACTTCTAAGGGCATACGTTAGAGGAACGCTCATGTATTTTCACGAAGAGATTATATGAGATTATTGAGGCAGAGTTTTCTGTAATAACAAAATCCTGGAAACAACCTATTTCCTATCAACAGTAGAACAGATCATTAATTTTGGGTATATGCATAGAGAGGAAACACTAATCAGCTATTAAGGTGAATGAATCAGAGCATAGATACCCCTCTTCTCTGGTCTGAATGTCTGTGTCCCCTCAAATCCAGAGGCTGAAATCCTAACACCCGATGTGATGGTATTAGGAAGTGCGGCCTTTGGGAGGTGCTTAAGTCATGAGAGTGGAGCCCTCCTGAATGAGATTAGTGCTCCTAAAAGGAGACCCCACCATGTTCCCTAGCTCCTTCTGCCCCGTGAGGATACAAGAAGTCTGTAATGTGGAAGAGGGCCCTCACCCGGCCATGCTGGCACCCTAATCCCCAACATCCAACATCCAGAACTGTGAAGAATAAATGTTTGTTGCTTATAAAGCCCCTAGTTTATGGTATTTTGTTAGATCAGTCCAAATGGACTAAGACATCCTCAAAACTATAATATTAAACAACAACAACAACAAATCAAGATTCAAAAGAATGTATACAGGAATGAATACGGGGAGCACAGGAGATTTTTAAGGAAGTGAAACTACTAAAACTGTATATGGATTTTCCACTGTGCTGTGGGTCTGCTCCCCTAACCCTGACTTGTTCATGGGTGGACTGTATTCTGTATGACACTGTAATAGTGGATACATGACATTATACATTTGTCAAAACCCATAAACTATGAACTTTATTTAATACTAATGTATCAATATTCGCCCATCATTTGTAACCAACGTCCCACACTAATGCTAGATGTTAACAGTAGGGGAAATTGGAGGAATGGGATATATGAGAACTCTGTACTTTCTGCTCAATTTTTCTATAAATCTAAAATTGCTCTAAAATATAAAGGTTATTAATTTTAAAAAGAATACATGCAGTACTTTTATCATGTTTTATGCAAAATACGTAAAACAAATCATGGATTTTCTGAACATATACCTATGAGGTAAACATACAACAGCATGCCTGGGGATGATCAATTCAGGCTGGTGGCTGCCTTTGGGTAGAAAACGGAGGGAAACGGAAACAAGGAGGAGCCTGAGGGCCCTTTGCATCTCTTATGTTTCACTCCTTAAGCTGGCTAACAGGTATATGAGAGGCTGTTGATTACATTATCCACAATCCTTTTTATATACCTAAAATAGTTCGTAATGACTTTCATGTAAGAAAGGAAGTCACAGCTAGAGTAAATAGACTAAAGCAATTATAGAAAAGTTTGTTAGATCCTCATTTAGCATTTACTTTCTCATATTTTTTGCACAATTCTAATAGGATTAGATGTAGTCTCCAGACCGACAAAAAGACAACCTGGGCTATAATTTATGGGAGAGAACCATGAGGAGACAGGAGAGGCTGCTAAAAGAAGGAGCTCTGACAAAAGCAAAAACGACAGTTGATATCAAGGTAGGGTACTAAAGATCTATACAAAGAAATCATGAATATTAAAAATTGTACTCTGGGGGCTTCCCTGGTGGTGCAGTGGTTGAGAGTCCGCCTGCCGATGCAGGGGACGCGGGTTCGTGCCCTGGTCAGGGAGGATCCCACATGCCGCGGAGCGCCTGGGCCCGTGAGCCATGGCCGCTGAGCCTGCGCGTCCGGAGCCTGTGCTCTGCGACGGGAGCGGCCACAGCAGTGAGAGGCCCGTGTACCTCAAATAAATAAATAAATAAATAAATAAATAAATAAATTGTACTCTGGAGCCATGTCAAATAGAGGCAAAAAGTTTTATACATCCCAATGGCTCTCAAGTTATGTCTGTGTATAAGGTTTAGAGGGAGGAAGATAAAGAATACTGGTGTTCAATCTTAGAATGAAATAGGTATGAATATTAAAATGCAAGTTTGGCCAAGCATGGTGCTTATAGTTTGGGTTAATAGATTTACAATAAATGAAGAAGCTTAATCTCAGAGAGTTTAGGCATAGTGTATTGGTAAATATTAACAAGTGGCTATATGTTAAAAATGTATGTACCTATATGTATATATGTTTATTATAAATTTTACTGATATAAAGGATGTGTAATACACCATCTCCAAGCAATAATATGCAATGCTCTTTACTGGAAATTCCTTATAGCCAATTGATTCTCATACTATGCTTGTTTAGATTTTTGCCAAACTCTTATATCGGGAGCCAAACTGCAACGTACAATCTGACAAGTGTGAGTAGTCCTGTATCAGACTGTTGACTGATATCTTTGCTTAAATTAACAAGCACAATGAAAGGAAAATAACAAAGATGTACCAGAATTTCACTTGTTCATTAGTGACATGAGCAGCTTCTTTGCTGAATTGGATAACAGTTTTCAAACAGCGGAAGACTATTTCCTTGAATTTTTTGTCCTACTCACAATGTAACAGTTACAGACATGACACACAATCATTTACTCTGTATTATTAATATTTTTTCTATAACTTTCTTAGGTCCAGACAACCAACAAAACAATACATCAAATATTGACTTGTAGCACTTGCCAATATCTGTGGTATAAATACTTACACATGCCCAATTTCAAGCAACCAATGTGACAGCACTGAAGGCAGAGTTGCAAAAAGATGAGCAGTGGCACATCATTATATAGTATTTCTTCTACACAGATACAAGAAATCTAAACAGCTTCAAGGGCATAGCTAATAATAAACGTAGTAAAATATTGAGGAAGTAAGGATTTTGAGTATTTATTACCCCTTTTTAATATAAATTATTTACTTATAAGTTTATGTAATTGAATTTTTAATGCTGGCTGTGTTTAAGAATCAGTTCATAAAATTGCTGAAAACTTAACAGTAGGCACTGGTGAGCCAGTACAAGCTGGCTTCGCCACATCACTGATTGTGACTTGCCTAAGATCACACTCTTAGTAAGACGTAGAACCAAGATGTGTCTCCGGATCGGTCTGATGTTGAAGTCCAAATCCTTCCATTGGACCACACTGCTTTTAGTAATAATGACTGACTAATGAAGGAAGAGTCAACTGATGCCCGTGCTACTCAATTTATGAAGCCTAAGAAATGCATTAACATGACCTACACATTTTGGAAAACAGTCCATCTGAAGTGCTTAAAACAATTTTTGACAATTTCAAGAGGTAAATGTCATTCAGCAGGAAAACGTGCTTATGTAGAGTGGTAGTAGTATACATTCTAGATGTATACTAGATGAAGCATATGTAAACAACATTGTTTCTATGAGAACTAGAATATGAATTGCAAAGTAACCATTATAAGTGAAATTTTGATTTAAAAATATACAGTGGCCTTTAAAAAAATAAAAAATGTATATAGTGGCCAGTACTCATTAGTACTTGAATGTAAATTTTCCTGAATGAATGATATTAATAACTCATTTGCTCATTAGGGATCTTCTCAAGATGTAATTATGTCCACATATTAAAAGTTCATTGTTCTTTATGAGGAACAAGACTACCGTTTCCAGGCAGACTACATACCCTGAGCTATCCTTCAAACAACTACGATTGCCGGATGGAATATGGGAAATGTATTGTTAAATGTGCCATCAATCTGGCAGGATGTTAGGGAACCCAAAATCAAAGTGAGAGGTAATTCAGAAGCATAAGTGAGTAGCGATATAGGCTTTTGTCCTGAGAGCATCTGAGAAGCCCAGATGATGTGAGCTTGCATTTTAATGGCCTGTGGGACAAGGGAGAAAAGAGACAAAGTCTAAAGCTCACCAAAATGGGAAGCCTGTGGTAAGATGCTCACATAAGTCTGATGATGCAAGGACTTCACATACAGTGCCAGAATAAACAACAAGCTCTGCCTAAGAAAGAGACAACAAAGCAGCCAGCCTGTGGGAGAGAAATTACTCCTCGATATTTGTAACCACAACTCAGCTCTCAAACCATTAATCAAGTGTGAGAATGGAAAAAGATTTTAGCAGACATACGAGCTCTCACAGGATACTGGGAAAACTTTTTCCTCTCATTGGATATTACTGGAGGATAAATTTCTCCAAAACAATGATGTAAAACAAGAAAGAGAAAGATCCAGGATCCAGGAAATGAGGTATCTAGCAGAAGAAGTCTGTGGAATGATGTAGCTGTGCAGCAAACCCAAGGAGTAACCAGTCCATGGGAAACCAGCCTATTTCCCATAGCTATGGGAAATATTTCTTCAAGAATATTATGCTACTAGAATATTTAGTTTGATATTTTTCAAATTTTAAAAATTTACTAGAGAATTGTCAACATGCACAATAGTACAGTGAAGCCCCATGTACCCCTGGTTCAGCTTCAGCAGTTTCCAACTTTTGCCAACCTTGTTTCATCTTTATCCCACCCACACTTCTTCATTTAATCTACACACATTTCAGTATACCCTCTAGCTGACAAGAATATTTCTAATTGGGGTAAAATACACATCACACAAAGCTTACCACCTCAACCATGTTTAAGGGTACAGTTATGTGGCATTAAGTGCATTCACATTGTTGGGCGATCATCACCATCTATCTCCAGAACTCTTTTCATTGTGCAAAACTGAAACTTTGTAACAACTTAGCAATTATTCCCATTCTAATTGTGCATGGGGGTGGTGAAAGTGGGAAAGGAGAGGGAGAAAAAGTGGACAAATGGGTAAATCTTCATCTTTCACAGGGAGAAGTCAATAGATTATGCCTACAACAGGAAAAAAACCTCAAAAACTAGTAATATAAGCATGATATTTAAGATATAGAAGTCAATGCCAAAAGGATTAACCAAAAGAATTAAAAGGGATTTCCTCTAGAGAGAGGAACATGGAAGAGAACAAGGGATTGGTGGTTTCTGAAAGTCTTGTTTTGACTCTTTAAATTATTTTGCTATATTAACTTTAGTTAGCATGAAGATGAACTTAAGAAATTATATTAAACATTAGAAAAGATAGCATAGAAAATAGACATTAAATATGTGGATAATCTAAACAAGCTATTAAAGTATAAAACAATAATAAAATGTCTGTTTTGTGAGAATTAAAAAGAATAATTAGATAGAACTAAAATGCTGGGCCCCCCCCCCAAAAAAAAAAATATATATATATATAAAAGCACCAAGGTAAGAAATCAGAGTTAAAGTGTTCTCAGATTCATATACTGTCTAGAAGGGGACTAACGATATTGATTAACATTTTACTTTGTTATATTTTATACTCAGGTTAAAATTTCTAGCATAAGCACTTAAAGAAAAAAATGTAATTTCTTTTTAAAGACAAGTCCAACACATATATAGCAAGTCTGTGCCAGGCTCTGTTCTAAGCATTTTATATTGATGCTTTGCAACAATATTATGAGTAACTGCAACTATTATCCCCATTTTTGGGTAAGGAAACTGAGAAATGAAGAGGTTAAATTAATTTGCCTAGATCAGTTTGTACTAAAGCTGAGATTCTAACTCAGACAGTTGAATTCCAGAGCCCATGCTCTTAACCATTATGCTAAATGAGGAAAACTAAATACATTTAAAAGAGGGCAGGAAAACAATAAAAAGTAAACAAAGAAATAAGAAAAATAAAAGCATAAAATAAGATGGTATGACAAGATATATAATCACTTATAACAATATGTCAATGGGCTATACTCCCCAGATAGAAGACAGAGATTGTCAGACTATATATATATTTTTAAATTCAGTGATATACTGTTAACCAACACACCTAAGACATAAGAATATAAAAACACTGAAAGTCAAAATATAGAGAAAGATATCCACCCCCCAAAAAAGCAAAGGACTTCAAGGAGGGAAAAAAAAGCACTAGAGATAAGGTGGGTCACCACATAGTAACAATGCTGTTTTAAATATGTATGCATCTAAGAATCTGGTTTCAAAACATGTGAAGCAAAATTGACACAACTGAAATGTAAAGTTGACAAATCCACCTCCCTAACCCAAAACTGCACCTTGGGTTTTAATCAACCAAAGTTCTAGCAAACATTTAAAGAACAAAACCAATAAACTCTACTCTTTCATGAATTATTCCAAAAAATAAGAAAGAAAGAATTCCTCAACTCATTTCACATGGTTAGAATAACCTTGATACTAAAACCTCTCTCAGCAGCTGAAACAAGAGAGACTAAGTATAGCATTTATTAACAAACCTGACCTAATTGATATATATGACATTGCACAATAATGAATGCTACAATTGAAAAATATACATTGTTTTCATTCAAACAAAAACATCATGAAAGCTGAGCACAAATTGGTCCATAAATAAAGTCACCATAAATTTCAAAAAGCTGGAGAAATACAGACGGCAATCTCTGACCAATAATGTTAGAATTCAATAACTAAAGAACATTAGCTTTTTCTTTCAAAAATCTGAAAAGGAACATCAGAATAGCTTAAAAGCAAAGACGGCATAATAGGGACTTCCCTGGTGGTCCAGTGGTTAAGACTTCACACTTCCACTGCAAGGGGCATGTATTCAATCCCTGGTCCAGGAACTAAGATCCCGCGTGCTGTGTGGCAAAGCCAAAAAAATTTTTTTCTTAAATGCTAGGGCATGCTAACACACGTATATGAAATCTAAAAAAAAGAAAAAGAAATGGTTCTGATGAACCTAGGGGCAGGACAGGAATAAAGACGCAGACATAGAGAATGGACTTGAGGACACGGGGAGGGGGAAAGGTAAGCTGGGACGAAGTGAGAGAGTAGCACTGACATATATACACTACCAAATGTGAAATAGATAGCTAGTGGGAAACAGCTGCATAGCACAGGGAGATCAGCTCGGTGCTTTGTGACCACCTAGAGGGGTGGAATAGGGAGGGTGGGAGGGAGACGCAAGAGGGAGGGGACATGGGGATATATGTATACGTATAGCTGATTCACTTTGTTATACAGCATAAGCTAACACAACATTGTAAAGCAATTATACTCCAATAAAGATGTTAAAATAAATAAATAAAATGTAAACAAATGCTAGGGCTAAAATAATAAAAAATTAATTAATTAAAAAGTAAAGAAGGCATAATAGTGGTCAACAGAAAAAACTAAATCACAAACAATAGTAAAACATTGTGATATCTAGTTAATGCAAACAAGACTTATAGCTAAAAAATTATTAAAAGAGTTATAGCTAAAAGCCAAAAGAATATATAATGGAATTATAAAAAATAATCTGAAAAAGAGATAAAAAGAGGGGAAAGAGAATATAGACAGATGAAACAAATAGATAACAAATAGCAAGATGGTAGATTTAAACCTAACCATATAAATAATATCACTGAAGATGAATGAATCTAAACAACCCAATTGAAAGGCAGAGATTATCAGATCGGTTAAAACACCAGACTCAGCTATATACTGCCTATAAGAAACCCACTTTAAATATAAAGACAAAAGAAGGTTAAAAGTGACAGGATTAAAAAGATATACCATGCTAACACTAATCAAAGAAAACTGGAGTAGCTATATTAATACCAGGGTAGATTTCAGAGCAAGAATATTACCAGGTATAAGGAAACCCATTTAATAATATTAAAAGGGGTCAATATATTCAGGGGATTTACAATCCTAAATGTTTATTCACCTAATAACGGAGATTAAGAATACATGAAGCAAATACTGATTGAACTGCAAAGACAGACAGATCCACATTTGTATTTGGATAGTTCAAGTAAAAAGACCAATAAGATTATAAAAAAATGGACAAAAGATGTGAATAGTTCCTTCACAGAATGAGAAACACATGGCTAGTAAACATTTAAAAACACATAGGAGATCATTAAAAAACAGGGAAATGCAAATGAAAACCACAATGAGATACTATTCTACAACCACACAGTTGGCACAAATTTAAAAGTTGGGCAATATCAAGCATTAGAGAGACTGTTGCAAAGCAAGAATGTTTATACAATGCTGGTAGGAGAACAATACAGAAATACCTAGTAGAGTTGAAGAAGCACATCTATCAAAACCCCATAATTCACATACCACCATATATCCTGTTTCTACAAATGTAGACCAGGAGACATATATAACCATGATTGCAAAGCAGCAACAAAAACCATCACTGGAAACAGCCCAAATTTCCTTTGTCAGGACAACAAATCAATGAATGAATGAATAAACTATGGAATAGTCATACAATGAAAGACTATACAGGGGTAAGAATGAATGAACCACATCTGTATCACCATGCATAAATTTCCCAAATATAATATTGAGAGGGAAGAAGCAAAAAATACACACAATGTATTTCCATTTATACAATGTCCAAAACATGTAAAGCTAAACAAGAAATTGTTCAGCTATATAGTCTCCCATGATAAAATCATAAAGAAAAGCAAGGAATGAATAAATGCAAAACTCATCTTAGTGGGTACCTCTGGGAAAAGGGGTAGGAGAAAGTACTGAAGAGGGGGTCCTAGAAATATGGTGAGTATGTGGATATCAGTTTTATTTTTGATTCTCTACACAGAAATTATAAATGTTTTTTGCTATTGTTTTTTGGGAAAAGTTTTCAATTAGCAATAATCGTGCCTCGGATAAACATCATTGGCTACGATACTGCCACTGCACAAAGCCTGCTATTGTTTTTTGAACAAACAAATCTTATAATACATTTCATTGTTCATAATAAGGGCCATTTACTGAGCCTTGGCTTTCTATCACTCCTATATCAAAAACTTACATCGGCCATCTCATTCTCCCCCCATGACAACCCTTAGAAGATGTACTACTATTACTAATAAGAACAAAAGTATAAAGATTGAGTAACTTTCCAATATCATATAGCTAATAACTGTGACTATCAAAACATGATACCCCAGTCCTACCCTTACTGACATCAACAGTTTAAACTCCTTCATTACTTACAACTTAGGTAAGTCTTAGACAAAATGAAATCTTTCTTTGTGAATTAATGTTTCATTCCACCTCTACACATTTCCCAAATAATAACTGCAATATCTACCTTCCTTTGAGATCTCACAGTCTAGTTGATAACAGACAAAGTCTTAGACTACATTAAGATAAGAGCTATATTAAAATCATGTAAAAGCACTACGGGAGAACCAAGAAGCAAGCACTCACGAGTTACTTCCGTCATTGGGAGGCAGGTAGACTTGCCCACGAGAAAACATTTTAAGGCAGGTGCTGAAAGATGAGTAGGAGGTATAACAGTGGCTCTGATAAGGGAAAAGCAAACGTGTAATTCGGTGGCAATGGTGGGGGTGAATTGCAGAAAGAAGGCACTAGAAGCCCAAAGACCAGTTAGCAGGTTGTTGCAATATTTTTGGCAAAAATGACAAATTCCTGTATTTTGCTTTTTTAGTAATTTGGAAGAAAATAAAATTGTCTCTGAAATTCTTACCATATGAGGACATAGAAAGGATTCCCACAAAAAAATGTAAACTATTAACATTACCTACAAATCAAAATATCAAAAACTTCCAAGGCTGCAAAGGATTATGGAAAGAGCACAGGCTCTAAAGCTGGCATAGAGGAGTTTCAGCTCCATCTCTACTTGTCTTCTCTGTATATGAAGTGAGAGGATAATATCCACTTTGTAGGGTTCTCATAAAGATCAACTGAGCCAAAGCCAAAGTGTCTACAGGGCATGTGGCAGATAGTATGTGTCCAGCAAGTCTTAGTTTTCTAGTCTTCTAGACTCAATGCAATAAATACTAACTAAAAATTTACACAAAAAGTGACCATTTGCTCTTTTTTCTTCTTTCTGTGGCCAGCTCTTGATACCAGAGTACACATGTAGGAAGCACTGTAACTCACATTTGCAAACTTGCCTGTGATGAAGATTCAGTGTCTGGACCTGCATGATTGGGTCTGCGGGGTCCTCGGCTACCTGGTTTAGAATTCGTCATTACAAATGGTGTCATGTCGCTTTCACTTTTTCCATGACAATGCCGTTTGTGAGGACATAGATCTATACAGACCTCAGTCCTCTGCACAAAGGAAATCACGTCAAGCAAAAACGAAATAAGTGTCTGACGTGTGTGTGTGTGTATATATACTTTTCCTTCAAAACCCCAAAATGACATTACTTTACAACCTCTTCTCAAGAGCATTCTCTAACTCTTCACGATCACACTCTCCTCAGGGTACACACTGGACAAATAACACATGGTGTCGAGTCAACATTAAAAACATCTTTTGCCTCCTTTGCACTTTGAGCTCTGTCAAGGCAGGGTCCAGGTGTCACTCACTCATTTTTGTTTCTCCAGTAGCAAGAATGGCATATGGGAACAGCTTAGGAAAATGCTTTTTGTGTGGCATGCTTAACATAAAATAGGAATATTGATGTTTGCTATGTCATTGCTTCACAGAAATGTGGAAAAGCTGTCTCCGTGTTTGTAAGTGATTGCAAATTCTTTACTTGAAAGAGGAAATATAGGACTTCCCTGGTGGCACAGTGGTTAAGAATCCACCTGTCAGTGCAGGGGACATGGGTTCTAGCCCTAGTCCGGGAAGATCCCACATGCCGCAGAGCAACTAAGCCCGTGAGCCACAACTACTGGGCCTGTGCTCCAGAGCCTGCAAGCCACAACTACTGAGCCCACGTGCCACAACTACTGAAGTCCACGCTCATAGAGCCCGTGTTCCACAACAAGAGAAGCCACCACAATGAGAAGCTCACGCACGGCAACGAAGAGTAGCCCCCACTCGCCGCAACTACAGAACGCCTGCGCGCAGCAGCAAAGACCCGACGCAGCTGAAAATAAATTAATTTTTTTTAAAAAGAGGAGACAGTTAAAAATTCAAGTAATTGCCATTCAAAAATTGTGACCTGATGTATTTTCAAATGAAAACATTTATATATTATTACAACTAACATTCATTAAGAATATTAGACGTAACTATTCTATGTGAAACTTTGAGGTTGTGGAGAGCAAAGATTCCCTGATCTAGAAACAGTGCCCTGTGCCTGAAGCTAATTCAGAAGGGATGAGGGCCCCAAAAGTGATAAGAAAAACCACCACACCAAGTAGAAACGCATTTCACTATCACAACACAGGAGGATGGAGGGTTCCAGAAGGATGTCTCCAAGAAAATAAAAACAAAAGAAACGGATGAAGTATGTGATACGTTTGAAAATGTCAAGAAATAATTTACATTTCTGGCAGACAGTGACAGTGTCGGGGTGAATTAGTGAAAGAATCACAGAACAGGAAGTCAACAACAACAAAGTATTGACTCTCAGGCCAAAATAAAAACCGTACAAGAAAAGAAAGTCATAGGATGTTAGGCTCACTTGCACACAATATTTACATAAAACTGTGATGCAAAAACTAAATGATAATTTAAACAAAATTTGTTTAATTCCCAAATACTCACATTAGAAAATGGAGAAGAGAAAGTTTGCTTTGTGAGCAGATACTGTAAGCAGGCCTAAAAAAAAATCTAATCTGACATAATAGGAAGTCAATGTTATATTTTCAACTAGAACATCAAATAATAGCTGTATAGGCATGCTCTTTAGAAACATAAAGTAAATCCTAGTAAAAGTGAAAAGACTCAAAAGCATTGGCTTTGAGGAGAATAAATAAGAAGCAGAGAGGAGTGACATATTGTTGTTGGGTATTATAACTCTCACAGTACTATCTGAGTTTTTAAACTATGCACGTATGTTACTAAGATAAAACTAAAAGTTAAGTTAGAAAAATAAAGATAATAAAGAGAAGGAAAATGGTAGACCTAGGTCCCAAACTAGTCAGCAAATAGGAGGGCATGCCATGGAAGGAGGCATGTGGAAACATGCACGTGTGCTTTTGACTGTGCCAGTGACTGGGATGCTGCTGCTATTTAGTGACAGGGCCAATAAGAGGTCCTGCTAAGTACAGAACAGCCACACACACCAAGGAATGGCCAGAACAACTGCCAGTGGCACCTCCACTGGAAAACACTGCAGGAGATGGGAAAAAGAGTAAAGAAACATACAATGAGAAGGGGAAACGGACAGAAGAGAGGGAGCACAAAGCAAAAGGAAACTATCACATTAGAAGATATAAAATAATAAAATGGCAGAAAAAAGTTGAACCATATTGGTAATCATAAAAATTATAAATCCATTAAACAGTCCTGTTTCACCAAAGGTAAAGATTAAGATGAAAAAAATATTTACACGTAAGTACTGATAAAAATAAAGTAGATTTAGTAATATTAATATGATATAAAAATGAATACAAGGAAAAAGCATCAAATAAAACAAAGAATAATAAGCTCATATTAATAAAGCTTATAGCCCACCAAAACTATAGAGTAATCATGAACTTTTGTGCATCTAACAACAGAGTTTTGAAATACACAAGAAAAAATCTGCTACAAATGCTGGGATATATTGAAAACTTAATTAAGACAGTGAGAAATTCTCTCAGAAATTGAAAAAGAAAGAAAGAATTTGGTTAATATAGTTTATAAGCTTATTCTCTTATGGACAGAAGTCTATGTATGACTTTACACATATAGGTAAATATGTATGTGTGTGTATATATACATATGAAACACACACATGAATGAGAGAAACAAAGATTGGTAATCAGCAATAGAAAATTATTTTCAAACACGCTTGAAGTATTCACAAATATTAGAACTCATGCAGGCTACATTCTCTGACAATTAAACAAAAAAGAAGAAAAGAAGGAAGGAAGGGAGGAAGGGAGGAAGATTTTTAACAACCAAAGAATAAGCCAATCTATCCACTTGGATTTTATTTAAAATTCTAACTAAATCTTGGAGTAAACAGAAAATAAAGCAGAATGGTTTTTGAGGAAAAATGTGTTATTAAAATTATCTTAAGAAACGGAAAAAACCTGAAAACAAACATCTTTAATGCTTCTATAGAACAGACTTTTCCTCAACAGATGGGAGCTGAGGCTGAATAGAGAAAGTGATGGGCTGGGGGAGATATGCATTTGTGGTACTCAGATACTGCCCGGTACTCAGATACTGGGGAGGTCTCTGGAAGCCACACATGTGTCCACGAGAAAAAGAATCATCGAAATATCTGTCAAAATCGGATGTTGTGAAGCCAACCTAAGAACTTTCCTTTTCATTACCTTGCCTTCAACCAGGTCAACCAGGTTTAACTAGGTCAGAAGCTTTGATGAACAATCGGAAATCAGAGAAGCAGGGAAAAAATGAAGATGAACACACCCCCTCCTCCAATAGAGCTAAGAAAGGAACTTAACCTTAAATCCGATTTGGAGTTTTAACTATTTCATAGATTAATTATTCTAAATACCAAAATGAGACTATGTGTTGCAACTGAAGTGGCCATATGTATCAGCCGGGGTCCCAGCAGGAAACAGATGGCACTCAAACTGGGTAATTGAGGAGAGTTTTATACAGGGACATTTTACTATGGTGTGAGCAGGGTCTGAGGAAAGCAACAAGGATGGCGCAGAACCTCCGGGCCTGCAGCAGCAGGAAGTCAACAGCACCACAGAAGGTGCTGGGGCAGAAGGGGCTTCCAAAGCCTGCAGAGAGTAGTGGCTTGCTGAGGGCTGCCTGGCAGGAGAGGAGTTCTTTAGCAGAGCCAACCCACTGCAATCCAGTAGATGGGGGGACAGGAAGAATAAATACTTTGTCTTCTCCCTCCTCCTACCCAGACTCTACCATCTCCTGCTAATGCTTCCTGATGATCAAGTCCAAACTGGAGCCAAAGGACAATGCCATCCATATAGGTCTTCTCCCAGGGCCAAGAGCAGGGAAAGGTGGAGAGTGGATCCCAATGGACACATAGAAAATATCCAGTACAATAGATAAGCAACAAGGTCCTGCTATAGAGCACAGGGAACTATATTCAATATCTTGTAGTAAACTGTAATGGAAAAGAATATGAAAAAGAAAGTATGTATATATATGTAGAACTGAATCACTTCACTGTACACCAGAAACTAACACAACACTGTAAATTAACTATACTTCAATTTAAAAAAGAATATATCCAGTATACAATAAGACTTAAGGCCACCAGACAAACAGAGCCTACCTGTGTTTTCTTCTAAAGAGAAGGGAAGAACTACTCCCACTAGGTAAATGTAAAGGTACAGTGGGGAAAATTAAGAAGTTACTTTTATGAGCGTGCCCTGAGTGTTGTACTCGTGGACTGTACAAATATAATGTATAACAGAACATGATTATAAGTTAATTACTGACTTAATAATTCAGGGAAGTGATAAATTCTTCTAGGAATAAATAGTGAGAGGAAATTTAATCCTGGTTCTGGGACTTGACTTTCTGGGCTCCAACCCTGTACTTGTGTTTTTTGTTTTCTGATAATCATAATGTCTTCAGCTACAAAGACTCCTGACTCCCTCTTCATTTACTGTAGTCCTGTTTAACACTTGTCCTTTTTGTCTTAACTACTTTTGCCTCTACTATTCTACTGCAATTATTCTTTTATCTTTCAGTTAAGTCTCTTTGCATTCAGGCATTTATGCACAGAATTCCTCCATCTACTGAAAGACACTTTTCTCGCCTTTGAAAGAAAACCTCTCCTCTTCTTTTCATCCATCAGAGCATTGCATTCATCTAGGCTGGCTTCAGCCTCTGATTGTCACTATGCTAATCTGAGCCCCATTTGGGAGGACGGAATGGTATACTGGAAAAAGCATCATGATGATGATAGTAGCTATTATGTATTAAGCCCTCAGCAGGGGGCAGGCACTTTGCTAAGCACTTTACATGTGTAGGGTAAAAAATTTTCCTTGACCCTCTAAGGGTCCCTGGCTGGGCCTGAAAATTAAACTGACAAAGACAGGTTAACAAGAGAAAAGCATGCAAATTTATGTGATATAAGTTTTACATGACATGGGAGACTTCGCAAGGAAATGAAGACCAGACAAAATAGTTACACCTGAGTACTTTTATGCTGGGTTTGATGAAGAGTAGACAGTTGTGGAGGAATATGATAGGTCAAGGAGTATGTGCTAACTTGGGGGAAACTTAGCAAGGCCTGCTTATTCAGATTTTTCTCAATGTCCCTCTGTCTTCTGAGATAAGAATGCGCCTTTCCTCCAGGTATAGGGAGAACACCTCTCACATGAATGTTTTATGACCTGTTTCAGGGGCTGAGGATCAGAGAGACCTTCCTGTTTCTGCCACTTTCTCAAACTCCTTCAGTTTCCAAAGTGCCATGTTTTGGGAGAGCGAGAACTTGTCCTGAACCCCATCACATGCTTTCTGCCTTCTGATTCTACCGCTTTTAGCCATGAAGAATCTGAGGTTTCCTTGAGTTTAAGAAGATCACAGAGCTGGTAAGTAGTGAACCTAAAATTGTAAGCTGGTGTAACTGATCCAAGACTGTGCTCTGACTACGCTCAATGGTCTCTCAATTCATATTTTCTTTATGTTAATTTATCTCTACACCTCGCTACCTTTGTGACCTTAGAGAATTCACTCAACCTTTCTGTGCCTCAGTTTCCTTATCTGCAAAATGAGGATGATAATAAACCTGGGTCTTCCTCTTTGGCAGTGTTGTTGAGAAAATTTCTTGGATGTTTATGGGAGTTGAGGCATTTAAAACTGGCTTGCTGGGAGGCAGTGTTTCATTGTTGTTGTTGATAAACAGTATTTGTACCTATGACTCCAGGCTACACTCTCTCCTAAGAAGAGATCTCAAAGTAAATAGTCCTTTTAGGAACCCACCTTGACTCCCTGCCCTCCTTGATGACTACAGGGCTGGTTCTCTTTTCTGGAGATGCATTTCAGCATCATCTAGCCTCTCAGTACCGTAAGAAGGACATTCATCCTGTTCCAGAACTTTGGGGCAGGGGGCAATGGCTCCTGGACAAAATGCACTATGAAAGCTCTTCCCCTAGAGGCAAGCATTTTTTTCCACCGGGCTTTTTTCTGTTTCCCTTTTTAAAATAATAATAATAAAGTTCTCTTATTACATAACTATGGGACAAGGGATCAAACAGTGCTTAAAATGCAAAAAGTGCCCTACATTCCAACTGCTGTTGCCCAGAAGAAACACCCTTTGCAAGACTTAAATAAACCCTTTAACTCTTACCTGCCTCTGATGCATGAAAATTACAAAGAGCACCATGCCTTTATCGGTTATTTCCCAGCGACATCATGTGATAAGCAAAATACCCCAACTCCTGGAATTCTGGCCTAATTCTAGAAACAAATCAACCCAAGAATTTTATAAACACTCATTTGATTTTCATTATTTTCTTATCAAACACAAATTACAGATTTTCATTGCCCAACATAACTAAGCAAAATAATGGGCTCCCTAAATATATTCCGAGAATTAGGCCTAGTAAATCAATTATGTCAGTTAAATTCAAATGTCTTATTTTAATTAATTCCATTTTGATATATGCTATTAAATACCTATTTAAACCTGGCACTCATGAAAATAGGCTAATGGCATCTTTTTTTTTTAATTTTTATTGAAATATAGTTGATTTATGATGTTGTGTAAGTTTCAGGTATACAGCAAAATGATTCGGTTATACATATATATAAATATATATATATATTCTTTTTCTTTTTTAAATTTTATTGGAGTATAATTGCTTTACAATGGTGTGTTAGTTTCTGCTTTACAACAAAGTGAATCAGCTATACATATACATATATCCCCATATCCCTTTCTTCTTGCATCTCCCTCCCTCCCACCCTCCCTATCCCACCCCTCTAGGTGGTCACAAAGCACAGAGCTGATCTCCCTGTGCTATGCGGCTGCTTCCCACTAGCTATCTATTTTACATTTGGTAGTGTATATATGTCAATGCCACTCTCTCACTTCGTCCCAGCTTACCCTTCCCACTCCACATGTCCTCAAGTCCATTCTCTATGTCTGCGTCTTTATTCCTGTCCTGCCCTAGCTTCTTCAGAAGCTTTTTTTTTTTAGATTCCATATATATATATTAGCATACGGTATTTGTTTTTCTCTTTCTGACTTACTTCACTCTGTATGACAGACTCTAGGTCCATCCTCCTCACTGCAAATAACTCAGTTTCACTTCTTTTTATGGTGGAGTAATATTCCATTCTATATATGTGCCACATCTTCTTTATCCATTCATCTGTCGATGGACACTTAGGTTGCTTCCACATCCTGGCGATTGTAAATAGTGCTGCAATGAACATTGTGGTACATGACTCTTTTTGAATTATGGTTTCCTCAGGATATATGCCCAATAGAGGGATGGCTGGATCATATGGTAGTTCTATATTTAGGTTTTTAAAGAACCTCCATACTATTCTCCATAGTGGCTGTATCAATCTACATTCCCACCAACAGTGCAAGAGGGTTACCTTTTCTCCACACCCTCTCCAGCATTTACTGTTTGTAGATTTTTTGATGTTGGCCATTCTGACCAGTGTGAGGTGATACCCCATTGTAGTTTTGATTTGCATTTATCTAATAATTAGTGATGTTGAGCATCCTTTCTTGTGTTCGTTGGCAATCTGTATATCTTCTATGGAGAAATGTCTATTTAGGTCTTCTGCCCATTTTTTGATTGGGCTGTTTGTTTTTTTGATATTGAGCTGCATGAGCTGCTTGTAAATTTTGGAGATTAATCCTTTGTCAGTTGATTCATTTGCAAATATTTTCTCCCAATCTGATGGTTGTCTTTTCGTCTTGTTTATAGTTTCCTTTGCTGCACAAAAGCTTTTAAGATTCATTGGGTCCCATTTGTTTACTTTTGTTTTTATTTCCATTTCTCTAGGACGTGGGTCAAAAAGGAGCTTGCTGTGATTTATGTCACAGTGTTCTGCCTATGTTTACCTCTAAGAATTTTATAGTGTCTGGTCTTACATTTAGGTCCTTAATCCATTTTGAGTTTATATTTGTGTATGGTGTTAGGGAGTGATCTAATTTCATTCTTTTACATGTAGCTGTCTAGTTTTCCCAGCACCACTTATTGAAGAGGTTGCCTTTTCTCCATTGTATATTCTTGCCTCCTTTATCAAAAATAAGGTCACCATATGTGTGTGGGTTTATCTCTGGGTTTTCTGTCCTGCTCCATTGACCTATACCTCTGTTTTTGTGCCAGTAACATACTGTCTTGATTACTGTAGCTTTGTAGTATAGTCTGAAGTCAGGGAGCCTGATTCCTCCAGCTCCATTTTTCTTTCTCAAGATTGCTTTGGCTATTTGGGGTCTTTTGTGCTTCCATACAAATTATGAAATTTTTTGTTCTAGTTCTGTGAAAAACGCCATTGGTAGTTTGATCAGGATTGCAATGAATCTGTAGATTGCTTTGGGTAGTATAATCATTTTCACAATGTTGATTCTTCCAATTGAAGAACATGGTATATCTCTCCATCTGTTTGTATCATCTTTAATTTCTTTCACCAGTGTCATAGTTTTCTGCATACACGACTTTTGTCTCCTTAGGTAGGTTTATTCCTTGGTATTTTATTCTTTTTGTTGCAATGGTAAATGGGATTGTTTCCTTAATTTCTGTTTCAGATTTTTCATCATTAGTGTATAGGAATGCAAGAGATTTCTGTGCATTAATTTTGTATCTCACTACTTTACCAAATTCACTGATTAGCTTGAGTACTTTTCTGGTAGCATCTTTAGGATATCTTATGTATAGTATCACATCATCTACAAACAATGACAGCTTGACTTCTTCTTTTCCAATTTGGATTCCTTTTATTTCTTGTTCTTTGATTGCTATGGCTAAAACTTCCAAAACTATGTTGAATAATAGTGGTGAGAGTGACAACCTTGTCTTGTTCCTGATCTTAGAGGAAATGGTTTCTGTTTTTCACCATTGAGAACAATGTAGGCTGTGGGTTTGTCATATATGGCCTTTATTATGTTGAGGTAAATTCCCTCTATGCCTACTTCCTGGAGGGTTTTTATCATAAATGGGTGTTGAATTTTGTTGAAAGCTTTTTCTGCATCTATTGAGATGATCATATGGTTTTTCTCCTTCAATATGTTAAAATGGTGTATCACATTGATTGATTTGCGGATATTGAAGAATCCTCGCATTCCTGTTCCACATGTAGATGTATTTCTGATGTATTTGTGGGGAGGAAGGTGATCTCCACGTCTCTTACTCCTCCACCATCTTGAAGGTCTCTCTTGGCATCCTTTTGTAACGAGTAAAAATATCACAAACTTCAGAGTCAGCTGGATCTTTTTTTGACCATATCAGCAAGTATTTATGCATCATACAATGCTTCAGATAATGAGGCACGACTCTGGGCTTTCTTTCTTAGTTCCCATTTCCCAGGAGAAGAGAGAAGAGCTGGGGATAGGTAGACTTAGAGAGCTAGACCTGAAGAGAGGTGGGTCATATCCAGATATTAGCACCTATAGAATGTCAAACCCACAAGTTAATGGGCAAGAATTCCTTACAATCTGCCTAAGCAGGAATGTGGGTTTATTTTTTTGTCTCTAATTAAAAAAAAATTCTAGAACTCCTACATACTAGTTCACTCTGGACAACTGAACTTCTTTGAATCTCTGTCCTTATTTTATTTTATTTTTTTTTGCTGAAAAACTACTGAAGGATTCATTTATTTTATTTACGTAAGAAATACTTTTATAAGGCTTAGTATGTGCCTGGCACTATTTTACTCATTCTACAAATATTAATTCATTTGATCCTAATAACAACCCCATGAAGCAAATAATACTATCATCTCTCTTTTACAGATGGAGAAATTGAAGCACAGAGAAATTAAGTACTCTGCCCAGGGTCACATAGCTCGAGATCTACAGAGCCAGATATCAAACCCAGGAGGCTGACTGCAGAGCTGGTCCTTTTAACCACGATACAAGCTGCAACTGCTCTGGGAGGCTGAGGAAATGGAACTCAGAAGGAAGGAGGAAATGCAAGAACCAGTGGTAAGAAACTGGTAAATGTCTCAGTTAATCCAAACTTGTGTTGGCTATTTACAACCTATAATAATAGTGATAAATCTGGGGTGAGTTAAAAACATGATGAAATTAAAACCATGTATTGATACAACAATAACATGTAACATGAGAGGAGGAGTAGAGTTAGTGTTCTGTTCTATCTTGTTAAGGAGGGGCTTAATTTAACAGTTATGCAAGTTAACATAAAGCAAAAGGAGATAAAACGTAAATACTAATCTTGTAGAGGAAAATAAAGGGAGAATAAAGAGAACATAATCCAATGGAAAGAACGAAATGAGAGAAAAAGAAACAAAACTCCCCAAATCCCAATCCAACAGATTTTTTCAAAAATTTTAGCAAGCTGATCCTACAATTTATATGAAAGAATAAAGGGTTTTAAATAGCTAGGACAGTTACTATAAAGCTAGATTACTCAAAAATGTGTTACTGGCACAGGGATATACAAATAATCTATTGAAAAGAATACCTGTCTGATAGCTTAGAACATGATAGAAGTTAAAATCCATGACTTTGTTCTAAAACATCAGCATAAAAAAATATCAAAACTGTAATGTTTGGTGAATCAAGCAAATTGCAAAAAGATAATATACAAGATGATGTTACCTATGTAAAAAGTTAAGATACCATGGACATACAGGTAATAAAAAACCCAAAAACATACAGAGGAACAACACATAGTAACTAAAGCATAATGGTTACCTCTGAGCAGAGTTGAGAGAATAGAGCATGAGGCTTTAGTTGTATCTGTTGCATTTTTTTTCCATACCAAAAAAAAAAAACAAAAACCTGAAGCTCTTATGGCAAAAAATTTAACATCTACTTAATCTCAGTTGAGAAAATAGCTGTTACATTTTCTGAACTTTTCTGTATGTCTGAAATATTTTGTACTTAAAATATTTTTTAAATCTAAAAACACAGAGAAAGAAAATAAAAGGGAAGAGACAGAGAGGAAAAAGAAAGAGGAAGAAGGAAAAGAAACTAATATAAAACCTCAGTGTTGTGAGAATTTTATTAATACCTTCATTCAGTGGTATTTGGGTGCCATCACAGTCCTCAGGGATACCATCCCCTTTCCCAACTTAGGCCAGGGGTCCCTGGACAGCTCAACTGGCAGTCCTCCTAAAGAGCCCCAAAGCCTTTCTAACCCCCAAATATTTGGCTGTTTAGCGGGGATGCAGAAAAACACGTTGCTCTTAGGTGAAGGACTCAGTGGAAATGTTGACCAACTTTCTCTGTTCCCTAACCAGATTTAGAGATGACACTGGGTCACTGACCTTTTCATAACCTCCACTGGTCCAGGTCTTCCCTTTTCATTGCCAGACCCCCAGGCTGTTCTCTAGTTAATTTATGCCTCCTGAAGGGGGTCAAGCTTATTATTGCCTGCATATATGATCCTTCCTTCTATTGGAGGGATAATGGTCCCGCCTGACTTAGGCCACGTGGGGAAATGATGGGGCATAGAGTTGCCTTCCAAGGCCCCTCACAGCAGCACTTCCACCTCTGGCCCCAACTGACCCTGATGCCACTAGGGTCCATCTCTACCCACTACAGACCACACTCTGGTTAGCATAGATCTCCAAGGAGAGCCCTGTACTGGAGGTCGAGACATTTGCTGGAGACTTAGGAGAAGCCTTGGGGCTTCCCACCCCCATGAACCCCCCCAACTACCTCCCAGGCACTGTTCTTTTCCTTTTTCTTCTAACCATTCCCTACCGTTTCAGACTTGCTTTCCTCTCCTCTAACTCCCCTCTGTAAACCCTGACCCAGCCCCCTTTTTATTAAGCTATCTCTTCTATAGACACTTACCCTGAAGATGCCTCACCTGGGAATTTCTACAATCCATGGTGCAAAGCTCCCAGCAGCCTGATGATATGATGGGCAGGGAGATCAGTCAGCAGGCTTCCAGCCTAGAAGGGCACTTTGCCAGGTAAGGGGCGTCTCTCCCAAAAGGAAGACCTTGTTAATCCTTGGCCCTGGATAACTCATTGGTTCTGTCTAACATAAACCTCTTTGAGATGAAATATAAAACAAAAGAAGAGCTACCGCTACCAGACTCTGGTGGAGTCCACCTTATGCAGAGGTGGTCAGTCCAGAGCCTGACACATAACTTCATTAGGGTATACACAGGATTTTTTTTTCCCAAATAGATACACATTTTACTGTATGATTTTGACTAAAGTATTTTCACAGCTGATACAGTTTTGGGGGTGTGGATTCCTATGCTGAAGACATGTATTTTTAAATTTACTACACCGATTTAATAATTTGATCATTTATCTCTAAGTCCATTAGTATAATCATCAGGCTCACAGGATTTCTCTCCTGCAGTTATTAACTCATGACAAAACCCATGATCTGACTGTAAACACACGTTCTAAAAAGGCTTCAACATGTTGACCTTGAAGTCCTTACCCCACTAGCACACAAACAGGGGTTCTCTCCCACATGGATTCTCATTCAACAAATATTTACTAGGTGGCTACTCCTGCCAGGCACTGTGCTAGGAGCTGGGGACACAACGGCGAGCAAAGCACACACAGCTGCCCTCTCTTGGAGCTGCCATAATCGTGGTAGAAACAGGCTCTCCGGGGAAGGGGGAGATATGCACACACCTACACCTGCATGGTTTTCTCCCACGTGGAGTCAGACGGATGTGAAGGCCTGACTCGCTTCTCACACGCATAGGGTCTCTACCACGCATGGACTCTGATGTGCATGAAGGTTTGTGCTGTAACGGAAGCCCCAACCACAGACACTGAAAGCAACGGTTTCTCCCCTGCATAGACGCTCTGCAGAGAAGCTCTGTGTTCTAAAGAAACCCTTTACCACACTTGCACATTTGTAACATTGCTCTCCTGTGGGGACTTATGGAACTCAAGGTTAGTGCTCTTTCCAAAGCCCTTACTACACTTAGCACATATAAATGGGTTTTCTCCTGTATTAATTCTTAGATAAACTCGAAGATCTAAGCTCTAACTGAAGAAACCCTTATCACACACCCATCACGTTTGCAGTTTCATTCTCTGGAGAACGTGAAGATTCACTGTGATCGAAATCCTTCCCACACTCCTCACACCTACAGGTTTCTCTCCTGTGTGGACTTTCTGACGAGCATGGAAGCTTGTACTTTAAGGGTTTCACATTGAAATGGTTTCTCTTGTGTGGACCCTCTGATGCTCTTGGAGGTCTACGTTCTGTCTGTAGCTCTCACAACACTCCTCACATTTGTACGGTTTTGCTCCAGTGTGGACTCTCCAGTGGATGCGAAGGTTGGCGCTCTGATGGAAGCCCTTGCCACACTCCTCGCACTTAAAAGGTTTCTCTCCTGTGTGGACCCTCTGATGCACGCAAAGATTCGTGTTATAACTGAAGCCTTTGCCGCATGTATCGCACACAAAAGGTTTCTTTGTCGTGTGGACTCTCTGGTGGATGTGAAGGTCTGTGCTCTGACGGAAGCTCTTGCCACACTCGGCACAGTCATAAAGTTTCTTTCCCACTAAGACCAGGTTGCCATAGATCTCCAGCATCACCTCTTTGTACAGGGCCCTTTGTGCAGGGTCCAGCTGCCCCCACTCCTCCTTGGTGAAGTCCACGGCCACATCCTTGAATGTAACAGGTTCCTGGGAACTGGTCATCTCTTCTTCCTCAGCAAGGTAAAGGAGTTAAGGGGGCAAAGCCGAGCCTTGCTGAGGAACGTCCACAGCCCCAGCAGCTCCAGAACCACTTCCTCCTCCAGACCCCGGTCTTGGCTAGTAGTTTTGGCAGGAAGCCTCAGGTCACAGGTGTATCCTCTCAAGATGGGGTCCAGCTGCCTGAGGAGTTGCGGTCTTCTTTCCTACCAGCATGGCTTGTTCCTGGCTCAAGCCGGGTCTCGGGTCTCTGGTCTCCCGGCCCAGGGCCAAGCCCGCTGGGGCTGTACTCTGTCCTTATTTTTTAAAAGGGAAAGATTATATAGGAAACGTGTTAAATGTCTGGCATGGTGGCAAGCAGTATTTGTTTTAAAAAGGCACATTATTATTGCTATTGCTGTTATTCCCGTCATTCCCATGATAGCAAGCTCTTTCTATGTGATTTTTATGTTTTCAAATATCTCATTAAACTTGCAAACGTATATTTAGATCCATGCAATATTTCCAAGTGCATTTAATGACAGGCTGTGTCATAAGGGAACTCTGCTGTGGTTTTTGTCTTTTAGAAAACTGCGGTTCAGAATCAATGTATCATAGAAATTAAAAGCCCAACTTGAGGTAAAATTGAGTCATAGTCCGTTGCCTTAGGCGAGCAGAACCATCCATCCCCCACAGACAGGTCAACACTTGGTACTGACGGGTCTTACTGAATCTTTACGTAATCTAAGTTTTGTTATACTGGAAATGGTTAATTAAAAGAGGTAGGGGAGTCTGAAATGTCACAGCAAGTTCCTCTTGGCCCACTGCCACGTTTCATGAATTCCTGTGCTGAACCCATTTGGATTAAGCAGTGACCCAATCCAAATAAATTGCTTCTGTGCCTCTTATCTCCTATTACCTATTTATGTCCCAATACATCTGCATTGCGTGGCTCAGTAAGATCCATTAAGTCCCTGGGCAGTGTTTACGGCTAATTTTTTTTTTCTTTAAGGCTCAGATTTATCACAATAAAGTGACAATACTGTGCAGACAGTGAGTCAAACCCTTTTTAAAAGAAAGGAAAGAAAAGAAGTATAAGATATGCAATTTCAGTCTGTGAATTCCCAGAGCAACTCTGTGGGTGAGAGACAATCGTTGCTTGTAGGTTTTAGGTAAAGATATAATTTACCTTTATTTGCAGACACAAAATTCTGAGAAAACGTTACTTGCATCAATTCCTCTGGCTTTAAAAATAGTTATGAAATTGAAATAGTTACCTGGAGGAAGACGTTTCATTCAATGTCACAGGTCAGGCATACTGACTAACACCCCAGATACTACTGATGTACTTTCAAAATTTAAAATAATGTTTATACCATTTATTTATTCATTCATATATAGAGCACCCATCCTGGAGTATCTGGGACACTGAACAAGGTTTACATAAATCTGACTGCTTTTTCCTCTGGGCCATTTGGCTCAGTCTGGTAGACCATAAATATTCAATAATACTTTACAATGACAAAGCATCTTTTAGGCAAACATCTCTAAGCACATTATTCACCAATATTACAATCTCCTTTTTAACCTACCGGTAAAGTCACAGAAACTAATTGACTTTCTTCAAGGTCCCATCACAAATTGTTTATTTAATAGAGTCCAGGTGTCCTGAGTCTAGCTATAACTAAAGGGAGAAAAACACAAACACATTTTTTTTAGGTGCTTAAGCTGATGACCTACACTAAATATTTCTAAATTGAATCTATTAGGCAAAACGTCCTCCTTAAAGATGTTAAATGTTGTGACGCATCCAATTGAATTTTACAACTTTTCTTCCAATTTGCTCAAGGCCAGTTACCATTTTCAGAGCCCCAAGAATGACCTATTTTAATTGAATCCTGTTACAAACACTTCAACTTTCACTCTTTAATCAAATCAGTTTTCTAAATAGAAATTAAAGTTGAAGCAGAAAAATAAAACTTTTCATGGAAAGATCCAGGTGAAGTAATAACATAACTGTACCAAAATATTCAAGCAAAGTCAAAGCTTGGAATTACTGTGAGATTTGGGCAAGTCTAAAAGAGTTCAGGTTACCCAAGCAAAAGGAAATATTTTAAATTCTTTATTTTACCTCTTCTACCAAATGTTACAGTAATGCAGGTTAAATATAAAATATTAATAAAATACCCCCAAAATGGGAAGACTGTTTAAATCACTCAAAACTGTGACTGCCATAATAGCACGTTTTGAAAACCCGCAACTCCAAGGAGTGTAATTGACTGAGGGCCCCAGCTACTGAGCCCTGAAATCCATCACGTGTGCTGGAGTTGGCACTGAGGCCCACTTCCCAGGGTTGGTCCCTGCCAATGATGAGCATGGCAAGGTTATGACAATCCTGGACCTGGAAGATGTGGGACTCTTCTGACAGGAGACTTTGCATCAAGGACTCCCCAAAGACCTGGTGAAATTTCTTTGAACTTCACTTACGTCTAAATGCTTCACTCAAACTTCTTTCTTCCTTCCCTTACTCCTTCACTCATCAGACCTGCATCCCAGCCTCTCCTGGCTCCCACTCCAGTTTCTCTCATGGGTGTTTCCCCTAATAAATTTCTTGCATGTTTGATACCATCCTGGCATCTGCTTCTTGGAGGACCCAGACTAACGCATCATCTGATGGTGATGGTGATGGTGATGAATGATGATAAGGACTAACAATGATGATAAGGACTAACATTTAATGAGTTCTTTAAAAAATGTCAGGCCCTGGGCTTCCCTGGTGGCGCAGTGGTTGAGAGTCCGCCTGCCGATGCAGGGGACACGGGTTCGTGCCCCGGTCCGGGAAGATCCCACATGCCGCGGAGCGGCTGGGCCCGTGAGCCAAGGTCACTGAGCCTGCGTGTCCGGAGCCTGTGCTCCGCAACAGGAGAGGCCACAACAGCTAGAGGCCCACGTACCGCAAAAAAAAAAAAAAAAAGAAAAAAAAAAAGTCAGGCCCTGTGTTAAGAGATTGCCTGAATTATTTCATGTACTCTTCCCGATAACCTCCAAAAGGTAGATATTACTCACCTGAGGGAAGTAAGTCTTAAAAGGTTAAGTAACAAAAACAAGACTACATTGCTTGTGAAAGTCTAATTTGAATGCTTGTTTTTCCTAAGCCAGTGAAGTGTAGAAGCACTGGTGCCAGTAACTAGCACATTATATCACTTCTCTGTATTACTATTTTGCAGTACAATCTTCTAGTCCTTTTTCTGGATAGTTATTACACAGTTATAATTATACTCAAAATAATAAATGTAATAAGTTAAACTTTTTTTGTAAGAAATTGTATTTTTACTTGAACTTTCTGATTCCTCTAAAATTTTCAGTTAGTCTGCTTCACTTTGGTTACACAGACCTGATCCAATCATTCAAATACTGTTAGTTAACATATTCAAATATTTTCCATATTTGTACCACATATATGTAGCGCCACTATATCAACTCTGTGTAGTGGGGAATTTTTCCCAAGCCATTAAAACAAACAAAGGCCAAGCAAATGAGCCAAGGCCAAGTAGCTTAGACAATCAGAACTATAAAAACATCCAAAATAACAATACTCAGTCTCCAATTTTAGAATTTATTAACAGTATTAAATAGACCGCTTTAAATAACAAACTAATAGGCTTTTTCTAAACAAAACAATTGGTACAATAAAATGCACTTACAAGGATTTATATCCCATAAGCGTCTTTCTAAGAAAAGACTGCAGCTTGGAACTTGCAGCAGCTTGCTAATTCCAGAACAGAAATTTCCGATAGCAGCAAGTGTCATTTAGAATAATTTGAGCTTCCTTTGACTCATAAACAAATTGACTTTCCTCAAGGTCCCCCAGGAAACACTGGGTCAGTCTTCAGTCTTGGCAGATTTCAGCTGATACTGCAAAACAACTCCCTGAATACAGAGTATTCTAGAGTTTTCATGTGAAAGAATGATTGTAGTTGCTACAAATAGTTTCTACTATATGCCAGTTGGCAGTATAAAGGGGTGTTCCATCAGCAACCTTCCAAAAGAGTCTTCTTAAATAAACATGCATTCTAATAAGAAAAGCATACTTGCCTTGCAAATGGAACTTTAAGGCAAGTTATCAAGATTTCGCCCCCCAACTAGGTTGTCCTCCCAAAGACCCTCCTCCATGAAAGGAAAGCTACTACTGCCCTTCACTTCTCATCCCATCATTAAAGTTTCACTTCTACTGGAATTTGGATGGGGTCTGGGCTATAAGTGCAATGCAATGTCTATGATAACTTCCTCAGTTTTGTAGAAGTTGGAAAGACCCACTTTCTAACTTTCTCCAACCCAGCACAAACCTTTAGCTCTGACTCTTAAATGGGCAGAGCTAAAGAAACTGAATCCCTGAATGCTTTCTTTTTTAAAAAATATATTTACTTATTTATTTATTTGTGGCTGCATTGGGTCTTCGTTGCTGCGCACGGGCTTTCTCTAGTTGAGGCTAGCAGGGGTTTCTCTTGTGGAGCACGGGCTCTAGGCATGCAGGCTTCAGCAGTTGTGGCACGCGGGCTCAGTGGTTGTGGCTCGTGGGCTCTAGACCGCAGGCTCAGTAGTTGTGGCACATGGGCTTAGTTGCTCCAAGGCATGTGGGATCTTCCCGGACCAGGGCTTGAACCCGTGTCCCCTGCATTGACAGGCGGATTCTTAACCACTGTGCCACCAGGGAAGTCCCCTCAATGTTTTCTTAGCCTCTTAAAATCTACCACCTCTGCAACTCCTTCTCATAATATTATAACTCAGAATGTTAACCCCCCATTCCTTGAAACAATGTACTGTCTTCACCACTGGGCTGGTTCCCTTTTGTTGCTGTGTTTCTTGTGGGTTTTATCACATTGTGTTCCCCCTCAGTCACTAATGAGTTTCATGACATTGATCATGTAATCCATCATCCAGCCTCTATAAAATAAAGGATGCACACCTATGTTTTAAAAACCATGTTCCCTGGAGAGGAGTCAGCAGTTGACAGGAGGGGAAGAAGCAGTAAAGAAGGGAACACTGGGTGGATAGGCACATGTTCTCCCACTCTTCTCTTCGACCAGAGATGCTCCATCTGTATCTGCTTTATTAAAGTCCTGAGCTAGAGTTTCCTTGAAAACCGAGTTCTGCTGCATTAAAAAAATGTTTTAACACCACTGGACTGGAAGTTTCCTCAAGTTCTCTCTAGTCATCCTCATATTCTGGAAGAATGTCACATTCTTATGGGCTCTTCTGAGTCTTTTAAATTCTTCTACAGCACATAATCCAGACTTTGCAATCTGCTCCTTTTCTGTTTCCCTCTATAACCCTATTTCAAGAATTCTCTTCCTTTATGATTTGAACTATCAGCTACACACTGATAACTAAGAGCAAATCGAATCTGAAATGGAAGTATGAATCTCCAGTGACTTCCCAGGCATTTCCCTTTAAATACACTAAGGGACTCTCAAATCCAAATTGAACCTATTATATATCTTCCAGACAAATTCCAAACCTGCTCCTTCTCCAGTGTATTTTATTTCTATTCACAGCATCATCAGCCAGAAAGTTACCTAAACTGTTATCACAAGAGTCACTTTAGTCTTCCTCCTACTTCCTTCATGCCCTACATTGTACTTATGAACGTATGCTTTTGGTTGTCCCTCAGTGATGTCTCTTTCTGCTTTTTCTCCATTCTGTCCCCTCCATCCAAATTCAGGACTTCATCATCATCTACCTCATCTATTGCAATAGCCTAACAACTGTTCCTTTGATTCCACGCCTCCTTCCTTCAGTTCATCCTCCACACTGCAGTCAAAACTCTTCTAATATACAGACTTGATCATAATACTCCCTGTGCTTAAGAATATTTTGTAGGTCCCAAGAACCTAGAGCACATGATCCTAACATCAACTCCTTAGCCTGGTACTTTATGTGCATCAAGACATGGACCTATCTACCTCTCTGGCTTCAGGTCCTACCATTCACCCTGTTATCAGAAAACAGAGCCTGTGGCAGAATTTCTCAAGGCATGAGCCATGAACAACATTATCACACAGAGAACTCACTAAAAACTGTAAATTCCTGGGCCCCATCTGTAAATACCACTATTATATAACCTGGTACTAGGCCCCCAAAGCTACACTGTAACAAGAACTCCAGGTGATTCTAATACATTCTAAAGTATTAGAATTCTAAACCCCTTACCTACTTTGCTAAATGTGACTATATTATTCCCCAAATATAACATAAGCATTCATACTTCTGATCCTTGACTCAAAATGTTTTCTCTGCTAATATGCCCTTCCTTATGTCTTTCCCTGAAAAACAAAACAAAACAAACTTTCCCTTAAAAGCTCAATTTAGATGGCATACCATCTTCCCCAGTTTTATTCTTGAATCCCCACTCTTCCCACCTATGCTCCAACATCATTTTGTTTCTTCTACTGCTAGAGTTGTCACATGATATCATAGTCATTTATATGATGCTCGATCTCACTAGAATGTTGGATTCAAATGATCATTCTATTTACCTTTTACACCTCCAGACTCTAGTACCCACAGTAAACAAATATCTAATTGGGAAGAACTACATAGTAATAATTCAAATAAATATCTATTCAATTTAACTTTAATTACTAATTCATGCCAGGGGACCCAGGTCTCCAGGTACAACATGGAGACAGAACTTTTCTGAATGTTCTTGCATAATTTCTCTCCAATTATTTCTTGGAGAAAAGAAATCTCTAACAAGAGAAAAGTCATCATCTAACAACAAGCCAACTGTATCATAGGTTTAGTATAGTTGTACCTGGTCTTTCTTTGAGCCACAGAGAGTGTATTGAGATGACCCTGGAGGATGTTTGGCCCAGCTATATAGTTTCTATGCTAAGAACTCTTCCATTTTCCCTTCATCAAATCAACTGGGCAACAAGAAAGTATTATGTGCCTACGTTTGCCAAGTTCTTGGCACTACAAAGAACCAGAGGATACACTAGAGCCCTTACCATCTCCATCCCCATGTCTTGTTCTTCACACAAGCACAATAAGCAATGGCCAAAGCCACTTTGTAATATTTCACCTTTCGAAAGAGCCTTAGTCTCTTAGCCTTAGTACACTCTGGTGCAGAGTGGCTGTCATGCATCCTTAACCTGCGCCTGCCACCTAGACCTGGATGGTAATTTATAAGATATATGAAGGAATGGACCATCAAGAGAAAATGTTGCTCTTTCAAAGATCCCCAAGTATGCGTCTGTATGAAGGACTACAATGACTCCAAAGGAAGATTATTGTCTTTAAATAATGCACTCTTTTCCCCAAGTCTCAAAGCCTGTATTTAAATGATTATTCACGGGAGCTGTGGGAGACTTTAAGCCTTAGCTAGGCAATTCCCAACATAAAAATGGATAATGTTTCAAAAATCTTGTTTATGAGTCACCTGCCCAGAAACTCACCATTGCCTCTTACATTATGTTCCAAATTCCCAGGCCAACTCCCCAAACCTATTTATCTCATTGTACACCTGAAAGTCATTCAGTGACACCAATCCCTATTTACAACATTGTTCCTTTGAGAACATGTCCTCTAAATTCCCAGTCAAGTAACATGTAGATGCATTTCTCCCTGTATGCAGGGATGCACTGGGAAAAAGGAAAGGATGAAAATGATAAGGAGGTGAGATTATATATTTCCAGAAATCAGAATCCTGTTAATCTTACACAAACATTCAAGAAATGCCCTTCTCCACATGGTTATTGCTCACTAGGGTCAAAGAATTATAGCCTCCACTTTCAAGAGAGAGATTTTCAGAATTTGAAGTAACTCCCACCCACTCCTTGCTACCTAGTTGAAACATAAACATGGTTATAAGAGAATTTGACATTGAATCTGGAACTGTCCAACCTCTTGCCTATATTTTCAATTTTTCCCCTACCTCCATTAAGTACATGCTGTGGTCAGTATACATTTTAAACTAGTGCATCCTAGGAAATACTCTCCTATTTTGAATCAATTTTAAACCAAATATATTTACTGTTACAAAATATAAAATAGGCTCTTTTAGATTAAAAAAGAAGAATATCTAGCTTGGTTTTTTTTTTCTATTATCAAAACATAAAGGATTTTTAAAATCTCATTTATTTTGTCAATTGGTTCTGCTTGGCACTCTTCAGCTTGGTCCATTCTCAATTATCCATGGTAAGGAAGGGGGATCAGTGGCCTGGATAATATAAAACAGCAGACAATTTTAAAAGCCCTTTTTTTGGCCCGGGCATACCTTACAATCAAACTCTGCTTATCCACACTAATGAAAGGAAGAGCAGGCACCTGGAGAAAGATCCAAAGCCAATACAGAACTGCTCAGCTGGTTTAGGGCACCTCAAGGCAGAGGCCCACATAGCAGAATCGAAGGAAAATAACAGGGGCCCAGCTGCTCCCTTGCCATCTGAAATACAAACACTTAGCTATAATATCCATCTTTTTTAAAACTTTTTTTTTTTTTTTTTTGCGATATGCGGGCCTTTCACTGCTGTGGCCTCTCCAGTTGCAGAGCACAGTCATCCAGACGCACAGGCTCAGCGGCCATGGCTCACGGGCCCAGCCACTCCGCGGCATGTGGGATCCTCCCGGACCGGGGCACGAACCCGTGTCCCCTGCATCGGCAGGCGGACTCTCAAACACTGCGCCACCAGGGAAGCCCTATAATATCCATCTTAATACCATATCAATCCATATCAATACCTCTCATGATATTAGTCATCCTTAAAAGCATGGAGCTATGTCCAAATGCCCCCAGGTAAAAGACATATTATCCATGTTGTTCCAAATAGTTAATAAGAGAATAGATTGTTCATAGGTATTAAAAACTTCTTTGGGGGGTTTCCTTTGCCACACCCCACTTCCAGCCCCTTACTATCTCTACCGTGCTTACATAACACACTTAGAAGAGTAGCATAAAGGATGATGATGAAAGAGGCAGTATGCTGCAGTAGGAAGAGATCCAGCCTGAAAGTTAGGAAGCCTGGATCGGTGTCCTCTGTTGGTCTCTGCTCATGCCAGCAGTCAGGTATGCACTCAAGCAGAGGGAACAGTGCGTGCAACAGTACATGAAGGTCATGGCACATTTAAAGAATTACTTGTGCTTCATTTTGGTCAAAGAATAAGATACAAATGAAGAAGAAACAAGGGATAAAACTGGGGAAGTAGTCAGAGGTAAAATTACAAAAAGTTTTTTTTATGCCATGCAGGATGTTCAGAAATAATTCTGTAGAAGGTAAGAGGATAATAAAAAATTTAAAATAATTGTTAAAATTTATTGAACACAGTGTGCCCAGTACAAATGTTCTAAGCATTCGATGTTCATAAACACATTTAATATTTACAACAACCCTGAGATAGACACCCTTACTGTTCCCATTTTACAAATGATGAAAAAAGGTATGCAAAGCTTAGCTATCTCCCAAGGTCACACAACTGGTAAGCAGTGGAGTTGGGGTTCAAACCTAGTCTGTTTGATTTCAGAGCTCATGCTATCTCTCAAGAAATGGAATGGTGTGGTCGGAATTTTAAAAGACCATGCTGGAGCAGTGTGCCAAAGAGATTGGAGGAGAGGGGAGGGGAGGGAAGGAGAATTTAAGAGGCGGTGAGTTCTGGAACTAAAAGAAAGGAAGTAGTAATGGGGAAGAGGGGTGTAACCAAGAGGTATAGAGGAGACAGAACAAAAAATAATTGATTAAATAAAGGAGAGATTAAGAAGAAGGGTCTAGCATGAGTCCCATACTGTCTGGGACACTGTGTGATGACCTAATAATTACTGAAGAATCGCTTAAGCTTTGCACCAGTGAATTTACCTGGAAAGCAACCCCTACCAGATGGGCAGGCCCAGGAAGGAACAGCATAAATAATGCCTTTTTTTCAGTACAATGTTGGCACACATTCATCCAAATAAACAAATGTTCCATCCTAACTGATGAATTTAGTGGTGACAAAATAATTTATGTACAGATTTGTAGGACAATATATAGAACGCTACTCCAAACAAATGTTTGAAATGCAGCAAATTATCTCTTATTTTTCAAAGATACATATATTTACTCACATTTAGCTTTCTATGTAACATCCATGTGTACAGAAAGATAGAGAAGGAAGAAAGGGCACCAGAAGAGGAGAAAAGAGGCAGATGTGTTATAGCCTATCAGGATATTTGTAAGGGTATAACAGGAACCAAAACCATTTACAGAACGTACCTATTAGGATGAACAGAAGTGCATGAAAGTCTGTGAATGTATAGAAAAAGTACATACTCAAAATCTGAAAATACCTCTCTGGCTGATTTTTTATTTTGCTTTTTTTTTCTTGTTTGTATATTTTAAATATTCTACACTTATTTTTTAATACATCCATAGTACAAATAAAAATATTTTTCCTAAACATATGTGATAAGTATCCATTCTGTACCTAGAACTTGGCCTATAGAAAAGAATACACAAGCAGGCAGACTGTTATCAATAAATAATCCACAGGTACCAACAGTGATGGCAGCAGATACATTTCAGCACTGCCCACGAAGCCAGTGGAGGTACCCAGAAACTTGGTACATGGAGAATCTGTGTGTCCAGGATAAAGGGAGGTAAGAAATGATGAAAAGTGCAAATGGCTTAGAGCAGCTGACCCCAGAGGCAGGCACCTCGACATATGGCCTTTCTTGGTCATAGTACCCCTCCTCCGCTATGGCTTTCCTCACCCTGTCTCAATATTTCACTTTCTCTCGTTACATTGTCTAAAATGCCATCAATTCCATGTTATCTCATCCTCTTTCTAAAAAGCATAGGACTAGAAAATTTCCAGAGGTTGGATGTGTTAGTGATAGAGGAGGATAAGGGTAAGAAGAAGACAGGGAAATTCACTTGTTAACTTTGAATAAAACTGCATGGTTTATAAGGCACTTATAAACACATATTAATAAGCACTTCCAGTTCAAGATGGGGAGTACAGTGGACATACTTAATTCCTCTCCCTCTCACAACCCCATTGAAATGACAGTAAAAATTTTTTTAAAAATAAGTTCCACAACAGAGCTGAAAACAAAAAAGCCCCCAAAGAATATCACATTGACTAAAGTATTTCTGGCAAATGGAAAGAAACTAGGGCTGAATTGCCTGAGAAACTAAAGCAAAGGATTTGCAACATATACTCACACACTGAAGACGGCTGGTAAGGATTCAGAGGGGTTGCCCTAGAGAATGTGCAGGTCAGCCACTGCAGAGAGCACAGCAGGCTCAGAGCAGTCATCACAGTAATTAATTAAAGGATTATCTAATGTACTATTGGCCTGACTGGTTCCTCTCCCCGATAAACAGAGCAGTTAGTGCTGCCTTCACCCCAGGTGGAAGTTCCAAGAAATGATTAATAAAAGTGAGAGATGTGACGGGACAAGATAGCCCTTGCTATCAAGGGCACTGAGACAGTAAATAAAAGTAGAATAAGCTCTAGAACTACACGTGAACTTGAAGGGTAGTGTAGATGGGAAACAAAAGTCAAAAGCAAACAGACAGAGAAAGACAAATACTGTATGATCTCACTTACATATGGAATCTAAGAAAACAGAAAAACCGAATTCGTAGAAAAAGACATCAGATTTGTGCCTTCCAGAGATGGGAGGTGGGGGGAGGGGGAATTGAATGAAGGTGGTCAGAAGGTTTAAACTTTTAGTTTATAAGATAAATAAGTACTGAGGATGTAATATTAAACATGATGACTACAGCGAAAGCTGTTGCATGCTATATTTGAAAGTTGCTGACAGAGTAGATCCTAACATTTTGCATCAAAAGTAAAAAACTGTTTTCTTTTTTTCTTTTTGTATCTAAAGGAGATAATGGATGTTAACTAAGCTTATTGTGGTAATCAACTGACAATATATATGTCAAGTCATTATGCTATACACTTTAAACTTATAAGGTGCTATATGTCAATTATATCTCAATTAAACTGAAGAAAAAGAAATAGACTTAACAAAAACACTTTTAAAAAGCAAGGGACTTCCCTGGTGGTCCAGTGGATAAGACTCCATGTTCCCAATGCAGAGGGCCTGAGTTCGATCCCTGGTCGGGCAACTAGATCCCACATGCATGCCACAACTAAGAGTTCACATGCCACAACTAAAGAGTCCGCATGCCACAACTGAGAAGCCCACATGCTGCAACTAAGAATCCACATGCCACAACTAAGATCCCTCGTGCCACAACTAAGACCAGGCACGAATTGGGAGATTGGGATTAACATATATACACTCACTATTGATACTAGGTATAAAATAGGTAACTAATGAGAACCTACTGTATAGCACAGGGAACTCTACTCAGTGCTCTGTGGTGACCTAAGTGCGAAGGAAATCCAAAAGAGAGGGGATATGTATATACATACTGCAGATTCACTTTACTGTGCAGTAGAAACTAACACAATATTGTAAAGCAACTAAACTCCAATAAAAATTTTAAAAGGGCTTCCCTGGTAGCACAGTGGTTGAGAGTCCACCTGCTGATGCAGGGGACACGGGTTCATGCCCCAGTCCGGGAAGATCCCATATGCCGCAGAGCGGCTGGGCCCATGAGCCATGGCCATTGAGCCTGCGCGTCCGGAGCCTGTGTTCCGCAACAGGAGAGGCCACAACAGTGAGAGGCCCGTGTACCTCAAAAAAAAAAAAAAAAACAAAAAACAAAAACAAAACAAAACAAAACAAATTTTTTTAAATAAGAAAGAAAGAAATGCTAAGTAAAATGTTGGAAAAAATAAGTATAAATAAATAATTTTTTTAAACTACACAAGTGGTAGTCTCTCAAAGGTTGTTTAAAAAATTAATAAATAAAAAGCAAACAAAACATTCCTTCTTAAAGACCCCATTATCTGGCAATTATTGAGATCTAAATCTTGGCTCCCTTCCTTCATACACATAGTCCATTATGAGAAGCCTGTCAACAGGCCCCACCCACTTACACAGAACCCTGCTTCTTATAGGGTCAGCACTGTTTCAGTTCAACAAAGTTACTTAACTTCAAAGGAAGCCTAACTCAGTTACTACTATCAACATATTCTTTCATTCAAAAACATAAACGGGTATTCAAGGATCACCAGCCATTTGACAAAAACAGATAGCATAAAAGATATGGATCCAAAAAACAAATAATCCAAAGATTTCAAATTGATATAAAAAGAAAGAAAAAGAAAAAAAAGACTTAATTTTTTTAACTAGCATTCTTAAAAAGATTCGAGGGTGACTATATCCAAAAAATCAAATTGACTTCCTGGAAATTAGGCAATCAAAGAATAAGAATGTGTTCCTAAAACTTAAAAATATGATCGCCATAATTAAATATTCCATAGAGGGACTGAAAAATAGAATGAACAAAGCTAACATCCAAATTAATAATCTGGAAGAAAAAGTTGAGGAAATCACCTCAGATCCAAAGAAGTACAAAACATAAGAAAAAGCTCTCCAACACTTATCCAATGAAATTTCAAAAAAAGAGGTGAGCATTAGGAATTTTGCAGGTGAGAAATCTGAGGCTAGAAGAAATTAAGTGATTTGACTCTCTAGTAGTTCACAAATAGAGTCTGACATATTCCAGCTGTGTCCCACTCATAAGCCTAAAGCTAAAATTCAGTCAGTTCATGGAAGTGTGTCCCCAGTGGTTGATTACAGCTGGCACCCACTCTGATTAGTTAATGTGGGTGCCAGGCTAGTCAAATCAGTTGTTGACAGCTGGCTACTACTCTTAATGGTCAATGAAGATGCTGATGCTGGTCTGTTCCATACCAGTTGTTTAAGGCTGGCATCTACTCTCAGGTAAGGCAGGTGCCAGTCCAGTCTACACCTATTGTTTACAGTTAACATTGGATTGGCCAGTGTATCAGCTGATGAATATCTGAATATCATCCCTGCCAAAGCCCATACTCGTTCAATGATGATTACATAATTTCATGGTACATTCAAAAAAAGGGGCAACTTTGAGTTTTTGTGAATCTCAAATTTGAAACTGGGGGAAAGAAATAAGGGTCCTTTCTGTCATCTCAACTTTAATCTGTGAGAAATTTCATGAATAAAGTCTCACCTTTCTTCTTCCGTTTTCCTTACACATCAAGAAATAAATGACCATGCTTTTAAGCCTGCTCCCACTCCTTTCTTAGGTGGTCCACACAAAGGGCAGACCAATCTGGTGAACTCCGTTCTAGAAAACTACCAAGGGCAGCCAAGAGATTAAGTCCCAGACTGGAATGTTTCCTCCAAAGAGTTTAGTAGGAACTAGGAACCAAGACACACCGCCAAAATTGGTTGAGCAGAGAAAGCAAACAGGAAGTGATCTAAAGAAATATGGGGCTTGTGCTGACATCTATAGCAGGTAGATAAAAAGTGTCTCTAGCTCAGGTTTGAATGGACCAGTTCAGTTTTTAAAAGGTACAGGAAGAAACAGCCTGGATAGAATCACTACAAACCGTACCTAAAACGAAGGAATTCAGCTGCTTTGTTTATTCTCCCACTTTTTAAGTGCAAAGGTAAGCCCAAGCTTCTCAACTATAGCATGCCATCTTTGACACACCAAGACAAACAAATGGCTAAAGTTTGAGGCCAGCCTCAATATCTGCCAACATAAAGTCAAAGTCCAAGTTAAATCAAAGCTCAGCATGCAGGGGTGATAATAGCATTCATAAAACTGAGGCCTTTGCCTCCTTAAAAACCACAAACTTAGGGTTCAAGATGGCAGAGTAGAAGGACATGCGTTCACTCCCTCTTGTAAGAGCACTGGAAACACAACTAACTGCTGAACAATCATTGACAGGAAGACACTGGAACTCACCAAAAAAGATGCTCCACATCCAGTGACAAGGGAGAAGCTGCAGTGAGACAGTAGGAGGGGCACAATCACAATAAAATCAAATCCCATGGCCGATGGACGTGTGACTCACAAACTGCAGGACAATTACACCACAGAGGTCCACCCACTGGAGTGAAAGTTCTGAGCCCCACGTCAGGCTGCCCAAGCTGGGGGTCCGGCAAAGTGAGGAGGAATTCCTAGAGAATCAGACTTTGAAGGCCAGTGGGGTTTGACTGCGGGACTTCAACAGGACAGGGGGAAGCGGAGACTCCACTCTTGGAGGGCACGCTCAAAGTAGTGTGCACATCAGGACACAGGGGAGGGAGCGGTGAACCCATGAGAGACTGAACCAGACCTACCTGCTAGTGTTGAAGGGTCTCCTGCAGAGGCGGGGGGCAGCTGTGGCTCATGGTGGGGACAAGGACACTGGCAGCAGAAGTTCTGGGAAATACTCCTTGGTGTGGGCCTTCCCAGAGTCTGTCATTAGCCCTACCAAAGAGCTGGGTAGGCTCCAGTGCTGGGTCGCCTCAGGCCAAACAACCAACAGGGAGGGAACATAGCCCCACTCATCAGCAGACAAGCAGATTAAAGTTTTACTGAGTTCTGCCCAGAAGAGCACCACCCAGTTCTACCCACCACAATTCCCTCCCATCAGGAAGCTTGCACAAGCCTCTTAGATAGCCTCATCCACCAGAGCACAGACAGCAGAAGCAAGAAGAACTACAATCCTTCAGCCTGTGGGACGAAAACCACATTCACAGAAAGACAGACAAAATGAAAAGGCAGAGGACTACGTACCACATGAAGGAACAAGATAAAACCCCACAAAACCAACTAAATGAAGTGGAGATAGGCAACCTTCCAGAAAAAGAATTCAGAATAATGATAGTGAAGATGATCCAGGACCTCGGAAAAAGAATCAAGGCAAAGACTGAGAAAATGCAAGAAATGTTTAACAAAGACCTACAAGAATGAAAGAACAAAAAAACAGAGATGAACAATACAATGACTGAAATGAAAAATGCCCTTGAAGTAATCAATAGCAGAATTACTGAGGCAGAAGAACAGATAAGTGACCTGGAAGACAGAATGGTGGAATTCACAGCCGTGGAGCAGAATAAAGAAAAAAGAAGGAAAAAGAAGGATTCTTTTTGGCTGGATTCCCCAGCCAAATCTAAAAGAAGGAAAAGAAATGAAAACAGCCTAAGAGACCTCTGGGACAACATTAAATGCACCAACATTCGCATTATTGGGGGGGTCAAAGAAGTAGAAGAGAGAGAGAGAGGACACAAGAAAATATTTCAAGAGACAATAGTCAAAAACTTCCCTCACATGGGAAAGGAAATAGCCACCCAGGAAGCACAGAGTCCGAGGCAGGATAAATTCAAGGAGAAGCATACCGAGACAAATAGTAATCAAATTGACAAAAATTAAAGACAAAGAAAAATTATTAACAGCAACAGGGGAAAAATGACAAATAACACACAAGTGAACTCCCATAAGGTTAACAGCTGATTTCTCAGCAGAAACTATAGAAGACAGAAGGGAGTGGCAGGACATATTTAAAGTGATGAAAGGGAAAAACCTACAACCAAGATTAATCTACCCTGCAAGAATCTCATTCAGATTTGACAGAGAAAAAAAAAGTTCTACAGACAAGCAAAAGCTAAGAGAATTCAGCACCACCAAACCAGCTCTACAATAAATGTTAAAGGAACTTCTCTAAGTGGGAAACACAAGAGAAGAAAAGGAACTACCAAAACAATTAAGAAAATGGTAATAGGAACATACATATTGATAATTACCTTAAATGTGAATGAATTAAATGCTCCAACCAAAAGACACAAGCTTGCTGAATGGATATAAAAACAAGATCCATATATATGCTGTCTACAAGGACCCACTTCAGACCTAGGGACACATTCAGACTGAAAGTGACAGGATGGAAAAATATATTCCATCCAAATGGAAATCAAAAGAAAGCTGGAGTAGCAACAGTCATATCGGATAAAATAGACTTTAAAATTAAAAATGTTACAAGAGACAAGGAAAAACACTACATAATGATAAAGGGATCAATCTAAGAAGAAGATATAACAATTATAAATATATATGCACCTAAAATAGGAGCACCTCAATACATAGGGCCAATGCTAACAGCTATAAAACAGGAAATCGCCAGTAGCACAGTAATAGTGGGGACTTTAACACCTCACTTACAACAATGGACAGATCATCCAGACAGAAAATTAATAAGGAAACACAAGCTTTAAATAACACAGTAGACCTGATAGATTTAATTGATATTTATAGGACATTCCATCCAAAAACAGCAGATTACACTTTCTTCTCAAGTGCACATGGAACATTCCCCAGGATAGATCGCATCTTGGGTCAAAAACCAAGCCTTGGTAAATTTAAGAAAATTGAAATCATATCAAGCATCTTTTCCAACCACAAGGCTATGAGATTAGAAACGAATTACAGGGGAAAAAACGTAAAAAACACAAACACATGGAGGCTAAACAATACCTTATTAAAAAACCAACAAATCACTGAAGAAATCAAAGAGGAAATACAAAAATACCTAGAAACAATTGACAATGAAAACATGACGACCCAAGAACCATGGGATGCCGCAAAACTAGTTCTAAGAGGGGAGTATGTAACAATACAATCCTACCTCAAGATACAAGAAAAATCTCCAATAAACAACCTAACCATACATCTAAACCAATTAGAGAAAGAAGAACAAAAAAACCCCGAAGTTAGCAGAAGGAAAGAAATCATAAAGATCAGATGAGAAATAAATGAAAAAGAAATGAAGGAAATGAGAGCAAAGATCAATAAAACTAAAAGGTGGCTCTTTAGAAGATAAAGAAAATTGATAAACCATTAGCCAGACTCAAGAAAAAAAGGGAGAGAACTCAAATCAACAGATATAGAAATGAAAAAGGAGAAGTAAAAACTGACAATTCAGAACCACAAAGGGTCACGAGAGACTACTACAAGCAACTCTATGCCAATAAAATGGACAACCTGGAAGAAATGGACGAATTCTTAGAAAAGCACAGCCTTCCAAGACTGAACAAGGAAGAAATAGAAAATATGAAAAGACCAGTCACAAGCACTGAAAGTGAAACTGTGATTAAAAATCTTCCAACAAATAAAAGCCCTGGGCCAAATGGATTCCCTGGCCAAATCTATCAAACATTTAGTGAAGAGCTAACACCATTCCTTCTCAAACTCTTCCAAAATAGAGCAGAGGGAGGAACACTCCCAAACTCATTCTACGAGGCCACCATCACTCTGATACCAAAACCAGAAAAAGATGTCACGAAAAAGGAAAACTACAGACCAATATCACTGATGAACATAGGTGCAAAAATCCTCAACAAAATACTAGCAAATAGAATCCAGCAGTACATAAAAAGGATCATACACCATGATCAAGTGGGGTTTATCCCAGGAATGCAAGGATTCTTCAATATACGCAAATCAATCATTGTGATACACCATATGAACGAATTCAAGGATAAAAACCATATGATAATCTCAATACACACAGAAAAAGCTTTTGACAAAATTCACCACCCATTTATCATAAAAACTCTCCAGAAAGTGGGCATAGAGGGAATTTACCTCAACATAAAAAGGCCATATATGACAAACCCACAGCCAACACCATTCTCAATGGTGAAAAACTGAAACCATTTCCACTAAGATCAGGAACAACACAGGGTTTCCCACTCTCACCAGTATTATTCAACATAGTTTTTTAAGTTTTGGCCAGAGAAACAAGAGAAGAAAAAGAAATAAAAGGAATCACCAAATCGGAAAAGAGGTAAAACTGTGACTGTTTGCAGATGGCATGATAAATCTACATAGAGAATCCTAAAGATGCTAGCAGAAAACTACTAAAGCTAATCAATGAATTTGGTAAAGTAGCAAGATACAAAGTTAAGGCACAGAAAACTCTTGCATTCCTATAAACTAATGATGAAAAATCTAAAACAGAAATTAAAGAAACACTCCATTTATCATTGCAAAAAAAGACTAAAATACCTAGGAATAAACCTACCTAAGGAGAAAAAAGACCTGTATGCAGAAACTATAAAACACTGATGAAAGAAATTAAAGATGAAACAAACAGATGGAGAGATATACCATGTTCCTGGGTTGGAAGAATCAACGTTGTGAAAATGACTATACTATCCAAAGCAATCTACAGATTCAATGCAATCCCTATCAAACTAACAATGGCATTTTTTCACAGAACTAGAACAAAAAATTTTACAATTTGTATGAAAACACAAAAGACCCCAAGTAGGCAAAGCAATATTGAGGAAGTAAAATGAAGTTGGAGGAACCAGGCTCCTAACTTCAGATTACACTACAGAGCTACAGTAACGGTACTGGCACAAAAACAGAAATATAGATCAGTGGAACAGAATAGAAACCCCAGAGAAAAACACATATGGTCACCATATCTTTGATAAAGGAGGCAAGAATATACAATGGAGAAAAGACAGCCTCTTCAATAAGTGGTGCTGGGAATACTGGTCAGCTACATGTAAAAGAATGAAATTAGAACACTCCGTAACACCATACATAAAAATAAACTCCAAATGGATTAAAGACCTAAATGTAAGGCAGACGCTATAAAACTGTTAGAGGAAAACATAGGCAGAACACTCTGTGACATGAATCACAGCAAGATCCTTTTTGACCCACCTCCTAGAGAAATGGAAATAAAAACAAAAATAAACAAATAGGACCTAATGAAACTTAAAATCTTTTGCCCAGCAAAGGTAACCATAAACAAGTCAAAAAGACAAACTTCAGAATGGAAGAAAATATTTGCAAACGAAGCAACTGACAAAGGATTAATCTCCAAAATATACAAGCAGCTCATGCACCTCAATATCAAAAAAAAAAAAAACCCAACCCAAAAATGGGCAGAAGACCCAAATAGACATTTCTCCAAAGAACATATACAGATTGCCAACAAAAGCATGAAAGGATGCTCAACATCACTAATCATTAGAGAAACGCAAATCAAAACTACAATGAGGTATCACCTCACACTGGTCAGAATGGCCATCATCAAAAAATCTACAAACAATAAATGCTGGAGAGGGTGTGGAGAAAAGGGAATCCTCTTGCACTGTTGGTGGGAATGTAAATTGATACAGCCACTATGGAGAACAGTATGGAGGTTCCTTAAAAACCTAAAAATAGAACTACCATGTGACCCAGCAATCCCACTACTGGGCATATACCCTGAGAAAACCATAATTCAAAAGGAGTCATGTACGCATTGCAGCACTATTTACAATAACCAGGACATGGAAGCAACCTAAGTGTCCATCAACAGATGAATGGATAAAGAAGATGTGGTACATATATACAATGGAATATTACTCAGCCATAAAAAGAAACAAAATTGAGTTGTTTGTAGTGAGGTAGATGGACGTAGAATCTGTCATACAGAGTGAAGTAAGTCAGAAAGAGAAATACAAATACAATATGCTAAGACATATATATGGAATCTAAGGGAAAAAAAAGGTTCTTATGAACCTAGGGGCAGGACAGGAATAAAGACACAGATGTAGAGAATAGATTTGAGGACACGGGGAGGGGGCAGGGTAAGCTGGGATGAAGTGAGAGAGTGGCATGGACATATATACACTACCAAATGTAAAATAGCTAGTGGGAAGCAGCCGTATAGCACAGGGAGATCAGCTCAGTGCTTTGTAACCACCTAGAAGGGTGGGATAGGGAGGATGGGAGGGAGATACAAAAGGGAGGGGATATGCGGATATATGTATACGTATAGCTGATTCACTTTGTTATACAGCAGAAACTAACACAACAATGTAAAGCAATTATACTCCTATAAAGATATTAAAAAAAAAAAACTATCCAACCTTACAACTAAAGGAACTAGAGAAAGAAGAACATACAAAACCCAAAGTTAGTAGAAGGAAAGAAATCATAGAGATCAGAGCAGAAATAAATGAAATAGAAAGAAAGAAAACAGTAGCAAAGATCAATAAAACTAAAAGCTGGTTCTTTGAGAAGATAAAAAAATTGATAAACCTGTAGCCAGACTCATCAAGAAAAAGAGGGAGAGGACTCAAATCAATAAAATGAGAAATGAAAAAGGAGAAGTTACAATGGACACTGCAGAAATAAAAAGCATCCTAAGAGACTACTACAAGCAACTCTATGCCAATAAAATAGACAACCTGGAAGAAATGGACAAATTTTTAGAAAGGTATAACCTTCCAAGACTGAACCAGGAAGAAACAGAAAATATGAACAGATAAATTACAGGTAATGAAATTGAAACTGTGATTAAAAATCTTCCAACAAACAGAAGTCCAGGACCAGATGGCTTCACAGGCGAATTCTACCAAACATTTAGAGAAGAGCTAACACTCATCCTTCTCAAACTCCTCCAAAAAATTGCAGAGGGAGGAACATTCCCAAACTCATTCTATGAAACCACCATCACCCTGACACCAAAATCCGACAGAGATACTACAAATAAAGAAAATTACCAACGAATGTCATTGCTGAATACAGATGCAAAAATTCTCAATAGAATACTAGCAAACAGAATCCAACAACACATTAAAAGGATCATAAACCATGATCAAGTTGAATTTATCCCAGGGATGCAAGGATTTTTCAATATCTGCCAATCAATCAATGTGATACACCATATTAACAAATTGAAGAATAAAAACCACATGATCGGGGCTTCCCTGGTGGCACAGTGGTTGAGAGTCCGCCTGCCGATGCAGGGGACACGGGTTCGTGCCCCAGTCTGAGAAGATCCCACACGCTGTGGAGCGGCTAGGCCCGTGAGCCATGGCCAATGAGCCTGCGCGTCTGGAGCCTGTGCTCTGCAAAGGGAGTGGCCACAACAGTGAGAGGCCCGCGTACCGCAAAAAAAAAAAAAAAAAAAAACCACATGATCATCTCAATAGATGCAGAAAAAACTTTTGACAAAATTCAACACCCATTTATGATAAAAACTCTGCAGAAAGTGGGCATAGAGGGAACCTACCTCAACATAATAAAGGCCATATATGACAAACCCACAGCAAACATCATTCTCAATGGTGAAAAACTGAAATCATTTCCTCTAAGATCAGGAACAAGACAAGGGTGTCCACTCTCACCACTATTATTCAAACTAGTTTTGGAAGTCCTAGCCATGGCGATCAGAGAAGAAAAAGAAATAAAAGGAAGGCAAATTGGAAAAGAAGAAGTAAAATTGTCACTGTTTGCAGATGACATGATACTATAAATAGAGAATCCTAAAGATGCCACCAGAAAACTACTAGACCTAATCAATGAAGTTGGTAAAGTTACAGGATACCAAATTAATGCCCCCAAATCTCTTGTATTCCTATACACTAACAATGAAAGATCAGAAAGAGAAATTAAGGAAACAATCCCATTCACCACTGCAACAAAAAGAATAAAATACCTGGGAATAAACCTACCTAAGGAGGTAAAAGACCTGTACTCAGAAAATTATAAGACACTGATGAAAGAAATCAAAGACAACACAAACAGATGCAGAGATATACCATGTTCTAGGATTGGAAGAATCAATATTCTGAAAATGACTATACCCAAAGCAATCTACAGATTCAATGCAAGTCCTATCAAATTACTAATGGCATTTTTTATAGAACTAGAACAAAATATCTTAAAATATGTATGGAGACACAAAAGACCCCAAATAGCCAAAGCAACCTTGATGGAAAGAAATGGAGGTGGAGGAATCAGACTCCCTGACTTCAGAATATACTACAAAGGTACAGTAATTAAGACAATATGGTACTGGCACAAAAACAAACATACTGATCAATGGAACGGGTTAGAAAGCCCAGAGATAAACTCACACACCTATGGTCAACTAATCTATGACAAAGGAGGCAAGGATATACAATGGAGAAAAGACAGTTTCTTCAATAAGTAGTGCTGGGAAAACTGGACAGTTACATGTAAAAGAATGAAATTAGAACACTCCCTAACACCATACACAAAAATAAACTCAAAACGGATTAAAGACCTAAATGTAAGGCCAGACACTATAAAACTCTTAGAGGAAAACATAGGAAGAACACTCTTTGACATAAATCACAGCAAGATCGTTTTTGACCCACCTCCTAGAGTAATGGAAATATCAACAAAAATAAACAGATGGGACCTAATGAAACTTAAAAGCTTTTGCATAGCAAAGGAAACTATAACCGAGATGAAAAGACAACCCCCAGAATGGGAGAAAAAATTTGCAAACGAATCAAGGGACAAAATATTAATCTCCAAAATATATAAACAGTTCATGCAGCTCAATATTAAAGGAACAAACAACCCAATCAAAAAATGGGCAGAAGATCTAAACAGACATTTCTCCAAAGAAGACATACAGATGGCCAAGAGGCCAACATCACTACTGCTCAACATCACTACTTATTAGAGAAACACAAATCAAAACTACAATGAGGAATCACCTCACACAGGTTAGAATGGGCATCATCAGAAAATCTACAAACAATAAGTGCTGAGAGGGTGTGGAGCAAAGAGAACCCTCTTGCACTGTTGGTGGGAATGTAAATTGATACAGTCACTATAGAGAACAGTCTGAAGGTTCCTTAAAAAACTAAAAATAGAATTACCATATGACCCAGCAATCTCACTACTGGGCATATACCCTGAGAAAACCATAATTAAAAAAGGCACATACGGGGCTTCCCTGGTGGCGCAGTGGTTGAGAGTCTGCCTGCCAATGCAGGGGACACGGGTTTGTGCCCCGGTCCGGGAAGATCCCACATGCCGTGGAGCGGCTAGGCCCATGAGCCATGGCCACTGAGCCTGCGTGTCCAGAGCCTGTGCTCCGCAACGGGAGAGGCCACAACAGTGAGAGGCCTGCGTACCGCAAAAAAAAAAAACAAAAGGCACATACATCCCAATGTTCATTGCAGCTCTATTTACAATAGCCAGGTCATAGCAATCTAAGTGTCCATCAACAGACGAATGGATAAAGAAGAAGTGGTACATATATACAATGGAATATTACTCAGCCATAAAAAGGAACGAAATTGGGTAATTTGTAGAGATGTGGATGGACCTAGAGACTGTCATACAGAATGAAGTAAGTCAGAAAGAGAAAAACAAATAATGTATATTATCGCATATATGTGGAATCTAGAAAAATGGTACAGATGAACCAGTTTGCAAGGCAGGAATAGAGACAAGATGTAGAGAACAAATGTATGGACACCAAGGGTGGGGAGGAATGAATTGGGACATTCGGATTGACATATATACATTAATATGTGTAAAATAGATAACTAATAAGAACCTGCTGCATAAAAAATAAATTAATTTAATTTAATTTAATTTAAAAAGTAAAAGACAAAGAAAACAAAGAAACCCACAAACTCAGATCACACCAGGAGGCCTTAACAGAGTAGTCTGGACTTTGCTGATGGTTCGTGGGATTTTGTAGAGCACATTCACCCCTTAAGAGATCCTCCGTGAAATCACTGGGAGGTACAAGCTCATAAGAGCTATAGAATCAGGTCCTAAATGTTATTTTCATGGCCCCTCCGTGGCCTACTGAGGAAGTAAACAAAATGCCACTGAGCTACCTGCTGTTTTGGGCCTCACATTCCCTGCAGCCAAAAGCATAGGCAGAGTCAGTTTCATAAAGGGTTAAAAATCATGGGAATTTTTCTGCACTTTAAAATATTGCATGAAACTCACTTCTGTACGAATAATGATCATCTGCATTTTCTTCCCTGCCTCTTCATCTAAAAAATACATTTTTACAGGTTTTACAATATTCTTTACAGCTCACGTAAAACACATAATTTTCCTCCTGTTTATATCACTTGTTTATTATTTATTTATTAGATTTATACGGCGCTTTCCTCCAAAAGGCACTACACAGCCAACTCCGATGTAATAAACATTAAACTCTTCTTAAAAACCACAGTCAGGGAAGTGGCCAGCATGAAGGCCCAAGAGACATGCACAGGAAGAACGAAGAGCCATGGGTCTGGTGAAATATGCAAGCAAGTAGTCAGTATATTAGGAGGCCCAGTGACCGGAAGGCCTGTCCTGCATTTTCTGGTCACTCTACCTGCAAAAGACCCTGAGAGTGCCTTTGATTAAAAGTGACAGAGCCCAAGTATCTCTATTTCTGTGTGGGAGTGGGCGTGGGTCTGTAGGGGAGTGGGGAGGGGGTGGAGTATTATAGCTATATCTCTGGGCTCCAGAGAGGATGTCTGAAAACAAAGATACCTACACAGACAATGTATTTTGAAAATCTCTGGAGAAAGATACATAGTGATGTTTTATAACAAATCACCGAGATAGATTTCTTCTGTATAAATACAATTCACGCTCAATCCTCAGTTCTGCTGAGTGTCCATGACTTCCAAAGGCTCTGTAGACGTTCAAAGGCCAGGGAAGCTCAAATGTGCAAAGATTCTCAAAATCGAAAAGCGACAAGGTGACTTCAGCTTTTAAATTCCGGGCCACATTGATTTGACAAAGCCACATGTTGACGTCCTGCATATGTGATCCTCGCAGTGGTGGAAGGGGTAGCTAAACAGTAACTCTCCCAGGCGCTGCTGGAAGATCAGGACAAGAATGAGCAAGAAGGGAGTATATTCTTACTTGTGGTGCAAAGAAGAAAGGACCATTCCCAGTAAATGGAGCAGATGATGTAGCTCTCCTATCAGTACAGACAGTGGGAGAGAATCCAGCCAGGAGAAAGAATAACATCATCATCCTTATTATTATTACTAGTAGTAGTAGCGGGAGTGTTGTTGTTATTGTTATTTCGTGGATATTATGACCCAGGCACTCTTGTGCTCGAGTCATATATGCTGACCTCTTTAATCCCCAGAACAAACCTACAGAGTGGGCATGACCGTTTTCCTAGTTTTACAAATAAGGAACCTGAGACTTAAGTAAGTTATTTGCCCAAAGTCACTCAGCTAGTAAGTGCCTGAGCTAGGATTCAAACCCAGCACAAAAGGATAGGTAAGAAAACCAAGGAAACATATAAAAGGCATCTGTGCATTGACAAAAAGAGAAGGGAAGATCAATTTCCCTTCTGAAAGCTGTTGTTAGAGAGCTAACAGCACAATAGCAGGTTCGGGACAACAAATAAAGACCTTGCGATAAGGCAGCAGCAAGCCCAGTGCAGACAGAAGAGGTACAGCAATGCGGAGACCCTGTGATGAGAGGAGCTCAGAAAGGACCAGTAATCTTATCCCCAGGGCTGAGTGAGCAGGATCTGGGAGCTGGGAACTGAAACCCACTGTGTTGTCTTGTATAACTGACTGTGTGCTTCAGCCAAGTTCACTGTGGAGTTCTAAAGTGATTCATTCTCAGTAGCCCATTGGTGACCCTCCCCCACCTAAATATAAATACGATGCATTCAGCACTTACTGAGCATCAAGCGTTTAACACACGTCATCTTATTTAAACCTCACAGCAGCACTATAGATACCATAATCACCCCCATCCTACCAACAAGGAGGCACAGAGAAGTTGAGTAAATTGCTCAAAGTCATACAGAGTTAGAAAAAGGTAGAGATGGACCCCCAGTCTAGCGAGTCTGGCTCCAGAACTCAGTTTCCTAGTCTCCATGCTGTGCACCTTCTAGAACCTGATTCTGTGCACTGCAACCCCCTCTCAGCTCTGTCTGACCTCTCTTCTGAGAAGGAAACTAGCCAACGTCCTGTTTCTTGTTTTCACTACTAGAAGGCCAGCTTCATCAAGTCACCCACCCTGACCAAGTGAAAATTACCTGGGAACAAATGTAGAAGATACCATAGAGAAAAGAAGTGACGTGGAATCCCTATTAATCTGTACATCCCCAGACATTCTTTTGAAAGTGCTTTGTATCACAGAGCATATGTGTCATAACATACATAGTCCCCGTGGAAGATGTCTTCCACATGGCAGCTGTTGCAATTATCATAGCAGAGATTCCTCATTCTCATTTCTGGAGGTCTGGGAAATGGCAACTGAGGCTGGGAATCATAAGCATCATAAGCAGCATGGATTATGCCAGGATCAACCTGCACTCTGTCTAGAAAACCCTTCACCATCTTCAAATGGCTCCCTCCTTCTCGTCCTTAAAGTTTCAGATTAAATGACAGTAATTCACAGAGATCCTCCTAAATCAAAACCTGGTATCACCCTAGCACTCACCATAAGCAGTAATTATATCTTTTATGAATTTACTTGTTTTTGTTGATGTATTTGTTTTCTAGGGCTGCCATAATAAAGTACCACAAAAGAGGTGGCCTAAACAACAGAAACTTATTCTGTCTCATTTCTAGAGCCTAGAAGTCCAAAATCAAGGTTTCAGCGGGGTCATATTCCCTCTGAGACTCTTGCTAGAACCCTTCCTTGCCTCTTCTAGCTTGCAGGAGTGGCCATCGGCCCTTGGTGTTCTTTGGTTTACAGCTGCATCACTTGAGTCTCTGCCTCTATTGTCACATGACATTCTCCACATGTGTTGCTGTGTCCAAATTTCCCTCTTCTTATATGGACACCAGTCATATTGGATTAAAGCCCCACTCTACTCCAGTATGAGCTTAGCTTATCTTAGCTAATGACATCTTCAGATGGCTAGTTCTGGCCCCCCGAAGTGCGAGAGAATACATTTCTGTGTTTAAGCCTCCCAGTTTATGGTCATTTGCTACAGCAGTTCTAGGAAAATGCTGCCAGAAATTCTCTTAGCTTTATTTATCCCTGGGTTTCCACATTTATTTGACCAAATAAATATTTTCCCATGATAGCTATTAACAATCCCTAATTCCTTAGGTGGAAAATATATATAGGAAAAAGCTAATCTAATCTTCCTATTTTTCATAGGAAGAAACTGAGACTAGAGGAGGAGACCAGATTCACAAGCTCATGCCTGGCAGGATGGAGACCAGAACTCAGACCTCCAACTCCACTCTGGGTGCACTTTGCCATCTCACAGTTAATTCTCAGCCACCCAGGAAATGGGGGTGCCTTGAAATAGAACAGGGAACCTCTCCCAACTGAAGAACATCCTTCAGTGATGTCTCTTGGACTCCTTGAAGGTATTTAGTCAATATTTTTCTAACCAATAGGAGAAATTGTTATCATTTTTAGGGAGGTTATGGGAAATGTGTTCAAGAAACCAGTGATGAAAGCAGCTGGTCCAGTGTACACAGATGTCTCAGATGAGCTGGAACGGACCAAAATTACAGCCGCAGTGGGGTCTTCAGCCCCTCGTCACCACCACCCTTGTGCCTAAGGAAAGGGACATGGGAAGCAAGTGTCTTCTATGTGAAAAGGGATAGTTTCATTTATGCAGTTATGGGCTCTTCAGTCCTTTTGCTTCTCTTCTTTTTGCCCCCTCACCCAACCTTCTTCCCCAGACATACAGAATCCATGAGAAGTAAGCCATTCCAGCTCTGGAGAAGGGGAAGAAGCTTCTCCTACCTTCCACTTGATAAGCTGAGGTGACTGCCCCCCATCCAAATCCTGCAGGAAAATCCATGCTTTCAGAAGACGGCCGACCGAAACATTCAGGCAACAGAGCTGCACCCTTCAGGCAGGCGAGCCCAGCAGCTGTGCAAACATAAGTGAACTCTCACCCTGACCGAAGTCTCAGAATGCAAACGAGTATGCACACAAGAAGGGAACCTGATTAAAGCATCCCACTCGACTGGCCACAGCCTTGATTTGAAACCAAGACAATTGGTTCAGGAGGACCATTTATACTGTTCTTCTCCAGACACTCCCCGATTTTTAACAGAGTTGGGCCAGCCTGGGGACAGACCAGGTCCCTGCTTTGGCAGGGTACCCATTCATCTAATCTTTTCCCTTTTAATGAAACACATGGACATTGTTTTAAAAGTCACATAATCCTACTAGAACTTTCCCTTGGCCAATTCCTCCCAATTCCTTATCCCCACTCCCCAGAGGCCACCATTTTCAAGTGTTTCTTCTGCTATTTATTCCCCTGTTGTCAAATAATAGGCTGAGATTGGTGCCTCTTAATTTGTTTTTCAATTTTAGATAATAACTATTGACTTCTGGATATAAGGGTGGAAGATCCTAGCATGTGTGCTCTCTCTTCTCCCCTTCCTCCATCGACCCGATGTGGTTGGATTACCTCTTCTGTTTAAATAAATATTCAATATTTACATGAATTTGACTGCGTATGGCTCAAAGCTGAGCTGTGTAGTATACCATGCTTACAGGTAACTTTTCATTTTCTCCAGGGTTCAACTGTCTGGATTTTATATTTAAATTCCTCTATTCTTATCACTAATTTATCCCCAAACAGTCTGACAGGACTATGAATCTATGTTTAAATACCTCTGTTTGCTTGCTCCACTCTGCACTGTTTGTTTCTTAGGCAGCCACAGAGCTATGTAGTCTTTAACTTCCCTCACCAGTCTCCTGGGCTTTCTCCCTCTTTTTTCCTTTCCCTTTTCAGAGAAACAAATCCTTGAATAACTTTCTGATAAAATGGGCATGGGAGGCACGTTTTTTGAAACCTGTAGTTCTGCAATTAACTTTATTCTAATGTCACACTTGATATGTAGTTTGGCTACTATGGGATTTTATGGTAGAAATAATTTTCATTCAGAATTTTGAAAGCATCGGTTTACGGTTTTCTAGCTTCCAGTGTGGCAACTGAGAAGTCTGATGACAATCCAAGTCCTATTCTTTCATATGTCACCTGTTTTGTGCCCCAGCCCACCCTCCCTGCTCCCCAAGCTTCTGTTTCTGAAATTTCACAGTCACATGCTTGATGTGGAATTTCTCATCCACTGTGCCAGACACAGAGCCTGCGGACTGTAGTCATGCAGGATGTTGACAATAGGGGAAGCTGGGAGAGGGATACATGGGAATACTCTGTACTATCTTTGCAACGTTTCTGTACATCTAAAATTGATCCAAAATTAAGTTTTTTTTTAATGCCTGTGAAAAGAGGAGTTAGGAAAAATCAAAGTGAGGAGAGTTACTGATTCAGTTCCCCTAAGACAGCAGTAATTCATCCTACATTGTGTAATGACAGGAACACAAGATTGGAAGGAGGTATAACTAGGTTGAAATCCTACCCTCTCCAGTTATCCTAATCCTAAGAAGAAAGAAGAGGTTAACTATCAAAGGAAATGAGGGAAGATATTTAAAGGGTATGTGTTTGGTGAAATAAACATTAAAAATACAGGGCGGAGGAGCTTCAAGATGGCGGAAGAGTAAGACGCGGAGATCACCTTCCTCCGCAGACACACCAGAAATACATCTACACGTGGATCAACTCCTACAGAACACCTACTGAACGCTGGCAGAAGACCTCAGACCTCCCAAAAGGCAAGAAACTCCCCACGTCCCTGGGTGGGCAAAAGAAAAAACAGAGACAAAAGAATAGGGACGGGACCTGTACCAGTGGGAGGGAGCTGTGAAGGAGGAAAGGATTCCACACACTAGGAAGACCCTTCACTGGTGGAGAGTGGCAGAGGGGAAAAGCTTCAGAGTCACAGAGGAGAGCACAGCAACAGGGTGCAGACGGCAAAGCGGAGAGATTCCCGCACAGAGGATCAGGGCCGACCAGCACTCACCAGCCGGAGAGGCCTCTCTGCTCACCCGCCGGGGTGGGCCGGGGCTGGGAGCTGAGGCTCAGGCTTCGGTCGGAGCGCAGGGAGCGGACTGGGGTTGGCGCGTGAACACAGCCTGAAGGGGTTAGTGCACCACGACTAGCCGGGAGGGAGTCAGGGAAAAAGTCTGGAGCTGCTGAAGAGGCAAGAGACTTTTTCTTACCTCTTTGTTTCCTGGCGCACGAGGAGAGGGGATTAAGAGCGCTGCTTAAAGGAGCTCCAGAGACGGGCGAGAGCCGCGGCTATCAGCGCGGACACCAGAGACGGGCATGAGACGCTAAGGCTGCTGCTGCTGCCGCTGCCACCAAGAAGTCTGTGTGCGAGCACAGGTCACTATCCACACCTCCCTTCAGGGGTGCCTGTGCAGCCCGCCACTGCCAGGGTCCCGGGAGCCAGGGAGAACTTCCCCGGGAGAACGCACAGCGCGCCTCAGGCTGCTGCAACGTCATGGCGGCTGCAACGTCATGGCGGCGTCTGCTGCCGCAGCCCCGCCCCGCCGCCCTCCATGCCCCGCCCCGCCGCCCTCCATGCCCCGCCCCCCGCCCCGGCCTGAGTGAGCCGGAGGCCCTGAATCAGCGGCTCCTTTAACCCCGTCCTGCCTGAGCGAAGAACAGACGGCCTCAGGCAACCTACATGCAGAGGCGGGGCCAAATCCCAAACTGAACCCCGGGAGCTGTGCGAACAATGAAGAGAAAGGGAAATCTGTCCCAGCAGCCTCAGAAGCAGCAGATTAAATCTCCGCAATCAACTTGATGTACCCTGCGTCTGTGAAATTCCTGAATAGACAACGAATCATCCCAAATTGAGGAGGTGGACTTTGGGAGCAATGATATATATATATTTTTCCCCTTTTTCTCTTTTTGTGAGTGTGTATGTGTATGTTTCTGTGTGTGATTTTGTCTGTATAGCTTTGTTTTTACCATTTGTCCTAAGGTTCTGTCTGATTTTTTTCTTTATTACTTAAAAACAATTTTTTCTTAATAATTATTTTTTATTTTGATAACTTTATTTGATTTTACTTTATTTTACTTTATCTTCCTCTTTCTTTCTTTCTTTTTTTCCTTCCTTTTCTTCTGAGCCGTATGGAGGACGGGCTGTTGGTGCTCCAGCCAGGCATCAGGGCTGTACCACTGAGGTGGGAGAGCAAAGTTCAGGACACTGGTCCGCAAGAGACCTCCCAGCTCCACATAATATCAAACGGCAAAAATCTCCCAGAGATCTCCATCTCAAAGCCAAGACCCAGCTCCACTCAATGACCAGCAAGCTACAGTGCTGCACACCCCATGCCAAACAACTAGCAAGACAGGAACACAGCCCCACCCATAAGCACAGAGGCTGCCTAAAATCATAAGGCCACAGACACCCAAAAACACACCACCAGACGTGGACCTGCCCACCAGAAAGACAAGATCCAGCCTCATCCACCAGAACACAGGCACTACTCCCCTCCACCAGGAAGCCTACACAACCCACTGAACCAAGCTTAGCCACTGGTGACAAACACCAAAAACAACAGGAACTACGAACCTGCAGCCTATGAAAAGGAGACCCCAAACACAGTAAGTTAAGCAAAATGAGAAGACAGAGAAACACACAGCAGATGAAGGAGCAAGATAAAAACCCACCAGACCTAACAAATGAAGAGGAAATAGGCAGTCCACCTGAAAAAGAATTCAGAAAATGACAGTAAGAATGATCCAAAATCTTGGAGAAAGAATGGAGAAAATACAAGAAACGTCTAACAAGGACCTAGAAGAACTAAAGAGCAAACAAAGTGATGAACAACACAATAAATGAAATTAAAAATTCTCTAGAAGGGATCAATAGCAGAATAACTGAGGCAGAAGAACGGATAAGTGACCTGGAAGATAAAATAGTGGAAATAACTGTTGCAGAGCAAAATAAAGAAAAAAGAATCAAAATAATTGAGGACAGTCTCAGAGACCTCTGGGACAACATTAAGCGCACCAACATTCAAATTATAGGGGTCCCAGAAGAAGAGAAAAAGAAAGGGACTGAGAAAATATTTGAAGAGGTTATAATTGAAAATTTCCCTAATATGGGAAAGGAAATAGTTAATCAGGTCCAGGAAACACAGAGAGTCCCTTACAGGATAAATCCAGGGAGAAACATGCCAAGACACATATTAATCAAACTATCAAAAATTAAAGACAAAGAACAAATACTAAAAGCAGCAAGGGAAAAACAACAAATAACACATCAGGGAATCCCCATAAGGTTAACAGCTGATCTTTCAGCAGAAACTCTGCAAGCCAGAAGGGACTGGCAGGACATATTTAAAGTGATGAAGGAGAAAAACCTACAACCAAGATTACTCTACCCAGCAAGGATCTCATTCAGATTTGACAGAAAGATTAAAATCTTTACAGACAAGCAAAAGCTGAGAGAATTCAGCACCACCAAACCAGCTTTACAAGAAATGCTAAAGGAACTTCTCTAGGCAGGAAACACAAGAGAAGGAAAAGACCTCCAATAACAAACCCAAAACAATTAAGAAAATGGTAATAGGAACATACAGATCAATAATTACCTTAAATGTAAATGGAATAAATGCTCCAAACAAGACATAGATTGGCTGAATGGATACAAAAACAAGACCAACATATATGCTGTCTACAAGAGACCCACTTCAGACCTAGGGACACATACAGACTGAAAGTGAGGGGATGGAAAAAGATACTCCATGCAAATGGAAATCAAAAAAAAGCTGGAGTAGCAATTTCATATCAGACAAAATAGACTTTAAAATAAAGACTATTAGAAGAGACAAAGAAGGACACTACATAATGATCAAGGGATCAATCCAGGAAGAAGATATAACAATTGTAAATGTTTATGCACCCAACATAGGAGTACCTCAATACATAAGGCAAATGCTAACAGCCATAAAAGGGGAAATCGACAGTAACACAATCATAGTAGGGGACTTTAACACCCCAATGTCACCAATGGACAGATCATCCAAACTGAAAATAAATAAGGAAACACAAGCTTTAAATGATACATTAAATAAGATGGACTTAATTGATATTTATAGGACATTCCATCCAAAAGCAACAGAATACACATTCTTCGCAAGTGCTCATGGAACATTCTCCAGGATAGATCATATCTTGGGTCACAAATCAAGCATTGGTAAATTTAAGAAAACTGAAATCATATCAAGTATCTTTTCTGACCACAACGCTATGACTCTAGATATCAATTACAGGAAAAAATCTGTAAGAAATACAAACACATGGAGTCTAAACAACACACTGCTTAATAACCAAGAGGTCACTGAAGAAATCAAAGAGGAAATCAAAAAACACCTAGAAACAAATGACAATGAAAACACGACCACCCAAAACATATGGGATGCAGCAAAAGCAGTTCTAAGAAGGAAGTTTATAGCAATACAATCCTACCTTAAGAGACAAGAAACATATCAAATAAACAACCTAACCTTACACCTAAAGCAATTAGAGAAAGAAGAACAAAAAAACCACAAAGTTAGCAGAAGGAAAGAAATCATAAAGATCAGATCAGAAATAAATGAAAAAGAAATGAAGGAAATGATAACAAAGATCAATAAAACTAAAAACTAGTTCTTTGAGAAGATAAGCAAAATTGATAAACCATTAGCCAGACTTATGGAGAAAAAAAGGGAGAAGACTCAAAGCAATAGAAATAGAAATGAAAAAGGAGAAGTAACAACTGACACTCCGGAAATAGAAAGGATCATGAGAGATTACTACAAGAAACTCTATGCCAATAAAATGGACAACCTGGAAGAAATGGACAAATTCTTAGAAATGCACAGCTTCTGAGGCTGAACCAGGAAGAAATAGAAGATATGAACAGACCAATCACAAGCATTGAAATTAAAACTGTGATAAAAAATCTTCCAACAAACAAAATCCCAGGACCAGATGGCTTCAGAGGCGAATTCTATCAAACATCTAGAGAATAACTAACACCTATCCTTCTCAAACTCTTCCAAAATATAACAGAGGGAGGAACACTCCCAAACTCATTCTACGAGGCCACCATCACTCTGATACCAAAACCAGACAAAGATGTCCCAAAGAAAGAAAACTACAGGCCAATTTCACTGATGAACATAGATGCAAAAGTCCTCCACAAAATACTAGCAAACAGAATCCAACAGCACATTAAAAGGATCATACACTATGATCAAGTGGGGTTTATCCCAGGAATGCAAGGATTCTTCAATATACGCAAATCAATCAACGTGATAAACCATATTAACAAATTCAAGGATAAAAACCATATGATCATCTCAATAGATGCAGAAAAAGCTTTCAACAAAATTCAACACCGATTTATGATAAAATCCCTTCAGAAAGTAGGCATAGAGGGAACTTTCCTCATCATAATAAAGGCCATATATGACAAACCCACAGCCAACATCATGCTCAATGGTGAAAAACTGAAACCATTTCCTCTAAGATCAGGAATAAGACAAGGTTGCACACTCTCACCACTATTATTCAACATAGTTTTGGCCAGAGCAATCAGAGAAGAAAAAGAAATAACAGGAATCCAAATTGGAAAAAAACAAAGTAAAGCTGTCACTGTTTGCAGATGACATGATACTATACACAGAGAATCCTAAAGATGCTACCAGAAACCTACTAGAGCTAATCAATGAATTTGGTAAAGTAGCAGGATACAAAATTAATGCACAGAAATCTCTTGCATTCCTAAACACTAATGATGAAAAATCTGAAAGTGAAGTTAAGAAAACACTCCCATTTACCATTGCAACAAAAAGAATAAAATATCTAGGAATAAACCTACCTAAGGAGACAGAAGACCTGTGTGCAGAAAATTATGACACTGATTAAAGAAATTAAAGATGATACAAATAGGGCTTCCCTGATGGCGCAGTGGTTGAGAGTCAGCCTGCCGATGCAGGTGACGTGGGTTCGTGCCCTGGTCCGGGAAGATCCCACATGCAGCAGAGCGGCTGGACCCGTGACCCATGGCCACTGAGCCTGCCCGTCTGGAGCCTGTGCTCCACAACGCGAGAGGCCACAGCAGTGAGAGGCCCACGTAACACAAAAAAAAAAAAAAAAAAAAAAAAGATTATACAAATAGATGGAGAGATATACCATGTTCTTGGATTGGAAGAATCAACATTGTGAAAGTGACTCTACAACCCAAAGCAATCTACAGATTCAGTGCAATCCCTGTCAGACTACCACTGGCATTTTTCACAGAACTAGAACCAAAAATTTCATAATCTGTATGGAAACACAAAAGACCCCGAATAGCGAAAGCAATCTTGACAAAGAAAAACGGAGCAGGAGAAGTCAGGCTACCTGACTTCAGACGATACTACAGTGCTACAGTAATCAAGACAGTATGGTATTGGCACAGAAACAGAAATATAGATCAGTGGAACAGGATAGAAAGCCCAGAGGTAAACCCATGCACATATGGTCACCTTATTTTTGATAAAGGTGGTAAGAATATACAGTGGAGAAAAGACAGCCTCTTTAATAAGTGGTGCTGGGAAAACTAGACAGCTACATGTAAAAGAATGAAATTAGAACACTCCCTAACACCATACACAAAAATAAACTCAAAATGGATTAAAGACCTAAATGTAAGGCCAGACACCAACAAACTCTTAGAGGAAAACATAGGCAGAACACTCTATGACATAAGTCACAGCAAGATCCTTTTTGACCCACCTCCTAGAGAAATGGAAATAAAAACAAAAATAAACAAATGGGACCTAATGAAATTTAAACTTTTGCACAGCAAAGGAAACCATAAACAAGACTAAAACACAACCCTCAGAATGGGAAAAAATATTTGCAAATGAAGCAACTGACAAAGGATTAATCTCCAAAATTTACAAGCAGCTTATGCAGCTCAATATTAAAAAAACAAACAACCCAATCCAAAAATGGGCAGAAGACCTAAATAGAAATTTCTCCAAGGAAGGTATACAGATTGCCAACACACACATGAAAGAATGCTCACCATCATTAATCATTAGAGAAATGCAAATCAAAACTACAATGAAATATCATCTCACACTGCTCAGAATGGCCATCATCAAAAAATCTACAAACAATAAATGCTGGAGAGGGTGTGGAGAAAAGGAAACCCTCTTGCACTGTTGGTGGGAATATAAATTGATACAGCCACTAGGAGAACAGTATGGACGTTCCTTAAAAAACTAAAAATAGAACTACCATACAACCCAGCAATCCCACTACTGGGCATATATCCTGAGAAAACCATAATTCAAAAGGAGTCATGTACCAAAATCTTCATTGCAGCTCTATTTACAATAGCCAGGACATGGAAGCAACCTAAGTGTCCCCCAACAGATGAATGGATAAAGAAGATGTGGCACATATATACAATGGAATATTACTCAGCCATAAAAAGGAACGAAACTGAGTTGTTTGTAGTGAGGTGGATGGACCTAGAGACTGTCATACAGAGTGAGGTAAGTCAGAAAGAGAAAAACAAATACCGTATGCTAACACATATATATGGAATCTAAAAAAAATAAATGGTCATGGAGAACCTAGGGGCAAGACGGGAACAAAGACGCAGACCTACTAGAGAATGGACTAGAGAACATGGGGAGGGGGAAGGTAAGCTGGGACAAAGTGAGAGAGTGGCATGGTCATATATACACTACCAAATGTAAAATAGATAGCTAGTGGGAAGCAGCCGCATAGCACAGGGAGATCAGCTTGGTGCTTTGTGACTGCCTAGATGGGTGGAATAGGGAGGGTGGGAGGGAGAGAGATGCAAGAGGGAAGAGATATGGAGACTAATGTTTAGGTATAACTGATTCACTTTGTTGTAAAGGAGAAACTAACACACGATTGTAAAGCAATTATACTCCAATAAAGATTTTTTAAAAAGTACAGGGCATGGTATTAAATTAAAGTCCTTATAGTCTTTCAGTTGTGAAGCAATCATATGTTGAATGAAAAATAAATAAATATTAAAATATTTTCATTATGGAACACTAGATGGCAGTATTGTAATTTTTTAGGTTTACAAATTGCTGGATAAAGTGTTATTAAAATTTAGTTATCCCACCAATGGCCATCTACACCATAACCCCTAGCTAACTGCTCTTCTAATGATTTTTCTCTAGAAAGAAAAACTATACTTTCTCAGTTCTCCACATTCTCTGAAATTATTAGACCACAAATGGCCGAATTTAATTTTTCTCAGCTCTGATGGAATTCTCCAGTCTAGCACTCTCAAGAATTTTGGTGTCAGGACCTCTTTACATTCTTAAAAAGAATTGAAACCCCTAAAGAGCTTTTTAAAAAGTAGGTTGTATTTATCACTATTTACTCTATTTGAAGTTAAAACTGAAATTTTAAGAATATTTACTTATGACTTCATTTAAAACAGCAATAAAAAGCATGTGAGCATAAATATTTTATGAAAAGTAATCATATAATCATAAACAAAGAATATTTAGTGAGTAGAGTGTTTTGCATTTTTGCAAATCTCTTTTATGCCTGGCTTAAGAGAAGACAGCTGGATGTTTATATCTACTTCTCATTCGATTCATTGCCTCTGGAGAACTCTACTGTACACTCATAGAGGAAAGAAAGATGAGAGTGAAAAAGGCAAATCTTGTCTTAGTATAAGTGTGGGCCCCCAAAAGGGTCTTGAGGGGCCCAAAGGAACCCTAGCTCTCCCAACACTCTCTCTAGTAGCTTCCGTTGCTGCCCACAATCTCTCTGTATTCTCACCTTACAGAGAGCTCATTCCACTAACACTCCTGCATTAAAGCCCTTCTGACTGTAAGACCTATGAATTCGCAGCCCCCATCTTAAGTAAGAAAAAAAAATTATTTCTGTGTTTTCTTTATACAAAAAGAAGTCTGGGGCTTCCCTGGTGGCACAGTGGTTGAGAGTCCGCCTGCCAATGCAGGGGACACGGGTTCGTGCCCCGGTCCGGGAAGATCCCACGTGCCACGGAGCGGCTGGGCCCGTGAGCCATGGCCGCTGAGCCTGCGCGTCCGGAGCCTGTGCTCCGCAACGGGAGAGGCCACAACAGTGAGAGGCCCGCGTACCGCAAAAAAAAAAAAAAAAAAAAAAAGAAGAAGTCTGATTTCATGGCCTCATGTAGCAAAACTGGCTGGTAATTTAATTTGTCACTGAGTCCCCTCCACTCCATTTTAGGGCCATACAAGATAATTAAGGTCTTGTGAAGAGCAAAATTTTTTTTAATGCCTAGTGGCCCCATTCTCTCACCTCCCAATTTTGGTCCCTACTGGTTAATGCCAACATGTCCACTATCCAGTCTCCACACCTGCCATTGTCCCTTCCAGTCCACTGACTCTCTGCTTTTGAGGCATGGGAATACTTTAAGGGTATAAATCTGAGCCCTTAGGTTCAACTCCCTTTCAAAACCACACAGTAATCCCTTTGAGATCCTGCCACCTTCCCAGGGTGCTGCCTCAGAACAGCACACCAAATCCTGCTATTCAGGACAGCCACCACATTCCAAGCTGGAGGGAAATGGATATGTTACTTGCATTATTGGTTTGGCTACTAGTGTGCTCTCTCTAGAAGTCCTGGAGTGCACAGAGACTATAAATGCAGTGCCCTCTGGGGTAAAAATATATCTCGCAGAAACTCTTTGTTAACTGCAATACAAGCTGTTACTCAATAGGGATTCAGCTCCATCAGTCAAGACTTTGATCCTCCCAATTTGAAATGCCAAGATTCAAAACTCCTGGCATTCACAATGTTCCTGTGTACCTGTATCAGGAGAAAAGTAAGGTTCTAAATAAGCATTTTTCTATCTGCAGCAAAGATGGCCATGGGTTAGCCAAATCCTGGTTCCTTTTCCATCTGGGCACACAATTAGACCACATGTGTCACCTCTTTTGCAGTTAATGGAATGTGGGCAGAAAGAATATGCACCATTTCCAAGCTAGATCACTGAAATCTGCCCACAAAATCATCCGTGTTTTGTCCATATGTCATCATTGCCCTTCATCCACAGATCGGATTTAAAGGTGCCACTGGAGAACTCCGATGTCCTAGGAACTCCTTAGATAGAAGAGGCCTGGTTCCCTATATCAACGCGTAGAGCAGACCCCAGTACCTACCCCACAAGCAGCCCACTTTGCACTGTGGTGTGAATGAGAAATAAATGTTTACTTTGCTAAATCACTGAGATCGGGGACTGGCTGATAAATACACTCTCTGAATACCGAATAATGACTATGCTTTAAACCAAAAAAGCCAGAGGAAGAAGTTTGGTGACTTCCAAATACTCTTTTCCAGCAGGGGAGCCTCTTGGTGATATCCTATCACTAGAGGAAAAAGGAAGTGAAACAGGAAATGAAGGAGGGCCAGGTCGGGTGAGGCACACCAAAGGGCAATTCTACCCTCAGTTGTGTGTGCAGAGAATTATTCACCTTGATTTTCTACCTTTACCAAGAAATATCTGCTCAAACCCTGACCTAAGGATGTATATTTTACAAAAGTGACCCCAAACAAGGCCCTGGACTCCTGAGACTCATCAAGCTATTTTTAATATTTCAGTATTTCTAATTGCAATTGTATATTTACTTCCTATCAGGTCTCCCAGGCTATCTAAAACATCCATTTTATTGCTTTAGGCTGAATTATGTAAACTCATTGTGGTAATAATACCAGTTTCTCATGCATGAAAATGCAACAATGAGTTAGTTATAACAATGCTCTCAGTTTCTTAGCAGATAGAATCTGTCAAAACATGAAGTCCAGAAAGTAAATCAGTTATAAAAGAAATCTTCGACTGTGAAGATTCTGACAACTGTGATGTATGTGTGGAAGCCAGCATCTGAGGGCTTTCTTAATCTGGGCCATCTAGAATGCAGTCAACTCTCAGGATTCTCTTAGTAACCGAATCTGACTTTCCTTTGGGTATCTGCCTCTCCCCTCTGCAGACTCTGTGCTTCTGGACATGCTGACACTGCACCCCACCCAATAACCCACAAACTCCAGGGATTAATTTAAGGCCATTTTCACATCTCATCTCATTAGTTACTGGGATTAGATCAGAGCTGGGCTTGAAACCCAATGAGACATGAGAAAATGTATGTTAGGGTTTCTGAGAAAGAAGCTTCTCACTCTTTCATAGAAACTGTCTAAAAAGTCATGCTCTTCCTGCTAATGTGGAAGGTTTGGGCAGCCATTTCATAAATATGAAGAGGACTAGCTTTAGGATCTGGAGGAAAGATGGAAGAAACCAAAACTTTGAGAACAAATAAATTCCTTTTATGGTTTAGGTCTATTTGGGTCAAGTTTCCTGCTACTTGCAACCAAAAGATTCGTATACAGTACACATATATATTTGAGGTGTGTGTACCTGTATCTATAGATACATATATATGCATATGTGTCCATATCTATAATATATATTTGCACGTTTATGTATATTTATCCACACATGTGGTTTTATGTAAATATGTATGAGTGATTATAGACCTAGGTACATGAAAGTGGATGTGTGTATACATACATGATTCATGTGTCTCTACAGATCATAAATCCCCTCCAAATAAAGAAACTTTAGTGGATATTTTTTTCTAGCTGTCTTGAATGTTGGTCCATATCACCAGCCCTGCAATCTGTGAGATAACTAATGGCAGACTCAAGTGGGATTCCATTACATCTTTTGCATTTATTGATTGAAGGCCATACACACCATAAGATTTAGCATGAAAGCAACATAAAACAACAGCAGTGCATCACTCAACATTTCAAAAAGCCATACTGCTATATAATTAAGGATTTATTATTGAGTAATTTTCAGAACAAACAGAAAATGCTCTGCCCTTCAAGGTGCTGACAGGCCAGTACTAACAATGGCATACAAGTAATCACAAGAACCTCTCAATACTCTACTCAAAGCTCAACCGTTGAGTTTAGAGCACTAAGAACAAAAAGCACTCAGTAGAGGCAGAGCCCTTAGAAAGCCTTTTGGGAGCCTTCCAGCTCACGCTCACAGCTGTGGTATCAGATTCTAATCGCAGCGCTTCTCGGGACAATATTCATAGCGCAGCTGCCAGGGATTCTGTCTACCTCATCGACATGATTTAAATTCACCAGAATTGTTATCCCACCAACATGGATTTAGCCACTCAGATCATCCTCCTAAAAACACCCCTCCATCAAAACGATCTAAACTCCACTTACATTCCTATGAACTATTTGGAGACGTGTTAAACAAAACTGGAATTAGGATGAAGCAAGTGAGGGGCCCAGGATGCAAAATTCAAGGAGGTGTGTGCTCTCAGCTTTGGCCCAGGTGTTAAATACCAGAAAGAGAACATTCAGTTTCGAAGGCCTTGCTGCAGGTCACGAATGGGTTTTATTTCTAAACTGTTTGTGGCAATGCACAGGTGTGTCATATGCCTCAGGACTAAACTGTAGCTAATCCACCTAAATCCCGTGAGGGTTTGTGCGTTTGAGAGCAGTCTTTGATTGTTCATGTTGCTTCGGGGATTGGTTTGGGACTTCAGAAGCATTTTCTTCCCACAGTGAAAAAAGCAATGCATTGAGACCCGCAATCTGGAAAGGAAGCATCAAAGAGTGGAATTGAGCCAAATAAAATGGAAAATCAGATTGAAAGAGAACAATTTTGGTGATCATCAAATTATTTTAGATGAGCTACGTTGGAGAGCAAGCACAGCCTTTTGTGTGGCATGGGATGGACGGTCTAGAAGAACCTGCACAGACCTCTCTCTTAGATCCTCAATCCAAGACCACTGCACGGCCTAGATACCATCCTGAGCCTTTCTCTTGTCTTCCTCTCCTTCCTGCCACGTGCAGCCCACGTCCAAACACTGTTGACTCTAACTCATTGATATGTCTTACATATGTCAATTTCCCTTAATCCCTGCGGCCTCTTCTCTATGCAAAGGCAGTGGAAATCCTCTTAAGTCTGGAAACGTCCAAATGGACTCCCAACCAACAGATTCTACTGCAGCCTGAGCCATCTTTCTAAAATACACATTTGGGCTTCCCTGGTGGCGCAGTGGTTGAGAGTCTGCCTGCCGATGCAGGGGACATGGGTTCGTGCCCCGGTCCGGGAAGATCCCACATGCCGCGGAGCGGCTGGGCCCGTGAGCCATGGCCGCTGAGCCTGCGCGTCCGGAGCCTGTGCTCTGCAACGGGAGAGGCCACCACAGTGAGAGGCCCGCGTACCGCTAAATAAATAAATAAATAAATAAAATACACATTGTTCGGAGATTGTCCTCTGCCCGGAAGTTCAAACTTGTTGATCTATACAAAGCCTGTGTGACCTGGTTGCCGCCTCCCTTCCCTGCACATTCACACCAGTGTTCCTCACATAAGCTCTTTTAGCCTTTTTCAGCTTTCCAAGTCTACCATGCTTCAAGCTCTTTCTCCACGCTCATTCTTGGCAAATGGTGCCTTCTCTGCTGGGAACTTTTTCTCATTTTATCTGGGCTAACTCTTACTCCTCTTTGATTGGCCAGCTGAAAGTTACTTTTTTAAGGACACGTTCCCCCAAACAAGCTAGGTCCCCCTGCCCCATGTTCCCTTGTACCTTGTGTACCTCTTATCATAACACTCATGGTATTTTATTAGCTGTCTGACTTCCCCATCGATTTATAACTTTTCTGAGAACAGGGGTTGCCTTAACCATGCAAGCTAAGATAATATACCAAAGCTCATTTGGTATATTTTGTCCCTAAATTCATTGATTCATTTACCAAATGAATAATAGTCAGCATTTACAATGAGTCAGCCACCATGCTAAACCCTATGAGGAAACAAGTGAACCAACCCAACAAGTCAGTCCCTGAACATACTGTCAGGGTTTGAATCATTTTCCAATCTACTAATTAAAGAGCCCCAACTTTGTTTTAAAAGCATCCCATTTTTACTCCGAGTTACTCAGGGAAGAATCAAAGAGTAAGTAGAGAGTTACCTGTAGTTTTCCTAAACGTATTATTGCCACCCCTTCCCACCCCTCAATTCCTTATAGATTCAGAGTAGAGAAAGGAGATGGTTAGGAAGGGAGAAAGAATATAACCAATACTACTTCTGCTCTGTTTGCCTGTGAGCTCACCAAGGGAGAAAGGAACCCTCTGAGACCACTGGCTGAAGTGGATTTCGGATTTAGGCTCAGGGAGCAGACAGTAAGGCTGTTCCTCAGAGAACTCCACCTGAAAAGTTGTCTGTGAAACTTCTGGGTCTTAGAGTAGCTTGCGCAAAGATCCACCCGGCCGTTGTGAAGTACTAACGGTGTGGGGCATCTCAGCCTCTGACCAGGAAGCCCTTCTCCCTGTCTTCCAGAAGGTAACACCATACTGGACCCACAGTCCTTCTATTTGGGATCCCCTTTCCTTGGACAACACCAGCCTTCAACTCATGTTTCTGTTCATAACATTTAGAGCTCAAATATACTTTGCTCACTTTAAGTGATTATAAAAGATTATTATTCTAGCCTCATTTCATGGGTGTTTTATGTTGTTGCATTCTTTTCTTTTAAGATTTATTTATTTATTTTTGGCTGCGTCGGGTCTTAGTTGCAGCATGTGGGATCTTTGTTGAGGCATGCAGGATTTTTCGTTGCGGCGCTCGGGCTTCTCTCTAACCATGGCGTGTGGGCTTTCCCTCTCTAGTTTCGGCGCACGAGCTCTAGGGCGCGTGGGCTCTAGTTTGAGGCACGCAAGCTCAGTAGTTGTGGTGCAAGAGCTTAGTTGCCCTGTGGCATGTAGGATCTTAGTTCCCTGACGAGGGATAGAACCCATGTCCCGTGCATTGGAAGGTGGATTCTTTACCACTGGACCACCAGGGAAGTCTCTGTTGTTGCATTCTGATTAAAAGATTTCTTGCATTATAACCTTCATATATAATAATCAAAATGGATATAAAGAATGAGCAATTTATTAATATTACTCCTGAAATCAAGGTGAAGCCATTAAAATAGGCCAAGACAGTTAAGGTCAGTAAGAAGGAGCTTGTGACAAATGAGAATTTTTCCTGAGGACCTTTTTTTATAACATTCATTTCCTGTGCTTAGAGTTTCATGGAAGAGATAGATACTATGGACACAAACCAGCAAACAAACAAAAACACAGAAATCTATTTCTAACTATAATAAAACAGTTCTAGCTTCTGATCATGACAGAGTAGCTTGCGTCAGAATTATCCTTTTGCAAATTTCAGTCGCAAACTCTTAACACCAAATACAACTTTTTAAAGGCACTGAAGATGATGCAAGAGTGGGTAGCAACTGGGAAAGAGTCAAAACCTGAAAGAAGGGAAGTGAACCAGAGTGCCATTCATTGTTCAAGATGTTTACCCTGAGGATACGCTTAAGAGAATTCAAACAGAAAACCTCTGTCCTTCCTGTGTAGTGGGACAGAGAGAAAGGAGCTTGAGGGAGAAGAGGGGCTAGAAACTGAGGGAGGAAATCCAAAAATGGAGGGAGCTAAAACTTAATAAAGTTGCCATGTTTTCATTATATATTTTTTTGGTTACGTTTTACTTACAATACATGATGCTAGTTTTCCATACAGCACCATGATATAAGTTTTTCTTTATAACTACATTTTTAACTTAAAAAAAAAAAGAAGATAAGTCCATGTAAAGTAAGTAGTAATGCAGGTATTACAAAGCTACAGAAAAAATGTTAAAGGTGGCATCCAAAGGCCCGAAATTTGTGTAGCTCTTAGGCCATTATTTTCATCCATTTTCAACCCATGCCCAGACAATAATTTTCCCTCTATCTGACATGTACTTTGACAATAAAGAAGATGTTGATTATCTTTCCCTTTGATGATTTTTATTGGGAAGGAAATTGGAATATTGAGTATTTAAAACTACAGGTGATCTCTCTTTTTTAAAACAGTGAGTAGCAGAGGTATGTGGGCTTGGGTGTCTACCCGTGGGCCCTATGTGAGTACGGCACAGTGTTTGCTAGGTGTGTAAGCTTGGATGCACTTACCTCTCTGAACACAGTTTTCCCATCTGTAAACGAGTGAGCATTCTTAGTTTAACCCTGTTGTGAGCATTAAGTGAGACAATATATGCAAAGCAATAAGAAAAGTGCTAGGCCCGCAGCTGACACTCCATCAAAAACTGTCATGGGTAAGACATTGTTATATATGCAAGGTAGAAGTCTGAATAGCATGTAATTCCACTCTTAGTTCACTTCTGTGAAATAACATAATTATAAAATGAAGAACCGATTAGGGGCTGCCTGGGGTTAGGGATAGATGCTGGCTATAAAGGGACAGCAGATAGATGGGACCCTTATGGTGATGGTAAAGTAGCTAATAATGGTGGTGGTTACTGCATAGAATCACACGCACACATACACACAATGAGATATGTATCACTGGTGATAATGGAATTGTACAATATCAATTTCCTAGTTTTAATATTGTACTATAATGTCTTATGTAAGACATTAACATTGCAGGATGCTTGGTGAAGGGCGCACAAGACCTCCTTGTACATTTCTGTGCAACTGCCTATGGATCTACAACTATTTCAAAATAAAATGTTAAAAAAAAAAAAAGGTAGCAGTTTGCCATTCAGAGAGCTATAAAGACAGCCATAAACTGGGTTGGGCAGGGATTCTTTTAGATATAACAGCTAAAGGAAGCTAATTTCCTCAGTCCATTTAACTTGGCAGTAGGAGGGGGGCTGGTGGGAGGGGCCCATCTCCAGACTTAAAGAAAGTGTTAAAATGTACAATTATGAGGTATAGAGGAGCAATATTTTTCCACAGCTCACACAGGTAAATGAATGTCTTCTCTCATTAGCACAACCTCTCTGAAGTGGATTCCCCCACTTTTACAAGTACCTGCTCTAGTTTACACACATTTGGCCAAGGAATTGAGCCGGAACAGAAGTCACGTGGGCATATGGAAAAATGTCCCCTGCTAACTCGTTCCAATTAGCGTGAAGCTTTAGGTGCCCCCTCTTTTGCTGGACTTGTGGCCTTTTGCCATTTGTTATTCCAATCAAGTCCCAGTGTGGTCCAACAAACACTGTGAAAATAAATATCTCATTTGTCTAGGAAAAACTCACTGTTTTCCTTTACTCTCACACTCACAAGACTTCTGACATCAGTTGTGAGGGTTTTCCCACACCCACCAAGCATCTGATGCCAGCTGGGTAACGGGCAATTTGACCCAGTCCTGACACAGTCTACCTAGACTTGGCATCAGACCCCACGAGTTACATGCTCAGTCCCACAGGCGGTCCACATTTCAGAGGCCAGTCAAAAATCCCAGATAGTCACCTGTACTTCTGACCAACCAGCTATAAATTGGGGTTCCCACACCCGCCTTCTTGGGTTCTATAGCTTGTTAGAACAGCTCACAGACTCAGAGAGACAATACTTATGTTTATCAGTGTACTCTATAATAAAGGCTATGATCAAGGATAGAGATGAACCACCAGACAAAGAGATATATAGAGTGAGGTCCAGAAGGGTTTCAATTGCAGGACCTTTTGTCCCCATGGAATTGGATGTGTCATCATCCCAGCTTGGACATGTTCACCAACCTGGAAGCTCTCCAAACACCATACTGTAGAGATTTTTATGGAGGCTTCATCACACCGGCATGATCGATTATTATCTCCACTTCCAGGCCCTCTCCCCTCTCCAGGGGTTGGGGGATGTGTGTGTGTGAAAATTCCAAACTTTTAATCATGGCTTGGTCTTTCTCATGACCAGACCCCACCCAGGAGCCCGCCAAGAGTCACCCCGTTAGAATAGGAAACTACAAGGATTTTAGGAGCTCTGTGTCAGGAACTGGAGAGAAAGAAGCAAATATATAATCATATCAGTGATTTTTTTAAATTCACAACAGTATAATCAAAAAAACACTGAATTCTTGGGATCATTCATGTCTATATTCCAAGCAATATTTGCTACATTTGCTACAATTAAATGTCAGTCCAGCAATACAGTTTGAGAAGTTCTTTATATAGTTTTGTCATGGGTTGGCCTTATATTCTTTAGAGAGGCATTCAGAAATTATAAAAGTGAGAGAAGCAATAGGGAATATTAAGGCAGAGGTCTGGCTCCCTCCATTTTAGTGCATTTGGATATTACTTTTGTTAGGACAAAATACCAGCTTGTGTGGCCACATCCTTTTCTGGATCACTTTTTCCAGCTTGCAGCTTTTGTTTTATTTCTGCCTCTGTTATTTAGAAGCCTGGAGGCTTCCGCTTAAAATAAAAACTTTATTTTATGGCATAATGGCTAATACAAAAGACAAATATTTTGTCTGCGGTGTTTTTCTTTCCACAAACCAATGGATCCCTAAATCCGTAATTTTTTTTTAATTGGATTGTCAATGATTGAATGGCAAACATTGTTAAATTCCCCCAAATTGCCTTTATTTCCCTACAATGTTCATTTATTCCATTTCGCCTATGGTCTGTTGAGCTATATCTACGCTATTTTTTTCTCATTCTGTCTTGTGGTTTTCTTTTCTCTCCCTCTCATGTATCTGAGCTTCCAATAACTCTAGTGACAGGAATTTTGTGGCAATAGAAAGAAGGAGGCTCCCCAAAGATCTTTTTTCCTTCATGGCAATCAACCAAACACCTCCCCACTAAGACTTTTAAAACTTCACTCATTTAAAAGGAACACAATTCTTTATTTTGCCTACTTTTTAATGCCTTAAGCAGAACTGTCAACTTTACCAGCCTGAAGGGAAAAAACATTTTTATTTTCAACATTTTCCACAAATATTCTACGTATGGCTTTTATAGTTAAAAACACATCATCTCCTCCAAGTGTAAATATTTTCTTGGGATGAGAAATCCAATAAAACCACAGGTCCCTGGCCTTTGTGGTTGCTATAAACAAGCTCTGCTTTTAGAGCTTTCAGTCTCAAAATGTGACAGCCATGATTTTATTTTAAAGGTTACATTTTGCATTTTTTTAAGTGTTTGCAAGATTTATTCATATGTGATTAAATGTTTCCACATCTCTGAAGTCACCTGCTAGGACCAGCCTCACTTTACATATGGGAAATCATTTATGGGAAGTGAACAATATTTCCTTTGTCTCCAGCCACAAGCTGGCTCAGCATCACCTTCGCAATTAACTAAGTTTCCAAAATTATTTTCCTGGTGTGCACTGTGATTCTTTTTTTCTCTCAGAACTAGAGAACAACACTGCCTTATCCCAAGTCCTGACTTTAGCTTTTGAGCGTCAACAGTGCTTTCACTCTTCTGAAAGATTTAACTGAGCCCCGGAGGAAGTGTGGTGTAGTATAAAGAATCTGTACATGTCGCAAAGGTTGCTTAAATTCTCCAGGTCTGTTTTCCTATGTGGATGTATGTGTCTCCTACCCCCCAGCCCCCTTTGGCTTCTTACTGATCTATTTCTTATGAAATCTTTTTCCAAAATGTAGTTATGTCTTGGTGTTGAAGTTATGATTCTGATGGACAATAGGTATACGCTATAACTATATCAGAAGGAGGAAAGCATTTTTCTTAAAATGAGACCACGTGAGGAGTTAGAGAAATTCTACCGACCATCACCAGATTCTGACTCGAACCACTAATATTCTTCAAAGCAAGTTGTGTAAGCATCCCTCCCCACCCCTTAGGAGAGAGAGAAAACAGAGCTACACAGGCCCACTGTTCGCTTTTGAGCACTTGCAACAAATGTTTTGAATGGCAACATAGATGCGCTGAGTAATAATGTCACAGCTGGCTGCCAATCGTTGGGGCCTAAATAAAGCAAACATTCCAGAGGCTCCAGTCTTTCTACTCCGTGGTCTTTCTCTGTCCACTTCCACACATCGTATTTTTTTAGGAATAAGAAATTCTGGTAGCACAGATGTTCTTTGTGCCAGATGGCAGTTAACAACCCAGAGTCCCTTTCCAGATCTTTCTCCTCCCTTTCCACACAGTGGTGAAAGTGGTGAAGTGGAAGTGAGACCTTCATTCAGAATCATAAAGCAGAGAACTGAAAAGGCCCTATACATGGAGTTTGGACAGGAAGCCTCAGTTAGGATCATGGAGTCTTCTGAGTTGGAAATCATATTAAAGGTCATTTAGGTAGATGCAATCATTTATAAATGAAGACGATGGCCAGAGACTTGCCTGGAAAAGCACTGTTATAGATCAGCAAAGCAAGAACTCGGGTCCAGGTGTTTCCATTCCAAGTCCTGTCTCATTCCAGCAGTTCCATTCCATTTGGAAATACAGTTTTATTACTATTCTAGAAAGCACAACTCATTTCTACCATAAAGCCCTTGTACTAGAGGAGCTTCTCCCAAAATTTCTTTAATTTTTTTTTTTTTTTTTAGCTTTTTACAGGCATTTGTTTTTACTTGGTCTTTCCACTTTCTAAAAGGCATAGAGCTAACCATAACCCAAAGGATCATGAAAATTCCACTCCTGGCCAAAGTTTCTTCACTCCACGCATTTTTTTTTTAATCATCTCCTCTACTCTTTCCCTCTCTCTCCCTTGTATAAAAGTAAAAATGGCAAGGGGAGAAACAAATCTGAAAATATGTGTTGATATATACCTGGCACTGGGTTTCACACACTGAATAAAGGAAACTCATGAGATCTCAGCACACCCAAAATGAAGCGGTAACACCCTGACTGGAAAACGGGGAACCGGGTCTCCAAACCAGGAGGGAGATTTCAAGTGATCAGCACATTTTGGACAAATATCTCTTGCCAGGGTCAACATGCAACCAGAATTCTGGTACTCCATTTTGTTGGACCAACATTATGCTTAAAAAAAAATAACGCATAAAAATTTTTTCCCATGATTTAAATGATTCTATAAAGAGAAAAAAATAATCTATACTTGGGTAAATTTATGCAGATTAGAATAATACTTTTTTTTTTTTTTTGCGGTATGCGGGCCTCTCACTGTTGTGGCTTCTCCCGTTGCGGAGAACAGGCTCTGGACACCAGGCTCAGCCGCTATGGCTCACGGGCCCAGCCGCTCCGCGGCATGTGGGATCTTCCCAGACCGGGGCACGAACCCGTGTCCCCTGCATCGGCAGGCGGACTCTCAACCACTGCGCCACCAGGGAAGCCCCTAGAATAATACTTTTTTGAAGATAGCCAGATAACTTGCCTTCGACAGAGAGGGAAAAAGTCATGGTTCCCTCAGTCAGATCTGATTGGTTCTAGCACCTGAGTTTCCCCCTTCAGCTTGGACTCATGTTCCAAAACACAGCCTGATTCTAGAAGCTGTACTACAAGGTCAGTTTTGGATACGAGAGTACAGTAGGTTTTCCAAGCCAAGAACTGACCATTTACCTTTCTCCTCGTTTCTCTCTCCACAAACACCTAACACAAGTGCAAGAAGTTCACAAATAAACTATGGATGTTTGGAGGAAGGAGGAGAGGTTGGAAAAACAGAGATATTCTTTCAATGACTATTGGCAATATGTATGGGACTTGGGTTCACAATGCCCAGACCTATGGCAACTTTAACCACTTCACTCTGTCTTAAAGCTCTTCCCATTCTTCACAGTGAAATGAGGTATTTATGAGGAAGGGTAAAGAAAACCAACAGGTGTAGACCAGGCATCATCTTATACCTACTTTGCCAAGCAAACTTAGTTCCTCTTCACAACAATCCTGAAGACCAAGAAGTCTTATTCTCTTTCTAAAGATTAAGAAATGGAGGCTTATCAAGGTTTGGCAACTTGCCCAACTTGCTCAGTTCAAAGTTGAAGAAGAGTGGCATGCGGATTTCCTTGACAGTAAGACCTATTGGCTTTGCCCCAAATCATGACACTCAAAGCTGATCTTCAATGTGTGAAGAATGTGTGAAGATTTTAGCTTTTCACCCCTAGGCAAGAGGACAAGCCTCAGGCCCATACCTGTTCTTTCTGTGAACCTGAATTCTCAAAATATCAGTATTTTTCATTTTGGGAAAATCCAGGCTCTTCTAAGCAAATGGTGGCTGGGAAGGAGTAGGCTTAGCCCCTGGGGTGGGATTGTGAATTCATATTGATGGGTGAAAAAAAAGAGCCATGTGGAGTGGGGGGACTCTACCTGATCTCCAGTGTAGTAGTCACTGAGACAAAAGCCCAAGAAAGCCATCTATATACATATATACATCTATATATGTATATATATACACATATACATCTATATATGTATATATATACACATATACACACACACATACACTTATATATGTATGTATATATTTATATATTTGACATTCAATATTATATTAGTTTCAGGTGTAAACATAGTGATCCAATACTTGTAGATATTGTGAAATGATTACCAAATAAGTCTACCTACCATCTGTCACCATACAAAGTGATTACAATATTATTGACTATATTCCTCATGCTGTACTTTATATCCCCACAACATTTATTTTATAATTGGAAGCTTGTACCTACCCCCTTTACCCATTTCACCCCACCCCCATTCCCTTCCCGCTGGCAGCTACCAATTTGTTTTCTGTATCTATGAGTCTGGGTTTTGTTTGTTTGTTTTGTTTTTTAGATTCCACATATAAGTAAAATCATGTGGTATTTGTCTTTCTCTGTCTGACTTATTTCACTGAGCATAATACCCTCAAGCTCCATCCATGTTGAAGTAAATGGCAAGATTTCAGTCTTTTTTATAACCTAGTAGTATTCTACTGTTTATAAATATCACATCTTCTTTATCCATTTACTCATCAATGGACACTTAGGTTGTTTTCATATTTTGACTACTGTAAATAATGCTGCAATAAACATAGGAGTGCAAATATCTTTTCAAATTAGTGGGTTTTTTTTCTTCAGACTTGATACCCAGGAGAGGAATCGCTGGATCGTATGGTAGACCTATTTTTAACTTTGTGAGGAACCTCCGTACTGTTTTCCATAGTGGCTGCACCAATTTACATGCCCACCAACAGTAATAAAAGAAACTGAAGAAGACACAAATAGATGATATTTGATGCTCATGGATTGGGAAAATTAACATCATTAAAATGTCCATACTACCCAAAGCAATCTACAGATTCAGTGCAATTCTTATCAAAATTCCAGTGACATTTTCCATCCTTCCTTTTTATTAGATATCAGCTGCTGCAGAGATCATTTCCTTTAGAGCTTCGGACTTCCTGGACTATTAACACCTTCATTTTAAAAAACTCTACCTCCAAGGGACTTCCCTGGTGGTGCAGTGGTTAAGAATCTACCTGCCTACATGTGAAAGTATGAAATTAGAACACTCCCTAATACCATACACAAAAATAAACTCAAAATGGATTAAAGACCTAAATGTAAGGCCAGACCCTATCAAACTCTTAGAGGAAAACATAGGCAGAACACTCTATGACATACATCACAGCAAGATCCTTTTTGACCCACCTCCTAGAGAAATGGAAATAAAAACAAAAATAAACAAATGGGACCTAATGAAACTTAAAAGCTTTTGCACAGCGAAGGAAACCATAAACAAGACCAAAAGACAACCCTCAGAATGGGAGAAAATATTTGCAAATGAAGCAACGGACAAAGGATTAATCTCCAAAATTTACAAGCAGCTCATGCAGCGCAATATCAAAAAAACAAACAACCCAATCCAAAAATTGGCAGAAGACCTAAATAGACATTTCTCCATAGAAGATATACAGACTGCCAACAAACACATGAAAGAATGCTCAACATCATTAATCATTAGAGAAATGCAAATCAAAACTACAATGAAATATCATCTCACACCGGTCAGAATGGCTATCATCAAAAAATCTAGATAAATGCTGGAGAGGGTGTGGAGAAAAGGGAACCCTCTTGCACTGTTGGTGGGAATGTAAACTGATACAGTCGCTATGAAGAACAGTATGGAGGTTCCTTAAAAAACTAAAAATAGAACTACCATACGACCCAGCAATCCCACTACTGGGCATATACCCTGAGGAAACCATAATTCAAAAAGAGTCATGTACCAAAATGTTCATTGCAGCTCTATTTACAATAGCCAGGACATGGAAGCAACCTAAGTGTCCATCAATAGATGAATGGTTAAAGAAGATGTGGCACATATATACAATGGAATATTACTCAACCATAAAAAGAAATGAAATTGAGTTATTTGTAGTGAGGTGGACGGACCTAGAGTCTGTCATACAGAGTGAAATAAGTCAGAAAGAGAAAAACAAATACCATATGCTAACACATATATATGGAATCTAAGAAAAAAAAAGGTCATGAAGAACCTAGGGCAAGACGGGAATAAAGATGCAGACCTACTAGAGAATGGACTTGAGGATATGAGGAGGGGGAAGGGCAAGCTGTGACAAAGTGAGAGAGTGGCATGGACATATATACACTACCAAACATAAAATAGATAGCTAGTGGGAAGCAGCCGCATAGCACAGGGAGATCAGCTCAGCGCTTTGTGACCACCTAGAGGGGTGGGATAGGGAGGGTGGGAGGGAGGGAGATGCAAGAGGGAAGAGATATGGGAACATATGTATATGTATAACTGATTCACTTTGTTATAAAGCAGAAACTAACACATCATTGTAAAGCAATTGCACTCCAATAAAGATGTTGAATAAAATAAAATAAAAGAGACAGCAATCATTTGCCAAAAAGAAGAATCCACCTGCCAATGCAAGGGACACGGGTTCAATCCCTGGTCCAGGAAGGTCCCACATGCCACGGAGCAACTAAACCCGTGCACCACAACTACTGAGCCTGCATGCTGCAACTACTGAAGCCTGCGCACCTAGAGCCCGTGTTCCGCAACAAGAGAAGCCACCACAATGAGAAGCCCAAGCACCGCAACAAAGAGTAGCCCCCGCTCGCCGCAACTAGAGAAAGCCCACGCACAGCAACGAAGACCCAACGCAGCCAAAAAAATTATTATTTTTATTACCCAGCCATAAAAAGGAACAAAATTGGGTCATTTGTAGAGATGTGGATGGACCTAGAGACTGTCATACAAAGTGAAGTAAGCCAGAAAGGGAAAAACAAATACTGCATATTAACAAATATTTGTGGAATCTAGAAAAATGGTACAGATGAACTGGTTTGCAAGGCAGAAATAGAGACACAGATGTAAAGAACAAACATATAGACACCAAGGGGGAAAGGCAGGGTGGGATGAATTGGGAGATTGGGACTAACATGTATACACTAATATGTATAAAATAGATAAATAATGAGAACCTGCTGTATAGCACAGGGAACTCTGCTTCACTTCGATGAACAGTAGAAACTAACACAACATTGTAAAACAACTATACGCCAATAAAAATAAATAAATAGGGCTTCCCTGGTGGCACAGTGGTTGAGAATCTGCCTACCAATGCAGGGGACATGGGTTCGAGCCCTGGTCTGGGAAGATCCCACATGCCGCAGAGCAACTGGGCCCGTGAGCCACAACTACTGAGCCTGCGCTTCTGGAGCCTGTGCTCCGCAGTAGTGAGAGGCCCGCGCACCGCGATGAAGAGTAGCCCCTGCTTGCAGCAACTAGAGAACGCCCTCGCACAGAAACGAAGACCCAACACAGCCATAAATAAATAAATAAATAAATAAATTTAAATCATATGGGCTTCTAAGAAGACCTCTGCTTAAAATAAATAAATAAATATAAATAAAATCTCCTAAAAAAATAATAAATAAATAAAAATAAAAAACTCTACCTCCCAGAGACTGCTTCCTATGTATAACAGAGGCTTGCAGTCTCTTTCCAAAGGCAGATTTTAAGCTCATTGAGTACTTGGGCCCTGTCCACACTGACGTGACATCTACAAAGAACCTGAACTTGCACGTTGATAGTTCTCTTGAATAAGGCAGGCAAGTAGGGGAGGGAGGATTAAAAGGAAAGAGACAAGTTTTGGCTAACAAAAAAGAAAAGAGGGCTTCCCTGGTGGCACAGTGGTTGAGAGTCCGCCTGCCGATGCAGGGGATACGGGTTCGTGCCCCGGTCCGGGAAGATCCCACATGCCGCGGAGCTGTTGGGCCCGTGAGCCATGGCCGCTGAGCCTGCGCGTCTGGAGCCTGTGCTCCGCAACGGGAGAGGCCACAACAATGAGAGACCCGCGTACCGCAGGAAAAAAAAAAAAGAAGAAGAAGAAAAAAAGAAAAGAAAAGGGGAAAAAAAGCTACTGCTTTTCCAAGCTTTCTAAGCTCTGCCACACATTTTCAAATTCATTTTCCATGAATCATCTTGGTTATTCTCTTTCTCATCTTGATGCCTCCTTTTATCTTTTTAAAACCGTAAATTAGATAGACGATTACTCAGATGTGGCTCAAATTATTCCATCAGCAAAATTTAATTTTCTATTAGTAGACAAGCCCAGACCCTAAGATCTCATGATTTGTGACCTGTTCATGATTATATAAGTCACTCTGGGAAAATAGTTCAACAAGCTGGATCTGATGCCCGTGGCAGGTATCACATCAGTGGGTGGATGTACCTATTGATATAATGATGTAAAGAGAAAGCAGATAAAGAGAGAATACTGGATGCTTTTATCTACAATCAGAAAGTTTCTTAGAGATTATTTCTGCTTTCTTTATTTTATAAAGAATGAATTTAAGACACTTGCTACCAACCACTAAGACCAATCGGAATAGATCCTATAAAGCATTGCCTTCTTCTCACTCTCACCAGTGCACAACTCTAGGTTGGCTAGAAGGTACTCATAAAGGGATCAAAATGCTACAAAGATCATCTCAACAGCCCCTGGAAAACCTATAAATCTGAACTGTTACTTTCAAATAAATCACTGTATAGATTTATATTATGATTATTATTGCGAAGTATTGTTATATATATCCTGTCAAGCCCGGAAATAATTCTGTTGTCTTTAAAATGTTGCTTATTTTGCATTTATATTAACCAAACCCTCAAAAAACTCTTGCCCTTGGAAAAATAGTAAGGCACAGTGATACAATACACACAGAAGCCCTACTCCATGAGTTCAAACCCAGACTCTGTCACTTAATAGCTTCAAGTACTTGGGGCAAACTATAGAATGGAAAAGTTACCTACTTTGGATAGTTGTTACGATTAATTTATCTCATTCACAGAGAACATTTATCATTGTGCCTGATATATAAAATAATCATTAATATTAGCTTTTATCATTTATGCTGAAATAGACATTGCAGACTTTTATCAATTTCTTTGTGGGAAGAACAAGATGATCTAAAGAAGAAAAGAAAGAAATGTAAAATGCCAATGCCTACCATGACAATACTCAGAAGATAGGGAACTTGGTGTCAGAAGATCTGAATGTACTCTGTAAGAACAGGGTGAGTTTTGGAACATCTCCTAAAATCTCTGTTTTTCAAGGTTCCTCATCTGCCTGCATCCAAAATTGCTTAAGGATCAAATGAATCCCTAGCTGAAACAGGTCATAAACTAAAACAGGTGATACAAAATTCAGTTCGGTTATTTGTCTTAGTGTTAATTTTTACCAAGTTATTCCAACAATGGCTTTTATTAAAGGGTGTTATAAATTAATTCTATATCAACTTCCAACATCTTAAAGCACAGTTGTGTTCATGTCTCTCCTCTGGTGATTTCTACAAGTAAAATAAAATTCCTGTGCCCATAGTCAAGGCTTTCCCGGATCTGGAAAAGTATCCTTCTCAGTCTTATTTCCCCAAGTCTGGTCAAACTGAGTGATTAGTCATGATTTCTGCTCACAGACTGAATATTTATTTATTCCCTTTCTAATATTATTCCTGACATGTGGAATGCTTTTTCCTCTCCATCTCCATCTGTCCAATTCTTACTCATCCTCCAAGGCTCAAATGTCACTCCTATGAGATCTTATCTAATTCTCCTAGAGTCAACATTACTTTCTTAGCTTCTCTGAACTGTGCCAGTGCTTTATTTATGATGTCGTGGGAAATCAAAGCTACTGCATGTCAACAGCTGTAGCAAATGACAGGCTCTTCCCCAAATCAGCTCTAGTTTTCTCTCCTGGGAGAGTTTGCACATGCTGACTCTACAATCTGAGATGCCCTCCATCCTCTCATTCACTTGGCTTCTAATCCTGCAAACCTTAGTCCAAGAGCTACTTTGTCAGCCAGAACTCCCCCAGGAAGGGTTGAGTAAACCCTTCCTATCATCTCATAGCACCAAAGACTCCGAGCCCTTCAAAAAGCAGTAGAATGTATTTTGTTTGTTTGTTTGTTTGCGGTACACGGGCCTCTCACTGTTGTGATCTCTCCCGTTGCGGAGCACAGGCTCCGGACGCGCAGGCTCAGTGGCCATGGCTTACGGGCCCAGCCGCTCCGCGGCATGTGGGATCTTCCCGGACCGGGGCACGAACCCGCGTCCCCCGCATCGGCAGGCGGACTCTCAACCGCTGCGCCACCAGGGAAGCCCTAGAAGGTAGTTTTTGACACTTGACAACCCTGTGTTTGAATCCTAGCTCACTCACTTATTACTCTGATAATTTTAATTGTCAGTTAAACCTACTCTAAAGTCATTTCCTCCACCAAAAATAGAGCAAGAGATTGAAACAGAGAATATTAATGTTCAGAAGCGACTACTACAATAACTTACAAAGTCATGAGAATTTGCAGCATTGTGAATAAAGCACATGCACATTTAAACAATAAATAAATCATACATATTTTCACATAACTCTGTGTTAGTTCCTATCATACATCACAATTGCTTTTTTTTTGGTGTTCCTTCTGTATCATGAGCCCCCGGAAGGTAGCTGTCATGGAGCATAAGTGTCTTAGAGCCTGACAAACACACACCTGGGTTTAAATATCAGCTCTGTTACTTATGAGCTGTGCGTCACAGAGCAAGATGCCTCATCTCTTTATGCCTCAATTTTACTACCTGTAATATGCAGGTAATACTACCTATGTGGGAAGGTTGTTGCAAGGATCCAATGAGTATAAATAAGAAGTTTGGGGAAAAAAGTATAGGACATAGAGACTTCTCAACATATGCAGTTATTACTTCTTTGTTACAAATAAATATAGTATATAGTAGCTAAATATAGAACATAGAAGATGCTAAATAAACATTTCTTAAATGAAGAAATGAGTAGTCTGTAAAATACTCTACAGATATTAATAATTATTCTATTGACCTGATGAGATTACTTCAGCTGCAAGAGCCTGTTCTCAGCCCTGCTTGGGCAGGAAATTTGATTCCATCATTCACTCCAGTCCCTGTGAACTGAGCTCCAGAATGCAGATAAAAGAGATTCCATCTTTTTTCAAAATGTGCTGAAAAATGTATCTGGACCAATAGTCAAAATTTCTTTGTATGCGATGAAATAATCTATCAAATTCTCTATCAGCAATCTCCCTATGAGTCAAAACAAAAAATATTGCCTCATATATTCTTGTGGATATTTTTCCCCCTAAAAACCCTTCTCAGTCTCTACAGTCAACCAAGATATTTGTTGAGGGTCTCAAGTTTGGCATTTGTAAAGCAAGACCTTTTTACCTAACTCTTTTCTAAGAGTCCTTCTGGGACTTCAAAGTGTTCAGCACCTTGCTGGGTTCCATGGAGAAACGACAAAGTACGAGGCATGTTCCTTTCCTTCAAAGAGTACATAATATTCAGAACTATATTTTTTAATTAAATAGGAAATAAAGAGGAGCTGCTCATTAGAATTAGAGTCCATTGGTTCTCAGTTTAAGCCTGAAAACATGGCGTATTCTTACTCTGAGCCACTGTTTTTCATTATTCCCCAGTATTCTATGTATTACAATATCACATATTCAATTTCAACACCAAGTTTTATAGGAAAGACATTTTCAATGGGGTCATCTCCTGACTGCATCTTGCTTATGGTCCTGACAGCTAACAGAGGGTGTCAGCTTCTGACATGTTTCACTTTCTGTAGATTCTAATGTCTTTCCCGGTCCACATTATCTTGGACACTTGTCTCTTCACTCACTTCAAATATTGCTGCATTAAACGTAACAGTGAGTTTTAGTGTTAACAAGCAAATGAAGCACCATATTATTATTTTTGACTCTCGCTAGAAGAGCTTTTAGGACACAATTTAGTTTTGAATTTTTGAACTGTAAATTACCTATTTCATAAAATGTATGCTACTGGGTGCCTTCCTGAAAATGTTCTTAAATAACTGATTCTTTGTAGCTATTTCATTTTCATTATTTTTCACTTATATAATGTTAATTTTATACTATTTAAATGATGTGTATATTCATCCTACCTCCCCTAAAAACAGCCAACATTTTTAAGTGCTTAATATGTATCAGACACCACTCTCTATCATTTAATCCTCACACAAAAACCATATAAGAAAGGTGTTATTATTATTAACTCCATCCCACAGCTGAGGAAACATAGGTTTATTAAGGGTACATAATTTGCCCTAGGACCTATAGCCAGAAAGTAGAAGAGTAAGATTGG